>NC_143575.1:149319074-149975403 GCF_048544385.1 Mastigoproctus giganteus
TTGGGGAATACAATGTGTACAGAAAGGATAGACAGATAGGAAGGGAGGAGGGGTTATGCTATTAGTTAAGAAACAATTAAAATCCAAGGAAGTGAAGCCAGTCAACATCACTGGACAGTGCAGTGTCGAGTTAGTTTGGTGTGACATAAGCATTGGGAGATCAAAATTGAGAGTAGGAGTGTGCTATAGGCCTAATGACTCTAATGAGTATAATAAGAACCTGTACAGGGAAATAGAGTGGGCTAGTAAATCAGGGAGTCTTATAATGGGGGATTTTAATTTCTCAGATATTGACTGGAATTCGTGAGTTGGTCACTCACACACTAGCAAGACTTTTGTGGATTTATTGGATGATTGTTTTCTACATCAGCATGTTCGGGAGGCAATTAGAGGGAGTAATACTCTTTATCTGATTATCAGTAGTGATCCTTCATGCATTAAAAATCTGCAGATAAAAGAACCACTAGGTGGTACTGATCACAGTGTGCTGAAGTGGGATTTACTCAAAGAGGTAACTACCATCAGGGGTAAAGGGAAGGGTTATTTCTTTCGTAAAGGCGACTACGATGGTCTGAGACAGTATTTAAATTCTATGCAGTGGGACGAACTGATGATGTTACCAACAGGAAATTCAAAATGGGAAGCATTCAAAGAACTTATCTTGGAAGCCACTAGGCTTTACATATCAACTAAGAAATATTGTTCAAGGTTTAGGCCTAAATGAATGTCAGATGAACTAATGAGGCATATGGCAGAAACATTATGTGTTTCTTAATGGGTGACATGGAAGCCTATGATAGATATAAGCTGGTCTGTAACCAAGTCACAAAGGAGATTGGGCAGGCAAAAGCAGATTATAAGAAATCCTTGGCAAAGAATGCAAAGAAAAACAGAAAAGAGTTCTTTATCTATGTAAACTCTAGAAGGAAAGGGATGAATCAGATTGGTCCACTGGATATTGATGGTTCAACCGTTGAGGATCCTGCTCATGTGGCTAACAAACAAAACGATTATTTTGTATCTACATTCACACATGAGGAGTTATTGAGAAAGCGCAATGCCAGAGGTGAAGTAAATTCTGGCTGTGAGCTAGATGATTTTGTAATAACTGAGAGGAAAGTGGAGGAGAATTTGTTCAAGATAAACATAAAAAAAAGGCACTCGGGGTGGTTGGGATCTATCCGGTTATATTAAAGGAGGTAGCAAAGGAAGTAAGCAAACCCTTAGCCATAATTATGAGATCTTCTTTGGACTCAAGGGAGGTACCCATAGACTGGAGATTTGCAAATGTGACCCCAATTCTCAAAGGAGGATCAAAGGCTGACCAAAGTAATTAGAGAGCTGTGAGTTTAACTCCTGTTCCAGGAAAATTAATGGAGGCGCTGGTTAAAGAAGCAGGATCATCTGGACTTCAGTTATAGCTCGGACACAGCATGGTTTTCTTAAGGGAATGTCTTGCCTGACCAGTTTGATTGGATACTATGCTGCAGTCACAAAAGAACTGTATGCAGGGTATAATTTTGATATTATATATTTGGATCTTAGAAAGGCTTTTGATACTGTTGCACATGGAAGACTGCTGCACAAATTGGAGCAGTGTGACATTGCAGGCAAATTGCTGCTATGGATAAAGGGATGGTTGAGGGGGCGAAGACAGAGAGTGGTAATCAATGGACAATGCTGATGGTGGACTAATGTTATTAGTGGAGTCCCTCATGGTTCAGTGTTGGTCTATTATTGTTTTCTGTATTTATAAATGATATTGATGATGGTATATCAAAGGTTGGCAGTGTTGTTAAGGACACTACTGACGCTATGCTGCTGCAACAGGATATGGAAAGGTTGAGCAGATGGGCTGAGAGGTGTCAAATGAAGTTTAACATTGACAAATGTAAAGTACTACATATGGGAAACAGTAACCCCAGAACAACGTATCAATTGTGTGATACTACACTGACAATGCTAGAATATGAAAAGTACCTGGGGTAATTGTGCAGGCAGATATGAAGTTCTCTGAGCAGTGCAGCCGAGCTGCTAGAGTAGCTCATTGTGTCTTGTCAATGACATACAGGAATTTTTCAAGCAGGGATAAGGAGGTGATTATTCCCTTGTATAACGCAATCGTGAGGCCACACTTTGAGTACTGTATACAGGTCTGGAGGCCTCATTTCAAGAAGGATGTAGAGCTGCCGGAACGAGTACAGAGAAGAGCAACAAGATTAGTGAATGGAACAAAGGGTTGCTCTTACGAAGAAAGGCTAAAATTTTGCAAATTACAGTGCCTGGATAGTAGGCACCGGCGAGGTGATCTGATAGAAGTGTATAAAGCCTTGAATGGTTTGAGCATGCTCAATGCCAATGGGATTCTTCCTCTTGCTCCGAATAATTACCTGAAAGGGCATATATTCAAATTTATGAAAGACAGATATAGGTAGATGTGCGGAAATTTGCCTTTAGCCAGCGGGTAGTTGTTGGTGGAATAGTCTTCCATCCCTTTTTGTGGAAGTTGATATCCTAAATAAATTTAAGACTCAGCTGGACAGGTATATTGAATGAACGGAGGGGTGAAATGGGAGTGTTTTTTTTTTTTTTTGGCTGATGCTGCATAAGCTTGCTTTCTTGAATCATATGCCTCTACTAATGCTAATGCGAATGCTGAGCTGCACAGGACGCAGGATATTGCGGTTTAATGTGGCCAGGCGACTCTACAAAGGTGGACAGTTTACCCGAAGGCCAGTATGCTGTGTCTCTTTAATACCCCCATCGGAGACACCGTTTACAGTGGTGCATCGAACACAAGGACTGGACGGCAGCGCAATAGGATAAGCTACTCTTTACTGATGAGAGTAGATTAAGTCTCAGCAGCGATTCTGGACGTCAGCTAATCTGGCGAGAGGTTGGAACATGGTATCACCTCGCAAACATCGCTGAAAGGGATCGAAATGGCTGTCCACGTGTTCTCTTCTGGGGAGGCGTTATGTTGGATGGGCGTAAACGACTCCAGATACTGTAATCGGGTACTGTAACCGGTGCACGTTACTATACTGAGGTAATCCTTCCCCATGTGCGTCTGTTCCGAGGTGCCAATGGCCCTGCGTTCGTGTTTATGGATGATAATGCCACACCCATATCAACTGCACTGCAGCAGTTGATATGCTTTTGGAAAGTGAGGAGATTGTTCGTATGGATTGGCTTGCCCGTTTCCGTCGATCTACATTTCACCGAACACGTGTGACACTCTGGGGAGACGCCTAGTGGCACGTTCACACCCACCAGAAAATGTTCACCAGCTGATGATGGCGCTGACAGAGGAATGGACGATGTTACCGCAAGAATTTATCAACAGGATTGTTCTAAGTATGGACAGGCGGTGCAAAGCCTGCATCGACATTTAGGGTGGCATATCTCCTACTGAGGCCCACCTCTTCCCTTTGTTCCAACTTTGGCAGTGATGCCTCTGTAACATGGAAGCCAGTGCTTTGTTGCCATTTTTGAATAAGTCACTCTGTACCGTTTTGTTTCCGTTGTTGTGTCGGTGTTGTTTTTCATTTTTGTACCTCACAAGGTTCCTTTGGTATGTTTTTCCCATATCCAGGCTACACCTATCAGAAGCTACAGGTGAAACCCTGACTGGTCTTTAAGTTTTGCACACCAGTGTATTTTAGTTTCTGCTGAAGCAACAAAAAACGACTGGAAAAACAAGTAATGCAATAATTCGACGAGATGTTGTGACAAGTTAACCCACTTGCTGAGTCATATAAACAAATGCATTAAACAACTCAGGCCAATCTAACAGTGATTGTGCTCATTGCATTTATAGAAGACCCGGACTTCGATAACAGACGATATAATGCACCTATATCCAAATCGGAGGTTGCTGCAGACCTGCAGAATTTGAGGAGAAGACGGGGAACCATCTGCAAATAGAGACATATGCATATATCTCAGAAGTGACTGCTGTAGAATTATATCACCTCTAAACAAGAATGGTGAAGACTGATGGATCTAGATTAAACTATTTTCGCCATAATTAGAAAGAAAAATATGTTACGCCAGGTACAGCTAGTAAAAAGAAAATCTGGGCCAACCGCACCCTAAAATGGTCGCACACAGGGTTCGAGGATATGTTCTCGGTACCTCTGTTTAGTTATGGTACTCTTATCAAAAATATGAAGAGGAGTCGGCCGTTGATTATTATTCCCCCTACAAGAAACTGCTTCCATTGTAAGTATACCTTTCTTTGTTGTTGGAAGGATTGTACTGCATTCCTCGTTATCTCCAGATGAAATAACGTCTAGAATTGTTTGTAAGCTAAAACGGGACTCATCAGAGAACAGAACTGTACCTCATTTGTCAGGGCTCCAAGTAACATGTCCATGGCACCAGTTTCACGAGCTCTGCCGTGGTTTGGAGTTAATAGGATACAAAACGATTGGCTTTTTTTCAAGTCCACTTGAATTGGGTCTTCTTAACACAGTTCGGTTGGAAATGCTTTCATCTGTGGCCATAGCAACCTCAAGAAACAGGACGAGGCATTTGATGACAGCACATCGTAGGGTTCTGTTTTGCTGTTAGAGCCAAAATGGCGGGTTGTTCTGGTTGACATAGCCCTCAAGCGAACTTGGCAAGCTCTTGAAATGGTTTCTGTCTTCTGAAACTGCTTCCATAGTGTTGAGACGAAACTGTATGGCACATTAAGCCAACGTGCCACCTCTGCTTGCGACTGCCCGGCCTCAAGTCGTCCAACGGCCCGCCATCCCAAAGAATTATCTAAATGCTATGATTTGCCATCCTGAGTACTAGAGATGTGGCTATCTCACTGAGCAAGGAAAAAAAAAGAAAAAAAAAACCGGAAATGAAGTGATGTGGTTGCAACGCGTGTTTTAATAGACATAATAATTTACATAATATGCTGCTCTGTAAGGTGGTAGATCGATTTCTATTGGATACTCGTAATTTTGGATGCCAGAATGCCTATTATATCAATTATTTGAGTTGGCGACACTGTTCACAATAAAATATTTATGAAAAACATTTTTTTTTTTGTTAATTTTGTAGCAGTGTACTACTACATACATAAGTCCATTGCCTTAAAATATTGCATGCGCTGTGTAGCACAGTGGTAACTTCACCATCCTCCCCACACTGAGTGGAAAAGGCACGGATTCGAAACCTGTCGATGATGTGAGGAACTTTAATAGCCTTTTTTTTCCCTCCGTGGCTGAGTTAGTCGGTCTCAGGCATAGATAGCAAGGTTTCCCCCCCAGAAAGTGGGTTTTATTTTTGTCCAGCAAAACAAGCAAATCTACCAGCGAATACACGCAATTTACAGATACAAATACGGGTAGATGTTTTAAAATTAAGGGTGACCCTAATATAACAATGTGAATTTGATTGCTTTAAAATATGTTCTTGTTTATACTCGCTCCCGAGTTTAAACAAGAACATACTGTATTTTTATTTTCATTTATTTTGACAATGAACACAATCGTTAATCGCATTTAGAAGTCACGCGGGCTTGAAGTACAGCCAGTCAGATGCGTGTGCATTACACTGGCATTGATCACTTGTTTACGTCGGAGAAAAATGTCATTGTTAATATTCCACCTGGGGGGAGGGGTGTTGTAGAGGTTTAGTGCATCAATATCTTAGGTCGTATTGCGCAGTATATAGTATGTCTGTAAATTATTTTTCTTTGTTAGATTTATTTGCTGGACGAAAAATGAGAGTTCCGGGAGAGAAAAAACATGCTACTATCGCCTGGGACCGACTAACTCAGTCGTATTCTGAAAAAGACCTATACAAATTCTTCGCATCATTGATGGGATTTGTACTATGGTCTTTTTCACCCTGTGAGGGGAGGACGGTGATATGTTAACTGTTCCACATGCGCGATCTGCCATGTCGATTGGTCAGAGTTTACAATTAATTATTTTGACAATGAATGCAATCATTAAGTACTGTATATTTGTGTTAAATATGCTTAATGATTGTATTCCCCACCCCCCAATCAAATTTCTGCGGACTCCTTTTGGCCATACACTGCAGTCTACCCTCCTCCTCCCCCACGGCATGCCTGCGAACTGTTCCCGAATTTATGTAATGTACACACCTGTTATACTTTGTAGCTACAGTTTCCTTGTTTCTCCTCTTAGTACTCCCTAGAAAAGCATCTAATGTTAAATCAGTTGAAATTTTAATTGGTGTTCCAAATATAACGTATTTGAAAAAAAAAAAAAAAAAGTTAAATGATTAATTTTATAAGATGATATGTTGGTAATAAGATGATAATACATAATAGTCAATATTTGTAAGTTACAATTGAGACGTTCGTTTCTATTATTTATTTATAGCAACGAAGTTTTCTTATCTGTGAACAAACTGATCTTTCATTGTGTTTTTCAGAAAAGCTCTTCGAGTTGCAGAGAGAGCAGGGCTTCCAGTGGAGTGTTCGCCAGGAACGTATCGGAGGATAAGTGCGACCGCACAGATCCTGTCAGAGCCGTTACCAGTTCGGCGACAAGTCGCCAGACGGAGCATTGGAGATATCTTGGCGGATAAAATGGCAGAAGTACATGCTGTTACGACTGGAGGTTGGCCAAATGACAAGGACTCCTATGAGCTCGGTGAAGTAATAGGTTAGTTAAGCTGTATTTTTATTATTCATATTGTCATGCCATTTCGTCCAGGATTTTACAATAGGACTAGATTCTGTGAATTCTTTAGACCAATTATTTAATTTTATTTATTTCCATTAATTAGACCAGTGCACCTGGCTAAGAAAGGCTCGGCTTACGTGTTTTTTTTCGATGTCAGGGTTTATTGTATTTCTCCTGTTGTGATGGATAACTAGCCGCTGGCATTTTTATAGAGTTTTTGGAGGGTTCAGGAAATCACTCATAATTGGTGTTATGAGCGATTTTGTAACACGAACAGCAAAACCTTTAGCTTGGGTCGAAGGTTTAGCTTTTGTACAAATTTGTTTAGCTTACAGAGAAAAACGAACGTATTGAAGAGTAAAATTACATTTAAAATTCTTTTATAGCTCTTTCATGGGGTTTAGGCCTAAGGAGCAATATAAGTGAGAAACCGCTATAAGCGGGGACCCCCCTTTGGAGATTATTTTAATATTTCATCAATGTTTTATTAAACTTTGGTTTCTCAGCTTTTTTTTTTCTTTTTGTAGTGTTTATGAAGCACCGATTTATATGTAAACTTATAATCGGCACATCAAATGTTCAATGTTTTCGCTCCTCCAACCCTCTTTTTGTATGTGTGCCATTAAAAAGAATGAAATATGTTATAAAGATTTTATTAAAGTAATAGGTGTTACAAGTAATAAAGTTGTATTAGCATAGTAATAATATGTTAATGAAATTTTTATGGATGCTGTTTTGAACACTCCAAAAAAGACAGTGATTACTATACCACTAGGGAAAATAGACAAAATATGTTGAATAAAAAAAACCACACCCAGCTTAGGAGAGCTTGTAAATGCACTGACTCTGAGTTGCAAAGAGCTGCCTTTCCACCTTTAAACTTAAAGTTAAATAGGAAATAACAGAATTAAACCAATTGCACTGTAAACAATTCCAAGAATGTATTGAATATCATCCCTTTCTCAGCCAAAAATCAAGAGGAAGGGTTTGGTTTATTCCTTCTTGGGATCTTAAAAAACCTGATCTAATAGAAGTGGGAAAGTAACAGTGAATCAAAAACATCTAGGAGTAATTGCATAGCCTGAAATGAAGTTCTTTTAGCAGCAGTGCAGACAAACTGCTAGTACAGTTTGTGAGGCCTTGCTAGTGATATACAGTGATTTTGCCAGCAGGGACAAGGTAATCATCCCATTGTATAAGGCAATTGCTATGATGCATCTTAGTACAGCATACAGGTCTGAAAGCATAATTTTAGGAAGGAGGTGGATTTATTGTAGTGAAAGTAAAGAAGAGCAACAAGACTAGTCAGAGACTCAGAAGTTACTATCAAGAAAGGCTTCATTTCTGCAGATTGCAGAGCCTAGAAACTAGTCACCAGCTGAGGTGTTTAAGACAGAGTGATTAAATGCTGAGGATCCTTATTTTTACTTGGACAGTAGAATTAAGGGTGCAAAAATTTAAAGTGAAAAAAGCATGGTTGCAGTATAGATGTGACAGTTTGATTTCAGCCAGTTAATTGATTGTTGAAACAAACTTCTATCTGATGTGGAAGAAGGTAATTTAAATAAATTTAAGTAACAATTAGACATTATTAGAGTAGACTTACAGATGAGGTGGCTATTTTATTTATTTATTTTTTTTTTGTTGCTGTACTTGCTTCCCTACATCATTTGCTACTACTAAAATGCTAGCTCTTTTAAAATGGAGTGCTACAGACATTAAAAAAATACATGGTATTTCATAGGATTAGCTGTGCAGCCAGAAGAAAACCTTTAAAAGCAGGAAAATGCTATAAGTGAGAATGTTATAATGGGAGTTTACCATATTCATATTGTTTGAAAGACAGGATTATTAATAACAGTAACTGACAGATGATACAAAGTTTGGCAGGGTTGTTAATGACAGTAACAACGGTATGCTGCTGCAACAGGATATAGAAAAGTTGGGCAGATGGACTGAGATGCGGCAACATTGACAAATGCTAATTACTGCATGTGCGTAGCAGCGATGCTACAGTAATGTACCAAATGTTCAGTACTACACTCAGGGTAGTGGAGAATAAATTGTTGTTAGATATGAAGTTTCCTGAGCAAGGCAGACAGGCTGCCAGAGCAGCTCATGGTGTCTTGTCAATGATATACAGAAATTTGCTGGCGCCTCCGTAGCCAGGTGGGCAGGAGCAGCAGTTCGTAGCACAACATGCTTTTTGATTAGACCGGGGTTTGAGCCCGTGAGCCACCAAATATGGAGGATGCAGAAAGGTCAGGGAATGATCACCGCATATCCCAGGAGCAATATGGCCTTAGTTGCTAATGCTCCTAAAAACCAAATAACAACAACAGGAATTTGCTAGCATGGATAAGGTGATTATCCCCTTGTATAAGGCAATGGTCAGGCCACACCTTGATTACTGCATACTTGTCTGGAGACCTCATTTTAGGATCGATGTAGAACTGCTGAACGAGTACAGAGAAGGGCAACAAAGGGTTCTTACCAAGAAAAGCTGTAAATTGCAGCATCTGCAGACTAGGCACCTGTGAGTTGATCTGAGTGAGGTGTATAAGGCCTTGGTTTCAGCAAACCCAATGCTGTTGGTATTCTTCTCAGATTATGCACCTGATGGAGCATAAATTCAAATTGAAAAAAGTTTGAATTCAAATTGTAGAATAGATGTGTAGAATAATAATTTCAAGGATGAACTGGATAAACTTTTGGAGCTAATGGATGGGTGAAATGGGAATTTTTATTATTATTTTTTTGGCTGATGCTGTATAAGCTTGCTTTCTTGCATCATATGCTTCTGCTAATGCTAAAAGACAATTGCTATGTATTGGAAAGGAAATTGTAGCTTTAAATTTTTATGAACCAAATGTTTTATTTCCTCTACTGGAATAAATTAATTTTCATATGAAATGTTTTTGGTATAAAAAGTTTTACTTAAAATGTTTAAGGTAAGAATAATAAAATAATTATCATTAATGATAGAGACAGCTGTAATTGACCTTTGTCACCTGTTATTACCCATGAATGCCAACTACTGTTGGCATTCATGTCAAGCAGACATGGCTATTGATGCTCTTGGCTATTAGTGACAGAAGTGTAGATAAGAGTAGATTAGAAGGTTATTTAGTGTATTATAAAGTTTTTATTTTGATAAGTTTTTTTTTTTTTTCCCTGTTATTTTTTTTTTAATATTATAAATATAATTTTTTGAAAGTTTCATTTATTAATAATTAGTAAATTTTATAATGGTTATTACAAGATCCTCCTGGAACACTTTGTCGGAGGGTACCATGACTCATGCAGAAATAGCCAATGCGATTTCTGGATGAGTCATGATTTTATCCTTTGCGGAATCTATGGCATGTATTCCAAGGTTGACCTAGTGGATAATCCCAGCTCACTTGGAGATTATTTTCTTTGTCATCGTTATAAGGAGTGCACTGATCTTAAGTTAAAATTTGATGCATTGCTAGAAAATTTGTGTCGCTGAAAAAATGGAAGCTTGCCCTCGAGAATAATGTAACTGGGAGCTAGTCAGCGACTCAAGACTCTAGTAACCTACTAAGTGATGCACTCCCGATTCAGGCCCCAGAACTGAATAATCAAGTGCAAACTACTGTGGTTCAGAAGAAATTAGGGGACTCCATAGTCAGTGAAACGGGATATATTTTTGTAATAAGGATAGGTGGACTAGAACCAGAGTATGTCTTCTAGGAGCAACTATTAGCATTAGCATACGATATAAGAAAGCAATCTTATGCAGCATCCTCTGTTCATTCCAAATACCTGTCCAGCTCAGCCTTAAATTTATTAGGCTATCAATTTCCACAACAAAAGATGGAAGTCTGTTCCACCAGTCAACTACCCACTGGCTAAAGGTAAACTTCCACATATCTATTCTACAATTGTCTTTCCTCCATTTGAATTTACGTCCTCTCAGGTAATTAATCTGAGCAAGAGGAAGGATCCCATCAGCATTGAGCATGCTCAAACCATTCAAGGTTTTATTTATTTATTTTTTTAAGAAAACCCCAAACACGAGAGGTATTAGAACCTATAGTACTTGGTACCGTGCTTGGGTTGGAGGTTGAGAAGACGAAAAAAGATATTTGTTGACATTAGACTTGAACTTCTGTAGATTATAATTTTCAGGAAATATGTACGAAGGAAATTTGTTCTAGAAAACAGCAGATGAATGAATAAACGAGGAAGATGAAAAGTTGGTTCTGTGAGTTTGAAGTTGGACTGTAAATGAATGTTGGCTGGTGGCGGCACGTGTTCAGACTGTTTTGAAAGAGAGAGCGGGAATAATAGAAGCCAATTCAGAAGAACAGTGCCCATGGAAGTATCTATAGAAAAGGCATACAGCAGAAACAGTGCGTCTATGCGACAGCGAGTGAAGAGATTCTGTTACAGAGGAATCATTAATTATCCTAATTGCCCTCTTCTGAATGGAATCTAGAAGCCTGAGAGAGGTTTTGGGGGCACCTCCCCCATATGTGGTACCAGAATCTATCTTTACCTTTTTTCTTGGTGCATATTAGCTAATGTGTCATTAAATTTTTAAACCAAACCAAACCCCAGATGTGGGAACAATATTTCATGGTAGGGTGGATTTGCAATTTGTACAGAGTGAACAGCTGTTTGGAAGAAAAGTAATGCTGAGAGCGAAAGAGAAAACCAAGCTTTTTAGATGCAGAGGAAGCAATATTTGTGATGGGCTTGTTTCAAGAGAGATTAGAAGTCAGGGTAATCCCCAAAAGAGATATATCAACTTGGCTAGAAATCGGAGTGTCACCAAAGATAAGCATAGGAGCAGAAGAATACTTTTTGCGAGATATAAGACAAGACTGAGTTTTAGAAGGATTGAAATCAACTGAGTTGTCTTTGCCCCACTGGAGAATTACCTGGAGATCGGCATTTAAGGAATTCGTAGCAGATATTCAAGAAGTTGAGGCTGATTGAGCAGGGCAAGGTTTCTCAAAATGGAAAGTGGAATGCAATGTGCTATCATTGGGCAAAACTATGGATAGGATTTCCAGTCAATGGAAGAAGGTCATTAATATACAAGAGGAAAAGAGTGGGGGAAAGAACTGAACCTTGGGGGACACCGGCATCATTAGTGGAGAAGTTAGAAGACAGAGAGCCATCTACCATCACTCTCAGTGAGCGATCAGAGAGAAAACTGGATAACCAATTACAAAAAACAGTTGGCAAACCATAAGATGACAGCTTGTTTAGAAGACCTTTATGCCAAGCATGATTGAAAGCCTTTGAGATGCCAAGAGCAACTGCTTGTGTTTCACCGTTTCCATTGAATTTGTCAGTAAATGGGTAACATAAGCCAGAATATCACCAGTTGATCGACACTGACGGAATGTATACTGGCAATTGTTGATCAGACTGAAGGTTTCTAGGTGGTTTAAGATTTGGCGATTAATTGATTTCTCCATTACTTTAAAAAGAGTAGAAGTAATTGCAATAGGACAATAATTGGATGGGAGGGATTTGTCACTCTTTTTAGGAACTGGGCGGAGATGAGCAAATTTCCAAGCAGAAGGAAAAACACCTTTGGAATAAGAAAGTGAAAAAAGGTGGCAGAGAACAGGAGTAAGTTCAGGAGCACAGGTTTTGAGAACAAGTGCAGAAATGCCATCGGGACCTGGAGCTTTCTTAGCAGCAAGATTAGTCATAATCCTTCTGACATCCTTTTGATGAAAGACCACGGGAGGCATTGAATGGAGTGTGTTGGGAATGGTGGGAGATGTTTTACCAAGATCATTAATACATGAGTTGGAAGAAAAATGGGATGCTAGTAGATTAGCTTTATTCTTGGCTGAAGTGACAATGGAATTATCTGGTTTTGACAGAGGTGGGAGCAGAGATGGGCAAAAGTTGTGGCCAGTAGCATTTTGCAAGAGACCAGAATGCTCGGCTACCATTAGGGCAAGAAGCAAGTTTTCTACTCTTAGCCTGTTCAAAATGTAGTTGGACAGATTAATAATTGCTTTACAATTGTTGTGAGCTTTGCTATAGGCAGAAAATGAAACTGAAGAATTGGAAACAAGCCAATTACAATATGCAACGTTCTTCTCTTGAACATCCTTAGCACATTTATTGGAAAAACAAGGTTTAGATAAAGGACGAGATTTTAAAGTGGAGTGTGGAATAAAGGATTCCATTCCGACAAGAATAATTTCACTGACACGATCTGAGCAAATGTTCACATCAGAAGTTTTGAAATAGTAATCCAACCAAGGAAAAGAAGAAAAGATATCTCGCACGTCATCCCATTTTGCATTCTTGTAATGCCAAACAACATGAGGTTGGGTGGAACTGTGAAATAAAGACTCCATTGGAGAAGAGACAATCACCAAGTTGTAATCTGCCTATAGGACCACTCACTTTGAATGTATACTTAGAAGGGTTGTTTGTGAGAAAAAGTTCATGCGTGTTGGCTGTATGGTTAGGATTGTCCAGTATTCTTGTAGGTAAATGAACAATCTGTGCAAGGTCATTAGTAATTACAAATACCTCAGCATCTTGCCCAGCTGTGTCGGTGTGACTAGAAAACGGAAGCCAGCTGGGGTTGTGAACATTAAAATCACCAAGGAAAATTACCTCACTGTTAGGAAAGTTGGACTGGAGAAAGTCAAGTTGCAAAGAGAGGAAGTCAAAGAGCTCCAAGTGCTTAGTGGAGTTGAGAGAATGGTAGAGACAACAGATGAATTTGACACAATGAGGTAGAGAGATTCTAAGCCAGAGAAGATTGAAGAGAGGAGGTTCCAAATTAGGCTCTAACAGGGAATATTGGAATGGACATATGCACAAGTACCACTTTTGAGGTGAAAGGAATCATACAGCAAATAATTTGGGCAACTGAAATGAGCAGTAGTTTAATAAACTGATAACTGCGATTTTAGTCAGAAAAAGTACATGGGATTTGGCAGACTGCCAGTGGAAATGGACATCGTTGAGATAAGAATTGAGACCACGTATGTTTGGGAGGTTTAGATCTTTTCGCAGATAAGCTTACTCTTAGTTTGACAATTCATGGTGTATTCAATAGTAAGAAAAGTGGGGGGGCGATATGCTGTATGAAGTAATGAAATTTTTAGATATGGCATACACATGGTAAGAATATACCCAGATCCTTGACATAACGTGGCCTCAACAATGTCCCCCGAATACACACTACTCGGACTCCCTCCAGTTACTACTTGGCAGAGTAAAGGTAGCAAGATTATACACTAGCTGATCTGGAAGCCTCCTAAAGAGTTACCAATAGGTTCGGTTTGGTGTACTAACTAGCGGCCGGCCTGCGAACACCGTTTTAAAGCTGTATCCTCGAAATGAAAGAAGATAAGATCTCGCCTTGATGTTCATCATAACCTCACAATTCTTCAGTCATACTTCATGATGGAAGAGATGGGGAAGGGTTGACCAGAACTTAGCTCTGGAGACTAAACATGTGTTCCACCATTTCAAGACTCCAGTAAGCTAAGTGGTGGTATTGTACTGATTGATGAGTCATCTACCACCTAGTATTGCCTGGTAACACAGAGGGGTGGCATTCCCCCATGTAGTGTGGGCACCACACCTTGACCCCTGCTTACGTTGGTTCACACCTGGGTGGTCACCCATAGTGCTTGTGCATGGAGGTTATACCCAGGATTACTAAGTCCCACCATCATGACGGTGCAAGCAGAGAATTTGGCTGTCACAGACAGTCTGGACTTCGCCGAAATTGCGCCCACTTGATTTAAATTTTACCCGAATATCAGTTCCATCAGCATTTTAGACTCCCAGGTAGCAAGTGCAGCTTGTCTGGCCTATCTGAGAGAATGTCTGTGAAAACCTAAAGGACTTTATACACCGCAATCAGATCATTTCGGAGGAGCCTAGTCTGCAAAACTTAAACATTTCTTTGTAAGAGCAACCCTTTGTTCCATTCCTAATCTTGTTGCCCTTCTCTGTACTCATTCCAACAGCTCTACATCCTTCTTAAAATGAGGCCTCCAGACCTGTATACAGTACTCAAGGTGTGGCCTCACCCATTGCCTTATACAAGGGGATCACCTCCTTATCCCTGCTATAAAAATTCCTTTCCTATATATCAATGACAAGACACCATGAGCTACTCTTGCAGGTAGTCTGCACTGGTAAGAAAATTTCATGTCTGGCTGCACAATTACCCCCATGTCCTTTTCATTCTCTACCACTGTCAGTGTGGAGTTGGGAGAAATTCCAGGTGCCGTTTGACACGAATATACCTTATACCTTACCCTAGTTTACTATCATTACTGTCAGTAACAACCCTGCCAACCTTCGTATCATCTGCAAATGTGGACATCACCCCTGATATACCTTCATCAATGTCAGTGTAGTACCACAGAGTTGATACGTTACCCTGGGGTTACTGCTTCCCATATGTAGTACTTTACATTTGTTAATGTTAAACTTCATTTGCCACCTCTCAGCCGATCTGCTCAACTCTTCTAGATCCTATTGCAGCAGCAGCGTACTGTCATTAACAACCCTGCCAACCTTCGTATCATCTGCAAACTGGGACGTGAAGCCTGATCTACCATCATCACTATCATTCATAAATATAGAAACCAACAATGGACCCAACACTGAACTTTGAGGGAACTAATAACATTAGTCCACAAAAAGCAGTGTTCATTGATTACCACTTTCTTCTCCCACTCAACCATCCCTTTATCCATAGCAGCAATTTGCCTCCAATGCAGCACTGCTCCAATTTGTGCAGCAGCCTTCCATGTGCAACAGTATCAAAAGCCTTTCTAAGATCCAAATATATGATATCAAAGGTATTCCCTGCATACAGTTGCTTTGTGACCACATCATATCCAATCAAATTGGTCAGACAAGACTTCACCTTAACAAACCCAAGCTGTGTCCATGCTATAACTGATGTCTTGTCTAGTGATTAATGATGTCACCAACATACTATCAGATTTTAATGGTGGTAAAGAGAATATTATTATTCATATGGGGACTAATGACATCAAGCATACACAAGCTGATGATTTGTGAGACAAATAAGGACCATGCTGAAGAAAGCCGCTAGTTAGGTCACAATGTTTATGTCTGCAATTCTGCCCAGAAATGATAGTAGGGATTATATGCTGAAAGCCTTGTGGATTAACTCAAGACTTGAAGGACTCTGCAAGGCTTTTGGGGGTAAATTTATATCAGCTCGGCCCGCACTTGTAGATAGAAGGAATCTGTTTTGTTGACACGGGTTAAATTTAAAAAAAAATTGGCGCAAGAGGCTTTGCCAGTATTATTGAGGATACCTTAAAGGTTCAGAGAAACTGCTAGTTTTGACAGACAAGGGTAATATAGATATGCATTTATCTGATAATATTGGTCAAAGTAACACTTGCACATACCTCAAGTGTTCTTGTTTGTTACTCCAACAGAACATAGCAAGATATTCTGAGGGCAGAAATGTTTCAAATGTGTGGGCAGCTAATGCCATGAAAGCAAGCTCAAATAACTTTAAGGGATGTGTCAGGGTAGTTAACTATATGAGAACAGCAAGTCTTGATTGTTTATACAGTAATGTCAGAAGTGTTGTCGATAAAATGAGTGAATTCGAACTGCTGGTTAGGACAAGTAACGCTGACATAATAGGACTTGCGGAAAGATAATGCCACCCAGAGATAGTGGATGATGAGTTTCAGTATGGTATATATAATGTAATTAGGAAGAACAGGACAGATAGAAGGGGTGGTGGGGTTATGCTTATCAAAATCAGCCTAAGTGCAGTGAATGCTTTCCTGGATACAGATGTTTTGCATGCTAGTATAGAATCTGTATGGTGGGAGATAGATGGAAGTAAAGGTATAATGAGAGTGGGAGGAATCTACAGGCCAGGTGATTGTGAAAATTATGATGAGAACCTCTACATGCAAATGGAATGGGCAAGTAAGCGTGAATGTCTTATTATGGGTGATCTTTATTTGCCTTTAATTTATTTGGAGCAAATGGGAAGGAAACATGGGGAATAAATTTTTAAATCAACTAGATGATTGCAATTTGTATCAACATGCCAGGGAAAAGAATACTCTAGACCTCATCGCCCACGAACCAGATGACATAATAGGGCTGACAGTACATGAACCAATAGCAGGAAGTGATCAGTGAGTTCTGCGTTGGACAATGAAGAGAGAGAGAGCGAGTAGCAGTAGTTAAAGGAAAAGGAGAATAGGTTACAATTTCAGAAAGGAAATTACGACAAATTGAGATTCTATATGGCCTCTATTAACTGGGTAGGTATCTCACAGAGAGCGAATACAATTGAATTATGGTATAATTTTAAAACATTAATCACAAAAGCCTTGAATGCTTATATACCATTTAAAAAATACTTCATGAGGAGGATTCCAAGTTGGATGAATAATGAAGTTGCCAGATTACTTGAGCAGAAAAAGATGGCATGGAAAGTTACAGAACAATAAAAAGTACTGAAGCCTATAAGAGCTACAAATTGATCTGTAATAATGCCACAGAAAAGGTTAGGCTGGCAAAGGCAGATTATGAGAAATTGCTGGCGAAGAGAGCAAAGAGGTGGGGGGGGGAATAAGGAATTCTTCACATATATAAATGCAAAGAAGAGAAGGACAAACCAGGTCGGACCCTTATGTAATGGATGTGGGATAGTATTAGATACCCCAGGTGAAATTGCAGATGAACTCAACAGTTACTTTGCACTCAACAGTTACCCTGCAGAAGAAAAACCCTTTATGTCAATGAAAATTTATGGGAGTGAAGTTGAAAAAAAAGTAATTAATGATGTTGAAATTTCACATACCGTATTTCCCCATGTATAAGACGCACCTTTTTTCGAAAAATTTGGGATCTAAAAACTGGGTGCATCTTATACAGTGGTTGTAGATTTTTTTTACTTCCATTTTTTGCACTTCTTGTCTTTGCACTCATTGTTTCGCTCTCGTTACCGGTATATTAGGTTACATTTCTGCCCAGAAATGGCTCAGAAAAGATTTTCGTGCAGTGTTGAATTCAAGTTAAAAGTGATCCAGTTTGCAAAAGTGAATGGAAATCATGCTGCTGAATGTAAGTTTGGTCCTCCTCCAACTGAGAAAACAATCCAAGACTGGCTACGGGAAGAAGAAACCCTACTGAAAACGCCATGGCAGAAGAAGGCCATTAGAGGCAAGTCAGCAAAATGGCCTGATTTAGAGAGGGAATTGAAGATATGGATTGAGGAGCAAAGGTCAATTGGAATTCCTGTGTCCACAAAGATGGTTCAGCACAAGGCAAGAAGAATTGCTGATGAAAAAGAAGTTACTGATTTCAAAGGAGGACACAATTGGTGCTTCAGGTTCATGAAACGGAATGGACTAAGCATGTGTACAAGCACCAGACTTGCCCAGAAGATGCCTGAAAGTTATGAGCAGAAGGTCCCTGAATTTTATCGTTTTGTCATTCAGTTCCGGAAGACACATCAGTTTGAGTTGGGACAGATTGCAAATATGGACGAAGTCCCCCTTCAATTTGATGTCCCAAGTAACAGAACTCTTGATAAGAAGGGAGTGAAAACTGTAACTGTGAAGACAAGTGGACATAAAATTAGCCATTATACAGTTGTTCTAGTGTGCCGACGGAACCAAGCTGCCTCCTATGCTGATTTTCAAATGCAAAACAATGCCAAAAGAAGACATTTCTCGAAGTGATTGTCCACGTTAATGACAAGGGTTGGATGGATCAGGATGGGATGAAGATCTGGTTTGAGAAAGTTTGGAGCAGGAGACCAGGTGGGCTCTTATGCAAACCTGCCCTATTGGTGCTTGATCAGTTCAGGGCACAAATAACAAAAAATACAAAGAAGATTGCTGCAGAGCAAAAAACAAAACTTGCCGTCATACCTGGAGGCTTGACATCCCAGTTCCAACCACTTGATGTCAGCATTAACAAACCCTTCAAAGCTGCCATGAGAGACGAATGGAACCAATTGATGAAGTCTTCTGGGGACAGTTTGACACCAGCAGGAAGAGTGAAGAAACCAACTATAGGAGAAGTTTATACCTGGGTGAAAAGATCCTGGGATAATATCAAGATTGAGATCGTTGTCAAGTCATTTAAGAAGTGTGGCATTTCAAATGCCATAGATGGAACTGAGAACGAGGCCAATACATGAAGACAGCGATTCGTCATCAGACACGGATGAGGACAAGCTAATGGATGGGAGTTTTGACAGTGATGAGGAGTTGTATGAATTTTATGAGGAATAAAACTTGAGTTCAGTAACTTTATGTAATACATTTTTTTTTCAAATTTCGGGCCCCAAAATTAAGGTGCGTCTTATACATGGGGAAATACGGTATTTATTTTATGAAAAAACTTTTGAGCCTACAGGCCAGTAAGGCTCCTGGGGTTGATGGCATATATCCTATAATCTTAATGGAGATGGCAATTGAATGTATTGAACCACTGAGACTAATTATGAGAGCATCACTGGACTTGTGGGTGATTTCATTAAATTGAAAAAGTGCCAATGTGTCTCCAATATATAAGGGCGGTTCTAAGAGTGAAGTGGGAAATTACTGGCCGGTTAGTCTAACTTCAGTAGTAGGGAAAATCATGGAGACAATGATCAATCGTGGAATTCATCATTTAGATAGAAATAGAATTCTGAAGGATACTCAGCATGGTTTTGTAAAGGGAAAATAATGTTTAACTAACCTGGTTAGTTATTTTGACAGGGTTACTCAAGAGCTGGACTTGGGGAATAGTTTCGACATTGTTTATTTCGATTTCAGCAAAGCATTTGACTCGCTCCCTCATGAGCAGTTACTTTAAGCTGGACCAGGTTTGAATCACAGGGAAAATCCTCAGATGGATTGCTGGATGGCTTCAGGGTAGGAGGCAGAGGGTTGTGATAAATTGTTATTCCTCAGATTGGGTTGATGTAAGAAGTTGGGTTTCCAAGGATCAGTATTAGGACCACTGTTGTTTTTGATTTTCATAAATGATCTCGATGAACTAATATGGTTATGTAAAGATTCAGTTTTCTCCCCAGAAAATTTTGCCAGCCGAATGGCATTATAAAGTAGCCTGGTAGGAAAGTGTAATACTTTGCAATATTATAAAATTTTCTGTTATTATATGCTCCTGTTGCATTGATCTTGATCGCATAGTATGTTTGAATTAATATTGATCAAGAGAAGTGAGCGGTACCACGAGAATCGTTTTAAATCAGGTGTTCTTAACCTTTTGCTTTAAGAGAGCAAGATTTTGCAGCTTACAATACGTGCAAGCACCATATATTAAAATATAAATTTTCTTGCTTAAAGATTAAAATGCATTTTTTAAATTAATTTTTTAGCCGTATTACGCATACAAGAATTCTCAATTAAAATTTTTGGGCGCTAATATTTATTACCTTATCAGTGTGAACCTTGACTTAGTATTAGTAACGGCCGCATGGTGTAAGAAAGCCTATGGCTTATGCTGCACCAGCCAAAAAAATAAAAATAATAATAAAAAATAAATAACTAAATAATAATAATTAATAAAAAAAAAAAAAAGGAAATTAAACCTATCATCCTATGCGCTTCCCTTACCCGAAAGTACTATCCAGATGACCTTTGAATTTCCCTAAACTGTCGGCCTCCACCACCCATGAAGGTAACTTATTCCAGTAATTTATAACTCGCTGGCTAAAATAAAACTTCGTGCAGTCCAATCTAAACATTTCTCCCCGTAACTTGAATTTGACTTTGAAGAGATGATGCCAAACCTTTGAAATCATGTCCATTATGAAGAGATAATCACAATTTTTTTTCCAAATGTGATGCCAACAATCTTGTCCTTTTCATGTTTATGATATTGTGATTAATGAAAAAGCACTTTCATATGTGTATGTTGATCCAAACATAAAAAGTACTTTGAATGCTTCTCTTTGTAATAAAAGAAATTTTTTGCAGTTAGAAGAACCCCAGAATTTTAAAATAGTTTTGTTTTGGAAAAGACAGTTCAAAGCTAAAGACAACTGCTTATCAGCAAATTCTAACTCTGCAGCTGCTGCTTCATTTTGATTGAAAATTTGTTGCAAGTTAATGATATCAAAATTTCTGTAATTTATTGTTAATTCAAAATTTGAGGTGCTCTTTCAAGTCAAATCTTTCTTGGAATTGGTTACTAAGGTCTTTGAGTACATTCATTACTAATGATGGGTACTCCCCAGCAGTTTCCTCCAGACATTTAAGAGTAGGAAAATGAAGCAAATTTCCTTTTAAAACTTGATTCTGGAACACTTCAGTTTTTTTCTCAAATGCAATAATCTCCTTGTATATCATTGTCGTCATCATCATCAGCCGTTTTCAATCGACTGTAGGATGAAGGCCTCTGCAGCAACTTTCCAGTTCCTTCTGTTTTGTGTAATGGCCATCCATTTACTACCCACAAACTCATGAATTTCATCTGTCCATCTCCATTGTTGTCTTCCAGGTTTTCTTCTAGCTCCTCTTGGGTACCATTCTATTATTTTCTTAGTCCATCAGTCATGTCTTCAAGCTATGTGTCCTGCGCAAGACCATTTTAATTCTTTAATTTTGATAAGAATGTCCTTTACTTGAGTTTTCTGCTTAATCCACGTGTTTCTCTTCTTATCTAACAGTCCGATTCCCAGTATAATTTGTTCCATTCTTCGCTGTGTAGTTCTCAGCCTCTTCCATTCTTTTGGTGAGTGCCCAAGTTTCACTTCCATAAGTCAGTATACATTGGTTCATTGTTTTATGTTTCAGACAAACTGGGATATTGCTCTTCAGTATGTGACTATATTTCCTGAATGCTATCCATCAAAAATTTATTCTTCTCTTGACTTCCAGCTATTTATCATTATTACAGCTAATGACTTGTCCCAGATAAGTATGACTCCTTTTCAATTACTGCTCCTTCAATCATTATATCCCTTTCTGTGGCATACTTGTTCATCATTACTTTTGTTTTAGTCTTATTGATCTTTAGTCCAAAATTCTTACTAACTCTGTATAACTGATTAAGATTTTCCTTTAATTCTTTGGGATTGTGGCTTATGATCACAATGTTATCTGCAAATCGTAAATGGTTTTGGTACTCTCTATTCACATTGACTCCTTTCTGCAACCAGTCTAATCTTTTGAAAGCTTCCTAGAGGGCAGCAGTAAACAGCTTCAGAGATAGTGTCTCCTTGTCGAACTCCTTTCTCAATTTTAAATTTACTACTTACATTACGTGAAGGTGATCCATAGTTGAGAATCCTGTCCTAAAGCCAGCTTGCTCTTTCGGTTGATTCTCATCAAGTATTCTTTCTAATCTGTTAGTAATGACCCTTGTGAACAACTTGTAGATGTGGAATAACAAGCTAATTGGTCTATAATTTCCAATTTATCTCCTTTCTTATGCAGCAAAACTGATTGCATTATTCCACTTCTTAGGCGTCACCTTTCTAATGCATTTTGTGAAAAGTCTTGTCAGTTTTTGTATCACGTCTCTTCCTCCCAATTTTAACAACTGTACAGTAACTTCATCTTCCCCCGGGGCTTTCTGATTCTTCATTTTCTTCAATGCATGTTCTACCTCATTAGGAAGGATATCAGGTATGTTGTATATGTTACTAATTTGTGATCCATCTTCCTCACTGCTGGAATTATTCCCTCGCCCCTTGTATAACTCTTTATAATAGTCTTCTGCTATTTGAATTATGCGTTCTCTGCTATTTATAAGTACACCATTGCTATTCTTCAGTTTCATTTGTCTTTCTGTATTACTATTTGTGGCTGCTGATTTAAATCCTTTGTTTTCCTTGAATGCTTGTTCTACTTTTCTTGTGTTAAATTTTCTTATGTCCTCTCTGAGTCTCTTTCTAATGACTTTGTATAACTCGGTACTATTCTCAATTTTCTTCTTGTCAGTGTATTTCTTGCTCTTCATTTGTTGTCTTCAGTTCGTTCGTCATGACAAGTGTTTCTTGACTAATTTTTTTCTTCTTTGGATTTCTTTTTACCTATAGGTTTCTTAGGCTTTATCACTTTCAAAAAGTTGTAATATTCCTCGTCGATATCTTGGTCCTGAGCAGTCTGCAGAAACTCAAACTTGTTAAGTTCCAGTACATAGTGCTTTTTCTCCTCTTCTCTTATCTCAAAGACCTTTGTATTATTTACTCGAGTCAGTTTTTCCCTTCTTTTCTTATCTATGTCAAGTGTACATCTTGTCATTCTGTGATCACTTCCAACATTTTACCTTGTTCAGGACAGTAACATCATTCACGATATATATTCTGTTAGTGAGGATGAAGTTGATTTCATTAGTTGTTAATCCATTTGGGCTCTTCCATTTCCACTTTCTGTTCACCCTTTTCTTGAAAACACTGTTCATTACTGACAGTCCTCGAGATTCCGCAAATTCTACAAGTCTTTCGCCAATTCCAAAATTTCTTATAGTTCTCCTTTCTGCGCTGTTTTGTCTCTTTCCAACCTTAGCAGTGAAGTCCCCCATAATGATAGTGTAGTGAGTTTTCTGTTCATCTAGAAGACTCAATTTTGTTGTACATTTCTTCAACCTCTTCATCATCGTGGCTCGATGTTGGTGCATAAATCATTATAACCTTTAGCTTATACCTCTTAGAAATTCTGAATAGTAGTCTTGGTCCCTTTGTGATGTACTTTTGAATTCCAAAATGTTGTTTTTTATATCTTTATGGACCAGAAAGCCAACTTCACCTTCACTCCTTTCACTGTTTCCATTCATGTACAACAGATTTCCACTTGATAAACTTATGATTAATTTCTTCTTGTTTCAGTCAAACCGATGATATTGCAATTCATATTTTCTAATTCCTTTTCCACCTCTAATATCCTGTCTTCACCGATGAGTCATCTTACGTTGTAACAGGCCAAGTTCAGTTTCCATGCATGACAGCCTGGTTGTACCCAGAGATTCTTAGCACCCTCTGATCCTCTCGCTGCCGTAAGAGGAGGAGTGAAACCTGCTGGGGACTGAGGGCCATTTGTTTCGTCTTACTATCATGTGCTAGAGGGTTTGGTCTTTTCCTCTTCATGCTGACCAGGCGTCTTGAAGAGAACCACTCTACACGTTCATTGCCACCTAAGTGACCTAACAGGGCTTACCATCGAGAAGGTGTGCATGAGTAGATTTTAGGGAGGCAGGCCAACCGGGCTTCTCCTAAATCTTCTGAAATAGAAAGATATTGGATCCATCAGTGTTTTAGACTGAGTGTCTGATAACACACAGAATGCCTGTTCCCCACTAAGCCTCTCGTAAAAAATTACCATAAATTTATCTTTTCCTGTAGCCTCATTTTTTAAACTCATTTAAATGGCTGAAGATATCAACGATGAATGAAAGTGTAATCTTGAAATCTTCAGTTAAATTTTCATTGAAAAGGTTTTCTTTATTGCTTTCTATTAGAAATGGCTTTTACTTCTGGAAAAACCTCTCAAATTCTGGAGAGCGCTTTTCCACAACTGAGCCAACGAACTTCTGTATGGGTAATAAGATCAGAATGTGGTGCTAGAAGATCTTCCAAAAATATTTTTAGAAGTTGTTTATTTAGGGATTTAGCAATAAAATGGTTAATGACTTAAAGACATCCTGCAATTTCTTTTTGATCTTTCATTTGTGAATACAATTCAATATGAATCAAACAGTGATAATGCACAAAATGAGCATTTTGTGCATAACTGGATGAGTGTTTTGCATCTACATTCACATATGAGGAATTCTGTAATGAAGGGGAGGACAGAAGTATACTACACTCTAACAGTGAGCTAAATGATTTTGTAATAACAGAGAGCAAAGTGGAAGAGAAATTGTTGAAGTTAGACATAAAATAGGCACATGGGGTGGATGGAATCTATCCACTTATATTGAAGGTGACAGCAAGGGAAATAAGCAAACCCTTAGCCATAATTATGAGAGCATCCTTAGATTCAGGGGAGTTCCCCATGGACTGGAGATGTGCAAATGTATCTCCAATTCACAAAGGGGGTTCAAAGGGTGACACAAATAATTATAGACCTGTTAGTTTAACTTCTGTTCTGGTGAAAATAATGGAGTCGCTGGTTAAAGAAGTTATGCAGGATCACCTAGACAAGACTGCAGTAATAGTTCAAAGGCAGCATGGGTTTGTAAAGGGAAGTCTTGTCTGACCAATTTGATTGGATACTGCTATATGGTGACAAAGGAACCGGATGCAAAAAATAATTTTGATATCATATACTTGGATTTCAGGAAAGCTTTTGTTACTGTTACACTGTTTGATACTGTTACTGATACTAGAAGACTGCTGTACAAATTGGAGCGGTATGGCATTATCATTAGTAGTAGTGGTGGCATGTGATGCAAGAAAGCAAGTGTATTATGCAGCATCAGCCAAAAAAAAAAAAAAAAAATTACACCATTCCCTCCAAATGCCTGTAAAGGCAAATTTCTGCACATCTATTCTACATCTGTCTTTTCTCAATTTCAATTTATGCCACCTTAGGTTTGTAATCTGAATAAGTGGAAGGATCCCATCAGAATTCAGCGTGCTCAACCCATTCAAGGCCTTATACATCTCAATTAGATCACCATGCAGGTGCCTAGTCTCCAGCCACTGCAATTTGCAGAACTTAAGCCTCTCTTGGTAAGAAGATCCCTTCATTCCCCTCACCAATCTTGTTGCCCTTCTCTGTACACGCTCAAGCAAATCTACATCCCTCCTAAAATGAGGCCTCCAGACCTGTGCGCAGTACTCAAGGTGTGGCCTGACCATTGCCTTATACAGAGGGACAATCACCTCCTTTTCCCTGCTAGCAAAATTCCTATATATATCATTGAAAAAACCCCCTGACCTGCCCTGGCAGCCTGTATGCATTGCTCAGAAAACTTCATATCTGACTGCACAATTACTCCCAGGTCTTTTTCATTTTCTACCACCTTAAGTGTAGTAACACACAGTTGGGACGTTTCTCTGGGGTTACTTCTACCCATATGCAGTACTTTGCATATGCCAAGGTTGGCACTTCTTAGCCAATCTGTCCAGATTATCTAGATCCTGTTGCAGTAGCACACTGCCATTACTGTCATTAACAACCCTGCCAACTTTGTATCATCTGCAAACTTCAACACTAAGCCTGATATACCTTCATCAATATCATTGATAAATATACAAAACAGGACCCAACACCGAACCCCGTGGGACTCCACTAATAACGTTAGTCCACGAAGAGCAGCACCCATTAATTACCACCCTCTGTCTTTTATCCATTTTAGCAACTTACCCTTAATACCATTCTGCTCCAATTTGTACAGTAGTCTTCCATGTGCAACAGTGTCAAAAGCTTTCCTGAAATCCAAATATATGGTATCAAAATTATTTTTTGCATCCAGTTGCTTTGTAACCACATCATAATATCCTATCAGATTTGTCAGACAAGACTTTCCATTAACAAACCCATGCTGTGTCTGAATTATTGCTGCAGTCTTGTCTAGATGATCCTGCAGTGCATCTTTAACCAGTGAATCCATTATTTTACCTGGAACAGAAGTTAAACTAACTGGTCTGTAATTACTCGTGTCACCCCCCTTCAATCCCCCTTTGTGAATTGGGGATACATTTGCACATCTCCAGTCCGTGGTTACCTCCCATGAGTCCAAGGATGCTCTCATAATTATGGCTAAGGGTTTGCTTAGTTGCTTTGCCACTTCCTTTAATTTAACTGGATGGATCCCATCCACCCCAGGTGCCTTTTTTATGTTTAACTTCAACAATTTCTCCTTCACTTTGCTCTCAGTTATTACAAAATCATTAAGCACCCTGCTACAATTTGATAACCTTCTGCCATTTTCAAACCTTAATAACTCCTCATGTGTGAATGTAGATGCAAAATACTTATTCAGTTTGTTTGCTGTCTGAGCAGGATCATCAACAGTCGACCCATGGATATCAAGTGGACCAATCAGATTCATCCCCTTCCTTTTAGAGTTTATATAAGTAAAGAAATCCTTGCTGTTTTTCTTAGCATCTTTTGCCAAAGATTTCTCGTAATCTGCCTTCGCCTGCCTAACCTCCTTTGTGACCTGATTACAGACTAGCTTATATCTGCCATAGGCTTCTGAGTCGCTTGGTAATTTATATGCATCCCATGCATTTTTCTTCTCTGTCACGAGTCTCATTAGTTCATTTGATAACATTTAGGCCTAAACCTTGAACAATATTTCTTAATAGGTATGAAAGTTTTAGTAGCTTCCATGATTAATTCCTTGAATGCTTCCCACTTAGAATTTACTGTTTTAACATCATCAGTTGATCCCACTGTACAGAATTTAAAAACTGTCTGGACCACTGTACAGTCAGTCCCCGTTTAACATGTGTTTGCACTACACGAATTCGATCATACACAATTTATAAATAGGGGAATGATATTTTATATAACACGAACCGAATTCGCTTATGCACGATTCGCCTTTGTGTTTACAAGAAATGGCACTCGAACGCAGAATCACCCCAACTGAACGCAACACGATAGGAATGAAGAGAAGATTCTGAAAATGTATTTGTTTTTTATATCAGTGAAGGGGAAACACATTTCACCATAATAACGTAAAAACCAACACAATTCCAGAAATCTGTATAATCGCAAATGCAATTAGATTGAGTTTACTACTAGTTTATAACAGATTCCACTAGAAATTCAACTGGAAATTGTTTTTATTGTTTTATGGTAGTAACCTCTAGAAATGTGCTTTAGTAAAATGTGAGGTGTGAATAGTGTGTCTCTGCCTTTACGGTGTTGTTTATTCAGTTGCTACATGCACGCAGCTTTGTTTATGTGTATCAAGCGTGGCTCCTCGTTTTGTAATTGTGCTTTATTCCCTAAAAATGAGTAAAATACTTAAAAGGTGTGAAAAGGAAGCGTCCTGGTGAAGACACTACAGATTCACAGAGAAAAAGAAAAGCAATATCGATAAACAGAGGCGGACTGGGTCAAAAATCCTTACCCGGGAAAATCTGTAGTGGCCTCATACTAGAGTTTATGGCCAAAATCACACCGGACTCCGGCCCGCCAGGATTTCCCGATAATGCTTATGGCCAGTCTGCCTCTGTCAATAGAGAAAAAATATGAAATTGTGAAACGCTTTGAGCGAAACGAAAGACCGTGTGATATTGCACGTGCTAGAGACCTAAATGAGGCAACTCCGAGAATTACAAAGAATGCAGAGAAAATAAAAACAACTTTCATAGCAGGAACAACTCAAAGTGTAATTAAAATCCATTAGATTAAGATACAAAGAATTGGAAGAGATGGAGCGGCTGTCATCTGTTTGGATAGAAAATCAAACAAAAAACAAGTTTGCTTACGATAGAAGCAAAACCATTAGCAATATTTTATTACGTAATAGTCGTAATAAAATAAGTATTTTATTACGATTATTGTGTTTGGTAATGTTTTGGTTACAAATGTATGTTCAATCTTGGGTGGTCGGCACCTAATCCTATTTTTCCCATAGGGCCTGTTGTTTATATTGCATGATTTTGCATTGCACGAGGGTTTCTAGGAACACAACTATCATGCTACATGAGGACTGACTGTACTCACCTTTACGGAAGCAAAAACCCTTTCCTTTACCCATGATGGTAATTATATCTTTAAATAAATCCCACATCAGTACACTGTGATCACTGCCACCTAGTGGTTCCTTTATCTGCAAATTCTTAATAAACGAATGATCACTGCTGATAACCAGATCAAGAGTATTACCCTCTCTGGTTTTCTCTTGAACATGCTGCTGCAGAAAACAATCATCCAATAAATCCACAAAAGTCTTATTGGTGTATGAGTGACCAACTCACAAGTTCCAGTCAATATCTGGGAAGTTAAAATCCCCCGTTATAAGACTCTCTGATTTACTGGCCCACTATTTCCCTGTAGTTTCTTATTATACTCATCAGGGTCATTATGCGTACAGCACATTCCTACTCTCAATTTTGAGCTCCCAATGCTTATGTTACACCAAACTGACTCGACACTGCACTGTCCAGCGATGTCAACTGGCTTCACTTCCTTGGATTTTTTTTCTTAACTAAAAGCATAACCCCCTCCTCCCTGTCTATCCTTTCTGTACACATTGTACTACCCAAATTCTGGTTCTGCATTCCTTATATCTGTGTGACACCACGTCTCTGCTATCCCAACAATATCCGCCTTTGATGTCTTGACCAACCCTTCGAATTTATTTACTATGCCTCTAGCATTGGTATACATGTACCTGTCCTTATTATTAGTGTCCCTAACACATCCCATATACCCACCTGTTTCACGATGACTGCCATCAGTCCCTGAAACTCGAGCATCCCTTGCTCCAGGTCGCTACTTATTCTAATAGAAGTTGTGCAAGAATCGCCTTCACCTCTGCCTGCGGCTACTTTTAACCTTTTAGTCTGTGAATCCCCCCCCAAGCTAGCTGTATGGTGCAAGGAAGCCTGAAGCTTATGTTGCACCAGCCAAAAAAAAAAAAAAAAAATCCCGAGTTACCCTGAGAGAGAGAGAGAGAGAGAGAGAGAGAGAGAGAGAGAGAGAGAGAGAGAGAGAGAGAGAGATGAGAAAAGTAGAAGGGAATCGCCAAGAAAAAGAAGAATGATGATATCCAGCTTGGGACCCTGGTTGTGCCAAGCCCATATTCACTAGATGTGAACCCCAAGGGCAAGTTGCTGCTTTGGATAAAGGGATGGTTGAGTGGGAGTTGGTATAGACTGGTAATACATGGACCCTGATCTGCATGGACTAATGTTATTAGTGGAGTCCCCTAGGGTTGGGTGATGAGCCCATTGTTGTTTTGTATATTTATCAATGATATCGATGAAGATATATCAGGCTTAATATCTAAGTTTGTAGATGATACAATGGTTGGCAGAGTTGTTAATGACACTAAAGACAGTATGCTACTGTAACAGGAGCTAGAAAATTTAGGCAGGTGGGCTGAGAAGTGGCAACTGAAGTTTAACATTTACAAATGCAAAGTACTACATGTGGGGTAGCAGTAATCCAAGAGAAACAAAGTCAACTGTGTGGTTCTACACTCAGGGAGGTGGAGAATGGAAAAAAAACCTGGGGGTAATTCTGCAGTCAGATATGAAGTTCTCTGAGCAGTGCAAATGGGCTGCTATAGCAGGTCATGGAGTTTTGTCAATGATATATAGGAACTTTGCTAGCAGCGACAAGAAGATTATCCCTTTTTATAAGGTGATGGTCAGGCCACACCTTGAGTACTGCATACAGGTCTGGAGGCCTCATTTTAGGAAGGATGTAGAGTTGCTAGAATGAGTACAAAGAAGGACAACAAGATTGGTGAGAGGAACAAAGGTGTGCACTTACCAAGAGAGAGGCTTAAGTCCTGCAAGTCGAAGCATCTGGGACTAGGCACCTGCGAGGTGATCTGATTGAGGTGTATAAGGACTTGAATGATTTGAGCAGGCTCAGTGCTGATGCGATATTTCCACTTGCTCAGTGCTGATGCGATATTTCCACTTGCTCAGATTAAGAACCTGAGGGGGCATAGATTCAAATTGAGGAAAGACAATTGTAGAATAGATGTGTGGAAGTTTGCCTTTAGCCATCAGCTAGTTGATTGCTGGAACAGACTTCCATCTGTTGCTTTGGAAGTTGATAGCTTAAATAAATTTAAGGCTGAACTAGACAAACATTTTGGAGTGACCAGATGGGTGAAATGGGAAGGTTTTTTGGCTGATGCTATATAATCTTGCTTTCTTGCATTATATGCCTTAAATAATGCTAAAATTCGGTATCCTTTCATCTTGTCCCAGGGGCTGACATCTGGTGAGTATGGCCTTGGCACACCCAGGGTCCTGAGCTGAATATCATCATTCTTCTCTTTCTTGGTGATTCCTTTCTACTTCTCTTTTAGGGTAACTCGGAAATTTTTTTTTTTTTTTTTTTGGCCAGTGCACCATAAGTGTCGGGCTTCTTTGCACCATATGGCTAATAATAAGCAATAAGGCCTTTGTTTTTACATATCATGGAAGAAGTATCATTGGTAACAATTGATACAAGTTTACTGAGATGAATTTTGTGCACTGTGAGGAATTTCATAAGCGAGTCCTATACATCTTTTCTAGTTGTATGACCAGTAAGCCACAAAACAAAAAATCTTCAAAGCTGCCATCATGTTGAATCAAATGAACAAAGCACATTAATTGTGATATGCCTGAAACATCAGTCTACCCATTAAGTTCCAGTGAAAAAATACACAACTTTCAATTCTACCTAATAATTCATTGAATATTACATCTACCATTTTATGAACTCAATTTATTTAAAAGGTATATATTTGGCAGAGCTAAACAAGGTAGTTCTGTTTTTCCGCTAAGATACTAGGAAGCACTTCTAACGATGACACTACACAATTTTTTATTATTTCGCTACTAGTGTAAGGCAATGAATTCTTTGCAATTATATTCGATAAAATAAATGAAATTTCATTTGCTAACACTTTACTACTATTAGCTTTACCTAAATTTAAAATATTTTTCTGTCTAACAAGTTTCTTTTTTTTCTTAAATTCCTATGGCATGTTTGGTAATGTCTTTCACAGTTCGGCTTCCGATAACCAGCCAAACACCCCTTGACATAATTCCTTGACACCTCTTGATATAATAAAATTACACCAGTTCCACTACTATTATATATTACAAAATAATAATGCCCAAGAGTACTGAAATACATACTTTGTTTCTTTGCATTTAAAACGTGTAGGTCTAAATCAGACGACTGCGAAGGTAGTATTAATCCATAATTTTTTGACTTCCTCATCATGTTCGTTTAGATTTCTTTTTAAAAACTTATCTATTTTGAAAGGGTTTAGTAACTTTAGTTAAATCGGTTAAAAGAAAATACATTTAAGTATTTGCACATGAAATCAAAAGATTTCTTACTGTAACACTTTTATCACCTTTTAGGGCTATACTAGATGAGCATGGCATTGGCAGCACCTTCCAATGCCCAGTTTTTTGCAAGAAGCAGAGGGTAAAGGCATGCAGACTAGACTGGCTCTTCGAACGGTATGTTGAACAACGTTACCTGGCATTGAATGCCTGCCAGTGCCATTGGAGGCATTTGCATAGCCTGAGGAGACATTCTCCATCTGCATGGGGTGGTGGGCCTTAATTCGGTTTGTTTTATTATACTTTGTGGAAGACTACGTTTGTAGTCTGTGCCAAATTTCGTGAGGTGGAAAGGAGGCTTCCCTTGTACAACACATCATTAAAAGACTACTCCGGCAAAGTGTTGTATTGAAATTGGAAAATATGTTTCCGAACTGGGATGAACTATGTAATGATGAGAAGAATCTGAAAGCTCAGTTCTGAACCTTATATTTATTGTAAATATTACTTCTATTTTAGTACTGTTTCCTTAGTTAACAAAATGCAAGTTTGTTCACTTGCAGAGACAATTTATTGGTAGGTTCTCGGTTTATCTGTGTACAGAATTATAAATGTATATAATTTAAGTTAATAAAGAATCTTATTATTAATAAATAAGATCAAAACAGTAATCGGGGAAAACTGCTGAAGAATATCCACTGCAACAGTATAACTAATGTCGGTGTTAACAAAAAAAGTATCACGTGCAGTCTTCTTCCAAAACGAATTTTGAGCTTTTCATTTCAAACATAACTTCGGTGTCTTTCTTTTTTGAAAAGTATTGTGAAAATACGCAGTAAGCCGTAAAATACAGTCATTACCAGTGTGATACAGGAAAAAAAAAATAAATAAAATAATGCACGCAACTGTTTCTTGGCATAAAAAAACATGACTGAAAGAATTGCAATGGATTGTTTTTGAAAAATGAAAAGATCGTACTTCAATTCTTCAATGAGTATTGCACTACTAACACAAAATTGAGCAAATTAATCTATTGGAAGCCACGCTGGAAATTAGAAAAAGTGGTAAAACTGCAATGTGCATTTGATAAAAAAAAGTTTGCTTTATTTTAATTGTTTTTACGGAATAATATCAGTACAGCACGTCTGTTTGTATATTTGATCTTCTAATGAAATTTGTTGGGAAAAAACCCCTTCTAAATCTCCACCGTCCTCAACTTCTGCAGCGGTGTGCTTTATGAGCTGGAGAGTTAATTCTGGCAACAATGCTTGAAAGGTAAAACTTGCTGATGTTATGCCTGTCTCCTCTCTTTTTATAATTTTGAAATTTTTGTAATTTTGTATGCTTTGTAATTTTTCCTGCACATGAAATAAAAAATTGAATGAATAATTTTATATACATATTCGTCAAACATTTCTTTTTTGCTTCAATCAAATTGAATCAAATTTGCAAGTGCTGCATTAGCATTTATTGAAAATTCCAAATTATGTAAAGTTCCGCAGACCTTGACACTTAGGTAAGTTAGGGAGTGGCTGTATATGGTTTTAAAATAAGTAATTAATATTTTAGATTAAAAGAATTGAACTACGTTCAATATTTTAAGTGTTTTGTATGATTGCTATTATATTACAGGTGTTGGTGCTACAGCAATAGTACACAGTGCTTATTGCAAACCAAGAAAAGAAAAATGTGCCATAAAACGAATTAATTTAGAAAAATGGAATACCAGTATGGATGAACTACTTGTGAGTACTATTCACGTTAATAATATTTGTATTAGGTCATTATGAAGTGAAAAAAAATTTATATTATGCAGTACTTAAGTATAAATTAAACTTACTCAATCTGGTAACTGATTTTTGGCTTTTTTTTTTTTTTTTTTTTTTTTCTGTTGCAAATTTTAGTTCTTGGGTTGTCCATTTTCCGAAAAGAACTAAACCCCATTCTTTCATTATAGGATAGGACTCATTCATTATAGGATAGGATAGAATAGGACCAGGGTATGTCTGCCAGGGGCAAAGGTTGATGACGTTGTAGAGCGGATATCATCTTTTAAGGGCACAAAGGGTGATATAGTTGTACACGTTGGCACTAATGATATTAAGAGTAGGAGACCGGCGGAATTACTTAGCAAGTACAGGTCACTGTTGGAAAAAAGCCGTGAATTAGGGTTGAATTTGAAAGTGTCTGCAATTCTGCCCAGACACGATAGGAGGGAGCATATGATGAGAGCCTTGTCGATCAATTCGGCCCTGGAGGGATTGTGCAAGGCTCAAGGGGTAGAATTTTTTTCAGCCTGGACTGTACTTGTTAACAGGAGAGATTGCTTCTACAGGGATGGGATACACTTAAATAGAAAGGGTGCAAGAATATTTGCTGATGCTATCGAGGCAGTGTTAGGTGGGTCGGAAAACTGCTAGTTGGGGGGGATACAAGGACTAATAGATTAACAGTAGCCACTGGCAGAGATGGAAGTGATTCTTGCACTGCTTCTATTGAAATGAGCAGAAGCCTGAAAAACAAGATGCAGGATATTTCAGAGACTGCTGGGAGTCATTGCGGTACAAGTAAACACATGGGTTGTGTTAGAGTAGCTAAGAATAGAAACAGGTGCATGTATACCTGTGTGTACACCAATGCTAGGAGTTTGGTAAATAAATTTGATGAATTTGAGGTATTGCTCAAAACATCACAGGCAGATATTGTTGGGATATCAGAGACGTGGTGTCACACAGATATAAGTAATGCGGAACTGGAATTTGGGGAATACAATGTGTATAGAAAGGATAGACAGGACAGGAGGGGAGGAGGGGTTATGCTATTAGTTAAGAAACACATAAAGTCCAAGGAAGTGAAGCCAGTCGACATCGATGGACAGGGCAGTGTCGAGTCAGTTTGGTGTGACATAAGCATAGGGAAATCAAAATTGAGAGTAGGAGTGTGCTATAGGCCTAATGACTCTGATGAGCATAATAAGATATTGTACAGGGAAATAGTGGGCCAGTAAATCAGAGAGTCTTATAATGGGGGATTTTAATTTCCCAGATATTGACTGGAATTTGTGGGTTGGTCACTTGCACACTAGCAAGGCTTTTGTGGATTTATAGGATGATTGTTTTCTACATCAGCATGTTCGTGAGGCAACAAGAGGGAGCAATACTCTTGATCTGATTATCAGTAGTTATTCTTCATGCATTAAGAATCTGCAGATAAATGAACCACTAGGTGGCAGTGATCACAGTGTGTTGAAGTGGGATTTACTCAAGGAGGTAACTACCATCAGAGGTAAAGGGAAGGGTTTTTGTTTTCGTAAAGGCGACTATGATGGTCTGAGACAGTATTTAAATTCTATACAGTGGGACCAACTGATGATGTTACCAACAGCAAACTCAAAATGGGAAGCATTCGAGGAACTAATCTTGGAGGCTACCAGGCTTTACATACGAACTAAGAAATATTGTTCAAGGTTTAGGCCTAAATGGGTGTCAGATGAACTAATGAGACATGTGGCAGAGAAGAAAAATGCATGGGATACATACAAATCAATAGGTGACATGGGAGCCTATGATAGATGTAAGTTGGTCTGTAACCAAGTCACAAAGGAGATTAGGCAGGCAAAGGCAGACTACGAAAAATCCTTGGCAAAGGATGCAAAGAAAAACAGAAAAGAGTTCTTTACATATTTAAACTCAAGAAGGAAAGGGATGAATCAGATTGGTCCACTGGATATTGATGGTTCAACAGTTGAGGATCCTGCTCAGGTGGCTAACAATCTAAACGAGTATTTTGCATCTACATTCACGCATGAGGAGTTATTCAGGAAGGAGAATGACGTAGGTAAAGTAAACATTGGCAGTGAGCTGGATGATTTTCTAATAACTGAGAGAAAAGTGGAGGAGAGATTGTTGAGGATAAACATAAAAAAGGCACCTGGGATGGATGGGATCTATCCAGTTATATTAAAGGAAGTAAGCAAACCCTTAGCCATAATTATGAGAGCTTCTTTGGACTCAGGGGAGGTACCCATAGACTGGATATGTACAAATGTAACCCCAATTCACAAAGGAGGATCAAAGGTTGACACAAGTAATTATAGACCTGTTAGTTTAACTTCTGTTCCAGGTAAATTAATGGAGGCACTGGTTAAAGAAGCACTGCAGGATCATCTAGACAAGAATTCAGTTATAGCTGAGATGCAGCATGGTTTTGTTAAGGGCAGGTCTTGCCTGACCAATTTGATTGGATACTATGATGTAGTCACAAAAGAACTGGATGCAGGGAATAACTTTGATATTATATATCTGGATCTTAGAAAGGCTTTTGATACTGTTGCACATGGAAGACTGCTGCACAAATTGGAGCAGTGTGGTATTGGAGGCAAATTGCTGCTATGGATAAGGGGATGGTTGAGTGGCAGAAGACAGAGAGTGGTAATCAATGGACACTGCTCAACGTGGACTAATGTAATTAGTGGAGTTCCTCAGGGTTCAGTGTTGGGTCCGTTGTTGTTTTCGGTGTTTATGAATGATATTGATGATGGGATATCAAGTTTAATGTCCAAGTTTGCAGATGATACAAAGGTTGGCAGGGTTGTTAAGGACACTACTGACGCTATGCTGCTGCAACAGGATCTGGAAAGGTTGAACAGATGGGCTGAGAGGTGGCAAATGAAGTTTAACATTGACAAATGTAAAGTACTACATATGGGAGAAAGTAACCCCAGAGCAGCGTATCAACTCTGCGGTACTACACTGACAGTGGTGGAGAATGAAAAGGACCTGGGGGTAATTGTGCAGGCAGATATGAAGTTCTCTGAGCAGTGCAGATGAGCTGCAAGAGTAGCTCATGGTGTCTTGTCAATGATATACAGGAATTTTTCTAGCAGGGATAAGGAGGTGATTATTCCCTTGTATAAGGCAATGGTTAGGCCACATCTTGAGTACTGTATACAGGTCTGGAGGCCTCATTTCAAGAAGGTTGTAGAGCTTCTGGAACGGGTACAGAGAAGGGCAACAAGATTAGTGAATGGAACAAAGGGTTGCTCTTATGAAGAAAGGCTTAAGTTTTGCAAATTACAGAGTTTGGAGACTAGGCACCGGCGAGGTGATCTGATAGAGGTGTATAAGGCTTTGAATGGTTTGAGCATGCTCAGTGCCAATGGGATTCATCTTGCTCAGAATAATCACCTCAGAGGGCATAAATTCAAATTGAGGAAGGACGGATGTCGGATAGATGTGCGGAAATTTGCCTTTGGCCAGTGGGTGGGTGGTTGGTTGGTGGAACCGACTTCCATCACTTGTTGTTGAAGTTGATAGCCTAAACAAATTTAAAGCTCAACTGGACAGGTATTTCGAACGAACGGAGGGGTGAAATGGGAGTGGTGTGTGTTTTTTTTTTTTTTTTTTGGCTGATGCTGAATAAGCTTGCTTTCTTGCATCATATGCCTCTGCTAATGCTAATTAACTCATCAGAATTGGCTGAAGATTTCTTGCAATGGACATGCAAGTTTTTACTGTGATCTGACCACTTTGGCTTGGTACTCGGTAACATACAATACAATTGTTTTGTTTTTAGGAAAGTTAAAATTTAATTTTAGCATAGAAACAAACCAGTTCTATTTAAAAATCTTAAGAGTTGGGAGGTGAAATCCTAATTCAGTTTACAAGGGTTATTTACTAATTCAGAAATATTTTCAGGCATCTGAAAAAAGGTGACTTGAACAGTGGTATGCAAACTTCTGAAGATAAGTATTGAATTGAATAATTCAGTGCTTAACTGAATTGATACAAATATGATGACAAAGGTAATAAGTAGTAATAGAGAAATTTCACTCTAGTTAGAACAATTTTGAGTTTTGCTCTCATAATTATGTTAAGCCTAATTGTGATTTGACTCAGTATGCTTCAGCATAGCATTTATAATGGTGATGCGATTATTGAACAGTGCCTAGCTGTACAGGTGGTTCTGACTAACAAGGTAGTTAGATTGATTATGTACTTTTGTACCAGGAATCAGTTTCTCTGAAGATAGAGTAGAATTGATGAGATTAGCTTATCTCAATCTGAAACAGTTAAATTGTGAAATTTGAAGGAGTGGAAAGTAATCAGCTTAAAATAAAGTCAAAACACTTGTGAGAATCCGATGTTTCATTGAAAGCTTCATAGTGACCAATTTAGAATCTAAATGTGACTTATCAAGGGGAAGGTAAATGAATGATCTTGCATAATGAATTACATAGTTGTCAACTGTAGATTTATGTTGGCAAGTATTTTTTTTATCTAGTCTCCTGCTCCCCATCTTAACTTATTGTTTCTCTGTATTTTTCAAAAGCACATTATAGCTTTACTGTTAAATTTAGAATTAAAGTAAACAATTAATTTTTTAATAAAATTTTAATAAAAAATTAATTTGCTCCATGAAATTTAATCTCTAGTTAATGAATTGCCCAGCAGGTGTGCAAGTTTACACTACATAAAATATGGAACATGCAAAATGAAATGTTAGAAACTGTAGCATTAAATCTTTATTTTCTTTTGTGTTGGTTTAAACTTGATTTAATAAGCAAGATGCCAAAGACATGTAGTGTTTTACTCTTAAACTGTTTGTATTATGTTTTTCATGTGAGAACTCTGTGTAGATTATATATGTATTTCAGTGACACGAGTGGTGGGGGGGGGAATCTAAAATTTTAGTGCACTTTGTGTTCCATAAACAGTGATTATCAACATCATTTTAGAACTATTTGGAATGTGTTATTTAGCAGGAATTACAGAAAACCTTATTTTCCTACAGCCATCACAGAAACCAAACAAATGTTTTTTTGTTAATTATGAAATGGGTTTTGAAAATGAAAATATGGAAATCTAACTCTAGTAAATGTTAACCCTCTCCCTCCACCTAGGGAGTACAGGACCTTGTCACTGGTGGTGGAGCTTGTGTGCCCTGTGAGCCTGAGCGTAATGCTGGCGGTAGCTTAGTTACCAGCAGGGTCTCCCAAGCTGGAGAGGTCAAAGGGTAGGGACCAGACTAAGAAGTATTCCAACCAGTGTCTGACCAGAGTGGGTGGCTGACAACAGCATCTGAACCCCTTGTTAGGGGTGGCTGATTCTTTTGGTACCTGGCAGAAAGGTTATAAAATGCATCCCCTAGAAACACATTCCGGCAGTGAGGGGATTGTGCCGGACCTCTCAACATGAAGTGAAAGAAAAAGGACTGTAGTCATCAAGGCTGAAATGGACATATCACCAAATATTGAATGAAGGTCATAGATGACAGATTATGCTCAATCCAGAAATGGAGGTAGGTCTCAAAACTTCTGGAACAAAACCCAACTTACAACTTTTACATAACAAGAGTAAACTAAGATTAGAAATTGCCACATTAAATACAAGGACATTATTATTATTAGCCATATAATGCAAGGAAGCCTGAGGCTGATGCTGCACCAGCCAAAAAAAAAAATTTTTGGAATTACCCAGAGAGAGGGAGGGAGGAATCACCAAGAAAAAGAATGATGATATCCAGCTCAGGACCCTGGGTGTGCGAAGCCCATACTCACCAGATGTGAGCCCCTGGGGTTGTTAGTTAAGAAACACAAAATTTAAAGAAGTGCATCCAGTTGACCTGGGTGGACAGTGCAATGTTGAGTCTGTGTGCTGTGACATAAACACTGGGAAAGGGAAAACTTCAAAGAACTGAAAACCGATTAAGAACTAAATCAAGAATAGTAGAACTTAAATGCTCTACTGCACGTATGTTGGGATATCATCGGAATTGCAGAAATCAAAGGAAGAACAGAATCAATCGTAGAGAGACAAAGTGGAAACGTACTGTATTGCAAGAACGACGTTCCAGGGCAAAAAGGCATCGGCTTCCTAGTACATAGCAGAACGAACAACTACATTGAAAAATTTAGTGGTCTCAGACTGCATAGCTGTTTTAAATCTCTTTTTTAACAAAAATGCCATACTAACTAACATTGATTGAGATTTACGTATCAACAGGGGCCCATGAAGATGACGAAATAGAGGAATTCTATGACCAACTAAATTCAGCTATAAGCAACTTTGGAACAACCTGAACTGTTGTCAATGGAGACTTCAGTGCAAAATTGGGCCAGAGATCAGAACAGGAGGAAATATTTTAGGACCATATGGCTTTGGAACAAGAAATGCTAAGGGAGAGAGAATGGTACAATTTGCATTAGGACAGAATCTCTTGGCGATGAACACTCTACAAGAAGAGAATAAATAGGCGTTGGACATGGCTATCACATGATGGAAAAGCAAAAAAACAAAACTGATTATGTATTAGCTACTGACAAGAGTATAGTCAAGAATCAGGAAGTTCATAAACCAATTCCAGTTCAGCACCGATCATCTCGACTACATTACAACTGAACACAAAGCTTCTAAGAAACAAAAAGTTTACTAACAGAAAAACAAGTACCATCCATCTTAGTGATAACCAAGAAGACTATATCTTCTTGGGCTGAATAACAGATTCACTCCACTTTCCTCTCTGGGTGACCTTGGAGTCCAAGAGCTATGTGACAAGATAGATGAAACAGTAGTGCAAGCTTCAGGAAAACTTAGTCAAATAATACTACCAAACTATCACAAGATATTAAAGATATGATCAAAAAAAGAGAAATCCTCAAGACAAACAGGTTTATGAGTGCAAGAAAGAAAATAGAATACATTGAAATGGACAAATTAACCAAAAGAACTATAAGAAACTTCATATACAGAAGAAACCCTGAAAGGATAAGAGAGGCACTTGAAAATAATGCATCTACAAAATGGGCAATAAGAGGTGCTGCACCAGGCAGAAAATGGATTCAATGCCTTATCAGCCTTAAACAGGAAAAAAGGCAGTTGTTGAAATAGCTACGAAATTTTACAAGAAGCTGTACAGTGATAAGACCTCCAGTGTTGAGGCTGATAAGGCCTCCACACTGGAGGTCTCATCAAAATTATCATTTTGACTCATAAAAATTATCATACAAAAGAAGCAAGAGATATTGAAGTTCTACCAATAACAGAGAAGGAAATATAGCATTCACTAAAGAATTTAAAAAACAGAACTCCAGATACAGATGGCATTACAGTGGAAGTGATAAATTTGGATATAAAGAAATACTTCCATATTTAAAACTCCTTTACAATAAAATACTACAAACAAACAAACATCTTACCAGCACAGTGGCTAATGTCTCACATAATACTTTCCAGAAGAAAGGCAGTAAATCAGATATTGCCAATTACTGTCCTATCAGCCTGGTTTTGCAAAATTACAAAGTATTTATCAAAATAATTCAAAAACATTTGTATTTCCTGCTTTCTGGATGAGAATCAACCTGTGGAACAAGCTGGATTCAGAAAAGGCTTTTCAGTGACTGACCACATACATGCTTTAAATCAAATAATAGAGAAGTACTAGGAATACAACAAGGTACTTTACCTGGCCCTTCATTGATTACACCAAAGCTTTAGATTCCGTGAACCAGAATATTCTTTGAGGCCCTACAGCAACAGGGTATCCCAACTGAATACAGGTAACCCTCGTATAACTGTTATTAGGTTCCGATAAAATGCGGTGTTTGCGAAACATGTTATACGGACTAAGAAAAGTACAAAAAGGGGGTTACGTTCCAAAAGCTAACAAAAATACACTATTTCATTAAAAAATGATACTATTCTTGATTTTGTTATCTTATGCTCTCTTTAAAAAAATCAGAAATCTGGGTTTGTTTGCTTTTGCTTGATAAATCTTTGTGAATTTCATTGTATGGAACTAAGCATTTTTGAAGCTCCCTTTTGAACTTTGGGCTCCTTTCATTCAAGAATCTGCATTCAAAAAATAAGATTCTAATTGCTTGGCTAACTTTATGCCTTCCCCTATGCTTTTTAGTGTAAAATTTCGGAGTTTAGAATTTCCATCTGAATTGATATATCATCATCTGAATTGATTTGATTTTACCTCCAGTGCCATTTGCACCAAATCCACTATGCTGGCATCTTCTACCAATAATTCTTGAACATCTTCAGTAATCATATCTCTTTTTTTTTTTTTTTTTTTTTTTAGGAGCATTGGCAACTAAGGCCATGTTACTCTGTGTATATTGTCTATAAATTGTGTCCTGAGGTAGATTTTCTGTTTTGCTGGACGAAAAACTGGAGTTTCCGGGAGTGTAAACCATGCTACCCTTGCCCGAGCCTGACTAACTCAGCCACATTGGGAAAAGACCCATAAAAATTCCTCCCTTCATCAACGGGATTCGAACTCTGATCTTTTCCAGCCGGTTTTGGGGAAAAGGGCGATTCTATCAACTGTGCTACCTACGAGGGCTTCAGTAGTCATATCATCAAAACCTTCTGCTCCTACCGACGTAGCAAGTTCTATTATCGCACAGATTCCATTTTCTGCCAGTTCGACCATATTTCCTGAATGAACCGACTGACCATATATTTTCCCACACACATTTAATGTTGACGGTTTTACTTCTTTCAGCGATAAACTACGATTCTGATACAGTCCACAATTGAGAAATGTTTCCATGCTTCCATTACGTCAATAGATTTGGAATCAACTTTTTCCAAAATCCATTGTAACGATTTTCTGATGTAATGAGTTTTAAAGGTGGATATAATGCCTTAATCTATTGGCTGAATGAAAGAAGTTGTGTTAACCCAGTACAACTGTGGCAATAGGAACATAACTTCACCGTTTGGATGACTTAAATCTTTTGGATGGCCTGGTGTTGCTATCCAATAGTAAAAGAAGTTAGAAGTCTAGATTTTTCCATAGTGCAGAACGTAACATGGGGATTTCCCAACAAAATAAAATACAGAGATTTCTCAAATTTTTTTTTTTTGTTGACTAGAGTCAACAGTGGGGATTCAAAAGGAGTGGAAATGTTGAAAAATTACATCCAACATAATAGCAGGGTTTTCCTTGCACAAAAGCTCAAAAATACCCCATTTTGTGAGGTTTACTGAAATTCTCTAACCATGTTAGAGCGAAACTGTGTTGTGCGAGGAATGCCACAATTTATCAATTGTGTTAGAGCGAAACTGTGTTGTAGAAGTACCGTGTTATATGGGGGGTTGCCTACACATCACCCTATTACAGAAAATCTATAAGGACAGCTCAGCTCAAATAAAATTGGATAGATTGGGAGAGAAATTCCAAATCTAAAGAGAAATCCCACATCAAAACTAATCTCACCAAAACTATTTACATCTACACTAGAATGTATTTTCAGAAACCTAAACTGGGAAAACAGAAGAATTAATATCTTGGGAAAGAAATCAAGCCATTTAAGATTTGCCAACTTTATTGTTTTGTTCTCAGATGTACAGTAATTGCAAGAAATGCTAGCTGAATTAAGGAAGGAAAGTGCAACTGCTGGCTTAGACATCAATCTTGAAAAGACAACAATCATGACAAATTGCCAACAGTATCCCATTATAAATCTCAACGACACACCGCTTGGATTTAATCAGTTCACATATCTGGGGAAATTTCATCTTTTCACAATCACTAGGCACGATACCAATATGAGGTTGAAAAAACAGCTGGAAAAAATACTGGATGCTTGGGGACTATATAAAGGGAGAATTGCCAGTTTGTCTAAAAAGAAAGCTCTTAAATACATGATAAATCCTATACTTACCTATGAAGCATAAACCTGGTCCCTTACTAAGGTGTAAGAAAGAAAATTACAAGTAGGACAAAGAGCAATGCAGAGAAGCATGTTGGGCCTGTCATGCAAAGATAGAGTACCGTGTTATATGGGGGTTGCACTGCTGGGACAGTAATGGCTAAGAAGAAGCTTCTCCACTGAACCTGCATTAACTGGGTACAATAGCTGTAGAGTAGCTACAGAGCCCTAATGCTCGATCCATGCTCACACACCATAAAAAGTGAAATCACTCAGACTCGCTCAAGCTTGATCCCATGCTTGGGCAACAGACAACATCCTCAACGGCAGATATCTCCGGTCCCATAGGAGGTAGCAGTGTGTCATTGACCCTGTTGTCAGGGAAATATGCGTAAAAAGGATAGGTGGGATACTACCAGGGTACAGCTTTCAGGATAATAAAGTTGATGATATTGTAGAGCAGCTATCATCTTTTAAGGGTGTAAAAATGACTTTGTACACAAAATGATAATGACTTTATCATTTTGGTGCTAATGATAATAAGTGTAGGAGATCTGAGGAATTGCTTAACAAGTACAGAGCAATGCTGAAAAAAAAAGTTGCAAGTTATAAATTTGAAAATATCTGCAATTCTGCCTAGACATCATAGGGAGTAATTGTGAGAGTTGTCAATCAGTTCAGCTCTGGGGAGACTGCAAGGCTCATGGGATAGAATTTTTTTCAGTAATGGTCTGTACTTGTTAATAGGAGAGTGTTTTTACAGGAATGAGATTGGATACACTTAAATTGAAGGGGTGCAAGAATATTTGTTTATGCTATTGAGGTGGATTGGGAAAACTGCTAGCCTGGGGGAATACACAGATTGACAACAGGCAAAGGTGAAAGTTATTCTTGCACTACTTCTACTGGGACATATGGCAATCTGAAAAGCCTGTTTTGGGTCTTCATGAGACAAGTAAATACACGCATTGTGTTAGGATTACTAAAAACAGAAACAGCTGCATGTATACTTTCTTGTATACATGCAGCATGATAGGAGTATATTAAAACAGACTTGACAAAGTCCAGTCTGTTTTAATGGTGAGATGGGGACGGAATAATTGATAGACAATATGAAGCAGTCCAATGAAATCCTAGTAGGGAAGCTGGATTGTGGATGTGTCTGCTGAGAATGCTGTCTCTCTTTGTTCAGGTTATTGGTTCTAAATTGGCATTGCTAGAATCCATGTTTACTGTGCAGTGGTGGTTGAGGTCCAGCCTGAATAGACCATTTCAGTCCCTGCTTTGGCCAAAACAGGTTCTGTGTTGGCTCATTCAGTATCATTCAGCTGGCAAGTCTGTTTTCTAGGGTCAGTTGTATACTCCAATAGGTCTCTTCCCTTTGGAACAGGATTAAGACCTGTTGGATATATGAGTAATTCCAGGCAACTCTGGCGTCACACTTGCGTATGCACTCCCCTAATTCATGGGTGGTCGTCTCCTTGTTGAGCTACACTGTGGGTGGAGAGCCCAGCAAGTCTTAAAGATACTGAATTCTTTTACTCTACTATTAGTGATTTAAATCTTTTTTTTCCTCCTCTGGGCCTCTACTAGGTCAAGTTTCTGAACAAGAAACTGAATCAAACAAAACAAGTAATAAGAAACATTGAACAGGAGCTGCATCACTTTCTGTACCTTGTTTTCTCTTATACATTCAACAGGAGAAAAGGGAAGTGGTAAAATGTCACCCTTCTTTATGCAGAAGGGGCTTGAAGGGCTGACTGTTCTGTGAAATCAGTTGAAACTTCTCCGATCAGGGAAAATCTTACTAGAAACTTCCTCAGTATGACATTTTGAACTGCTCCTCCAAGCAACATCCCTTGGAGGTATTCCAATTAGAGCTTCACTGCACAGAACACTTAACTCATGTGGTGTAATTGCATTGAGTGGGATCTCTTTGAAACATTTGAAGAGGAGATCTGCACTGAACTAAGAGATCAAGGAATTGCTGCTGTCAAGAGGAAGGGGTAAGAAGGGGAAACTGGTCCCAACTAGAGTTCTCATCCTTAGGTTTAGCACTTCTAAATAGTCTACTTTCACCAAGGCAGGATATCTTAACTATCCTTTAAGGCTCTACATTCCAAACCTGTTGCGATGCTTCAGGTTCCAAAAAATATGATCTCTCAGATGGCATGTAGTGGATCACTTGCTTGTGCCTGCTGTAGGAACAAAGGAACATGATGCTGAGGAATGTTCTGCACTGAAACCTGCATGCTTGAATTCTGATGGTGAACAACTTGTATATTCAAAAGCATGCCAAAGGTGAAAAGAAAGACAAATCCAGAAAATCAAGATAGAGTAAAATATCCCATATATGGAGGCAAAGAAGCACGTAACATTAGTAAATAATGGAAAATCTTATGCTCAGGCAGTTTTGAGAAAGTGTTCTACCAATGCAAACTGATATTTCAGCCTTTCTATGTGATTCTTACCATGCACCTGCTACTTATTGACACAAGCACATCAATAAAAAGCATTTTGCTATTTCCATCTCAATTCCTACAAAGAAAGTAGCATCTTATTTCCCCCCGCAAGCCTGTTATTAGTGGGATATGGGATGCAATGGAGATGAATAAAGAAGAGGAAAGGGCAGATGATCCTATTTTGGATCTTCAACCTGAGGAAAAAATGGATGTTGAGTGCCCTCTATTTTCTAAAAGCAGAATCAAAACCAAAAAGGGCAACTCAAACTCCACATCACTTTGGAAGCCAGCCAGCAGTGTTCCACTAAACCCAAGTAATAATGGCCAAATTCTTTCAATGGAATTATTGCGGATTTTGATGAAATATGGAGGATGTCAAAATGCTCCTACATAAATCTGTTTGCTTCTGTCTGCAGGAAATATGTTTTAAAGCAAATGATGACCACATCCTATGGAACTTTACTGCTATCTCTAATAAAGCATAGTAAAGCAATAGATAGTAACTCTTCCACAGACCAGGCCAGCTGGACCACGAAGAAGCTGCAATCTTTGTTGGCAGCCAATACCCCTTTCACATGAGGAGGGTTTAGTGTCAAACAACATTAACTACGAAATCATTTTGTAGTCAACATTTTTGTGATTAATCAAGAGAGTCATTTGACCTTTTCTTGGTTTACTGGAAATGTACTTGCAGCCCAAACTAACTTGTAAAGTACTAGAGAGATAGTTCTATGACATGATATGCATTGTTATTTGTATAAAGTGAAACTAAAGTTATCTCAAAAAAAAAAAAAAAAAAAAAAATTCAATTTTGTAGTTAACGTTGTTTGACACTAAACCCTCAGTGTGTTCAGTTGAATACCAAGAAGCAGTAGCAGGTTGTTTACCAGTGGGGTTTCCAGTGGTGAGCTATAGTGGGCTCGTGAGAGCCCTTTGTTGAGACGGTCATTTATTTTACAAATGAAATCCTGAATGCAATTATTGAGTATCCAGAGCCAAAATTACGGTGGGGCGAGCGGGGCCCCCATTCCCAGCATTTTAATGGTGCAATCGATCAGTTATGTATTTTAAAATTGTTTCGTTTTTTATTTAATTACAGTTGGACCTTTGTTTAACGAACTTCTTTATAGCGTGTTTTTTTTTTTTTTTTTTTTTTATATTCCTCTTGGTAATTAAATTTAAATAGTTTCCATTGAATGAAGAAAATTTCCATGTAACGAACGGATTAGGAGAGAACTATGTATGCATTGTTCTCACCTCTGGCCTTTAGACAATTTAGGTAATTAGAAAGTGCGAATTAAGGGTGAAAGGGATTACTATTTCACAATGTTAGTGGTGTCCGTAAAACCCCTGCAGTCATATACCGAGAAGTCACGCTAGTCAATATACTTTCCGTAGCCAGTCAGAGGATTAAGAAGATTCTCGACATGGATTATAGCCTCTGGTCAACATGTGTTGTGATTCCCCTTTACTCCGACAAACGGGCATATGTTTTTCGGAGAAGTGCGAGATCCTTGCCTTCCAGTAAATTTCTTCTGTCTATGTTTACATGGTCACAGTAGCTGAATATCCGTGTGATTCCGGCATTTTGTACTGTATTCAAAGAACTAGTGAGAGTAGTAATGTAGGGGGGGGGGTGAGGCAACTAAGATATTATATAAACTTTATGAAGGTGAAATGTTGGCAGATTTTGAAACTTTGTTGAGCCTTTCACTGTGTAGAAAATGTTCTAAAATATAATGCCATACAAGCAATAATTAAAACAAAAAAAACTATCACTAATCTCAAAAAACCTAGTGCAAATTAAGGATGATTGCTAAAAAACTTGATGTGGAGACTATAAAGATCAGTCATGTGTCCAGGCCATGATGAGCAGCTTGTAGCTTATGGACGGCAGTTGTGGATTGGAGGAATTATCCCGCTTTGTGCAAACATTTTGAATCAGAAGTTAAATATTCCGAATTATTAAATCGACTTTTAAATTTGGAATTTCTTAACCATTTAGCACTATGATTGACATCCTCAGGAGCTCTTACTTTTCAGAAGCTTTACAGAATCAGTGGTAAAAGCAGATAAATTAATTTATCCGCTAACTATCAATGCTATTGCTAATTTGAAAAATTCTGAAGGAAATTGTGAAGCTAAAATAGAGAGCATGTTGAAGTTGAAAGAATCGAAAGTAAAAAAATTGTTGTGACAAGTTATTAAATGCATTGTTTTATCCTTAAAGGATAAGTTATTAATGCATGATTTTAAACGAAATCAAGCGTAATTTTAAACGAAATAAAGAAAACAATGAAACCATTGAAAGAAATTTTAAACATATGCTACCTGAAATCGTGGAATGCGAAAGAACTTTCATCTCGGTTACAAGACGGTGAAAACCAAATAAGAAATTTAAGTTTTCTGATAAAATATGAAATAAAAATTAATGATTTCAAAGATTTTGTCAGAGACAATTTATCTTTAAAATGGAGTGAAATTCCCTTTTCAATTAAGAAAGCCAGAAATATCTGTGAATCCATTGTGATTAGCAGTGCTGAAGCTGAGTGAGCTTTCAGTGTAATGTGAATAATATTGTGACAATTAAACACTTTGCAGATTATGATGACTATACGTCTAAATGGGAAACCATTGCTTCAATTTGATCCGGATCGTTATGTCAAATCATTTCTCTGTAATCATCGCTCAGCTATTGAGCAAAGCAGAAGATTGACAACAAATATTAATAAAGAAGTAAATTGTATATGGCAATTTTTAGAATAAATTTTTCTTGAATATTTGTGAAATTTTTTTCGTGTAATCTGTGTTTTTTTTTTTTTTTTTTTTTTTGTGTACTTTTTCTAGAAAGTTTGTTTTTTATGTAATATTTGTTTTTATATTTTGGAATGCTTTGTGATAGTTATGTTATTTGTGATATGGGAAATGTTTCATGTTATTTTTTATTCGCAATATTAAAATTTTATCATGAAAAAAATGTATTCATTATATTTCTCTAGTAGTTAAAAAAAAAAAAAAAAAAAATGTTGCGTGTGTGACAAGCACTTGCAGTAGATCGTTTGTGCCAAACATCCTTCGTGTTTCTTTTAGTTATTTTGTTTTGTATATATCGATTACGAAATAAGAGCTTTTATTGTAAATATTTTATCATTCACAGATTTTCATAATTTCTGGAAGACAAGATACAATGGATTTATGATAACTAAAGTAAGAGATGTATACTTTTGAGTGCAACATATCTAAATATCTCTGTAAAATAGCACTGATTGATGTACTTATCTTGTAGTTGAAGCGACATACACAGCTGTTAGGGGCCGTTAACAGTGGAATGTAACGAAAACGTGAGACGATAAAAGATATTGTTGACAAATATTTGTATTGTTGCAATCATACTTACTGCAGTAATAATTTCAGGAAGCATGATTGTGACTTCATACTATCTAAAAATTCTAATAAGTTAGAACTCCAGACACTTTATCCAGTTATCATCGTAAGGCAAGGCATGACGACCAAGGCGCCTCCGTAGCCAGGCGGGAAGGAGCAGCAGTGCGTAGCACACGCTTCTTGATTAGACCGGAGTTTGAGCCCGTCACTACCAAATACGGAGGATGCGGAAAGGTCAGGGAATGACCACCGCATATCCCGGAGCAATATGGCCTTAGTTGCTAATGCTCCTAAAAACCAAATAACAACAACAACAACAGCATGACGACCAGGTTTTTTTTTTTTTTTTTTTAGATAGGCCTAGGAACGTTTTTTACACATTTACTTCCTTCCTAATAAGCTACATCTGACCACCACCCCTAATTCCGCCCGTGACTCAAGATATCATACTGATCACAAAAAATGCGTCACACGCTCTAACCACACTACACTAGTGCGAGCGTGGGAAGCGCCTCTATTGGAAACCGCAGATGAAGTCACTTCCGTGACTGATCAAATTTACTCGGTAGAAAGTTGGAAAAACTGGGAGCCCATTGTTAAAATATTCACAGCTCACCACTGGGGGTTTCTCCTCAATTTGTTCTATATATTTTTTTCCTGGGACAGACATCTCCCAGGCTGATCTTGATGATCTTATTTTGCCATTTCCCTCTCCGCTAGGAAACTAATGGACATAACTCTGTGGGGTAGTGCAGAAATTGAGTGAGGTTGTATAGTTGAACATATGCTTGACAATGATGACCTTGCTTTATTGAATGTAGGAATGAGTGCCTATTTCCTCATGCCTACCAATATGTTTTCTGCCATAGATCTCCTTGTGCTCCCTCTGTTTATATGGGAGGTGGGTAAAATGATCACTTCAGTAGAAATTATGTCCCTACTGAAGCAATCATTTCCCTTTTGATATCCACCATATTTAGTGAACAGCCCTGTCATCCATCTGCAATCTCACAGTTAAAAGTTTGATCAGTCAGATTGGGACTTATTTGCAAAACTAATAGGCTTTGGTTCTATTAGTTTGATTGCTTTTCAAATTCACCAAGAATCTGTTGATGATGCAGTGGCATGTGTCACAAAATGTATTATCTGTGCAGTGACAGTTGCAATCCTAAAAACATCATCCTGCTTTCTATGCTTTCCAAAGCCATGGTGAAACCAAGAATGCAAGCAGCAAAATAGGCAATAAAATGGGTTTTGGGAATATTTTGATGCTACCCTCACCACTGAACACCTTATAGTCTTCAAGTGTGCCTGTGTCCAAGCATGTTTAATGCATCATCAGAGCCAAAAAGTGTGCTGGGTAGAGTTTACATCCTCTGTTAACCAGACAAACATTGCCCAAGTTGTGTGGGATAAAATTTGGAAAATGAAGGAATGAAAAAAAAAATATATATCAATGCCCTTGTCAATATTAGAGTATACTCTAGGAGAAGTATTTGGCAGTTTTTTTTTTTTTTTTTTTGCTGATGCTGCATAAGCTTGCTTTCTTGCATCATATGCCTCTACTAATGCTAATGCATATCTGCTGACACATCATACTCCGCAGAGTTCCTTGTTTTAAAGAAGCAACTTGAGAAACAGAAACTCAACTTTTCTTCAAGCAGTGTTGACTCTTATAATTTACAATTTGCTAAACAAGAACTAGAAGGTTCACTTGCTGCCATACAGAGCAACACTGAGAACCAGAATATATACACTATCAGATGATTAAGTGACTTCCTTCATTGTCTAAGAGCTGTTACTTCTGTATAATTGAATCTGTCTGGTGGATCATTTTCCAGATGCTTGGAAAAGGGCAATTGCCCTTCCGTTTCCAAAGCTAGGAAAGGACCCTAAAATTGTTACTAATTACTTCCCCATTGCTCTGACTAGCTGCTTATGTGAGATCTTTATTAAATCTTGAAGCAAATGACTATTTTAACAAAATCCAGTTGTGGCTTCTGTAGAAAAAAACACTGCACTTTGGATCATTTTATCTGATTTAGAAATAGCAATTCGTGACGCATTCATAAAACGTGAGCACTTGGTATTGATTTTCTTTGACCTAGAAAAAGCATATGATATAACTTGGATGTATGGTATTTTAAAGGATTTGTGTTAGATCCAACTTGATATTTTTGCCAAGAGGAGGAAGTTGCTCAAGTTGCCCTTAGCATTATGTTTTTTGCCATCAAAGTGAATTCTATTATAGAACAGCTTCCATCATCAGTAAATAACACTCACTCTTTGAGAAAATTTTAGTATTTTTATCACTCTTGCAGTATGAGAATGTCATCAATGGCAACTGCAACAAGCTATTAACAACCTTACTTTCTGGTAATTGGCCAATAGGTTTAGGTTTTTTGTCTCAAAAGATTGTCTTGTGTGCATTTTTTGCTACAAACGGAATCTTCACCCTGAACTGAGAATTCCTATGGTAGCAGAAACAAAATTTCTGGGACTCGTTTTTGATCAAAAGCTGACTTTTCTCCAACATTTGTCAGCTCAGGATGAAATGCACGAAAGGTCTAAACATGCTCTGTGTTAGCTCCTCAAATTGTTGGGGAGAAAGATAGAAGCACATTATTTTGCTTTTACCGAGCACTTGTCAGATTCAAACTAGACTACAGTTCTCAAGTCTATTGCTCCTCTGGAAATTCCATCCTCTGATGGCTTGATCCAATCCATCACAGAGCCATTTGGATTGCTACTAGGGTATTTTGTACTTTGGCCATCCAAAGTCTTTATGTGGAAGCCATTGAACCACCATTGATACTTCAGCATCAGTAGTTATTACAATATGCCATAAAAATAAAATTCCTGCCTGATCATCCTATGTGGACAAATTTTTTTATACCCTAGTGGGAAAACTTGTATAGTACATGCAGAATTACCAGTTGTCCCGTTGCTATCAGGATCCAAGAGTTAGCTCAAGATATAAACTTCACTTGTGATCCTACTTCCTTGGATTATGTATCTTCCATCCTGTGACCTTTCTCTTTGGAAATGGCTGAAAGCTGAGACATCCTTGCAGTTTTTGAGACCAGGAGAAGCAACCATGCTATGATTATCCAGACTGTTATCCTCAACACTTAGACCAGTATATGTACCTGATTGTGACATGTACTTGATAGACTAACCACAGTGAAACTGGCCTGTTAGAATGTTTCACCCAGTGAGAATGTATAAGGATATATGTTAAAAGAAATATCCATGTTTATCTGTATAAATGTGTGTTATTAATATATAATTATGTATATTTCATGGAATGAATGGTCAGATTAGATGTGAATGGAGAGTTTGTGTATATTTCATAGATTTGTGAATTTTGTATATTTCATGATTTTAAAATTGCAGATTGTGTATATTTCTGTGAAATATACTTCTATGCAGTTTGCATAGAATCACGATCAATTCAATTTCACAATCTGTAATTGCAAAATTGAATAGAAGTTGCACAATTATAGATTGTCTATGATTGTGAAATTGCATGAAATTGCACAACTGCAATTTCACAATCTATGATTGAAATTGTGGATTGTGTATATTTCATAGAATGCATGGTTAAGTCGAATGTGATGGAGAGCTGCAGTCTATGCATTTTTGCAGCTCTATCACGTCTGCATTGCTGGATGTAGTGGAGAGCTCCTGCTTTTGTGTTTTGTACTTTGGTGTTAAGAACTACAAGTGGCAATCTATGCTGGTTTGCAGCTCTTGTTGCATCCACGTTGTCGAACATGATTGAGAGCTTGCATCAGTTCAATTTATAATTTTTCTTTTGTGACACTTTTCTGGATATAAATATATATAAGTTGTGCCTATAATTATTTTATGCGTCTAATCATGAAAATATATGTTATCTGTCTACTTTTGTTATCTCAAGTATATAAATGGACAAATGAGTGTGTGTGTATATGAGCACAAGTAGGTCTAAATGTGATAATGTATATGTTTTTGGGTGCATGAGTATCTGCTGTACTGTATTGGATGTGCGTGCGTGTGCACCTATATACCTGCCAAGCGGTGGGTTTGTCCACTAGTGAATGAGTTGATAGTGTTGCATTGCCCAGGAACAGGTATCCCATGAATTCTGGCCTTTCGGTGTATATGATAAGCCTCTTACAATGAAGGAACTCTGTATAGCACTGTGGCTGTCGTGAGCAAGCACAGTAAGACCCGATGACCTACAAGATGTTAAAACACATCGCAGCTGGATCTTTACAAAGGATACCTTTCCCAATACTTTGTGTGTCTGCAAATGTTGGAGTAAATGTGTGTATATGTATACAGGTCGACCGTCACTAATTTGGCAGCGTTGGGACCTGTGGGGTGCTAGATTAGTGAGTTTGCAGGATCACCGGTGGTTAATTTAGCATGTACAGTTTACCCAACAGCTAACCACCTCATCCTACCTTTTAACATGTTGACTGCCAAGCTAGTTTAAGAAAAAAATTCCCAGGGGCCAAAAAATATTTAGCAAATAATTTGATTAGTAATTCTAAAATAAATATTGTAATGTTGCTGTTGTTTTTTTTCGCTTAAAATATCAAAAAAAAAAGTATGTTGCATATATGTGGCCGACGTGGTCCTGTAGGTTAAATATTGAGAAGCCGTGTCGGCCGCATACGTGTGATGCTATTACGGCATATATATGAAGGTTGTTTGTGATTAGTTTATTGGACAAGCGGCAATAAACTAATCACGAACAACACAATTAGTTTTACTGCAGTAAAATTAATTGCGATAAAATACTCTCAAACGTCGCAATAAGTTTGTCAGTATTGTGTTGTTTTTCTGCAAGTTTGTACAGGTGTGTAAAAAAAAAAAAAAAAAAAATCTAAAAAGGAATGGCTAAAATAAAATTACTAAAATAAGAGTCACACCGACCCAGCAGGTCGAGATGCTGAGGCTTTTGCAATTACTAATGACCTAGCACAGATTGTTCATTTACCTACAAGAATACCGGACAATCCTAATCATACAGCCAATACACTTGATCTTTTTCTCACAAACAACCCTTCTAAGTACAAGGTTGAAGTGAGAGGTCCTTTAGGCACTTCAGATCACAACTTGGTGATTGTCTCTTCTCCAATGGAACCTTTATCTCATGGCTATTCCCAACCTCGTATTGTTTGGCATTACAAGAATGCAAAATGGGATGACCTGCGAGACTTTTTTTCTTCTTTTCCTTGGTCTGATTACTGTTTCAAAAGTTCTGATGTCAACGTTTGCTCAGATCGTGTCAGTGAAATTATTCTTGCAGGAATGGAATCCTTTATCCAACACTCCACTTTAAAATCTCGTCCTTTATCTAAACCTTGGTTTTCCAATAAATGTGCTAAGGCTGTCCAAGAGAAGAACGTTGCATATCGTAATTGGCTTGTTTCTAATTCTTCAGTTTCATTTTCTGCCTACACCAAAGCTTGCAACAATTTTAAAGCAGTTATTAATCAGTCAAAACTAGAGTTTGAACAGGCTAAGAGTAGAAAACTTGCTTCTTGCCCTAATGGTAGCCGAGCATTCTGGTCTCTTGCCAAAGCTATTGGCCGCAACTTTTGCCCATCTCTGCTCCCACCTCTGTCCAAACCAGATGGTTCTGTTGTCACTTCAGCCAAGGATAAAGCTGACCTGCTAGCATCCCATTTTTCTTCGAGCTCATGTATTAATGATCTTGGTAAAACACCTCCCACCATTCCTAACACGCTCCATTCAATGCCTCCTGTGGTCTTCCGTCAAAAGAATATCAGAAGGATTTTGATGAATCTTGATGCTAAGAAAGCTCCAGGTCCTGATGGTATTTCTCCACTTGTTCTCAAAACGTGTGCTCCTGAACTTACTCCTATTCTTTGCCGCCTTTTTTCACTTTCTTATTCCAAAGGTGTTTTTCCTTCTGCTTGGAAATTTGCTCATATCCAGCCAGTTCCTAAAAAGGGTGACAAATCCCTCCCATCCAATTATTGTCCCATTGCAATTACTTCTACTCTTTCTAAAGTAATGGAGAAATCAATTAACCGCCAACTACCTAGAAACCTTCCGTCTGATCAACAATCGCCAGTATGGATTCCGTCAGTGTCGATCCACTGGTGATATTCTGGCTTATGTTACCCATTTATGGACTAATTCAATGGAAAGGTTCGGTGAAACACAAATGGATAGGATTTCCAGCATTGACTGGAAATCCTATCCATAGTTTTGCCGATGATAGTATATTGCATTCAACTTTCCATTTTGAGAAACCTTGTCCAGCTCAATCAGCTTCAAGTTCTCGAAAATCTGCTGCCAATTCCTTAAATGCCGACCTTCAGGTAATTCTCCAGTGGGGCAAAGAAAACTTAGTTGATTTCAAACCTTCTAAAACTCAGTCTCGTCTTATATCTCGCAAAAAGGATTCTTCTGCTCCTATGCTTATCTTTAATGACACTCCGATTTCTAGGCAAAATGATATCTCTTTTGGGGATTACCCTGACTTCTAATCCCTCTTGGCACAAGCACATTACAAATATTGCTTCCTCTGCATCTAAAAAACTTGGTTTTCTCTTTCGCTCTCGGCGTTACTTTTCCTCCGAACAGTTGCTCACTCTATATAAATCGCAAATCCGCCCTGCCATGGAATATTGTTCCCACATATGGGGTGGTGCCCCCAAAACCTCTCTCAGGCTTCTTGATTCCATTCAGAAGAGGGCAGTTAGGTTAATTAATGATTCACCTCTAACAGAGTTTCTCCACTCGCTTTCTCATAGACGCACTGTTTCTGCTGCATGCCTCTTCTACAGATACTTCCATTTGCACTGTTCTTCTGAATTGGCTTCTATAATTCCTGCTCTCTCTTTCAAAACAGTCCGAACACATGCCGTCACCAGTCAATATTCATTTACTGCCCAACTTCAAACCCACAGAACTAACTTTTCATCTTCCTCATTTATTCATTCAACTGCCATTTTCTGGAACAACCTTCCTTCATACGTATTTCCTGAAAATTACAATTTACAGAAGTTCAAGTCCAATATCAACAAATATCTTCTTTCGTCTTCTCAACCTCCAACCCAAGCACGGTACTAAGTACTATAGGTTCTAATACCTCTCGTGTTTGGGGTTCTCATAAAAAAAAAAAAAAAAACAAAACTGAGAGAAATTGCTGGAATTTACAATTAAGCAGAGTTAAACTTCTCACAGACACTGCTGTAGAGTTTTTTTTTTTTTTTTTTTTTTTTCCAGAAATTCAACTTTATCTGTTACGGCCAATGTACTGTTTTTGCACTTTTACACCATGAGAGGCACTTCCTTTATGCATTGAAACCACGACTGGGGCTAAATGTGACAGGTTATAATAATAAATGCAGAAAAACAAGTGGGAATGGCTTGCCAATGTTTACGAGTTCGTGCCAACAGCTGATGCTGCAACCAACTACACCAAAACAGTAGCGGCAGGTCGGTGTGCCGACCCGGGGAAATTTGAAATTACGTTTGCGGAAATTGTCCCATTAACAGTGGAACCAGATTACTGGAGGCCGGATTAGTGATGGTCGACCAGTATATGTCAATATGTGTCGTGCTGGATGGGAAATGAGTCCACTTAACCTGCAAAAAAAGGGGGAAAAAAATTGTGTGCTGTCCTATTCAGGGTAATGTATTGAGTGGGATACGTGTATGAGAATGTCCTATAAGTTTTAACTTGTACCGTGTGTGTTCCTATCATCCACCTTCTTTATCTGTTCCTGTTTTCCTCATCTGTTTCTCCCACTCCTTTTTACTTTCACAAATGTCATCCCTCGGGCATTGTCCAGGGTTCACCCCCCCCACCAGAGACTCTTTCCCTACTATACCTGACCTGCATGCCTGGGGCAGAGGACATGTGGCAATGTGGGATTCTACTAGAGGCCCTGCGGCTAAATGGCTGGAGGAATAACAGAACTACACAACTCAACACCATGCTATGCAGACTAACATTAAAACTCACACTATCTTTAGCCTTTACAGAGTATAGATATGCAGAATTGGGGACTCCCCAGTGCCATTTGACAATATCAACACTACGCACTATACATATCGGCAACTTGAATAACCTGATTTCGTGCCGGTATACCCCAGATGGCTTGAAGTCAGAAGTATCTGTCTGGTCTGCTTTTGTTTTCCCAAGCAAAACTCTCTATAATCAGACTCCCTATGAATGTAGTGTGTACACTGCAGAGTTGCATGCAACAGAACTGGCCTTGGATCATATAAAATCCCATCAGTACAAAAAGTATCAAAGGTGTATGCTATATATGGGCTCCCTAAGTGTATTAGAGGCTCTATCACAAATGAAATGTACTCCTTATTCATTGTTGTGTTGGATGCTGCAAATGCTACTCTCTTTCAGCATCAATTTTGATATCCACTTTTGTTGGATCCCTGGCCATGTAGTTAACACAGGCAATGAATTAGTTGATGCTTCAGGCAAACCAGCAACACTATAGAGTCACTTTTTAGTCCCATGTACAGACTATAAGCATCTCATTCACAACAAATTCAGGATGGCAAGAACCTTGGCATTGGTTCACCATCAATAAGCTACATCAAATCAAACCATCAAATTAGTCACCTCTAATTATGCATTGGAAATCTAGTCAGCACAGGGTTTGCTATGAGGTAGTAGTCCTTGCTTGGCTCTGCATAGGAAATTGTCACATGACTCATTCCTATCTGCTGAGGGCTGATGATTGTGTAGAAATTGTGGCACCATTTTAACAGTTGGCACATTTTAATAGAATGTTCATCTTTTAGCAATGAAATGCCATCGACATTTGTTTAAACCACCTGACAGCCTTATACACAGTCAGATTTTACTGGATGATGAATGTGTCAATGTGTTCAAGTTTTTACAGTTTATTTGTATAATTTCATTTAGAATGACTTTAGTATTAGTAATGGCCATATGGTGCAAGGAAGCATAAGGCTTATGCTGCACTAGCCAAAAAAAAAAAAATAATAAAATGAAATTAATAAATAGTAATAAGAGAAAAGGAAATAGACAGCCTGTGCATTTCCCTCTCCTGTAGTTAACTATCCAGCTGACCTTTGAATTTCACCAAACTCAGCTTCTACCACCCATGTAGGAAACTTATTCCAGTAATTTATAATAAAATTTCCTGCAATCCAGTCTAAATATTTCTCCCCCTAACTTGAATTTATGGCCCCTAGTTCTGGACTCATAACTTTGAAAATTTCATTGTCATTCATTTTACTATTGTCTCTGAGCCTTAAACACCTCAATCAAGTTGCCTCTAAGGTGCCTAGTTTCCAAGCTGTGCAACCCACATATTTGAAGTGTTTCCTCATGAGGACGTCCTTTTGCCGATCTCACCTGGCGAGTTACCAGTTTCTGGACCCTTTCAAGAAGCTTAATATCTTTTTTTAGTTGTGGTCTCTATACTTGAACACAGTATTCCAAGTGTGATCTAACAATAGCTTATATAATGGGATTTACAGCTTTATCTTTTATAACTGCTCTATGCAGTCTTATATTTATTAGCTTATATCATTTTACTTGGCACATTATTGCCTTAGATGCTGATGCATCATAAAACCCCCAAACCAAACTGATCATTGCTTTGTACAACACATGAACCTTTGCTTATCACCAAGATTATCCACTAAGATTAGGCACCAACTTTATATAATTTATCTCTTGTTAATTTCGAAAGAAATGTGGCTTCTTTCTTGGTCCTATTCCAAAACAAGGAAGTGACTAGCAATTCCAAAGTGATTTCCAAGTGCTTTCTATAAATTGTAATTCAGCCATTTACAGAGGGTATTCAAGCTCATTAATTTTTAGTTATTTCATTTTTGCTCTTCTATGTAGGGTGTCTCAGTTGCCTCCGTAGCCAGGTGGGAAGGAGCAGCAGGGCGTAGCACACGCTTCTTGATTAGACCGGGGTTCGAGCCCGTCACCGAATATGGAGGATGTGGAAAGGTCAAGGGAATGGTCAAGACCAACGCATATTCCCAGAGCAATATGGCCTTAGTTGCTAATGTTCCTAAAACCACATAACAAGCAACAACAAACAACAGGGTGTCTCAAAAATACATGGCATAACTTCTGGAATGAGTTCCTCATATGTAGACAATAAAACTAAGGCGCATTTAGGGCTAGAGCCTCAAGCTGCGAACAAATTTAGACTATGTATATAAAGTGCTTAGCATCATAATACACAGCCATTTCTGAATAAACAGAAAATTTTTAAGGTGGCATCGTTTTAGGTTATATCTCATATTGTGAATGCCTTCACAACGAGTTGCCATGATATTGCACTACTTCGAATAAGTAACGCTTCACCTAAGGAGAAGACTAGTGTTACTTATTCTCAGATAGGTACCACCACCCAGACAGCACTGTTTCAGGGCTATTTGGCCCTTCGTCAGTGAGTGGGTAGGTACCCAAGTGATGCAATGGTGGCAAAAACAGTTATGAAGTATAACTCCACAATATGAGAGATGCCTGATGGTGTATGATGTATTTAGACTAAGGCGCATTTAGGGCTAGAGCCTCAAGCTGCGAACAAATTTAGACTATGTATATAAAGTGCTTAGCATCATGGCCGACCGGGCTAGCCGAGTGGGTAAAGTACCTGCCCGGCAACCCAAAGGTCGCGGGTTCGATTCCCGCCTCGGGCTTGGATCAAAGTACTGCAAAAACCCTTGGGAGGTGCAATATGGCCACAGAAGCCGATGCGCCAACAACTACCAAATCAAAAAAAAAAGCTTAGCATCATAATACACAGCCATTTCTGAATAAACAGAAAATTTTTAAGGTGGCATCGTTTTAGGTTATATCTCATATTGTGAATGCCTTCACAACGAGTTGCCATGATATTGCACTACTTCGAATAAGTAACGCTTCACCTAAGGAGAAGACTAGTGTTACTTATTCTCAGATAGGTACCACCACCCAGACAGCACTGTTTCAGGGCTATTTGGCCCTTCGTCAGTGAGTGGGTAGGTACCCAAGTGATGCAATGGTGGCAAAAACAGTTATGAAGTATAACTCCACAATATGAGAGATGCCTGATGGTGTATGATGTATTTAGACTAAGGCGCATTTAGGGCTAGAGCCTCAAGCTGCGAACAAATTTAGACTATGTATATAAAGTACTTAGCATCATAATACACAGCCATTTCTGAATAAACAAATTTTTAAGGTGGCATCGTTTTAGGTTATATCTCATATTGTGAATGCCTTCACAACGAGTTGCCATGATATGGAGTTATACTTCATAACTGTTTTTGCCACCATTGCATCACTTGGGTACCTACCCACTCACTGACGAAGGGCCAAATAGCCCTGAAACAGTGCTGTCTGGGTGGTGGTACCTATCTGAGAATAAGTAACACTAGTCTTCTCCTTAGGTGAAGCGTTACTTATTCGAAGTAGTGCAATATCATGGCAACTCGTTGTGAAGGCATTCACAATATGAGATATAACCTAAAACGATGCCACCTTAAAAATTTTCTGTTTATTCAGAAATGGCTGTGTATTATGATGCTAAGCACTTTATATACATAGTCTAAATTTGTTCGCAGCTTGAGGCTCTAGCCCTAAATGCGCCTTAGTCTAAATACATCATACACCATCAGGCATCTCTCATATTGTGGAGTTATACTTCATAACTGTTTTTGCCACCATTGCATCACTTGGGTACCTACCCACTCACTGACGAAGGGCCAAATAGCCCTGAAACAGTGCTGTCTGGGTGGTGGGTACCTATCTGAGAATAAGTAACACTAGTCTTCTCCTTAGGTGAAGCGTTACTTATTCGAAGTAGTGCAATATCATGGCAACTCGTTGTGAAGGCATTCACAATATGAGATATAACCTAAAACGATGCCACCTTAAAAATTTTCTGTTTATTCAGAAATGGCTGTGTATTATGATGCTAAGCACTTTATATACATAGTAGACAATAAAAATATTTTATATCAACATAGTTCCAGAAATGCTTGGTTTCTGGGTTTTGAAGGTCTGTCTATGACACTTAAATCAGGCATTTTGTTTTCCAGAAAGTTTCTGTATGCCTGCCCTGTGAGTTTGTTTGGAAGTACATGGGGCCCAAATAACTTATCACCAAAAACGCCCACCCAGATGTTAAGGCTGAACCGCTGTTGGTGATGTGATCGAAAAATTGCATGTATGTTTTCCTCAGCCCATACATGCTGATTGGGAAAGTTTTTTGGATTCCGTCTCATGTGAACTGTGCTTCATCTGTGACTATCACTAAAGCAGGAAAGTGAGGAGTTGTACCACACTGCTGCAAGAACCACTGGCAGAACATTACTCGTGCAGGGTAATCTGCTGGTGACAAGGCTTGTACCCGTTGCAGATGGTAAGGATACAGTTGGTGTTCTTGCAACACTCTCCAAATAGTCGAATGTTGAACAGCCACTTGCATTGCTGTTCTATGTGTTCTGATTCCAGAAGTGCATGCACAACATCTAAAATCTCCTCTACTTCAGGAGTCATAGATCTTGGTCGTCCTCTGTCAGCAGCACGAGGTGTAAAGGTCCCATGTTCACAAAGGTGGCGATGGATACCTTCAAACATTTTCATGGCTGGACATCTACTTTCTGGGAACCTTTCGTGGTATAAACGACGAGCCTTCAGAGCATTGCCTTCCGCCAAACCGCACATAAAGTGTATATCCGCTTGCTCCTGATTTGAATACATGGTCGGAATGGAAAACCACCAGGTTCTGTCAGTACCTTGTGATGAAGGAAATCACCTGTGGGAGATAAGACATTCTGGTTAATAACTCGGGAACCAAACATTTCCGGAACTATGTTGATATAAACTATTTTTATTGTTTACATATGAGGAACTCATTCCTGAAGTTATGCTGTGTATTTTTGTGACACCCTGTATAAAGAAGTGTTCCATGAGAGGAAGGATATGCATGTTTTTTTCTACTACTAAAATTAGTAGTGTACATGCACACTACTAATTTTATTAACCTGCTAACCATTAATCTTATCGTTTGGTCACTGGTGGGGCTGCTCTTGCCTCCATGCGGGAGAACTGGAAACCTGGGATGAAAAGCTCTCCCCCAGGGCTAAAAAGTAAAAATTAGTAGACTAAAACCAGGTATTTACCTTCTTTCTGGACCTTCAGACAAATCTCTACCTAAGTGTTATAACCAGCAATTTAGAAACCAGTGCAGTGAAGAAAGAGCAGAGATCTGAAAACATGGGATACCTACCTAGTAATGAGTGCAGACAATTGAAAGTTCTCCAACCATCATACATACAGAAAGTATTAGAGGGACAGGCAGGAACTCCACAGTCAGTTCTTGCATTCCAAACACATCCTGGTGGAGAGAATGAGTTCCAAACAGATTTCATACCAATAAGCTGGTATGAAAGCTGTTTGGAACAGAATCTGTAAGATTCTGTTCCAAACAGTTAAGTTCAGCGATTCTGCCTTTTCAATATTGCTATGTAATAGTATTTCTAGTGCTGTTCTAGCAAATGCATTAGGTGAAACATTTGCTCGACTGTTAGTAAGAATATCTTGCCCCCAGAAGTTTTTAAAACACATACTAGATTCAATTTCTTATGTATATTTCGGTATGACCACCAGTTCAGAGAGGTTTATGATAAATCATGAATATAATCGTATCTAGCAGTCGATGGCTGAACTACTGTTCTCTCAAAGAATGTGTGCTACTTCATTCTCGCTATTTGAACATCTTAGCTACATCAGGCCTAAATAGAAAACCTGAACATCTGTTCTAGTGACTTGAATTACACTGAGTGGACAGAAATCATGGAATACCTACCTAGTAATGGGTAGGCCCACCTTTTGCAAGGATGAGGGCAGTCACATGGCAAGACATTGAATCCACTAGTTCACGAAAGCGTTCCACAGGTATTTCCATCAGTGTTTGCTGCATGGCTGTCCATAATTCCATCACATTCCTGGCTGGATGATCCAAACCTTGAATTCACCTTTTCACACGTCCCCAAGATGCTGCACCGGGTTTGTGTTTGGTGAACGGGGAGACCATTCCATGGTAGTAAAAGCTGTAGAATGCTCTTCAAACCATGCTCTAGTCACCATGTCTTTGTGGGCAGGTGCATTGTCCTGCTGGAAGAGTCCATTTCCTTGTTGGTGCACAACGACCATGAAGGGATGCGGATAGTCTGCAAGGATGGACATGTAACCTGGACCTGTTCAGAGAAGACTAGATGTACCAGAGGTCTTAATGTGTGCCAGTTTGAACATGCCCCAGACCATTACAGACTGTTCACCTGCTGAACAGTTCATTGTTGACATGATGGGTGCATAGCTTCATGCAGTTTCTGCCAGTTATGCACCCTCCCATCCACTCGAAATAACTGGAAATAATCATTAGACCCATCTCTAATCATCCGAGGTCCAATACTGATGTTCTTTCACCCAGTTGAGGCATAGAGCCCAGTGCTGTGGTGTTAGCAATGGACTCTGGTGGGTTGGTGGCTCCCATAACTTATTGTGATGATATTGCATGATGGTCCTGGTGGAGATACTTCTGGCACCTCCCTTGTTGAAGTTGGCAATAATTTCTACCACTGTTGCTCTCTGATTGGCTGAAACAATGAGACAGACTTTCTCTTCAGTGGATAAACGCCATGAGTTAGCCATAGAGCTGTCTACGATGAAATGTTATCCCAGAAATGGCATATTCCTGATATACTCTTGATACTGTCGAACAGGGATAGTGCAGTTTCTATCATCTCAGCAATAGTGACCCACGCATTGGGCACTCGCTATCATCCCTCTTTCAGTGTCTGTTAACTCATGGCATTTATCCATACTGACATAAAATTACCATCTACGTGTATGCAGTGTACCTATATACCTGCCAAGTGGTGGGTTTGTCCACTAGTGAGAGAGGTGATAGCATTGCGTTGCCTAGGAACCAGGTATCCCATGAATTCTGTCCTTTCAGTGTATATGATAAGCCTTTTACAATGAAGGAGTTCTGTCATGAGCAAGCACAGCAAGACCTGATGACATACAAGATGTTAAAACATGTCGCAGCTGGATCTTTACAAAGGATACCTTTCCCAATACTTTACTTCAAGCAATTGTTCTGGCTTTCTCCAAAAAAAAAAAAAAAAAGTGCTAGTGTAATGCTGGGGAAAACGTTTGGTGTTTTAACCAGACTTTTACAACAATTTTCAAACATCATTGTTTGACATTGCCTGGCTCATCGTTTGAAATTAACATTAGATTATAATTATAATTGATTTTAATTGTATTACCAATCTCCAAAAAACCAGGGCAGTTTAAGGGTGATTCCTAAAGAACTTGATGTGTAAATTATAAAGATTGGTTGTGTGTTTGGACCATGGTGGGCAGCTTGTAGATGGCAGTTGCAGTTTAGAGGAATTATCCTGCTTTGTGCAAACATTTGAATCAGAAGTTAAATATTTAGGTTTATTAAACCAACTTTTAAATCTAGAATTTCTTAATGATTTGGCACTAATGATCAACATCCTGCAGGAGCTCTCTTACCTTTCAGAAGCTTTACAAAGTTGCAACATCACTATAATAAAAGCAGATAAATTAATTATTTGAACTATCAATGCTATTGATAATTTGAAAAATTCTGAAGGAAATTATGAAACTAAAATTGAGAGCATGTTGAAGTCGAAAGAATTTGAAGCAATCAAAATTGAAAGCAAGAACAAATTTTAAAAAAATACCTCGTGACATGTTATTAAACTGCATTGTTATATCCTTAATTAATATTTTATTAATGCAACAGAGTAATTTTTAAATTAAATAAAGAAAATAATGATATCCTTGACAATGAGGAATTGAAAGCAATTTTAAACATATGCTGTGTGGAATATGAAACAACTTTTGTGTACATGGCAAGAGGGTGAAAAACAAATAAGAAATTAACTTTTCTAATAAAGTATGAAATAAAAATTAATGATCTTAGAGATTTTGTCGAAGGCAGTTTATCTTTAAAATTGAGTGAAATTCACAATTAAAAAAAGCTAGAAATATCCTTGAAACCATTTTTTTTTTTTTTTTTTTTTTATGTGAACCCCAAACACGAGAGGTATTAGAACCTATAGTACTTAGTACCGTGCTTGGGTTGGAGACTGAGAAGACGAAAGAAGATATTTGTTGACATTGGACTTGAACTTCTGTAGATTGTAATTTTCAGGAAATATGTATGAAGGAAGGTTGTTCCAGAAAACGGCAGTTGAATGAATAAATGAGGAAGATGAAAAGTTAGTTCTGTGGGTTTGAAGTTGGACAGTAAATGGATGTTGGCTGGTGGCAGCACATGTTCGAACTGTTTTGAAAGAGAGCGGGGAATTATAGAAGCTAATTCAGAAGAACAGTGCCTATGGAAGTATCTGTAGAAGAGGCATGCAGCAGAAACAGTGCGTCTATGAGACAGCGAGTGGAGAGACTGTTAGAGACGAGTCGTTAATTAACCTAACTGCCCTCTTCTGAATGGAATCAAGAAGCCTGAGAGAGGTTTTGGGGGCACCACCCCAGATGTGGGAACAATATTCCATGGCAGGGCGGATTTGCGATTTATATAGAGTGAGCAGCTGTTTGGAAGAAAAGTACCGCTGAGAGCGAAAGAGAAAACCAAGTTTTTTAGATGCAGAGGAAGCAATATTTGTAACGTGTTTGTGCCAAGAGAGATTAGAAGTCAGGGTAATCCCCAAAAGAGATATATCCTTTTGCCTAGAAATTGGAGTGTCACTAAAGATAAGCATAGGAGCAGAAGAATCCTTTTTGCGAGATATAAGACAAGACTGAGTTTTAGAAGGGTTGAAATCAACTAAGTTGTCTTTGCCCCACTGGAGAATTACCTGAAGATTGGCATTTAAGGAATTGGTAGCAGATTTTCGAGAAGTTGAAGCTGATCGAACAGGACAAGGTTTCTCAAAATGGAAAGTTGAATGCAATGTGCTATCATCAGCAAAACTATGGATAGGATTTCCAGTCAATGGAAGAAGGTCATTGATATACAAGAGGAAAAGAGTGGGGGAAAGAACTGAACCTTGGGGGACACCGGCATTAGTGGAGAAGTTAGAAGACAGAGAGCCATCAACCATCACCCTCAGTGAGCGATCAGAGAGAAAACTGGATAACCAATTACTAAAAACAGTTGGCAAACCATAAGATGGAAGCTTGTTTAGAAGACCTTTATGCCAAACACAATCAAAAGCCTTTGAGATGTCAAGAGCAACTACTTGTGTTTCACCGAACCTTTCCATTAAATTAGTCCATAAATGGGTAACATAAGCCAGAATATCACCAGTGGATCGACACTGACGGAATCCATACTGGTGATCGTTGATGACACGGAAGGTTTCTAGGTAGTTTAAGAGTTGGCGGTTAATTGATTTCTCCATTACTTTAGAAAGAGTAGAAGTAATTGCAATGGGACGATAATTGGATGGGAGGGATTTGTCACCCTTTTTAGGAACTGGCTGGATATGATCAAATTTCCAAGCAGAAGGAAAAACCCCTTTAGAATAAGAAAGTGAAAAAAGGCAGCAAAGAATAGGACTAAGTTCAGGAGCACACGTTTTGAGAACAAGAGGAGAAATACCATCAGGACCTGGAGCTTTCTTAGCATCGAGATTCATCAAAATCCTTCTGATATCCTTTTGACGGAAGACCACAGGAGGCATTGAATGGAGTGTGTTGGGAATGGTGGGAGGTGTTTTACCAAGATCATTAATACATGAGCTCAAAGAAAAATGGGATGCTAGCAGGTCAACTTTATCCTTGGCTGAAGTGACAACAGAACCATCTGGTTTGGACAGAGGTGGGAGCAGAGATGGGCAAAAGTTGCGGCCAATAGCTTTGGCAAGAGACCAGAATGCTTGTCTACCATTAGGGCAAGAAGCAAGTTTTCTACTCTTAGCCTGTTCAAACTCTAGTCTGGACTGATTAATAACTGCTTTACAATTGTTGCAAACTTTGGTGTAGGCAGAAAATGAAACTGAAGAATTAGAAACAAGCCAATTACGATATGCAACATTCTTCTCTTGGACAGCCTTAGCACATTTATTGGAAAACCAAGGTTTAGATAAAGGACGAGATTTTAAAGTGGAGTGTGGGATAAAGAATTCCATTCCTGCAAGAATAATTTCACTGACACGATCTGAGCAAACGTTGACATCAGAACTTTTGAAACAGTAATCCGACCAAGGAAAAGAAGAAAAGAAGTCTCGCAGGTCATCCCATTTTGCATACTTGTAATGCCAAGCAACACGAGGTTGGGAATAGCCATGAGATAAAGGTTCCATTGGAGAAGAGACAATCACCAAGTTGTGATCTGAAGTGCCTAAAGGAGCTCTCACTTCAACCGTGTACTTAGAAGGGTTGTTTGTGAGAAAAAGATCAAGCATATTGGCTGTATGATTAGGATTGTCCGGTATTCTTGTAGGTAAATGAACAATCTGTGCTAGGTCATTAGTAATTGCGAAAGCCTCAGCATCTCGACCTGCTGGGTCGGTGTGACTAGAAAACGGAAGCCAGCTGGGGTTGTGAACATTAAAATCACCAAGGAAAATTACCTTACTGTTAGGAGAGTTGGACTGGAGAAAGTCAAGTTGCAACGAGAGGAAGTCAAAGAGCTCCAAGTGATTAGTCGAGTTGGGAGAACGGTAGAGAGAACAGATGAATTTGACACAATGAGGTAGAGAGATTTTAAGCCAGAGAAGATCAAAGAGAGGAGATTCCAAATTGCCAAGTCTCTGACAGGGAATATCAGAACGGACATATGCACAAGTACCACCTTTGAGGCGAAAGGAATCATACAGTGAATAATTTGGACATCTGAGATGAGCAGTAGTTGAATCAACCGATAACTGAGATTCTGTCAGAAAAAGTACATGAGGTTTGGCAGACTGCAAGTGGAAATGGACATCGTTGAGATTAGAATTGAGACCATGTATATTTGTGAAATGAATTAGGAAGTCCTTGGGAAGTTTAGATCTTTTCGCAGATAAGCTTGCTCTATTAGTTTGACAATTCATGGTGTATTCAATAGTAAGAAAAAGTGGGTGGGACATGCTGTGTGAAGTAATGAAATTTTTGGATATGGCGTACATGTGGTAAGAATATACCCAGATCCTTGACATAACGTGGCCTCGACAATGCTCCCTGCATACACACTCGGACTCCCTCCAGTCACTATCTGGCAGAGTAGAGGTAGCAAGATTATACACTAGCTGATCCGGAAGCCTCCTAGAGAGTTACCAATAGGTTCGGTCTGGTCCGGTGTACTAACTAGCGGCCGGCCTGCGAAAACCGTTTTAGAGCTGTACCCTCGAAATGTAAGGAATATTGGATCTCGCCACGACGTTCATCATAACCTCAAAAGTCATCAATCATACTGCATGATGGAAGAGATAGGGAAGGGTTGACTGGAACTTAGCTCTAGAGACTAAACATGGGTTGCACCACTTCAAGCTTCCAATAAGCAAAGTGGTGGTATTTAACCGGTTGATGAGTCATCTTCCACCTAGTATTGCCTGGTAACACAGAGGGGCAGTGTTCCTCCATGTGGTGTGGGCGCCACACCTCGACCCCTGCTTACTTTGGTTCATACCTGGCTGGTCACCCACCATATACTTGTGCATGGGGGTTATACCCAGGATTACTAATAGTCCCACCATCGTGAAGGTGCAAGCAGAGGATTTGGCTATCACAGACTGTCCGGACTTCGCCGAAATTGGGTCCACTTGTGTGTCACCTGAATATCAGTTCCATCAGCGTTTTAGACTCCCAGGTAGCAAGTACAGCTTGTTTGGCATATCTTAGAGAATGTCTGTGACAACATCAAGGACCGAAGCTGAGTGAGCTTTTAGCATAATGAATAATATTGTAACAATAAAAAGAACACCTTTTGACAATTAAACTTGTTGCAGATGTGATGGCCATAAATCTAAATGGAAAACCATTGCTGCAGTTTGATCCGAATTGTTACATAAAATCTTTCCTCTGTAATCATTGCTCAGCTATTGAGCAATGATTACAGAATAGAGCAATGCATATATTGAGCTATTGAGCAGAAATCAACAACAAATATTAATAAAGTAAATTCTATATGTCAATTTTTAGAACAAATTTTTCTTGAATATTTGCATAATTTTTTTTTCGTACAGTCTGTGATTTTTGTGTACTTTTTTACAATAGTTTTTTTTTATCTAATATTTGTTTTGTATTATAAAATGTTCTGTGATAGTTATTTTTGATATGGGAAATATTTCATGTTATTTTTGATATGGGAAATATTTCATGTTATTTTTTTATTCATAATATTAAAATTTTATTATGGGAAAAAATGTATCTATTATATTTCCCTAGTTGTAAAAAAAAAAAAAAAAAAAATGAATAAAAAGTGAGCAAAAAGTGGAAGCCCATTGTTAAAATATTCACAGCTCACCACTGGTTGAGCTGTGAATATTTTAACAGAGAGATTACAGTTCTATTCTTAGTATTGAAACAACATATGAATGAAATGAGTGTTGTTACTAGTTGAGGATGTGCAGTCTGTTAGTAATTGCTACATCTGAATAATAATAATTGTTAGCTTTTTACTATTGAACCCTAAAGTTTTATAGAAAACAGCTTAGAAATTCAGTTATCAAGAAAATTTCTTGATAACTGACACGTTTCTAATTTTCCACCATCTGCAGTGGTGGTCCCAGAATTTTCTAAAGGAGGGTGCTAAAGTAGTATTTCTGCAGGTCATTAAGCTTTAATCATCATGTAGCAGTAAAAATCTACATTTTAATCATTGAGGGGGCTATAGCCCTACCTGGGACTGTTCCTGATTGTCTGTAGAACATACACTAAGAACTTTACAATTTAATTTTTGATATTATTGATATTTATTAATGTAAAATGAATGTATTTCTATTCCAGAAAGAGATTCAAGCAATGAGTGCATGCAACCATGAAAATGTTGTCAGCTATTATACCTCCTTTGTTGTGAAAGAGGAGCTATGGCTAGTCATTAGGCTACTTTCAGGAGGTAATGTTATATGCTCTGTATTTAGTCAACCATATTTACTATTTTAATAGCATACACTTAATTCTTATATGAACAAAGATCAAAATTTCAGCATTTCTTTATCTTGTACTGTAGATTACTTGGTTTATTTTATTTTATTTTTTTGTTTTTTTTACTGTAGATAATGCATTCACATGGGCTATGCATAGCTACCAACTGTCATATTTACGTGGAGAATCTTTTTGACTCAATTGACCATTTGGTGCTTATTATTATAACATAGTTTGTAATATAGCTTTTCTTGTCCCTTTACTTTTTGCAAAAAGACTAAAATAAGAAAAAATATGAATTTATTATTTTCATTAACAAATATAGCCACAGCTACCTGAGAATAGTTTGCTATAATTATTTAGTTATCCATAAAAAAAAGCAAATTTATTCTCAGGTTTTTCATATACAATACATACGATATAGCTGGTAATGATAACCTTTTCTTAATTTAGAAAGCAGTAAAGATTAATAACAGAACTTTAAACTTTATGAAAACTAATGTCATTAGATTTCCATTCATAGAAAATGTATAGAATGTAAGCTTATAAATTCCATTGCCGGTATATAGAAATATATGCTACATATACCGCAATTCTATGTCAATAAATCAATAAAACTGTCTTCCTTGTCAATCAACTATAAAAGACAAATGAAAGAAGAGTACAGAGACTGGTTAACATATGCCAGTCTGAATAAACCTGTTTTGTCGTTCGTGACAAAACGTGTTGATTCACAATAAACCGATCAATTGTATATGACAACATTTGTGGAAAATTTACCGAAATGTTTATACATATGATTATAAAAAAAAAAAAAAAAAAAAGCATTAGTGCAGTTCTACCAATGTTGTGCTCTCAAAGTGATTTGTGTACTGATATGATGCAATGAAATGTTACACCTTCAAATATTTAATACAATCATAGCCTGAGGCTTTATAATTTTATGAATAAACTTGTTAAATTTTTTGGTAGCAAGTTGAATTTGTATCATGAATTCCAAAGACCAAAGCATGTTTCCTTGTTGAAAGTCTGCTGACACCACATAGAATTTATAGAAAGCAAGTTTCTAACTGAGTGTACAGAAGCATGAATTTAAATAAAGGGGTGTTCAGTAAATTATCTATCTAAGGTACTTCCCATAGTTATATTTCAATGATTCATGATTTATAATGTTTCTACACACAGTAAAATCTTGTTAATACAAACTTGTTTTATGTAAAGTACTCGTTTGTATCAAGCACATACCCTTCCCCTGCGAAAAGATAGGCTTTTCTATGTAAATATATTTGTTTATTACAAAATTCGGTTAACATGTATTACAAAGTTTGTTTTCACTCTGTGAGAAATAAATATTATTTTGTCTGTTTAATACAAATCTTGGCACAGCTGTCTGATTATTGCCTCTGGCCACCCAGTTCCCTACTTCCTGAAGGAAGGACTGACTTGTTAGAAATTACTTTTGTGTGAACAAAATTGTTTATGGTATCTACAATGTAAGTGACAGCTCATCTTTGTTAAGGAGCTGTTAAATTAACAAAAGAATAAAAACAGTTTTTCTAAGTTGTTTACATACACTCCCTTGCTCTCCGTGGAATGATTAAAGTCATTGCAATTGTTATGCCAGTTCAAAGGGTGTTTTGCTACAGTATACAGTAATCTATTTTTTGTGCCATTTTATCTGAGCTAATGTTTTTTTTTGGTACTTGTGTCTTTAAATTAATTTAAAATTTGTTTATATTAAATCTTACCTAGTAGTGTTATGGAGACAAAACGTAAACGGATGGAATTAAGCCCGAAAATTATACAACAGGCTGATAGGATGGATCGTAATAAAACGGACATTACAAAGGAATACAACATCCCTTTACCTACTTTATCTACAATACTGAAAAACCAAAAAAAAAAACTTGGTGTGTGACACTGGAGCATCGATAAAAAAACAGGAAACTAATTTGTGATGCAAAACACTAGGAGCTTGAAACAAAACTTTGAGTGGTACCAACAAATGCATGCGTCTAATTTGCGAATATCAGGTCTGATTTTGCAAGAAAATGCAAATTATCTAGCATAACAACATAGGCGTCTCCCTAGCCAGGTGGGAAGGAGCAGTAGTGCGTAGCACACGCTTCTTGATTAGACCTGGGTTCGAGCCCGTCACCACCAAATACGGAGGATGCGGAAAGGTCAGGGAATGACCACCGCATATCCCCGGAGCAATATGGCCTTAGTTGCTAATGCTCCTAAAAACCAAATAACAAACAAACAAGCATAACAACATGGAATTAGCAACTTCAAATGCAGCGGTGGTTGGCTCCAGATATTTAAAAACAGGACTAATTTGGTTTTGCAAAATGTTTGCGGAGAGTTTTTACAGACTGGTTGTTTTGTACAGCCCATTCTTGAAAAATAAGAGGCAAATGATATTTTTAATCTTGACGAGACAGGTTTCTTTTATAATTTGCTGCCAAACAAAACATTTTCTGTTTGAGGAGAGTCTTGTTATGGTGGAAAATTAAGTAAATAAAGACTTGCAGTTCTGTTATGCTGCAATTCAGATGGCAGTACAAAACTATGCCCACTTGTGATTGGCAAGTTTTCCAAGTCAAGATGTTGTAAAGAAGTTAACCAACTTCTCTGTGATTATGAGGCCAATAGAAGTGCTTGGCTTATGGTCAAAATTTTTCAGTCTTGGTTATCAAAAGTGGACAGAAGAATGGCTTCAGAAAAAAGGAAATTTTTGATGATTCTAGATCTTTGTACAGCACATTCTTCCGGGACACTTAAGTTGACAAATATACGGCTGTTGTTTTACCTCCAATGCCACCAGTTTTATGCAGCAACTTGATTAAAGCATTATTTATAATCTCGAGAGCATATAGAGTCATCTGATAAGATACTTGATCAGCAACATAGGAGGAGGGAACAGTTTGCACCCAAATTGGAATGTCTTGGATGCTATCTCTAATCTGGTTATTGCTTGGAACAGTACTGCATCAAGTGTAATAATCAACTGCATCAGAAAGAGTGGCTTGGAGAGAATATCATCGAAAAACATGGTCCAGCAGATTAATCCATATGAAAGGGCATATGGATTTTGTTTGAAGTTGCTACCACAGCAATGCCAATACCAGAACAGCTGAGCAAAATTATGGAGCACCAAGCAAAATGATAATGTTTTTGTAGTAGTAGTAGTAGAGGCATGTGATGCAAGAAAGCAAGTGTATGAGCTTATGTACAAATTGGAGCAGAATGGTATTAAGGGTAAGTTGCTACAATGGATAAAAGGATGGTTAAGTGGGAGAAGACAGAGGGTGATAATCAATGGGTGCTGCTCTTCGTGGACTAATGTTATTAGTGGAGTCCCACAGGGTTCGGTGTTGGGTCCACTGTTTTGTATATTTATTAATGATATTGATGAAGGTATATCAGGCTTAGTGTCGAAGTTTTCAGATGATACAAAGGTTGGCAGGGTTGTTAATGACAGTAATGGCAGTGTGCTACTGCAACAGGATCTAGATAATTTGGGCAGATGGGCTAAGAAGTGGCAACTGAAGTTTACAACTTGACAAATGCAAAGTACTGCATATGGGTAGAAGTAACCCGAGAGAAAAGTACCAACTATGTGGTACTACACTTAAGGTGGTAGAAAATGAAAAAGACCTGGGAGTAATTGTGCAGTCAGATATGAAGTTTTCTGAGCAATGCAGACAGGCTGCCAGGGCAGGTCATGGGGTTTTGTCAATGATATATAGGAATTTTGCTAGCAGGGAAAAGGAGGTGATTGTCCCTCTGTATAAGGCAATGTTCAGGCCACGCCTTGAGTACTGCGTACAGGTCTGGAGGCCTCATTTTAGGAAGGATGTTGATTTGCTTGAGCGTGTACAGAGAAGGGCAACAAGATTGGTGAGGGGATTGAAGGGATCCTCTTACCAAGAGAGGCTAAAGTTCTGCAAATTGCAGTGGCTGGAGACTAGGCACCTGTGCAGTGATCTGATTGAGGTGTATAAGGCCTTGAATGGGTTGAGCACGCTGAATTCTGATGGGATCCTTCCACTTGTTCAGATTACGAACCTAAGGGGGCATAAATTCAAATTAAGAAAAGACAGATGTAGAATAGATGTGCAGAAATTTGCCTTTAGCCAGCTGGTGGTTAATTGCTGGAACAAACTTCCATCTGTCATTGTGGAAGTTGATAGGTTGAATAAATTTAAGGAGGAACTGGACAGGCATTTGGAGGGAATGGTGTGATGATTTTTTTTTTTTTTTTTGTTGGCTGATGCTGCATAAGCTCATACACTTGCTTTCTTGTATCACATGCCACTACTACTATCAGTCCAAAAAAAAACAATTTTGCACATCTATTCCCTCTAAAAGTTTATCCAGTTCCTCATTGAATTTATTTAAGCTATCAGCTTCCACAATGATAGATGGAAATTTGTTCCAGCAATCAACTCAACTACCTGCTGACTAAAGACAAATTTCTGCACATCTATTCTACAACCGTCTTTCCTCAATTTGAATTTATGCCCCCTCAGATTTGTAATATGAGCAAGCAGAAGAATCCCATCAGAATTCAACGTGTGCAAGCCATTCAGGCCTTATACACCTCAATCAGATCACCTTGCTTGTGTCTGGTCTCCAGCCACTGCAATTTGTTGAACTTAAGCCTTTCTTGATAAGAAGACCTCATCGTTTCCATCACCAATCTTGTTGCCCTTCTCTGTACGTGCTCAAGGAATTCTACATCCTTCCTAAAATGTGAGGCCTCCAGACCTGTATGTAGTACTCAAGGCATGGCTGACCATTTCCTCATACAAAGGGATAATCACTTCCTTTTCTTTACTAGCAAAATTTCTGTATATCATTGATACCTCATGACCTGCTCTGGCAGCTTGTCTGCATTGCTTAGAAAACTTCATATCTGACTGCACAATTACTCCCAGGTCTTTCATTTTCTACAACCCTAAGTGTAGTACCACACAGTTGGTACATAACTCTGGAGTTACTTCTACCCATATGCAGTACTTTAACATTTGTCAAAGTTAAAGTTCAGTTGCCACTTCTCAACCCATCTGCCCAATTTTTCCATATCCTGTTGCAGTAGCAGCATACTGCCATTACTGTTATTAACAACCTTTCCAACCTTTGTATCATCTGCATACTTTGACATTAAGCCTGGTATACCTTCATCAATTTCATTGAAATATATACAAAACAGCAGGCCCAACACTGAACTCTGGGGAACTCCACTAATAATATTAGTCCACAAAGAGCAGTGTCCATTGATTACCACTCTGTCGTCTCCCACTCAACCACCCTTTTTATCCATTGTGGCAACACTGCTATCTAAAAAAAGATGCCCAAAATGCATTGAGCATAATAGAGAATGTGTTGGACTGCTATTACATTGATAAAGAAACAACTATTGCATTTGATAATTGCTGTGCTGTATTTAATGCATATAGGACAAAAACTGTGCAAACAACATTGGATTGTTTTCTTTAAATTAGATTAATTTATTAAAAAGTTAATGGTTTGTATGTCTCGTTTTATATTAAGATTGTAATTCTCTTTAACTATGATACAAAATTATTGTATATATCAAAATATATACTGTTCAATATTTTCTTTAATTACTTTTCTCTTAGTTTATCTTACAAATAAAATAAAATCCTTAAAAAATGTTTTATTCCTATAATGTTCTATTGCTACACAATGTAATTGTGTAGCAATTACCTGAGTTCCAAGCATTTCTAGTGATCAGGTGATTTCTCAGTGATTATAAAAAGATTTCTGTAGTTATAGTGATTCATATTTCTAGAGTTTAAAGCAAATTCTCTTGTGTGTGTGTGTGTGTATATATATATATATATATATATATGTGTGTGTGTGTGTGTGTATGTGTGTGTGTGTGTGTGTATATATATATATATATATTATTTTGTATTATCATTCTATTGTGGTTTAATCCATCTTTTGTGCATCGTTAATGCCATTGTTTTTTGCCATGTTGGCCAATTGAACATTATACGTGCCAGTGTATATTCGTTTCCAATAGTTCGATTTTCTTAAATACTGGTGTTTTTTACATATAAGTATTATTGTTAATACAATACTGGTCTTTAAGCTGGACTTATCTCGGTTATCTTAATTTCCCATGGCCTATACATTTAGGATTTAGAAGCTTATTGCGTATTGCTAAAGAAATTTTCATGATAATTATTGATGAAAAAATTTTTTATATATCTGTAGCAATAGGCAATTATCAATACTATTTTATAACTATATAATATTATTTATATATTTGTGTGTGTGTATTTGCTGAAAAGTATCAGTGCAAAGGTTCCAAAAAAAAGGAAAACCACCTTTCTTTTATTTATATTCTAGTTTTACTAACCATTAATCTATTCCCGCTTGGTCACTAGGTAGCACTACACCTGCCTCCCCGTGGCAGGGCCGGAAACCTTGGAGGAAAAGCTCTCACTCCCAGGGCTAAAAGGAACAAGCACGAATGATCCAAATATCACAACCACGGATCCCAAATATCCGACTCCTTTGAGTCAGAAAAATGAGGATTATGAAACAAATGTAACCAAAAGACAAAAAGGACATGACATCGCTTTGTGCACATACTTTTCTAGTCCTTCATTCAACATCAGAACGGCTATTAGGAAAATTGTCTCCATTTGTCATCCAGAAATGTCTAGAAAGGGTGGCTGGAACACCTAAAGTCAAGCGGCTGAAATCAGGCAACATTTTAATCGAAACAGCTAACACAAAACATGCAGAAAGATTGCTTCAGATGACAACTTTTGGTGGGATCTCAGTAACGGTCTCTCCCCATAATAGCTAAACACTTCAAAAGGAGTAATTTTTGAATGGGATTTAGTGTCTCAGAGGAATAAATTAAAAATGAGCTGGAAGATAAGGTGTCATAGCTGTGAGAAGAATTAAAGTTACTAGAGATGGGATACTTACTCCAACCAGACATCTCATACTGACCTTTAACACTCCCAAACCACCTACATTGGTGAAGGCCGGATATCTAAATTGTAACATCAGACCATACATTCCGAATCCTCTCTGCTGCTTTAAATGCCAAAAGTATGGTCATTCACAAATGGTATTCCATGGAGTTGCTATCTGTTGCAACTGTGGATCTCAGGATCACACCAATCAGAACTGTCCATCCGAGCAACCAAAGTGTCCAAACTGTAAGGGGCACCATTCTGCCTATTTGAAAAACTGTGAATATTGGAAAAGAGAAAAACAGATACAAAAATATAAAGTAGAACATTGTGTGACATACCAAGAAGCCAAGGGAACCGGACTCCCGACTACCATAAACAGACCTTCCTATGCACATGTCATAAAAAATCACTGTCCAGAGACTCAAACAGATTTCACGATTCCTCCAATGAAGTCCATTTCAGGCTGGGCACGAGCACTACTTCACAGCCACTACATCACAGCCAAAACAAAAAGACTCACAAACACCACTATCTATACCTCCTGATATAAAACACTCAGAAACGAAAGCCCCACAAGAAAAACGTAATGTCGTAAACCAAAAGTCAATGGAACAAATGGACACAGAATCGACCAATCAAGCAGACGAATCAGTACTAGAGATCTTTGCGGTAGAAGATATGGATACTGGTAAACCATATTTTCCATAGGAAAAATCTAAGTTAGAAAAGCTTAAAGCAATGTCTAGAAAACAGTCTGACACATTCTCCAAAACCAAATAATGGGAACTATAATCCAATGAAACTGCAGAGGATTCCGCACTAATATATATGATCTGATTGCACAGCATACCTGCCGTATCTTTGCCTACAAGAAACATATCTTAGAACTCAAGATTCTCCTACAGTAAAGAACTATATCTCATACTGTAAAGACAGAGTAATAGGAGGCATGATTCATGGTGGTGTGGTAATTCTGGTAAATTTGCCCATTCCTTCCCAGTTTCTTCTGCTAAACACAACCCTTGAAACAGTTGCAGTATGCATAGCCACTAAAACTCTCATAACTATTATAACAATTTATATTCCCCTAAACCAAGAATAACTACAACAAGATTTAGAAGATATAGTATTTCAGTTACCTCCCCCATTTTGTATTTTGGGAGACCTCAGTGGACACAACCCTTTATGGGGTAACACAACCATAGACCAGAGAGGAAGACAAATTGAAAAGTGGATGGAACAGAATGACTTTACCATGTTGAATGACGCAACGCATACATCTGCCATCGGGAAACAGCACAGCTATTGACATATCTATATGCTTCCCAACATTATTTCCAATGCTTGATTGGAAATAATGTTGGGAAGATCCTTTCAGCAGCGATCACTATCCAATAATCATTACCATGTCATCAGGAACCACATGTCCATCATGTAGAAATCCCAGATGGAAAATAAATGAAGCAGATTGGAAAATGTATAAATCTATTGCAAAACTGGATGCAGATATTACAAGAAAAATCCGTTAGAGGCAGCAGTACAATATGTAATCAAAGCTATTTGAAAAAAGTATTTCAAAAACATCACTCTTCCTAACACTCATGGGGAGTGTTAGGAGGTGTTGATGGTGAAATGATGAATGTTTACAAGCTAAAAGAGAAATAAAACTTGGAATATACTGCCTAAATGGGCAACTGCCTCTAAAAGGTACCAGTTGTTCATCTACTGTTACATTTTCATTAGCATTATACACCATAGGTAGAATTGCAACCCATTCATCCCACAAGTCCTGTATGGCAGCCAATTTATCAGTCTGGCGCCATTGTGATAGAGTTCCTTTATTGTCAAAGCGAATTATTTGCAAAATTACATGGAATCGTTGTGGGGACATCGTTGCCCTGAATATATGATGCCTACATTTCCATCCTATAGGCTGGAGGTTGCCTCCCAATGAGATTTATACTTGCCTCCCAATGAGATTTATACACTCCAGCTAAAAGCAGTAAGCTGAAATATGCTTCTAATTCAACTACTGTTAATTCTTGCAACTGGTCACCATAAATTCTTTTTCCTTCTAAATTTGACATCTTCAAAATTAAGTTTACAATTTTTGGCATAAAAAAAATAAGCAGTAGGAGGATTTTATATCATATATTCTAGATGTAGCGTACCTTGTTGGTCCAGGATTCAACGTAATAATATTTTCTCATGAAAACCTTCCTTGTTGATTAGGCATGTTGCAGTTCCACACTATATTGCCATTTTTTGAGGTTACGTAATTAGCCACAGCAGCTTTGTCTGAAATCGTAGGTTCCTCTTCATCATCCGATTCACTATGTACCTCTGCTTCAGAAAAATGGTCCTCTACTTCAGAAGTACTATCATTACCATCAGAAGCATACGAAAGATTCAATTATTTTTGTCTATCAATGATTTCTTAGTACACATCTTCAATTTTTTCCTACTGTTGTCTCTTAGAGTAGCACCAAGCTTGATGTTTACCAAGAAACTGACACACAAGTGCACGCTGGCAGATATATGCAAGAAGGTACCAACAAGCCCCCACCAGCGTCAACAGGCATCAACTTGTTGTTCACCACATGCACATAATGCACATGTTGAAACTTGTTCAAGAAACATGGTAATGTAAGTTATTTATGTTAATAATTCGCTTCTCATTCCTTAAATTTTAACCAAACTGATCATCGGGTCATATTGACCCGAGCACAATAAGTGTAACAATTACATTTATAAAAAAAAAAAAAAAATTAACTGTAAAAATTTTTTTGTCAATCTAGGTACACCATTATTAGGTAAATTAGTACAATTCATAGAACAGCAACAAAACATTTAAATAAATATAGGATTTATGGGCATTAAAAGAAGGTGACCAGGTCATATTGACCCGAACACAATAGGAGGGTTAAAGATGTAAATACAGGTAGTTCCCAACTTTGAGTTAATTTGTTCCTAGCAGGCATTTGTAAATCAAGAATTTATTTCCCATAGACAATGTTGAAAACAAGGGTTATGTTCTCAACAATGAAATTAGTTTGTTTTAACATTGATTCCTTTATCCAAAGAAATGAAAACATAGCCTGTAAAATCAAACAAATTATAATTTAAAGAAATTATTTATGATTTACAAATGTTAATGTTTATTCTTCATCGACTAAATGTGCTCTCGTTGATCACTCATTGTCGAGTTGGCTCATTGGTTTGTTGCACAAGGAGTTGTCTTCTTCAGAAATGCTTCAAGAGGCATTTGTTTCCAAGATCTTCTCTTTTCTTTATAAATTTGACGATAGCATGCATAAGCATTTTTTAATGGCACTTACAAATTGCAACTAAACTAACACGATTCGTGGAGAGTAACAAGTTTACAAAGCTTAAAAAAAAGGAATTAAGAGAAGATTCTGAAAATTTGTTTTTTATATGATTGAAGATTTCAGTGAAGGAGAAATTTTCACCATAATAACGTAAAAACCCATACAATTCCAGCTATTGGCATATTTGCAAATGCAGTAACAGAGTTTTACTACCTGTTTATAATTGATTGCACTAACAGAAAAGCCCAATAAACCAGAAACTGCAAATTGTTTTTGTTTTATGGTCGTGACCTCCAGAAAAGTGCTTTAGAAAAATATCACAAAGGCGTTCAAAATTGATTCTTATAATAGAACATATAAACGATGAAAGTGTAGTTCATTTTAATGATTTGAATTGGTAACTAATACAATTTACATTATAAAAATGATCTTTGAGAGAGAGAGAGAGAGAGAGAGAGAGAGATAAATAGCTTAGTTATACAGTGAAAATTTCAACTTTCGAGGTTGTGGAACGAATAACTAAAAAGCAATGTGTTATTGCATTAGCATTAGTAGAGGCATACGATGCAAGAAAGCAAGCTTATTCAGCATCAGCCCAAAAAAAAAAAAAAAAAAAAAAAAAGCAATACGATGGTGTCTCTGGAACGGATTAATATTGTAAAGTGGGGTGCACTGTATTGTATGCTACAAACGTGGTTTGAAATGTGTGATTTATGAATTTAACATTCATATTTTCGATTTTGTTGGTACTTGATACTTGAAAAAAAAAAAAAAACTAGTAAACCACTGAATTCAAAGTGAGAATTGTCTGTACTATCATGGGCAAAAGAAATGACTTTTGCTTTAATAAAGGTGACTTTAGTGGTCTCAGACAGTTTTTTTTTAATTCTGTGCATGAGACCAACTCATGATGGTAATCAGCAACAAATTCTAAATGGGAAGCATTCAGGGAAGTAATCATAGAAGCTACTAAGCTTTTGGTTTTTTATATCAACTAAGATTATTCAAGGTTTAGACCTAAATGGATAGCAGAAGGGCTGATGAAACTAGTGGCAAGAAGAAATATGAGATCCATATAAATTATCAAGGTATACAGAAACTTAGAATAGTTATAAACTAATCTAAAATAAAGTCACAAAGAGGGATTACATAAGCTAAGGCAGATTGAGAAGTCTCTTGATGATCCTGCTCATGTTGCTGACAAGTTGAGTAGATATTTTGTAGTTATATTCATACACAACGAATTTTTTAGGGATCAGATGCTAGAATTGTATAAAATTGTAATAGGGAGCTACATGATTTTGTGATAACCAAGGAGAAATTGAAAGGGACATTGTTGAAAATGGCACCTGGGATGGGTGGAATCTATCGAATTATATTAAGGGAGGCAGCACAAGAGGTAAAATTTTAGCCATAATTATGAGAGCATCTTTGGAATTATTGTGATGAGTGTGGGTGGGTGAGATATGTACAAATGTATCCCTAATTCACAAATGGTGACAGGTGTAATTATAGACTTGCTAGCTTGACTTCTGTTCCAGGGATAAATAATGAATTCACTGCTTTAAAAAAGTAATGCAGGACCATCTAGACAGGAATGATGTTATACTGCATTCAGAGCATGGATTTGTTAAGGAGTGACTTTGTATGACCATTCTAATTGGATACTATGTTGCAAGAACAAAGGATGCAAAAAGTAATTTTGACATCATATACTTTCATTTCAGAAAAGCCTATTATGCTATTTCTCATGACTACTATACAAATTGGAGCTTTTTTTTTTTATTAAGGGCAAGTTACTGCCATGGATAAAGGGATGGTTGTTGGAAAGGGCACTGCTCTTGTACTAAATTTCTGCGTCCATTGTTACTTTCAATATTTATTACTGATATTGATGAAGGCATAGCAGGCTTAATGTTTACGTTTTCAGATGGTATGAAAGTTGGAAAACTAAGGTAATGACAGTAATCAAGATATGCTACTGCAACAAGATATAGAAAAATTAAGCATATAGGCTTGAGAGGTGGCAACTGAAGTTTAACTTTGATAAATGCAATATATTTAATAGATAGTAATTCTGGATTAACATGACTTTGTGGAACCAGAGTGCAGTTGGATATGAAATTCTCTGAGCAGTGCAAACATGCGTTAGAACAGCTCATTTAATTTTTGGTGCCATACAGGATTTTTCCAGCAGCAATAAGGATATGATTATCCCATTAAATAAGGCAATGGTTAGAGCAAGTAGTGTGCAAATTTTCCATACAGATCTGGAAGTCTAATTTTTGTAAAAGATGTGTTTCACACATCATTTTACTGAAATGAGACCTGTTGGAAGAGATGAGGAGCAACAAGTTTGTGAGCAGAACAAAAGGTGCTCTTAGCAGGAAAGGCTTCTTTTCTGCAAATTGCAGTATCTCCGAGATCTGATTGAGGTATTAAAGGGTTTGAATGGGTTGAGTAAGTTCAATGCTGATGGCATCCACTGGCTCAGACATGCACAAGGAATTATAAATTCAAATCAAGGAAGGATATATGTTTGGAATTTTGCCTTCAACCAATGGGTGGTTGATTGTTAGAACAAACTTCCATCTGTCGTTAGAAGTATGTAGTTTGTATAAATTCAAGCAAGAACTAAACAGACTTTAGAGTGGATAGTGGACAGACAGGAGAAACGGGAAGTTTTTTTTTTTTTTTTTTTAAATGGGCTGATACTGTATAAGCTTATTTTCTTTTATCGTTTCTTACTGCTAATACGACAAGGGCTGTTCAATAAAGAAGGATCATAATTTTTGATGAATGACCTTACTGCTTGTTATTTCTAGCTGAGCTGCAGAATTTAAGACCAGATCAAGCCTGCATCACATAGCAACTGTGTGGCTGACTTGTGTGTGTGTGGTGACCTTGGTGGTCAGTGAAGCTTGTGTCTGTTCAGGACATGATTCAAACACAATCGGCAGTCCTAGAGTTCCAGCCATTGCTATCACAGTAAGGCAATTGGCAGAGGTGTTGAGAATATTGGTAGGGAATGCACGATATTCTCCATGGCATATGACACGTGTTTGTGCAGGCTGGATTCCAAGACTACTCACACCAGAGCAACACAAGTTTGCATGGAGGTTTATCAGTGGCTTTAAATATGGTTACTGAAGATGGTGAGGTTCACAGAAGGTGATGATGGCATATGAGACAGAGCTTCATTTCAACCCAGACAGTAAGCAAATAGCCGACCGGGCTAGCCGAGTGGGTAAAGTACCTGCCCGGCAACCCAAAGGTTGCGGGTTCGATTTCCGCCTCGGGCTTGGATCAAAGTACTGCAAAAACCTTGGGAGGTGCAATATGGCCACAGAAGCCGATGTGCCAACAACTACCAAATCAAAAAAAAAAAAAAAAAAGTAAGCAAATAAAGCAAAGCTGTTTGGAAGTCTGCGTCATAACCAACATTGAAAAGAAAAAAAAAAAAGTGGCTTCCAAGGTTATACTCTTTTTTACATTCAAGGAATGGTTGGTTGGTTAGGAGTTTTATGGTGCATCAGCATCTAAGGCTATTGCACGCCAACATGGGATGGTTTACCAGCATGTTGCCATGTCATACGACTATCATGTGACTTTAAATCAGAACTGTACTGCACATTTTGCAGGATCACATTCATTGCAAATGACCACAACTGCATGCATGCAGGTGGGTGGATGCTGCATTATGACACTGCACATTGCTTATACTGTCATAGAGTACTTAGCCAGCATTATGTCAAATGTGTTCCTCATCTATCCTACAACCCTGACCTTGCACCTGGCATTATTTTTTTCTTCAAAGTTAAAGAAGGTGCTGTGAGGTAAACATTTCTGGTCATCAGCAGAAGTTGTAAAGATATTGGAGGCAATTTCCCAAATTCATGTCAAAACAGGACTTTCACCGCATTTTTGTTTTTGAGGAGTGGCTGAAACTTTGGACTAAGTACATTTCATCAGATGGGACTACTTTGAAAAAGACCATCAAAATATGGATAATTAATAAAGTTATATTGTTGGAAAAAAGAAAAAAAAAGAAAACGTGTTCTTTTCAGGTTAGTAGTAATGGAAAATGATGCAAGAAAGCAAGCTTATATAACATCTGCCAAAAAAAAAACCGAAAAAACAAACCAATTCGCCCATCCATACCCTCCAAAAATTTGTCTAGTTCATTAACCCTTGAATTTATTCAACCCATCCACTTCCATAACAGATGGAAGCCTGTTCCAACAATCAACCACCTATTGGCTGGAAGGCCATCTATCCTGCAACCATCCTTCTTCAACTTGAATTTATGTTCCCTCGTGTGTGTAGTCTCAGAAAGTGGAGGAATGCCATTAACATTCAGCTTACTCAATCCAGTCAAGGCTTTAAACACTTCAGTCAGATTTCCCCACAGGTGCCTGATCTCAGTATGCTGCAATTTGCAGAACTGAAGTCTTTCTAGGTAAAAGCACTCTTTTGTTCCATTCACCAATCTGGTTGCCCTTCTCTGCATCTATTTCAGCAGATCCATCCTTCCTAAAGTGAGGCTTCCAGACCTGTATACAGTACTCAAGATGCTGTCTAACCATGGCCTTTTATAAAGGGATAATCATCTCCCTATCCCTGCTAGCAAAGTTTCTGTATATCATTTACTAAACCCTGTGAGTTGTCCTGGCAGCATGTCTGCACTGCTCAGAGAATTTGATGTCTGACTGCACAAGTACTCCCAAGTCTTTTTCATTCTCCACTATCCTGAGTGTAGTACCACACAGTTGATAAGTTACTCTGGGGTTACTGCTACACATGTGCAGTACCTTGCGTTTGTCAATGTTAAACTACTGCCCATTAACTTGTGTTCCCAGATCTTGTAGTAACTCACCCTGATTGACTGTTGTTAATCACCCTGCCAACCTTTGTATCATCTGCAAACTTAGACATTAAGCCTGATGTACCTTCATCAATATCATTTGTTTAATATTGAGAGTAGCAATGGATCCAGCACTTCTTTATCGAACAGGCCTCATAATTTTCCCAACAAGCCTTACCTAGACCTTAAAGTGTAGAGATAATCAAGGCTCTTTCTATATAAACCTCTCTTTTCTGAGCAGAATTCAAACATGTTGACCTGTCTATGCTGTAAAAACAAGTACTGTTTTTACAGCATTATTATTATTTTCCACTACTTTGTTTTCTTAGCTTGTTGTTTTAAATGATATGGATAACCATACACCCTATTGCACCCCTAAAGAACACAATTGGTTAATATCATCATCAGTTTTTGTACTAGATGGTCAAACTCTGTTTCTGATCCATCTGTCTTTGTTACAAAAGATATTCCTGGCTTCCCTAAAAATTGAGTCCCCTACTAAAAAAGTTTCATTTAGAATGTAATCAGTGTGTGATGTAATGTCCATACATTTAGAACACAGAAATGCATTACCATTAGCTAGAAAGAGCTCTGTATATATGCTGCAGTGACTATTTTTTCATAGTAGTGGGTTTCCTGTTGGTTAATGATTTTTAATAATATAATAATCTTTATTTCAAAACATCACACACATGGATTGTGATGAAATGTTAGGAAAAAAGTTAATTATTACAAAAATGTATCAATAACATTTGATTAAATTTACCCCATAAATTCATAATTTTATCATGAAATATATAATTGTCAAGTGCTTTGTTAGCTTCTGATTAACTTATCACAAAATAAAATGTATATCAGTATGTTAACAAGAAAGTCAAGATGGTATAATTGTAATGGAATATTTAATATTTAGAAATCTTTACTTTTGATTATGTTTATCTGTAAACTATAAATTATTCAATTTACATCATTTTAAGGTTATTGAATTGGCTCTACTTTTAGGCTCTTTATTAGATATTATCAAACATAGAATGAAAACAGAGGACTGTAAACATGGAGTTTTTGATGAGGCAACTATTGCAACTGTGCTAAAAGAGGTGCTAAAAGGCTTGGAGTACTTCCATAATAATGGTCAGATTCATAGGTAAGCCTGTACTTAGAAATTTCTTCACAGAATAAAATTCCTAAAATTTATTGTTATTTTTGCTAATTATTAGATTCTTCATATTACTTTCTTCTTTCTTTATTATTCCTTTCTACTGTGTACTAAGAAGCATCTTTTGAAGTTATGAGATAATGTAACAGGCCTTCCTTAAATTTCATGGATACAGCTTTAAAATAGGTTTGCAGACTTACCATTAAACTTTCACTCTAACTTACATAATATATACAATGACCAGATACCTAAGATTAAAAGGGAGGATCCTGAAGACAAAAATGCTGGACAAGTACTGAGGGTCACATACCTTCAAAAATTTTTATTTTCAGTGTCGTTTAATATATATATATATTATGAACAAAGGGGAGGATAAAAATATGTAATACAAAGAATAAACTGGAATATGCAAGTATTAATTTTATTGTACAGTTTAAAAAACAAGTACAGTCGGACATATATAACGAAATCGATCGTTCATTTGAAAAAATATTCGTTAAACATAAATTTTGTTATAAAGATATATGACCTTTGAACAATGAAATATACTGTAAATTCAGAAATATAGTAAACGATGGAAAATAAATCAGAAATAAGTGGGAAATTAATTGTTTTAAAATTTATTCAAATTTTAAAACAATTAATTTATAAATATACATAGTAAGAAATGACTACTTACATGATGCACACAATATATTAGTACACTTCTAAGAATTATGTCGTAAAACGTTTGGTTATTTTTTGTTGTACACTGGATTCTACTGTAGACTATCCATAAAAATGTTTGCCTCTGCTTTTTTAACACTAAAATATATTTTTCATTGCATTTTCTTCCCTCTGAAAGCCTCGACGCAAAGTTTCAAATGCTATCAACATTTCTTGTTTGGAAGATTTAATATTGCGCTCATTGCCTTTTTTGCCCTCATTTCCATAAAACTCATCGTCGATATTGTCCCTAGTTCTTTGAATACTCTCCGAAATATTGGGTCATTTGGATTTTCAGCTATTGTAACATTAACAACCCCTAAAAATTCCTCAAGAACAATTTCTCCACTGATCAAATCTCTCACTTGGAGTTCTTCCCAAGATTGCTCAATGTCTTGTAGTTCATCCCTCTTTTCACTTTTAATTGGCATTTTAGCAAAATCTGCTTTCTGAAACAATTCTTAATCATTGTTTTCGTCACATCTTGACTCTGCACTTTTGCCAACTCTGATATACACATTCTCCAAATCTATAACAGGATCTATAGGTTGGTTGGTTTCTATTCTCAGTATAATTTTTTCAGTATGTGCCTTCGGTAGTGCATTTTCAAATTCTTAATTAGCATTAGCAAGGGCACATGATGCAAGAAAGCAAGCTTATATAGCATCAGCCAAAAAAAAAAAAAAAAAACCCCTAATTTTACCCATCCCCTCGCTCCAAATGTTTGTCAAGTTCTGCCTTGAATCTATTTAAGCCATCAACGTCTACAACGACAGATGGAAGTTTGTTCCAGCAATCAACCACCTGCTGACTAAAGGCAAACTTCTGCACATCTATCCTACAACCGTCTTTCCTCAATTTGATTTTATGCCCTCTCAGGCGATTATTCTGAGCAAGAGGAAGAATCCCATCAGCATTGAGCATGCTCAAACCATTCAAGGCTTTATACACCTCAGTCAGATCGCCTCGCAGGTGCCTAGTCTCCAGATGCTGTAATTTGCAAAACTGCCTTTCTTCGTAAGAGCAACCCTTTGTTCTGTTCACTAATCTTGTTGCCCTTCTCTGTACTCGTTCCAACAGCTCTATATCCTTCTTAAAATGAGGCTGCCAGACCTTTATACAGTACTCAAGGTGTGGCCTGACCATTGCCTTATACAAGGGGATAATCACCTTATCTCTGCTAGAAAAATTCCTCTATATATCATTGACAAGACACCATCAGCTACTCTTGCAGACAGACCGTCTGCACTGCTCAGAAAACTTCATACCTGCCTGCACAATTACCCCCCCCCCCAAGTCCTTTTCATTCTCTACCACAGAGTTGATACATTACTCTGGGATTACTGCTTCCCATATGTACTACTTTACATTTGTAATGTTAAACTTCATTTGCCACCTCTCAGCCCATCTGCTCAACTTTTCTAGATCCTGTTGCAGCAGTGTACTGTCATTAGTATTATTAACAACCTCGCCAACCTTCGTATCGTCTGCAAACTTGGCCATTAAGTCTGATATACCATCATCAATATATTTATAAATACAGAAAACAACAATGGACCCAACCCTGAACCCTGAGGGACTCCACTAATAACATTAGTCCTCGAAGAGCACTAATGTTATTAGTGTCCATTGATTACCACTATCTTCTCCCACTCAACCATCCCTTTATACATAGCAGCAATTTTCCTCCAATGCCACACTGCTCCAATTTGTGCAACAGTATCAAAGGCATTTCTAAGATCCAAATATATGATATCAAAGTTATTCTTTGCATCCAGTTCCTTTGTGACTACATCATAGTATCCAATCAAATTTGTCAGACAAGACTTCCCCTTAACAAACCCAAGCTGTGTCCGAGCTATAACTGTAGTCTTGTCTAGATGATCCTGCAATGTTTCTTTAACCTGTGCTTCCATTAATTACCCTGGAACAGAAGTTAAACTAACAGGTCTGTAATTACCTGTGTCTCCCTTTGATCCTCCTTTGTGAATTGGGGTCACATTTGCATAACTCCAGTCCATGGATACCTCCTCTGAGTCCAGGAAAACTCATTTATTATGGCTGAGGGTTTGCTTACTTCCTTTGCTGCCTCTAATATAACTGGATAGATTTCATCTACCCCAGGTGCCTTTCTTATGTTTATCTTCAACAATTTCTCCTCCACTTTACTCTCAATTATTACAAGATTATCAAATTTACTGCCAGAGTTGAATACACTTCTGGCATTCTCCTCCCTGAATAACTCCTCATGTGTGAATGTAGATGCATAATATTCATTTAGTTTGTTAGCTACCTGAGCAGGATCATCAACAGTTGAACCACCGATATCAAGTGGACCAATCTGATTCATCTCCTTCCTTCTAGAGTTTATATAAATAAAGAACTCTTTGCATCCTTTGCCAAAGATTTCTCGTAATCTGCCTAAGCTCCTTTGTAACTTGGTTACAGACTAGCTTATAGTTTTATCATAAGCTTCTGTGTCACATGTTAATTTATGTATTCCATGCATTTTTCTTCTCTGTCATATGTTTAATTAGTTCTGACATCCATTTAGGCCTAATTCTTGAACTATATTTCTTTGTTGGTATGGTCCATTTCCTTAGTCCATTGGTTGCAGTTCAGAAGCAGTATTCAGAGGGAAGAAAACAAGCTTCACACTTGCAAATTTCAAAATTGCAGAGAATTAAAGTGGGCAGGGCAGTTGTCAACGTGATTTTTCGGTGTACTTTCGTCATCTCTCTATTATATTTAACATCCACTACTAAATTTTTTTTTTAAAACTATTTTTTCCAGTGGGTATAGTCTTCTATGATTAAGACTCCTTTCATCTGAAATATCTTTTTTGAGTAATCCATGGTGCTCATTAAATTTGTTCGGCAAACCAGAACTGGCTTGGAATGTTTTATGCTCCAGAAAAGATCCATACTCCTTTGCTTTTTCTTTTATTAATGGCCCTGATATCGGCATGTTTTGGTCGTGAGTCAATGTTATCCACTTAAAAACTGCTTCATCTACATCTTCACAAAGACATAATTTCGTACGCTTCAGACTGTATCCCGTTTCTTCAAACAGTTTGAAAATCGAAACAGTTCTTTTAGAATGAGTAACACACTATTGGCAAGAATATTAAATTTTAAGGTTTTTTCTTTTTTTTTTTTACGCCCTGATCTACACTGTTAAGCACTTCCACCTTTTCATGCTGCACTCAAGGATTTCCGCTCGGACATTGTAAGGTTTCTTTCACAGCTAAACCAAAGCTGATTTAGGGACAGTTGTACTTGCCATGTAAACAGAGACAGGTTAAATTTATTGAAAGTGTAGATGACTCATTTCTTTGAAACAACAGATGAATTTCTGGGATAAAGGAAATTCACTCTCTCCTAATTCTCTAATAGTGTGCTTATGGTAGAAAACAGGTTGATCAGACCCAATATCTGCATCAGGAATATGCCTTAATCTTCGCCAATGGCTGTAGATGCATAGATAACAGTTGACCAGCATGACTTCTCAGTACAGTAGTGTATAGGTTTTACTACTTCTTTTTTGCCATTGCTAACCCACTGCTGGTCAAAGGCCTCTCCCAAAACCTTCCATCTTTTTCTGTCTCACACCATGTTTGGCCAGTGTCCTCCTGCAGGGTTTTAGGGGCAATAATTGTAAAATGTTTTTGCTCTTAATTTGTGGAATTAATTCCTTTAGCTCTTAAAAGCTAAAGGGATTAATTCTTAATCCTTTTAGTTTGTAATTTGGCTTTCTACAGCTGTATTTCCTGAAGGCCAGCGGTATGAACAATGTGTACCCGGGTCTCTCGAAATCAGTTTGTTATATGGAAACTATTTTCGATGTAATGACCAAGGGGAACTCAAAAACGTTCACTACATAGAAAAATTCGCTATATGGAAGTTCGTTGAAGAGATGTCCGACTGTATTTCTCAATTTCTGTTCATTAATTTCAAACATATTGTCTTTTTCAAAAAGGTCGGCATTATTTTTACCGAGCAAATTATTAAACATACCAGTAAACTTTTTTTAAGAAAACCCCAAACACGAGAGTTATTAGAACCTTTAGTACTGTGTTTGGGTTGGAGGTTCAGAAGATGAAAGAAGATATTTGTTGATATTAGACTTGAACTTTTGTAAACTGTAATTTTCAGGAAATACGTATGAAGGAAGGCTGTTCCAGAAAACTGCAGTTGAATGAATAAAGGAGGAAGATGGAAAGTTGGTTCTGTGAGTTTGAAGTTGGACTGTAAATCTATGTTGGCTGGTGGGGGGCACGTGTTCGAACTGTTTTGAAAGAGAGTAGGAATTATAGAAGCCAATTCAGAAGAACGGTGCCCATGGAAGTATCTGTAGAAAAGGCATGCAGCAGAAACAGTATGTCTATGAGACAGCGAGTGGAGAGACTCTGTTGGAGAGGAGTCATTAACCTAACTGCCCTCTTCTGAATGGAATCTAGAAGACAGAGAGATTTTGAGGGCACCGTCCCAGAAGTGGGAACAATATTCCATGGTAGGGCGGATTTGTGATTTGTACAGAGTTGAACAGCTGTTTGGAAGAAAAGTAATGCCGAGAACAAAAGAAAACTAAGTTTATTAGATGCAGAGGAAGCAATATTTGTAATGTGCTTGTGCCAGGAGAGATTAGAAGTCAGTGTAATTCCCAAAAGAGATATCATTTTGCCTAGAAATCAGAGTGTCACCAAGGATAAGCTTTGCGAGATATAAGTCAAGACTCAGTTTTAGAAGGATTGAAATCAACTAAGTTGTCTTTGCCCCACTGGAGAATTACCTGGAGATCGGCAATTTAAGGAATTGGTAGCAGTTATTCAGTGCAATATGCTATACATTGGCAAAACTATGGATAGGATTTCCAGTCAATGGAAGAAGGTCATTAATATACAAGAGGAAAAGAGTGGGGGGAAAAAAACCGAACCTTTGGGGATACCAGCATTAGTGGAGCAGTTAGAAGACAGATCCATCACCCTCGGTGAGCGATCAGAGAGAAAATTGAATAACCAATTACAAAAAAAGTGGACAAACCATAAGATGGAAGCTTGTTTACAAGACCTTTATGCCAAACACGATCGAAAGCCTTTGAGATGTCAAGAGCAACTGCTTGTGTTTCACCGAACTTTTCCATTGAATTTGTCCATAAATGGGTAGCATAAGTCAGAATATCACCAGTGGTTCGACATTGGTGGAATCCATACTGACGAACGTTGATCAGACAGAAGTTTTCAAGGTAGTTTAAGAGTTGGCAGTTAATTGATTTTTCCATTACTTTAGAAGAGTAGAAGTAATTGCAATAGGACGATAATTGGATGGGAAGGATTTGTCACCCTTTTTAGGAACTGGCTGGATATGAGCAAATTTCCAAGCAAAGGAAAAACACCTTTGGAATAAGAAAGTGAAAAATGGCGGCAAAGAATAGGAGTAAGTTCAGGAGCACAGGTTTTGAGAACAAGTGGGAAAATACCATCGGGACCTGGAGCTTTCTCAGCAACAAGATTCGTCAAAATCCTTCTGACATCATTTTGATGAAAGACCACAGGAGGCATTGAATGGAGCGTGTTGGGAATGGTGGGAGGTGTTTTACCAAGATTACTAATATATGAGATGCTGGCAGTTCAGCTTTGTCCTTTGCTGAAGTGACAGCAGAACCATCTGGTTTTGACAGTGTTGGGAGCAGAGATGGGCAAAAGTTGCAGCCAATAGCTTTGGCAAGAGACCAGAATGCTCGGTTACCATTAGGGCAAGAAACAAGTTTTCTACTCTGTCTGTTCAAAATCTAGTTTGGACTGAGTAATAACTGCTTTACAATTGTTGCGAGCTTTGGTGTAGGCAGAAAATGAAACTGAAGAATTGGAAACAAGCCAATTACGATATGCAATGTTGTTCTCTTGAACAGCCTTAGCACATTTATTGAAAAACCAAGGTTTAGATAAAGGACGAGATTTTAAAGTGGAGTGTGGAATAAAGGATTCTGTTCCTGCAAGAATAATTTCACTGACATGATCTGAGCAAATGTTGACCTCAGAGTTTTGAAACAGTAATCTGACCAAGGAAAAGAAGAAAAGAAATCTTGAAGGTCATCCCATTTTGCATTCTTTTAATGCCAAACAATATGAGGTTGGGAATAGCCATGAGATAAAGGCTCCAGTGGAGAAGGGACAATCACCAAGTTGTGATCTGAAGTGCCTAAAGTTTCATAGTTCTAGGTACGCCCTGTTTTTGTTTTCAATTTAGATAGTTTTTGTAGGTTACTACTTATGTAAAATTTCATCTCTTTCGAATCTTGCAGCCATTGTTTTCATATAGAGTGAGTGGTAAGGAATTCAAAATTTTAATTATGGTAAATAGGTCTAACGTAAAACTATATAGCGTAATGCGTATCACTGCATTTAGGACTCTATTAAATGGTGTAGTGTATTGATAATAAATTAATTAAATTTATTTTTATTAATTTTCATTGTTATTTTCAACATCATTCTCCAGACTAGAGTAGCAAAGCAACGGGCACAAAGTAGCAGGAGTGCTGTGACCTGGGGAGAACCTTGTCGGTCAGTTCAGCCCTGAAGGGATTTACAGAGCAGTAAATCTTCCTCGATTTTGTTCTGGAACAAGTAATATACAAATACAAGTAATGCTGCTAGCATTGACATGTCTGGTAATTTATCAAGTTGCAACAAAAAAGTAAAGCTGGATTTAAGTTGTTTCAAGTTTCTTTTTTGACTGTTTGCCAAGCAGAAAACTGCACATGGCTTAATTATGGTTTCTGCAAGTACAGTATGGTAACTTATCTTGTAGGAGGCCTTGGCAGCATTTGCATTATCAGTTTTGAACTTTTCACCGTAAGGCTGTCACAGTTTGTTAATGCCTCAAGATTATGCTTGAAAAAACTAATATATTTGTATAAATACTAATTGATACTAATCACCCTTATATTTAGGGTGATTAGTATCAATGTCTATAAAGCTTGGCATGTAACATAGAACTGTTTGATAACACTTTGTTGTACAAGACACAGGGCATCAGGGGAAAGTTCATCACCTGAATTCATAAACCCCAGAGACAAATAGAAATCATTATACTTCCGTTTTTTGCTACTTTCTGCAGTTCTAGAATTTCCCATACTGGGTGGCAGTGTAAAACCTTGAGATTCACTTGTAATGTCGGTTACACCTGTTACTGTAGTAGTCAGGGCCATGCAAATGGGGAGTGCATTGGATGCACTGGACCAGGGCCCAGTCAAGGTAGCACTCAATCTCAATATAATTAAACAAGGCCCTTTAACCCCTTTTGCATCTGTTCCCCCAAGTACTTCTGCATGGCCCTTGTAGTAGTACTTGATTGTTTACTTAAACTACCTCTTTTTAGCCACTGATCCATGATAAATAAAAAAACAAATTAGCATTGATATTACTGCACATTATTTCACAGACACTACTATAGCTAATAAAAATAACTACTTCACTTCCCTTGTTAATTATGTTAATGCTGTATGAATTACGACTAAACTGAACTGGTGATCTATGGTGGTGGAAGTCATAGCTAGAGATTACTAAAATCTGTAGCAGGTGCAACAGTGCAAGTTAATTTATGCCATAGTTTTATTTCTGCATCCACGTGCAACATACTTTGTAATTGTAATCAGATAGTTATGAATATACAGGTAGCCCTCGTTTTGCACCAGCCCGATTTGCGCCAATTTGCAATAGCTGATGACTAACCACAATGCTATTTTTATTTTTTTTGCAATTTTTTTTTTTTTTTTGCATTTTTTTTTTTATAAATTGAAAGTTTAAAATTATCCGACAAAATTTATTGCATCATACTGTGCTATGTATCATGCACTGTTCACGTGATTTAAGACAATCTGAGCCAATCAGCAATTAGCACATCCGTATCAGAGACAAGAAAGATTCCCGCCCTTAAAGTAGCCACACGTGGGGCGGGTGGTAAAGTTCCATGTGGTGAAACATTCAGTTGGTTGTTGTTTATGCTATTTACAAGTGTTGGAAATTTATTATGCTAACATTTTTTATTAATTGTGCTATTAATAAATTAAATAATAGTGATATGTATGCAGTTTTTGCCAGTCATGTTATAAAGTTTTTAATTTAATAGAATAAAGAAATTCCATGTCTGCTAAAAAGTTCATTGAATCCTAGTGCAATATTTGGAGGATGAAATTTGATGAAAGCTGCCCTAATGTGTGTGCTATGAATATGCCTCCATTGACTATTACTACAACTGTGAAGAATGCTAATAAAATAAAACAATCAATGCAAAGTGATAGGTAAAATTTTTGGTCCGTGAAACCTAACCCTGTGATTTCCGATTGACTCCATTATTTAAAGAGTTCCATTTGTGCTTGTCCCCCCAGGAACCTAACCCCGACATACCGGTATATTAGTAGCATACGTAATAATGCATTGCATGATTTGACCTTAATTAAACTGATTGTTGCTTGCTTCATCTGTACAGGGGGTTTCTTAGCTAGATATTCTAATGGTCATGTGAAATAAACATATTGCCAATTAAAAAAGTTCCGCAATTATTTTTAACAAAACAATTTTACCTTTAATTGAAAAAAAATAAGTAAACTTCCAAATAGCCATTACATGTGTGTATTCATCAGTCTTCTGGGAGCTGCATGGATCCCTTGGGATCTGTGGAGCACAGTTTGGGAACCGCAGCAGGGAAACCTTTACAAAATAATCTCTGCAACATCATTCCCTAGAGTTGTTGGCCCTAAAAGAGAAAAGTGAGAAATGTATATTAAATCTCTTCAAAAGGGCTTGAACCATACAACAAACACTTTATACTGGACTGGTTAAGCATAGTATTCTTTCTTACATGAGAAGTGCTGTTAGGCCAGATGATATCCATTATATGAAATGGTAAACCACTTCTCACCACAATCTAAGAATCATCTTTTAATTTTTTTAAATAGAATCTTTCTTGACAAAGAATTTCCAAATTACATGCAAAAGGCAATTGTCCTTTCTTTCCCAAAGCCAGGAAGGGATCCTAACTATCCAAGTAACTATCATCTTATTGCTATGAAAAGCTGTCTGTGCAAGATCCTGGAAAGAATAAGCAATGCTCACCTTATGTGGCACTTGGAATGAAATAGCCTCCTTTCCACAACACATTATGGCTTCCAAACAAACAGGGCCACTTTGGATCATTTAATTAGATTACAAATGTACATTGTTGCTTTTATGAAATCGAAGCATTGGTAGCAGTTTTTCTTTGATATTGAAAAAGCAATATGACACATATTGACGATTTATCATATTGCAAGACCTCCCTAATTTTGGTGTTAGGAGTAACCTTCCTATTTTTATTAAAAACTTTCTTTGTAATTGCCAATTTCAATGTCATTTGAAATCCATACTCTTGAGTATTTTTTCAAGAGGAGAGAGTCCCAAAACAATCTATTCCAAGTGTCACTATTTGTTATCAAAATAAACTATATCACAGAAAAACTTTCAGCAGTAAACAGTGTCCTCTACATTGATTTTATGATATTTTGTCATTCATGCAATATGAGAAGCATTGAAATGAAACTGCAAAAAGCAATTGATCAATTTATATCTTGATCATTGGTTAATGGGTTCAGATTTTCATCACGGAAGACTATTTATGTACACTTTTGTTGCAAACTGAATCTTCAGCCTGATCACAGAAATTAAGGCTTGGGCAAAACATTATCTCGATGGTAGCAGAAACAAAATTTCTAGGACTAATTTTTGACCTAATCTACAGTCCCTTTGTCAACTTTGTGGGGTGAGAATCACTGTATCCTTTGTCTCTAAGTTTTTGTTCAATCTAAACTCTATTATGGTTCTCAGATTTATGCATCTGCCATAGATTGTTCACTTCAGTGGTTAGATCCATTTCACCACCAGATCATTCTCACTGCCAGTGGAGCATTCTGTACATCTCTCCAGCACATCTATGTTGAAGCAAATGAGCCATCTCTTTTTCTTTAAATTAAGCAGTTGTCCTTGCAGTACACTTTTAGATTAAAGTCTCTGCTTGATCACCCCAAGTGGACACAGCCTTTAAGCCGTGATGGAAGAATGTTTACAAGGCCCATCAGATAGCCATGGTTGGCTATCTGATGCTATTCGAATCTGAGGGCTGTTAAGTTAATTGGGGATTAGCATTAGTGTGATTGGCTGCAAAGATAGAGCACGTTAATACAACCTATTTATATATTTGTGCTCATGTTTTGTGGCTATAGGAAAATGTATGGCAGTTTAGCTAACAGGAGGCAAAATTAGAAAATTAATTAGGATAGAAATACACTGTTGCCCTTTTATTACACTAATAGCCCAGTGTGTGTAAATTTTTTTATCTTTTCCCCCCTCCAGTTTACGAAAAAGACTTAAAGTGGCAGACAAAAAAAACTGCATCACTTGTGAATGTGTTTTGCACTGCATTGTGCAAAACACGTTACTTGCAGAAATGTTCGAAATGCATTTGTTAGATGGGATATATATATCTCTGTGAATGAAACAATAAAAATACTCCACCTGATATACCTAATTGCCATAAATATCTTCCCAAAGAGTAAAATGTATAATTAATGTAAATATGAGAAATCGTGCAAATGGCAATTATGACAACCAAACATACATTTTATTCCACTTATGTGTACAAACTGAAATGATAAGTTAACGTAATAGTATTATGTAATGTCAATCAGCAAAATAAGTCCTCAGTATTTTGTTGTTCCACCTTGAGCTGCAATTACAGCCTTGCAACGATCTGGCATAGAGTTAATCAACTTCTGGATATACGGTTGCCCAATTTTGTGGTACCACACCCTTACAATGCTCTCCTGCAGCTGAATCTTACTTGTTTGCTTCTTCTGAGCAATTTTAGATGACATTATGTACCAGCACTTTTCAATAGGGTTCAAATCTGGGCCAGTACATCTGCCAGCATTTCTGAGGTATGACTGCACCTTAAGGGAGAAAAACGAGGGAAAAAATTTGTGAAAGTATGTTTTAAGCCTTATGAGACAAGAAGACAAACTCATTAAATCTAAATAGCATAAAACTTACCAATTTTGCTGTGTGGCAAGGTGCTGAGTCCTGTTGAAAAATGCAGTTTTGGATGTCTGTGTGGTGATTCCTAATAATGGGTTTCAGGGACTCCAAGATAGAGAAGGTTTCTGTATTTAATTTCTACATTCACTGTTCCATTAATAAACTTAATTTGCCCCACTCCTTTGCTTGTCATGCATCCCCAGACCATCTGACTGGCGGGGAACTTTACAGTCAGTGTTATACAGTCAGGATGGTATGCCTCTGATTTTCGTCTTCTGACATATCGCTTCCCATTGAAATTCAACCTGCATGAGACATGCAGGTCAAACTTCAATTTGTCAAAAAAGATGACAGTGTGTGTCCCATTGCTCTTTTGTCCATGAAATATACATTTTAGATCAAGCAATTCACTTCTTCCTGATTTGCTGGGTCAACAAAGGCTTTTTCTTGGGCCAATAGGCATGCAGACCACATTCTGAAAGCCATCTGGATAGTTCGTGTACTTGTTTCAACACCAGAGGCCATCTCAAAGTCCAGTTTTATATCAGGAGCACTAGCATGGCAATTACGAAGGCATAGCCATTTCAAATATTGATCTTGGGAAGTCATAGTCGCTCTCTTAGGGCGTGATCCAGGTCTTCTCTTCACATTGCCGGTTTCACACTTTAATTTCAGCACCTGGGATACTGTTGACACCATGGTGGCAGCCTATTTTATCAGTGATAGTACACTTAGAAAGCCCTTCCTGGGACAGAGCAACAGCTACACTTTTTTTTTTTTTTTTTTTTTTTTCTTGGTGTCAACTGAACATATGGAGCCATGCTTACACCTCTGCAAAATAGGATACTAATGAGCGTGTATACCCTTCCAACGCCATATTTATAGAAATGGCTGATGCAATACCTTGTAATTACTGCAATGCAATAGAAGCATTATCTGATGCAATATCTTTACTTTGTGACAAACAAAATGACTGTAATCAAACAATATCTTACGTTTCACTGCAAATGTTACTTTTTTCAAGGTGATGCAGTTTTTTGTCCGCTACTGTATTTAAGTATAAGGCAATATTGTTAAGTGGAAGGTTAATAATAAGATTATTACATACAAAGGGTACTAGGAAAGTTTTGCAATATGACGCAACAATGAATCACAGGAAGCTGCTTGTTGCTGCATGTTGAGACATGTTCATACGTGCATAGTAGCCGCCGCGCCAAGTCGATGGGCTCAGTTATTCATTAGTAGTGAGAGTGTAAAGTGCTTGCGATGGCATCGTGGTCACGAAATGAGATAAGGACAGTTTTGCAGTATAATTTCGTGCGTGGTTTAACCATAGACCAGTGCTTAGAAGAAATGACTCTTGCACTAGATGATGATTGTCCACATCATACAACGATATTCAGGTGGTATAGAGAATTCCAAAGGGGAAATTTCACTCTGGAGGATTCTGAGAGGCCGGGAAGGCCACGAACGTCAGTTACGGAGGAAAACGTTACTGCTGGAGGAAAATGCTTGACGAAAATAGGCGAGTGACCTACCAACAGATAGAGGATACTTTGGGCCTAAATGCACCAGCAATTCGTTCGATTCTGCAAGATCATTTGCACGTGAAGAAACTTTGTTCTCTCTGGGTGCTGCATCAACTGACTGAAGAGCAGATGACACGACGTGTGACTTGGTGCCGGGAGATATTAAAGTTTGATAAGAGACAATCTCGGTATGTGAACAACATCGTGACAGGTGACGAGATTTGGCTGTACTAATACGATCTGCCGACCAAGGCTCAAAACAAAGTTTGGGTCTTTGATGATGACGACACACCCGTAATTGTCAGAAAATCCCGATCTGTAAAGAAGAAAATGATAGCTGTATTTTTCAAATCGAGTGGAATTGTGGAACGTGTCGTTTTGGACACGCAGAAGACAGTCACAGCTAAGTGGTATACTGAACAATGCCTGCCTAAAGTCATTGGATCTATGAAGAACCCGTGGCCAAAGTCAAGAATGGACACCTGGTACCTCCATCACGATAATGCTGCAGTTCACCGCGCCAAAGCCTGCACCGAATATTTGACCACGACAGGACTGAAACTTCTCGAGCACCCTCCCTACAGTCCAGACCTTGCTCCCTGCGACTTTGCACTGTTCCCGCATGTGAAAATGAAGCTAAAAGGGAGGCGGTTTTCCAGTGATGAGGACCTTCTACGGGCTTGGGACAAAGAGTGTGCTTTACTCCCTAGTGAAACTTGGCAGAACTGGTTTAAAGATTGGTTTCGGAGGATGGAGAGGTGTATTGAATGTAGAGGAAATTACTTTGAAAAAATTAAATAAACAAAGCTGTATTGCAAAACTTTCCTAGTACCCTTTGTACTTGTATACAGTAAACCCCTGCTATTCGCGAGGGTTATGTTCCTGAAAAATGTCGCGAATACTGAAAACGCAAATACTGAGTTATGGCTCCCATAGTAATAAAGGGGTTCCGTTACAAAGTATGAAATATATAAGAAAAACTAGTCTAAAATTTTGTCTATGTATGTGTTATATGTACCTTCATAATGACTATGTACACAGACAGTACATAGTGAAAAATCGAATTGAAAATAAGAAACAATATTAAATGTAATATTTATTAGAAATTTCAAACCAGCGCCTTTGCTAGCTAAAAAACTTATCCCGCCAGTGCTATCACCAGTTTCGCTAAATGTTGATAAAGAAGTGTTGCTTTTTCACGAATGATGAGTGAACTTAACGGAATTTTATTTTGAGTTCGGTCTTCTATCCACAGTTTTTAAGCCTTTTCCATTTTTTCTAATTTAACATCACGAGTTACAGAGCAAATTTTTGAAGAAATTAGCGCGTTTTCATGGACACTATGGCAGATTTTTTCTTCCGATTTCTTGATTGATTGTATCGTTGACTCATTGATTTTATAATGTTTTGCCACTGAGGGGACACTTTCACCATTAGAAATTTTGTCTAATAACTCAATTTTATTCGCTAATGTCATCACCTTCTTTGATCTTTTTACATTTCCCTTGTTATTCGTAGCCATATTTTTGTAGGGGTTAGAAAAGAACTTGTCCACAATAAATTCACTTCCGTTAACACACTCGAAAAAGTCTGTTTTCACTAACACACTGTAAAAGGTAGATTTTTCACTTTTGTAAGCATATCAGTTTATAAATTTTTCAATTTTTATAAATTGAAAAATTTATAAAAGCATATAAGCATATAAATTAAAAGCAAACGGCGAAACCTTCCATGACAAGCGCATAGCACATACTGAACAAGGATTAGCGAGAAACATCCACGCTCGCGATTTTGTCACCCCTCTCCCCCACCCACTGACCGCTGTTTTGACCGGGAAAGATGATTTTAGCCACGCCCATGTTTTTTTATGGCGGAAAATGTTCACAGCTTTAAAATTCACATTTTTTTAGGTTTCATTTTATATTAAATCTGCGACTGCGTCATTACTAGCACGTATAGGAAATTGTGCTCCTGGTTAACCTTAGCACTTACTTTATATTCTTCAGTCATAAACTGTTTACTTTCCTACAACTAAAATTTTGCACACACTGGGCTATTAGTGTAATTCAAGGGCAGAAGTGTGTATTTCTATCCTAATTACTTTGCTAATTTTGCCTCCTGTTAGTTAAACAACCATACAGTTTCCTATAGCCACAAAACACAATGTGTATTGTACACAACAATATAAATGTGTGTGTTCACAAGTGACACCAAGTTCATGAGTGTTACATAACAATACACATACAAGTGTGCAGTTACTGTCTAAGGCTAATAGTACTGCATTAAAACTTAATTTAATCCATAAATTTTTTTTTTTACATACAAATTTATGGAGAAAAGAAATAATTGTCAGATTTTTGTTCGTTTGATTTTAATGAAATGTGGAATGGCTTGATAAGTCATCATCACTTCCATCTACAGTAGCATAATGAGCATTATTATGCTACTGTGCCTAATGATGCTCATTTACCAGCGCCTCTGTAGCCAGGTGGGCAGAAGCAGCAGGTGCCTCTGTAGCCAGGTGGGAAGGAAACTGCATGTTTCACCAAACAGTGCGTAGCACACGCTTCTTGATTAGACCAGGGTTAGAGCCTGTCACCACCAAATACGGAGGATGCGGATAGGTCAGGGAATGAACACCGCATATCCCCGGAGCAATATGGCCTTAGTTGCTAATGCTCCTAAAAACCAAATAACAACAACAGTGTTCATTTACCATCCTTAAAATCTGATAATCTTTTGTTTTGGTAACAGCAGTTGTTGGCTCCAGAAGATTCATTCTCTGTCTAGTCCATTCCATTATCTAAATAAGTATAGAACCACCTATGTTCAAATGCCATCTCTGTAAATTAGATTCCTTGTACCTTCTAAGGCTTGGCATGCTGATTTAAAAAAAAAAAAAAAAAAACCCTTGCAGATTAATCCTTGAGTTAATCTACTCTGTACTAGTTCTTGGAAAATTTGCTAACAAGCAGCAATAAGTCATATGTGGGAGCAAATGAGTTGTATCTCATTTGCTCCCACCAGTAAGCAAAAGTGCAGAAAATTTGTATCACAGTCAAGCAGATGGCTGAAGATGTTTTTCTCTTCCCCCAGCTGAAACAGTAAAACTATTGCACAGAATATTTTGCGGTGTTCTTTTTTTTTTAATCACCGAGCACCTGCGGAAAACATGCAGCTTTGTTTATCCAAACAGTTTGAAGAGGAAGACTGTGGTAAAGGAATGAAAATAACCTCATGATGTCGATGTTCTCCACAGATTGAAGCCCTTTTATTGCAATGCAGTACAATTCAGAAAACTCAGCAAGGAAGAAGCCAATAAACTTGGGATGTGTCTTTGTGTTCAGTGAATGCATCATTTAGATTTGCAGTTGCTAGCATCATACAAGCTTAAACAATAAGCTCACTGAAAATAATAAGCAAAAAAACTACTTCAGTTCATTGCATGGGCAGAGGGGAGAAATGGTGTTATATAGACTGTGCTTATTTTCATCTTGACAGCACTGAAAGAAAAGTTTTATACAACAGAACCTCCCTGCAAACTTTGAAAAGAGTAGCCACAGAGGGAAAGTGATTGTGTGAATAGTCCTGTCAAGTCAAGGTTTAATTGGTCCCTTCTTAAGCAAAACTATTAACTCACTGCAGTACATGTACTTCAGAATGCCTTTCTACTTCAGCTTTTGGCAACTCTGCTTCCTGTGGACATGTAGGATTATGCCATACTAGCATATGTGTTGGATGAACGTCATGTTAGATTTTTTGCATGCAGCTTTTGGCCCTAGCATATTGCCATACCATTATCCTGATTGTCACAACTATGGATATGTTTGGCCACCCCTGAGTCAAGATTAACTGATACAACATTCTCTTGGTTTCTTGGCAGAGTAGTTCTGTAGGAAACCTGCTACACTCATGAAATTAGGAGCCATGTTGGATTGGATTTTTATAATGATATGAAAAGTCTTCATCATTGGGAACTGCAATGTGATGAAAAGTCTTAGAAATTTCAACTGCATGTTTCACCAAACTTTTCCATCGAATTTTCAAAAGATCAGTAACATTAGCCAAGATGTCGTCAATGGATCAAGACTTGTAAAATCCATTTTGGCAATTATTGATTAAACAGAAAATTTTAAGATAGTGTACGAGTTTGTGGTTCATGCCTTTCTCCATTTTAGAAAGGACAGAGGTGACTGCAGTGGGACATAATTGGAAGGAAGGCATTTGTAACCCTTTTTAGAAAAAGGAAGCTTGTATCAAATCTTCATTCCTTTTTAGAAAAAAAGGAATGAAGATTTAGATACAAGCCAGTTACTATTTGCTATGTTCTGGGTGTGAGAAACTTTATGTGGAGATGAAAAAACACTAGTGGAATAAGATAGTTTTACACCCTCTTTTATGGGATTTTACACTCAAGCAATGCAAAACAGGAGCAAGCTCTGGAGCACATAAGTTTCAAGAACAAGATCTCTTTCTCAAAAGAGCATCAAGATTGTTCAGAGCTTTTCTATTGTTTCAGAAGACCATGGGAGGCATTGCATGGAATATATTTGGTGTGATAGGAAGTAATTTACAAAGATCATCAATGCAAGAGTTGGGGGAAAGTAGGACATTACTAAGTGAGCTCTATTAGTTTCAGGAAATGAAGATGGAACAGAACCATGGGGTACAACAGAGTTTAAAAGTATGGATTGGCAGAAGTTGCAGCCAATAAATGTATCCAAGGGACCAGATGGCTAGGCTTACCATCTGGACAAGAAAAGCAAGTCTCCTATTCTTTGCCTGTTCATAATTGGATTTGAATTGATAACTTTTTTTTTTTTTTTTTTTGTAACTGTTATATTTAGTGTAGGCAGAAATGGAGCTGAAGATTTGGATGCAAGCCAGTTGCTATTTGCCATGTTCGTATCTTGGACAACTTTATCACATTATTGTAAAACCAAGATTAAGATGAGGAATAAAGGATTTCGTCTGTACAAGACTTTAATCCTTACAAGGATTTTATACCTAGCAAATATGAAGGAGGGGAAAAAAACTATAGAATTAATAGAAATATTGAAACAAATTTTAAAAGAAAAGAACATATCAAGTGATTAGCAAAAAACAATGGTGCAGTAAAAAGAAAAAGTAAAGAAAACAAAGATCAAAATGATGTTATTTTTATTTATAGTGAACGAATGAACTTATTTTATAATAAGTTCATTCAATCCACCTGATTGCACTTATTACACTTCTAAAAATTCTGAATAGTTAATGAAAGCATCCAAAGAGATTGTTTGGTTTGACTTATCTTTTTCTTTGTGTACTCAACATCCTGAAATTTCTTTCCTTTGAAAGTAGTTTTCATCTTGGGGAAAAGGAGGACATCTGCTGATGCTATATCTGGAGAGTAGGGTGGATGGTTGATCTATAAAATACTGTTTCATCAGAAATATCTTTGCAAGTGTAGTGGAATGGGCAGGAGCATTGTTTTGCAATAAAAGCCAGCTGTCTTTCTCTCAAAATTGTAACCTCTCCCAGGAAATGCACTTCAATAGTCTTTGAAGCACTTGTACATAGAATGCAACATTCATTCTCTCCCATTGAGGTAAAAATTCCTTGTAATCACACCCTGTTTGTCAAAAAACATGATCAGCATTGTCTTGACTCTGGTCTTCTATTTAAAAAAAAAAAAAAAAAAAAAAAACATTTTCGTCCTTCGTGATGATTTTGAAGTCCACTGCATGCTCTGATGCTTTGTCTCTGGGTCATACTGAAGCACCCAACACTCATCTCTAGTGACAATACAATTGAGGAAATTAAGATTACCTTGACAAATTGACAAGTCTGGATGAAGTCTTTGCATGATGACACTCTTTGTTGCTTCTGCTCATCTGTGAGGCATAGATTTTAAACAGACCTTCTTTTCTCTAAACCTTCATGCAGAATTTTGACGTATCATCTCTCTTACTCATATCCATCTCGTCAACCATCATTTTGAGGATCAAACGATGATCTCTTGCCACGATTGCTCAAACATATTCAACTCTGTCCTCATTTCGAGGGGTTGATGGATGATCTCTTCTTGGGTCATTGCAAACATTCTCACATATGTTTTTGAACTCCTTATACTATTCAAACACACTGCTACAACTTAATGTGTCATCATAATCAGTTTTTTTATATTCCATACGTTGTATTGTAGATTTTCCCAATTTAAAGCAAAATTTGATATTCATTTGTTGCTTCATTGAAAAATTGAGGTTGAACGTTAATGCTACTGATGAAACTAGTTTTTACTTGCAACCTGCCAGCCTGCTGGACAGTCTCTGTACCACAATCTGTTGGAGGAATTTTGAACTACAGCAGGCCCCCGTTATAACACGGTTTGCTTTATGCTGATTCGCTATAACGCTGTTCTTATATTATAACCCGTATCTGACTATAACGCTGTCACAGATCACTATAACACTCTTTTACAGATTGCATTTTTAGCATATTTAACGAAATCGTTTCATTTGATGGAGTCGAAAGCTTGAAAATGAATAGCAAAACAGAATTAAAACATTTCCCAAGCCGACTTGAGAAATTTTCCCACACTCAGTGAAATTTTCTCTCACGCTAATTTAATTGCAGTACAGTGACTTGTTACTGTACTACAATTCCGAGATCAACATTTTAAAAAATGATCAAGTATATTGCTTGTAATATTTGCGTTATATGCATTTAAGTCAAGTCTAGTTATCACTCAGTACCGTATTAGACATCGTGCGAAACGGACAGTTTACTTGAACATTGTATTGTAATTAATGCAACCAACGCAGTTACATTTTCAAAGAGTTAATGATGGCCGATAAGAATGAAAAAATCAACAATGTCTGAGTGCAGTACGAAGACTATAAATGTAAGAAAAAGACTGAATTTGAAAATTAAATTAGACGTTTTGAAGCGAATCAATTCTGGTCAAAGACAAGCGGATGTGTACCGTAATTTAGGACTTGCAAGTTTAACTGTAAGAACAATTATATAAAAAAAATAAAAGAATTAATTTTAGCAGCGGGGAAGATGCTTGCTGTTCCACTGCAAGCAACTAGGGCTAGGCCGTCTATTAGGATTGAAATGGAAAGACTAACTAATTTTATTGAAGATAATATCCAATGCAGAATTCAGTTAAGTTAAATATTATTAAAAAAAAAGGGGAAAAAAAATGAGAGAGAGAGAGAGATTAGCCAATATAATGATCTGAAGAAAACTCACCTAAAAAAAAATGTGATGTGGAACCATTTAAAACTAGTAAGGGCTGGTTGAATAGATTTAAAATCCAGGGAGACGCCACAAGTGCAGAAGGAGCTGAAACTTTCAAAAAAGAACTTGTTAAAATTATTGAAGAGGGATATTATGTGTTGGCTAATCTCTCTCTCTCTCTCTCTCTCTCTCTCTCTCTCTCTCTCTCTCTTTTTCCCTTTTTTTTTTAATAAGGGGATTTAAAATTAATACCCTTTTTAGTTTATTTGGAAGAGGGCCAAAGTTCAACCCAAAATTGACACATTTTTCATGATTAAATTCATTAATTAAATCAATTTAATTCATGATTTTAATTGGAATTTTAAGTTTAATTTTGATACGTAAATAGTTACCACATAATTATATACGTATGTAATGCAGAATATTTTTATGTACAAATATTTGAATATTAAATATTTTGACCGACATTTGTGCATCTTTTCACTACTACCATTTATTATTGATTAGGAAATATCCTATGGCACCGACTACAACTCACAAATACATATTTATCTTATGGGAATGCGGCACTCGCTTAGCGCGGATTCACTTAGCACCTGTTTTTACGGAACGAATTATCAGCGTTAAGCGGGGGTCACCTGTATAACATACCACTTCCATTTACTTTCACTTACTGAACTTGACCAAAACAATACCAACCCTAGAATATATGCCACACCTCATCTGAAAAAGCAGATAATTTCACCAGAAAATTATAGGGGTATTAATTTATTGTAGATGTAATTGAAACTGTAAAATAAGAGGAAATTATAGAATTAAGTAATGAGCAATCAGGATTTAGGAAAAATAGATCATGCTTAGATGTAATATTTATGATTATAATATTTTATATATAAATATTTATAATATTTAATATATAAAAATCATTAGAATATAATAGACCAATTTTTATTTGTTTCATGGACATAAAAAAGCTTTTAATTTTGTTAAATCTATGAAATAAGAATGTCAAAAGCTTTTATTATATTTTTGCTCACGGAGTTAAAAGATATAAGTAGAAGTCATAAAGCTATGTAAATTTCTTCAATAATTAATAGAAATAGAACTAATCACACACACACACACACAAACACTTCCCTGCCATTAATATGTGTGCTGAATTCTTTTGCCTTCATAGTAGCTTTTGTTCTCTCTGAAACACTCTCTACCAGTCTTATGTAAATGTCCTCCTATATTTTCTGTCATTCTTCCTTCAAAGCAGCGACTAGTTCAGCTCTGTTTTTTGGGAGGTCTCTTCTCACATTCACCTGATGACCTAGATCAGTGATGGGCCAACTCTGACCTCTGGTCATTTTCAAAATATATGTATAATAATTGGCCCTCCACGTATTATATATATTTTTGAATTAATGGAATTTGACATAAATTTAGAAAATACTCTGCACATTGCTATGACAAATATCGATTCACTGATAAAAATAAACAGTATCAAATCTCATTAAATATTAAAAAATAAAGGTTAGTTGGCCCCAAGTGACAAGCGATTTTTCTCAGTGATTTATAGGGTGCTCTTATCAAATAATTTTGTTTTCTAGTGTCTGTTTCTTTTTTATTTACTTCCAATGGTTCTGTGCTTAAAGTATTAAGTAAGAACACAGAAAGGAAAACAACCTTTTTTTATTTAGTATATATTTCATTAATAACAAAGAACTAACTTTTACAACCACTTGGTCACTGGTGGCACCGCCCTGCCTCCATGTGGCTGGGTCGGTAACCTGGGAGAAGCAACTTACTCTCCCAGGGTAAAAAGGAGCTACGATGGATAGCAACAGAAGAAACAATTACAGATCTCTCAATCCAGCTCCATCGACTAGAGATGATATAACTACATCCAATGCAAAGAGGCAGAAAAAAGGAACTGAAAATCCTGCTCCTCTTTTTCTGATTCTGCACTCCTTGACAGACAACTTGCTGATGCTCCTAAAACCCAACAACAGCAACCAACCAACAGAGTGAATAATTTGGGCAACCAAGATGAGTGGTGGTTGCAGAATTGGTAGAGATTCTGCCAGAAAAAGTAAAAGCTTGAAGATGTAAATAGACATTGATTGGAACTGAGAGCTTGTATATTTGTAAAATCCAATTTTTGGGAGGTAAGTTTGTTCTTTTGTGCGACTATTCATGATATTTTGCTGTAAGTTTGGGGGAACGGAGTGAGCATGTATGAATTAATGACATTTTTGCTGTATACAAAATGTGATCAAAAAAGTTTAGGGACTGCAGTTATATTTTGGAACTGCTTAAGTTTATTGGCTGTTTGGATCTAACTCCTTTTAAGTAGTCTCCTTGTCCAGTGCTGCTGCAATTTCTGTAAGAATTCCTGACAGTCTTCTTTTGGAATTGCTAATAGTTCCTCATGTTCTGAATAATTTCCCCAATTATTGCAAATCTGTTACCTCTCAGATGGGGTCTTTTAGGATGGGGGAAACAAACAAAGAATTACAGGGTTCTGAGCCCAGTGTGTATGATGGATGGAGGATTACAGTGATTGAGCTTGCAAGAAATTCTTTAGTGGAAAGCACTAAGTGTGAAGGGATTTTTATCATGATGCAAACACTAATTTTCTGAAGCTCACTTTTCTCCAAACAACATTGTGCAATTTCTGTAGAACTATGGCATGGGCAAACAGTGAACCAGGAATATTGGTTTGCTGTTTGCTGACATAATACCATATAAACATATAATATAGTTAAGTAAATTATGTTATAAAAACTGTTAGAAAACAATACAAAAAGGAAAAATGTGAATATGCTTAAAACCTGAAAATTTAAGGGGTAATCATGATTTTGCTTCTTATTCCACTAGATACCCAAGCTGCACCCTTAGAAATGATTGAAAATGATTTTCAAAAATATATAATAGGTTTCTAAAAAAAATTAAAGTACTATTTTAAAGTAGTTCAAAAAGTTTTAAAAAACTGAATAGCTTAATTTGTTTCAGCATTGTACAATTACACTCATTTGTATCCTTCAGAATTTTATTTTACCTTTATCTGAGAAGCAAAAGTGCATTCACAATTACTGTGTTCACATTTACCTTAACTAACCCTATCTTCTGTGTCATAAACTTTCCCCCATATGAACTAGACTTTGTTTATTGAAAATAAACAGTCCCAGAATATACCTGTCACAATACTTGAAATAAAATGTACAGATTACAGGACTTTTCAAATAAAAATGATAATTTTTGATATACATTAGGTAGGTAAAGCCCAAGAACCCTATAGGTAAAAAGAAATCCAAAGAAGAAAAAATTAGTCAGAAACACTTGTCACAATTAACCAAAGATGACGAATGAAGAGTAAGATAAACACTGACAAGGACAAAATTGAGTATAGTAAGTTATGCAAAGCCATTAGAAAGACTGAGAGGATATAAGAAGATCTAACACAAGAAAAGTAGAACAAGCATTAAGGGAAAACAAAGGACTTAAATCAGCAGTTATGAGCAGTAATACAGAAAGACAAATGATACTGAAACTGAAGAATAGTGATGGTGTACTTATAAATAGCAGTGAAGGCATAATTCAAATAGCAGAGGACTATGAAGAATTACATTAGGAGGGAGGAAATGATGCAAGCAGTGAGGAAGATGGATCACACATACATCATACCCGATATCCTTCCTGATGGGGTAGAACATGCATTCAAAAAATGAATTATCAGAAAGCCCCTGGTGAAGATGCAGTTACCGTAGAGTTGTTAAAATTGGAAGAGACATGACACAGAAACTGGTAAGACTCTTCACAAAATACATTAGAAAAGGCATGATGCCTAAGGAGTGGAATAATGCAATCATAATTTTGTTGCATAAGAAAGGAGATAAATTGGAAATTATAGACCAATTAGCTTGTTGTCCCATATCTACAAGTTGTTCACAAGGATCATTACTAACAGATTAGAAAGAATACTTGACAAGAATCAACCGAAAGAGCAAACTGGCTTTAGGAAATGAGTCTCAACTATGGATTACCTTCACGTAATATTACAGCTAATGGAGAAAGCAAACGAATATAAAACACCATTATGCTTGAGATTTGTGGATTATGAAAAGGCATTTGACTCCATACAGCATAAGGCAATGTTTCGGGCACTGGAAAGACAAGGCATAGACACTGCATACATTATGATTTTGAAGAAAATATATGAGAATGCTACGTCCTTTATTAGATTAGACAAAGACAGTAGCAAATTTAAAATTGAGAAAGGAGTTTGACAAGGAGACAATATCTCCGAAGTTGTTTGCTGCTGAAGAAGCTTTCAGAAGATTGGACTAGTCAGTGAAAGGAGTCAATGTGAATGGAGAGTACCTAAACCATTTACAATTTGCAGATGACATTGTGATCATGATCCCGAAGAATTAGAGGAAAACCTTAATCAGTTATGCAGAACTAGTAAGGATTTCAGACTAAAGATGAATATGGCTAAAAAATAATGATGAACAAGTATGCAAAAGAAAGGGATATAATCATTGAAGGAGCAGTAATTGAAAAGGTGGATTCATATACTTATCTGTGACAATTCATTAGCTGATTAGTTATTAATGATAAATGGCTGGAAGTCAAGAGAAAGATGCATTTCAGATGGCTAGCATTCAGAAAATAGTTGCCATACTGAGAAGCAATATCCCAAATTGTCTGAAACAAAATATTGAACCATTGTATACTCCCCACCATGACTTATGGAAGTAAAACTTGGACACACAGCAAAGAATGGAACGAATTATATTAGGAATCAGACTGTTGAATAAGAAGAGAAATGCATGGATTAGGCAGTAAAACACAAATAAAGACATTCTTACCAAAACTAAAGAACTGAAATGATCTTGGGTAGGACATGTAGCTCTTAGACATGATGACAGATGGACTAAAAATAACAGAATGGTACCCAGAGGAGCTAAAAGAAAACCTGGAAGACGACGACAGAGATGGACAGGTGAAATTCACAAGTTCATGGGTAGTAAATGGATGGCCTTAGCACAAAACAGAAAGAACTGGAGAGTTGCTGGAGAGGCCTTTATCTTGCAGTGGATTGAAAATGGCTGATGATGATAATGAAGCAGGTATATAAAAAATTTGAAGTAAACTTCTGGTCCTTTCTCTATGTTATATATTTATTTTTTGATTTATCATCTACTTCTTGATGTATCATTTTATCTTTGTTTTTATTTTACCATTTTATATTTGACGATAAATATGAAAGTGAATACTGTTATCTGTACATGCATTTAATAGATGGCAACACATTCCTATAGAGTTTCAAGACAACCTATACATATATAATTTTATACTGCATTGATATCTTCAAAAAGGTTGTTTCAATGCAGTGTGTGTGTGTGTGTGTGTACAGGATGTTTGAATTAAAATGCACCAGTGATCTGTTTGCTTATTTTTAGGTTTAATCAGTTTATTATGTGGGCTTTTTTCTCTTTTGTCATATTTGGGTTAAAATTTTTGAATTTTATGTTAAAATTAGGCTAGGTATAACATTTGGTATACTTTAGAAAAAAAAAAAAAAAGTAAACCATTTTATTTGAACAAAAATGACAAAACTGGTTGTAGCATGTGGAGAAGTAATATAAACTGCCAAATTGCATGTGTACTGAAGTGAAAAAACCATATACAGTGGAATCTCTTTAATGCAAAGTTCAAGGGACCTAAATTTTCACGATTTCTAATAACGAGGTCCCGCAAAAGTGTCAATTTTTACCTTTTTTTTTTGGTACATACTGTTATAACTAAGAATAATAATAATAATATAAAAAATAAATTAATGAAATAAAATAATAAAATACAATATTTTAGTATCACAATAAAAAGAATTATAATCTTAATATAAAAGGAGGCATACAAACCATTAACTTTTTAATAAATTAATCTAATTTAAAGAAAGAATCCAACGTTGTTTGCACAGTTTTTGTCCTATATGCATTTTAACTACAGCACAGATGTTATCAAATGCAATAGTTCTTTCTTTAAATTAGAACTATTGCAGTTCTAATTTAAAGAAAGAATTTCTTTAAATTAGAAATTTAAAGAAATTCTTTCTGCTATTTCTTTTGGACAGAAGGATGGCTTCAGAAAAAAAAAGGAACATTTTGATGTTTTTGGCATCTTTTTTAGATGGCAGTGTGCACACTTCTTCACTTTCTCTGTTGCTGGTAACAAAAACATTGTTTTGTTTAGTACCCAGTAGCTCTTCTGGTGTTAGCGTTGCAGTGGTAGCAACTTCATCATCCACCTTCACCAACAAAATCCATATGCTTCTTCAAATTCCTCCATTCCTCTCTGTTGCTTTCACATTCGTCTGCTAGACCATGTTTTTTGATGATGTCCTCTCCAAAGCAGTGATTATTACACTTGATGTAATACATTCCCAAGCAATAACAAGATTACGGATAGCATCCAAGATATTCCAATTTGGCTGCAAACTGTTCCTCCTATGTTGCTGATCAAGTACCTTATCAGATGGCTCTATATGCTCTCAAGCATTATAAATAATGCTTTAATCAAGTGGCTACATAAAACTGGTGGCATTGGAGGTAAAATAACAGCAGTATATTTGTCAACTTAAGTTTCTTGGAAGAATGTGCTGTACAAAGATCTAGAATCATCAAAATGTTCCTTTTTTTTTCTGAAGCCATTCTTCTGTCCAATTTTGATAACCAAGACTGAAACATTTTGACCGTAAGCCAAGCACTTCTATTGGCCTCATAATCACAGGGAAGTTGGTTAACTGCTTTAAGACATCTTGGCTTGGAAAACTTACCAATCACAAGTGGGCATAGTTTTGTACTGCCATCTGAATTGCAGCATCATAACAGAACAGTGAGTCTTTGTTTACTTAATTTTCCACCATGACAAGACTCTCCTCAAACAGCAAATGTTTTGTTTGGCAGCAAATTAGAAAATAAACCTGTCTTGTCAAGATTAAAAATATCCTTTGCCTCATATTTTTCAAGAATGGACTGTACAGAACACAACCAGTCTAGCCTTTTCTTTGTCTACTAATGCATACTCTCCACAAACATTTTGCAAAACCAAGTTATTCCTGTCTTTAAATGTTTGGAGCTAGCCACTGCTGCATTTGAATTCACCAATTCATGTTGCTGAGCTAGATAATTTGTGCTTTCTTGCAAAATCAGTCCTGATATTAGCAAATTAGATACACACACATTTTGTTGGTACCACTCAAAGTTTTGTTTCAAGCTCCTCATGTTTCGAACAAGGAATTTGTTTCCTGTTTTTTTTACTGCTGCTTCAGTATCGAGCACTTCAAAGTGTTCTTCATTTTTCAGTATTGTAGATAAAGTAGGTAAAGGGATGTTGTATTCCTTTGCAAAGTCTGTTTTACTTTGTTCCGTCCTATCAGCCTCTTGTATAATTTACAGTTTAATTTCCAGGCTTAATTCTGTCCGTCTACGTTTTGTCGCCATAACACTGCTAGATAAGATTTAATATAAACAAATTTGAAATTAATTTAAAGACAAGTTCTGAAAAAGACATCAGCTCAGATAAAATGGCACAAAAAATAGATTGCTGTATACGATAGCAGAAGACTCCTCGAACTGGAGTAACAATTGCAACTGACAATTGGAGAGCAAGGGAGTGCATGTAAACAACTGAGAACAACTTTTTATTCTTTTGTTAATTAAAAACTCATCTTTCAGAAAGGTGTTTTTCAGTGTGCACTTGACGTTTTAGTTACCATAAACTGCCTTTGTTTATGCAAAACTAATTTCTAACAAATCAGTGCCATCCTTCGGGAAGTAGGGAGCCAGGTGGCCGGGGACAATAATTGGATCGTTCTACCAAGATTTGTATTAAACATACAAAATAACAATATTTATTTCTCACAGGAAACTGAAAAAGAAATTTGTAATACATATTAACCGAATTTTGTAGTAAACGAATATATTTACATTACAATTAGTAGAGGCATACAATGCAAGAAAGCAAGCTTATGCAGCATCAGCCAAAAAAAAAACAACCCTCCCATTTCATCCATCCATTCTTTTCAAATACCTGTTCAGCTCAGCCTTAAATTTATTTAGGCTATTAGCTTCCACAACAAAAGATGGAAGCCTGTTCCACCAATCAACTACCTGCTGGCTAAAGGCAAATTTCCACATCTATTCTACAACTATCTTTCCTCAATTTGAAACTGCACCCACTCAGGTTCTTAGTCTGAGCAAGACGAAGAATCCCATTAGCATTCTTCAAGGTCCTATACACCTCAATCAGATCACTTCACAGGTGCCTACTCTCTCCAGGCGCAGCAATTTGTTCCCCCCTTTGTTCCCCACACCAATCTTGTTGCCCTTCTTTGTACTTGTTCCCTAAAATGAGGCCTCCAGACCTGTACACAGTACTCTAGGTATGGCTTGACTATTGCCTTGTATAATGAGATTATCACCTCCCTGTCCCTGCTAGCAAAATTTCTATATATCATTGACAAGACTCCATGACCTTCCCTGGCCTACTCTCCAGATACTGCAAGATGCAGAACTTAAGCCTTTCTTGGTAAGAGCACCCCTTTGTTCCCCTCACCAATCTTGTTGCCCTTTTTTATACTCATTCTAGCAACTCTGCATCCTTCCTAAAATGAGGCCTGCACTGCTCAGTGAACTTCATATTTGGCTGCACAGTTACCCCCAGGTCTTTCACTTTCCACTTCTCTGAGTGTAGTACCACCCAGTTGGTATGTTTCTCTTTGGTTATTGCTATCCATATGCAGTACTTTGCATTTCTCAATGTTAAACTCCAGTTGCCACTTCCCAGACCATTTTCACAACTTATCTAGATCCAGTTGGAGTAGCATACTGTCATTACTGTTGTTAACCCTGCTAACCTTTGTATCATCTACAAACTTGGACATTAAACCTGATATACTTCATCAATATCATTGATAAATATGCAAAACAACAATGGGCCTAACACCGAACCATGGGGAACTCCACTAAATAAAATTTGTCCACGAAGAGCAGTGTCCACTGATTACCACTCTGTCTCCCAATCAACCATCCATTTATCCATTGTAGCAGCTTACCCTTGATGGCATACCTCTCCAATTTGTACAGCAGTTTTCCATGTGCAACAGTGGCAAAAGCTTTCCTGAAATCCAAGTATATGATATCAGAATTATTTTTGGCATTCAGTTCCTTTGTGACCACATCATAGTAACCAATCAAATTGGTCAGACAAGACCTCCCTTTGACAAACCCATGCTGTGTCTTAACTCTTACTGCAGTTTTGTCTAGATGATCCTGCAATGCTTCTTTAACCAGTGATTCCATTATTTTCCCTGGAACACAAGTTAAACTAAGGTCTGTAGTTACTTATCACTTTTTGAACTTCCCTTGCGAATTGGTGATACATTTGCACACCTACAGTCCATGGGACCTCCCCTGAGTCCAAGGAAGCTCTCATAATTATGGCTAAGGGTTTGCTTACTTCCTTTGCTACCTCCTTTAATATAACTGGATAGATCCCATCCACCCCAGGTGCTTTCCTTATGTTTAACTTCAACAATTTCTCCTCCACTTTGCTCTCAGTTATTACAAAATAACTTAGCTCCCTGTTAGCATTTGATAAACTTCTGGCACTCCTCTCATTGAATAACTCCTCATGTGTGAATGTAGAATGCAAAATACTCATTCAGTTTATCAGCTACCTGAGCATGATCATCAATAGTCAACCCATCTATGTTAAGTGGTCCAATCTGATTCATCCCTTTCCTTCTAGAGTTTAAATAAGTAAAGAACTTCTTGCCATTTTTCTTTGCATCCTTTGCCAAGGATTTCTCATAATCTGCCTTTGCCTGCCTAACCTCCTGTGTGACTTGATTACAGACTAGTTTTTATCTGCCATAGGCTTCTGTGTCACCTGATACTTTATGCATCCCATACATTCTTTATATGCATCCCATACATTCTTCTTCTCCGCCACTAGCCTCATTAATACATCTGACATCCATTTAGGCCTAAACCTTGAACAGTATTTCTTAGTTTGAATGAAAAGCCTAGTAGCCTACAAAATTAAGTCCTTCAAGGCTTCCCATTTAGAATTCACTGTTGGTAACATCATTAGTTGATCTCACTGTACAGAATGTAAAAACTGTCTGAGATGTCTGTAGTCACCTTTACGAAAGCAAAAGCTCTTCCCTTTAGCCTTGATGGTAGTTACATCTTTAAATAATTCCCACATCAGTACATTGTAATCACTGTTGCCCAGTGGTTCCTTTATCTGCAGATTCTTAATGCATGAAGAATCACTACTGATAATCAGATCAAGCGTATTACTTCCTCTGGTTGCCTCTCGAACATGTTGCTGTAGAAAACAGTTATCCAATAAATCTAAAAAAGTCTTGCTAGTGTGCGAGTGACCAACCCACAAGTTCCAGTCTTAAAATCTCCCATTATAAGACATTCTGATTTACTGGCCCACTATTTCTCTGCTCATTATACTCCTCAGATTCATTAGGCCTATAACACACACCTACTCTCATTTTTCCTTTCCCAGTGCTTATTCCACACCAAACAGACTCAACACTGCATTGTCCACCAGCATCAATTGGATGCACTTCCTTAGATTTTGTGTTTCTTAACTAACAGCATAACCCCTCCTCCCTTTCTATCCTGTCCATCCTTCCTATACACATTGTACTCCCCAAATTCCAACTCTGCACTGCCTATATCTGTGTGACACCATGTCTCTAATATCCAAACATCTGCCTTTGATGTCCTGACTAGTACTTCAAGCTCATCAAATTTATTGGTGTACATGCATACATGTTCCTGCTCCTAGCCACCCTAACACAGCCCATGTATTTACTTTTTCCACTATGACTCCCAGCAGTCCTGGAAATCTCCATTACCTTGCTTTCCAGTCTGTTACCCATTCTAATAGAAGCAGTGCAAGAATCACTTTTGCCTCTGCCTGTGGCCACTGTTAACCTTTTAGTCTGTGTATCCCCCCCAACTTTCAATCATTTTTACTTTAACAAGATTTATTTGGCATTATTTTTAACTATTTTATATTTATATACTTATTATTTATGTTTGAATTTTATTCCTTCCTTTTGTTCTCTGTCAGGTCGGCTATGATGTATATGTGTCGACATATACATCGTAATAAAAACAGAGACCCTGCTTATTGCAGTGGCTCCTACGGTTTTGGCTGCTGACCCTATGAAGTAGTAGTTAAAGTCGACCCACTACTTTAGGTACCATCATTATTATCATTATTATGTTAATCTAATTTAATTTCAGGTTATCTCTTTTACCTTGCTAGCATTCTCACTTTTTTTCATGGTAATTACAATTGACAGGTCAGCACCCCTACCCAATATGGAAAATAAACATTTGTCTATATATATAGACAAATGCACACACACACACACACACACACACACACACACACACACACACACACACACACTTGCAAAAGGATTAGATAGTAGTGAAACTTAAGAGCAGCATACTGTTTCAGCATATCTATTTCAGCAGTAGTGTGATATAGGCATAAATGACTTCTCAAATATTTTGCAAAATGTGTGTCGTGTAGACTATCATAGATTGTGAGCTCAGATAAAGGTTACTTTTTTTATACCAGTAAATTAGAAATATTTTAAGATTTTTTTTGATATTTTAACAAATGTTTGATCACTTTTTTTTTTTTTTTTGAATAGTACTAGGAATAGAATGTAAAAGAAGATTACTTGAACTCCTATAGGACTAAGATAGTTTAATGAAATAATTATTACTGAAGAATGGAAATCATTATTTCTATCTCAATAATAGATCTACTTCTGATTACAGTTTAAAAATTCAATATGTGTATATTATTTCTTATTTGTATTTTATTTATGTTTGTCTTTGTACATTTTGGTCAGGGACATAAAAGCTGGAAATATTCTTCTGGGTGAAGATGGAATAGTGCAAATTGCAGGTAAATATTTTATGACTAAAATAACTGCAAAGAGATACCACAGTTGAAAAATAAATTAATTTTTTTGCTTACTTATCATGCTGCAAAATAAATGATTATTCTCTTATACAGGGGGTCCCTGGTATTCTAGCCCCCGAAATTACGAGGATTTGAAAATTAAAGAATTAAAGGAAACCCTTGAGAAAATTGACCAAGCACTTGAACATTTTTGCGGGAAAACCCTCTTCAAGATTGTGCAGCAAAAATTAAGTGCGAAATTAAAGACATAACTAAATGCTATGATGCAATTTTATCTGAAAAAATACGGCAAAAAACACCAAACAACTCTGGATTCATTCATTATTTGTAAAACTGAAAACTAGTGTAACTTCAGTTAAACTTTACTTACTTAACCCTACATTGTTCAACATAGTACAGTAAATCCCCGTGAATAGTGGGGGTTACGTTCCTGAGAAATGCTGCGAATACTGAAAACGCGAATACTGAGTTATGGCTCCCATAGTAATAAAGGGGTTCCGTTCCAAAGTATGAAATATATAAGAAAAACTAGTCTAAAATTTTGCCTATGTATGTATTATATGTGCCCTCATAATGACTATGTACATAGTGAAATGCAAACATATGGCATCGAAATGAAAATAAGAAACAATTTAATATTAAATGTAATATTTATTAGAAATTTCAAACAAATCTTTCAAACCAGTGCCTTTGCTAGCTAAAAAATTTATCCCGCCAGTGCTATCACCCATTTCGCTAAAGTGTTGATAAAGGAGTTTTGCATTTTCATGAATGATGAGTGAACTTAACGGAATTTTAGTTTGAGTTTGGTCTTCTATCCACAGATTTAAAGCCTTTTCCATTTTTTCTAATTTAACATCACGAGTTACAGAGCAAATTTTTGAAGCAATTAGCGCGTTTTCACAGACACTACGGCGGATTTTTTTCTTCCGATTTTTTGATTGATTGTACCGTTGACTCATTGATTTTATAATATTCTGCCACTGAGGAGACACTTTCACCATTAGAAATTTTGTCTAATAATTCAATTTTATTCGGTAATGTCATCACCTTTGATCTTTTCACATTTCCCTTGTTATTCGTAGCCATATTTTTGTATGGGTTAGAAAGAACTTGTCCACAATAAAGTCACTTTCTTCTGTTAACACACTCGAAAAAGTCTGTTTTACACTGCAAAACGGTAGATTTATCACTTTTGTAAGCATATAAATTTATTCAATTTATAAGCATATAAATTAAAAGCAAACGACGAAACTTTCCATGACAAGCGTATAGCCCACACACTGAACAAGGATTAGCGAGAAACATCCATGCTGGGATTTTGTCGCCCCTCTCCCCCCACCCACTGACTGCTGTTTTGACTGGGAAAGATGATTTTAGCCACGCCCATGTTTTTTTATGGCGGAAAATGTTCACGGCGCTTTAAAATTCACATTTTTTTAGGTTTCATTTTATATTAAATCAGCGACTGCAAAACCGCAAATACAGATACCGCGAATAGCGGCGGTTTACTGTATAATAAAAAAAATGTGTAATAAAATTAGTTTCATTCTTCAGTTTCTTCAATCCATTTTTTATTATGTACAAGTATATAATACACATTACGAAAATTTTGTCCCCGTTTTAAGTGGAATTTTCTGGAACCAGTTATTCTCGGGTAATGAGGACCCCCTGTACCAATTTAGCAAAATATGAATTAATAATAAAATTATTTTATTGCAAATATCTATGCTTACAGTTATCAATTATTAAAAGCACACAGTGATATTTTTAAAGTGTATTTGTTTTCTGTATGACAATGAATGTAAGATGGTAATTTAAATAATAGCTCATATTTTTATTTTGCAAAAAATTTTTTCTTCTAATGCTGGAGAACAATTTTGGTAATACATTTCCGAGACTCCAACTAGCAGTAATTTTTAGTTTATTGTATAAAGCTGGCTTGGTGTTTGTAACTCCTTAGCCATTCACTTCATTTATTGTCTCTGTCCCAAGTGTGTGTGGACTGGCTGTCGTGAGTTTGATAGGGGTGGATGCTGTGGAGTCTGTTGGTGTAAGCCATATGGTGCGAGGAAGCCTGAGGCTTTTGCTGCACCAGCCAAAAAAAAAAAAAAAATTCAGAGAGAGAGAGAGAGAGAGAGAGAGAGATGGCCTTAGTTGCTAATACTCCTAAAAACCAAACAACCCTGGGGGGTGTTCAGAATATTGTTTATGCAGAGAAATATATATTTATATTTTTTTAGAGGTTTACAAATAATCCTTTACATTCAGTATTCTGTTAGGCATTTAAACTAAAAATATTTTTTTAGAGATTTGTCATCAATGTGAATCTTTAGTATAGGACTATCTGTATATCCTTAGTGTAAGACTAGCTTCTGTGATAGTTTCATCCAACTTTGTGGCATGATTTTCTGACCCACATGATTAAAGAGAAGTTGCAATCCTGCAATTAATGTTCTTGTTTATACTCCAGTACGACCATCAGCTCAGAGGAATTTACTACAGTAAATTATGAATACAGTTGAAGGAGTTTACTTATGTATGGGTTAATGCACACACTTCTTGATGCACAATGAAGTGAATTCCAATCTGAGGTTCAGCTCCGATATCTATAATTTTGTTGGTTATTCTACCCATAAGCCCAATATTTTTACCAATCATATTTTTTGCACTGCCAGTTGTGACTCCTGCCAGGTTTTTAATATTAATCCTAATCCTAATTTTTCAATAGATTGACAATTTTCAAAACGATTTTCACCTGTAGTTGTTCTGTGCATACTTTGTACATCAGCTAAATCTTAAATTATCATTAATTCCGTGTATGAAGATAAGGAGTTGGACTGTGTCCTTTACATCGATATTGTCACCCAGTGATACACTAAAATATTTCATTTGTTTTATGATTTCCAAAAGTTGTTGGAACAAATTCTTTCCAATATCTTCTACTCTTTGCATAATTGTTTGTCGAGACAAACTAATATCTTGTATCATTGCTCGTTTCTCTGGACAAATTTCTTCCATAGCTTTTAAAAACATTTAACAAATTCACCATTGCTGAACGGTTTACTTTCAAAAGCAATCAAATGCTCAACTAGATAACTGGCACTTACAGCAGATAAATTTGTTGACCGATACGTTTTCAATGTGTTGTTTTTTTTGTTTTTTTTGGCTGATGCTATATAAGCTTTGCTTTCTTGCATCATATGCCCTGCTAATGCTGTTTTAATGTTTTTAAAAACTGTAAATGTGTATAATCATATAATTTTGCTTTTTAAATTTTTTTAAAAACCAAATTATATACTTTTTTTTATTTAGTCAATTTTTTTATTTTATTTTGTTTAGCTCTTTTGTTTATATACTTTTTTGGTGCAGAAACATATTTTAAGGTTACTTGTGATTTAACTGTCTTAAACTTGAACTTGGTGCTTCGTGGCCTAAGATACCAATATGCCATAAAACAACAAACCATCCAGCTGTTACTTGTTTTTGAAAGATTTTTTATTGTTTGCACATAGTAAAGACAATAACACAAAACGTAGTATTCACTATGCTGAGGGAAGTAAGATAACGTGGTTTAAAATTTTGCACGCTGTGAAGTGTGCCAAATTTGAATTATTTTAAAATAAACCTGAAAACGGAAGTAACTAATTGTGTTGCATATACAGGGTGTTTCAGTTAAACGTTTCAGAACTTCTAAGAGGGGTAGAGTACATCCTGACAACTCGAAATCATATAGTAATGTGGGGTCGGAAATGCTTTCCTGAAGCGGTGTTGTACACAGAAGCACCATAAAGAAAAGAGACCGTAATTGAGAAATCGTTTTAATAATACATGAAAAGAAGCAAAAGGTACATGGATTAAAGTAAGTGTTCGAAGTTTCTTCCACGGGCTACAATGCACGCCTCGCATCTCTGACGTATGGACATCCGAACATTCTGAAATACTCCAGGCAGCGTGTCCAGACACAGCAACCGGAGGATTATGCACCTCGTATTGCTTTCGCACAGTGGTACCTTGGAAAATGTGCTACAAATCCCCTTTTTCCTGCTGAAGTGTTGTTTTCCGATGAGGCATCCTTCACAAGGGAAGGAATTTTCAACACGCATAACGACCATATCTGGGCGGTCGAGAATCCGCATGCAATACGACATCGTGCAGCACAGATTCGATTTTCGGTCAATGTATGGGCCGGTATTATGGGAGATCACCTCATCGGACCTTACCTGTTACCGTGTCGTCTAACCGGACCTATCTACTTGATCTTTCTGCAGCAAGTATTGCCACAACTTTTGAGAGATGAACAGATTTCTGCATCGACGCAACAGACAATGTGGTTCCAACACGATGGAGCCCCTGCCCATTATAGCGGAGATGTTCGTAACTACCTAGATGTCACATTTGGTCAACAGTGGATCGGACGTGGTGGTCCCGTGCGTTGGCCTGCTCGGTCACCCGACCTATCATGTCTTGATTTTTATTTCTGGGGTCATATGAAATAGCTAGTTTATGGCACCCCTGTTGACAATGCTGAGGAGCTGGTTGCAAGATAGGTGCAATATGGCCTTTGTAGCTTTTGCACCAGAAAAATCCAAGCACAACAACAACTGGTTGCAAGAATCGCAGTAGCTGCCGAAGAAATTCGAAATTCGCCTGGAGTATTCCAGAATGTTCGGATGTCCATGCGTCGGAGATGTGAGGCGTGCATTGTAGCCCGTGGAAGAAACTTCGAACACTTACTTTAATCCATGTACCTTTTGCTTCTTTTCATGTATTATTAAAACGATTTCTCACTTACGGTCTCTTTTCTTTATGGTGCTTCTGTGTACAACACCGCTTCAGGAAAGCATTTCCGACCCCCACATTGCTATATGATTTCGAGTTGTCAGGATGTACCCTACCCCTCTTAGAAGTTCTAAAACGTTTAACTGAAACACCCTGTATAATGTTTTATTTTGGTTTTTAATATTTATATACATAATATGCAGAGTTATATATGTTAATATGTGAGCATGTTTGAAATTTTTCACTCTTGACATTCTTTTAAACTTTAAAATAAAAGAGAATATGAGAATGACCCTTTCTGTTTTGTCAAAGATATTTTTTTTTGCAACTTTTAGCAAAATTAAATTTTTTTTTAATATTGCTAAAATGTGGAAAACATTTTAATTTTTTATTAAACTTAATTTATATTCAATAAGTAATGCAATCTATTAAGTAAATGAAATATTCTACAATGAAAAAATGTTTTTAAATAGTGCCAATATTACATTTCTGATTGAAATTAAATATTAGCACTATTTAAACATGGTTCAAAGACACCCAAAACATTTTCAAAACACTGGACATCAGTCAGATGATCCACTACCATTTTTGCTACGTTTTGGACACTGCTACCACCAAGTTAAAAGATTGGAGTCTAAATATGTTTTGGCTTTATTTGTAGATTTCTCCAGCAACATTTGATATGTCGATGGCAGCTTGCTTTCTTGCAAAACTTAATGTCCAAAATGGTTTCTTGGCCTCGATCTTTGAAATTTTGTATTACAGATTACTTTTTTTTTTTTTTAAGACAAAGATTTGAGAAAACTGTTTCTAACAGCATATGTGGATGACATATTTAGTATTTGTGACTGGAGAATCACAAAGAAATTGAAGATCATGTTTCCTCATTTATGGGAGTTTTGAATAAATGTTATGATATTAACTTTTTAGTTGTGGCATGGATGCCAATAGTCATCCATCATATTTTAAGTTGTCAATAAATGATACTTGCTGGTGTGAGGCAATAGCTTCTCTAATATATAGTTTTCATGTGAGTCTAAGTCAGCTGGTGGTCAGTTGGAGTAATTAGTGTGCTGATTGACCTGGAGGAATAATAGTCATCCATAAGGCTAATAAGCATATTTTGATTGCAGTTTTATTTCACATTGTGGCTTTCTTATTCATTGTGCAGTCAGGCAGTTATGCTCTTCTCATCTTGATATGATCTCGGTTTTGGTTTGGATTTTAGTGTGTTGCTTTTGTTCGTTCTTATTTTATTTGTGTGCAAATGGATTTTGTCATATGTTTTAAAAGAAGTGTGTTGTTTGGTGATTTTAGTGCTGAGAGAGAAGTAGTATTATTATTATTACAGTAGATAAATGAATGTGACAAATAAACTAAATTCTGGAAAGAGATTATATTGAAGCTAACAATATCAAATGTAGTGAACATGATTCTGAAACTGATCAGGAAATAGATGAGAGTTGACTCATAGGATGGCAATGAAAGGCGAAATGCAGCAGCAGCAGCTTTATTTTATTGGTGCTTTCAGATGCAGGCAACGAAATATGTTATGTGATAACTCCAATGGTTAGTGGTATTGAAGTGAGTTTGAAGTAAGGATTTGAATTCACTCACTCACTTCTCAAACTGTTTATCCTTAACAATGAAAAATATTCAATAAAGGACAATTCAATAATTCAAAAATATGGGCTGTAATCATAATAGCATTTTAACAAAAATCAGCTCCTTTTTAATCTAAATTTCTTGTTTTATTTTGCCTGTGTGTTCTGTTTCTGTATTTTTACTGTAATATAATGCAGCTATTATAAAAGAAATATTTTAAAATATAGTACTCATATCTTGGAAACCAATATCTTTACTCTTTGTTCAGTGCACACAAAATACAAATATTCAATCAATAATGATCATTCAGTGATTCCATAATGAACATTCTGTTAGTGATGCTCTACTGATTAATGTGTCAATGATATTGTACTGATTAATATAATAATCATCATCAATGCAAATATTCTATCAAAGTTGAACATCAATTGATTATTTGTAAGGAACTTCAAATCTGTTTATAGGTTCTCTAAATAGATCAATAAGGACATCCATTATATCACACGGTGAAAAAAAAAAATCTGTAAGCATAAAAATGAATTTTAAATTGAACAATAGTCAGCTGGGCCACACCACGACTGAAGGGTTAACAAGCCATTGGTATTAAAATAAATCTAATGATGGTAACAGGAAAGTTTAGTCAAATTATAAGACCACTTGTAAAATTCAGTACCACTTTTGTGCCTTATGTGACTACAGTCAAATATCTAGGAATTTATATGATGAATAGTGGTCATTTTTACCTGATCTTAAGTACTAAGAGATGTAATTAAGATTGTATTCTCAAACTTAAGTAGGATAGCAAGAGTTGATTGGGAGTGAGAGGCAGATCCTTGAACATTATCTGTGGTTGTGTTTTTTTATTATAATAATGATTTAAGCAGCTCTTACACGGGGAAGGGAGGGCAATGAATGTTCTTATTAGTAGAAATTTAATAGTGGGACAGAGGTGTGTTAGTGGTAATAAGTAAAGCATATAAAACGGTATCGAGCGACGGCTTGGAAGTTCTAACAGGGAAAATGCGTAGATTTGATAAATGCTAAAAGAAACTGAGGAGATGAACTTAAGTGAATTGTGATTCTAATCCTGTTATAATATATGGAACTGGTATGTTCAAAAATGAAAAGTTGCATCTCCAAGCTGAGCTAGAAATAAAATGGCAACAAAGATTATGAGAAGGATCACCTGACCTATGGAGTAATTTCAAATGTTTCAACTAATGTTAATGTGAGACCCTTCTTAATATTTAGCATCTCTGGTATGAACTTTCTGACTAATCATAGTAATTTTAATGACAAATTGAATAGTCTTGGTTTAGTTGAAAGCGTTGTGTATGGAGAAAGAGAGGATTCTATATGTGCTAAAAATGCATCCTCTATGTGAAGATCTTAGGAATGATTTCCTCAAAGGACACTAGAAAATCATTTTTTAAATAAAGAAAAACTTCTTTTATAAATAATTTTGCAGTGTATGCAGACGATGATAAAACAAAGAAGTTGAATAAAAATGATAGCAGGGCCATATACATCTTTGAGGCTGGGAATGGGCAACTACTAGAGTGCAGTAGGCTAAAGTGGTCAGACTTGTTTCATATACAGTAGAACCCTATTAAGAAGTTTTTCAAGGGAGTGGAGGTTTAGAACAACTTCTTAGAAGGGACAGTGTCATAAGGGTATTAAATACTAACTACACAAATGAAAATGAAAAGATACACATACATAAGTTAAAAATGATTTTTAAGTACTATTTCAGAATTTAAATATTTTACTCTGCCTATGAGAAACATTTTTAAACTGAGATTTCCAATTGCTTAACATTCCATTAATTAAACTCATTACTTCAAATACTAAAATTTAATAAAATTAATAAATTTTATTGATTAATTGATAATACTGTATTAAGCTATCTAGTTTTATGTTATACCTTATGCTATCAATTTGAGATATACAGCAGACTCGATTTACCGGGATCAGATTAACCAGGACACTTCAAGACTCCAAATTAAAAAATAAATAAATAAATCAACCAGAAATCATAAAATTCGAGTAATAACTAGAATAGGTATAAACAGATATTTTGCAAGCCATAAATAAGTGACAAGAAGTGGCATTATAAGTCGTCATTGGGAGATTAATGTGTCTTATCTTGCAACACCCAATTTCTTCACACCTGCTGCAAACAAAACAAAAAAACAATGTTTAGTTTGTTTTAGTGCGTCGCGTCGAGTGTTGTGTTCCGTCGCACCGCAAAAGGACAAATTTTGTTTTGATATTTATGTCAGGGATGTCAATTTTTTTTTTTATGGTAAATATATATATTTTTTTTTGTTCAGAAATTGTGAAAATGATGAGTAAACGCAAAACAGTTGCGCTTTCAGTTAAACAAAGACTTGAAGTTATTCAAAAGTTTGAAAAATGGTGCATACATACGGCACAAAAGTGGTACTGAATTTTACAAGTGGTCTTATATTTTGACTAAACTTTCCTGTTACCATCATTAGATTTATTTTGATACCAATGGCTTGTTAACCCTTCAGTCGTGGTGTGGCCCAGCTGACTATTGTTCAATTTAAACGTAAAAAATAAAGGGAAGCATCGTATTGGACACATGAGTAGTACGTGGTAAGTTTTTAAAAAAATTTTTTTTTTAGGATTGTAAAATTAAAAAAAAATAAAATAAATAAGCAATCAATAATGACGATCACGGCACGCACAAATGAGATCAGAGTAACGAGCAAAAAAATAGGAAAGAGAGGATTCTTATAATTATTTATGGTTTTTTTTTTTTTTTTTATGACTGAAGATTTCAGTGAAAAGGGGGGCACACACATCACCATAATGTAAAAACCCACAGAATTCAAGCTATCGGTATTATCACAAATGCAATACGATCGAGTTTACTACCCATTTATAATAGATTGCATTAACAGAAATGCCCAATAAAACGGAAAGTGCAAATTGTTTTTTGTTGACCTCCAGAAATGTGCTTTGGTAAAATGTGAGCTCGTGCTGGGTGATAATAGTGAGTTTTCGCCTTAACCCTGTGAAGTTCTTTACAGAACATTTCGTTTCGACTGTTATCATGGTGCCGACTAAGAGAATAAGTGACAGTGGTACTAGTAAATGTACCAACAAAAGGAAAGCAATCGATTTGGATCAGAAAATTAAACTAATAAGAATGTATGAAAATGGTCAAACATTAACAAATATCGCGTTGAATTCAGATTTGTCAGTAATAATATAGTAGCAATATGTTACTAGCCATTCCCGAGTTACATAAAACTTGACTAAGTAAGAAATCCTGGAACATATCTTAGGGTAAATTAATTATCTGGGATTTGTTTTTTACCATCTGTCCCGGAAAATCGAGAGTCTACTGTACGTTATGCTATTTCATATCGATCTAGTATCAACCATGGCGACAAGTTCAACTATATTGGCACCAACACTGTCTAGTTAAATTTAAAAAATAAGCTAATAGACACTAGTAAACTTTAGTAGAACCACAATTCTATAAAGAATTGTGTTTCCTAAACGGTAAGCATTCGAGGAATTAATCTTGGAAACTACTAGGCTTTTCATACCAACTAAGAAATACTGCTTTAGGTTTACACCTAAATGGCTGTCAGATGAACTAATGAAACTTGTGGCATAGAAGAAAAATGCATGGGATGCATATAAATTATCAGAAGACATAGATACCTGTGGTAGATATAAGATAGTCTGTAATCAAGTCACAAAGGGCATTGGGCAAGCAAAGGCAGATTACGAGAAATCTTTGGCAAAGGATGCAAAGAAAAACAGCAAAGAGTTCTTTACTTATCTAAAGTTTAGAAGGAAAGGAATGAATCAGATTGGTCGACTTGATATTGATGGTTCGATTGTTGAGAATTCTGCTCAGGTAGATGACAAACTGAATAAGTATTTTACATCTACATTCACACACGAGGAATTCTGTGTGGAGACTAGAAGCTTATCAAACTCTAACAGGGATTTAAATGATTTTGTAATAACTGAGAGCAAAGTGGAGGAGAAATTGCTGAAGTTACACATAAGGAAGGCACTGAGATGAATCGGAACTGTCCAGTTATATTAAAGGAGGCGGAAAAGGAAGTAGGCAGGCCCTTAGCCATGATTATGAGGGCATTCTTGGAAATGGGATGTCCTCACAGACTGGAGATGTGCAAATGTATCCCTAATTCACAAAGGGGATCGAATGGTGACATGAGTAATTACAGACCTGTCAGTTTAACTTCTGTTCTGGGAAAAATAATGGAGTAATGGTTAAAGAAGCACTGCAGGATCATTTAGACAAGACTGCAGTTATAGTTCAGATGCAGCATGGGTTTGTTAAGGGGAAGCCTTGTCTGACCAGTTTGATTGGATACTATGATGTGCGCCGACCGGGCTAGCCAGGTAGGTAAAATGCCTGCCTGGCAACCCAAAGGTCGCGGGTTCGAATCCCGCCGCGGGCTTGGATCAAAGTACTGCAAAAACCTTGGGAGGTGCATTATGGCCACAGAAGCTGATGCGCCAGCAACTACAAAAAAAAAAAAAAAAAAACACTGTGGTCACAAAGGAACTGGATGCAAAAAATAATTTTGATATCATATACTTGGATTTTAGAAAATCTTTTAATACTGTTGCACATGGAAGACTACTGTACAAATTGGAGCAGTATGGCATTAAGCACAACTTTCTGCAATGGGTAAAAGGATGGTTGAGTGGCAGAAGGCAGAGTGGTAATCAATGGACAATGCTTTTCAGGCACTAATGTTATTAGTGGAGTTTCCTGGGGTTCTGTGTTGGGCCCATTGTTGTTTTCTGTATTTATCAATGATATTGATGAAGGTATATCAGCTTTAATATCTGAGTTTGCAAACGATACAAAGGTTGGTAGTAAGAATTGTACGCTACTGCAACAGGATCTAGAAAAGTTCAGCAAATGGGCTGAGAGGTGGCAACTGAAGTTTATCATTGACAAATGCAAAGTACTGCATATGAGTAGCAGTAACCCCAGAGTAACATACCAACTGTGTGGTACTAACTCAGAAGTGGTGTATGAAAAAGACCTGGGGGAAATTGTGCAGTCAGATATGAAGTTTTCAAGTAGTTCAAAAAGGCTGCAATAGGAATTTTGCTAGCAAGGATCAGGAGGTGATTATCCATTTGTATAAGGCAATGGTCAGGCCACACCTTGAGTACTGCATACAGGTCTGGAGGCTTCACTTTAGAAAAGATGTTAAGCTACTAGAACAAGTATAGAGAAGGCAACAAGATTGGTGAGGAGAACAAAGGGTTGTTGTTACCAAGATAGGCTCAAGTTCTGCAAATTGTAGCCTCTCTTGACTAGGCACCTGAGAGGATCTGATTGAGGTGTATTAGATTTTGAAGTGTTTGAGCAAGCTCGTTGCTGATGCAATTCTTCTTTCTGCTCAGGTTCCACACCTGGAAGGAGTATAAATTCAAATTGAGGAAAGATAGTTGTAGGATAGAGGTGTGGAAATTTGCCTTTAGGTAGTGGGTGATTGATTGCTTGAACAAACTTTTGGAGTAACTGGATCGGTGAAACGGGAAGGGTTTTATTTATTTTATTTTATTATTATTTTTTTTTTTTGCTGATGCTATATAAGTTTGCTTTCTTGCATCATATGCCTCTACTAGTGCTAATGCTAAAGATTTCAAAATTATGAAAAAGATATAATGAGAATTAAAAGAAAAAAAAATCAATTATGGTAATTTTATTTATTTTTTTATGAAAACCACAAACACGAGAGGTATTAGAACCTCTTAGTACCGTGCTTGGGTTGGAGGTTGAGAAGATGAAAGAATTTATTTGTTGACATTAGACACTAACTTCTGTGGACTGTAATTTTCAGAAAATACGTATGAAGGAAGGTTGTTCCAGAAAACGGCAGTTGAATGATTAAACGAGGAAAATAAAAAGTTGGTTCTGCGAGTTTGAAGTTGGACAGTAAATGGATGTTGGTTGCTGGCGGCACGTGTTTGGACTGTTTTGAAAGAGAGAGGGAATTAAAGAAGCTAATTCAGAAGAACAGTGCCCATGGAAGTATCTGTAGAAGAGGTATGCAGCAGAAACAGTACGCCTACGAGACAGCAAGTGGAGAGATTCTGTTAGAGATGAGTCATTAATTAACCTAACTACCCTTTTCTGAATGGAATCTAGAAGCCTGAGAGAGCTTTTAGAAGTCAGGTTAATCCCCAAAAGAGATATATCATTTTGCCTAGAAATCAGAAGGTCACCAAAGATAAGCATAGGAGCAGAAGAATCCTTTTTGCGAGATATAAGACAAGACTGAGTTTTAGAAGGATTGAAATCAACTAAGTTGTCTTTGCCCCACTGGAGAATTTCCTGGAGATTGGCATTTAAGGAATTTGTAGTGGATATTTGCGAAGTTGAAGCTGATTGAGCAGGGCAAAGTTTCTCAAAATGGAAAGTGGAATGTATTTTTCTATCATTGGCAAAACTATGGATAGGATTTCCAGTCAATGGAAGAAGGTCATTAATATACAAGAGGAAAAGAGTGGGAGAAAGAACTGAACCTTGGGGAACACCAGCATCAGTGGAGAAGTTAGACAGAGAGCCATCTACCATCACCCTCAATGAACGATCAGAGAGAAAACTGAATAATGAATTACAAAAAAACAGTTGGCAAACCATAAAATGGAAGCTTGTTTAGAAGACCATTAGGCCAAACACGATTGACAACCGACGAGATGTCACGAGCAACTGCTTGTGTTTCACCAAACTTTTCCATTGAATTTGTCCATAACTGAGTAACATAAGCCAGAATATCACCAGTGGATCAACACTGACAGAATCCATACTGGCAATCGTTGATCAGAGGGAAGGTTTACAGGTAGTTTGAGTTGGCGATTAATTGATTTCTCCATTACTTTAGAAGAGTAGAAGTAATTGCAATGGGAAGATAATTGGATGGGAGGGATTTGTTACCCTTTTTAGGAACTGCCTGGATATGAGCAAATTTCCAAGCAGAATGAAAAAAACCTTTGGAATAAGAAAGTGAAGAAAGGTGGCAAAGAACAGGAGTAAGTTCAGGAGCACAGGTTTTGAGAACAAGTGGAGAAATACCATCAGGACCTGGAGTTTTCTTAGCATCAAGATCTGTCAAAATCCTTCTGACATCCTTTTGACGGAAGACTACAGGAGGCATTGAATGGAGCGTATTGGGAATGGTGGGAGGTGTTTTTCCAAGATCATTAATGCATGAGTTGGAAGAAAAATGGGATGCTAGCAGGTCAGCTTTATCCTTGGCAAGTGACAACAGAACCATCTGGTTTTGACAGGTGGGAGCAGAGATGAGCAGAAAAGTTGCGGCCAAGGTCTCTTGCCAAAAGCTTGCTGCTAATGCGCCATAAAAATTTTAAACCTAAGCCAAAAGCTTTGGCCAGAGACCAGAATGCTTGGCTACATTTGGGCAAGAAGCAAGTTTTTTACTTTGTCTGTTCAAAATCTAGTTTTCACTGATTAATAGCTGCTTTACAATTATTGCGAGCTTTGGTGTAGGCAGAAAATGAAACTGAAGAATTGGAAACAAGCCAATTACGATATGCAACGTTCTTCTCTTGAACAGAGGCGCCTCCATAGCCAGGTGGTAAAGAGCAACAGTGCGTAGCACACACGCTTCTTGATTACACCGGGGTTCGAGCCCATCACCACCAAATATGGAGGATGCAGAAAGGTCAGGGAATGACCACTGCATATTCCCTGAGCAATATGGCCTTAGTTGCTAATGCTCCTAAAAACCAAATAACAACAAATAACAATAACAATCTCTTGAACAGCCTTTCCACATTTATTGGAAAACCAAGGCTTAGATAAAGGAAGAGATTTTAAAGTGGTGTGTGGAATAAAGGATTCCATTCCTACAAGAATAATTTCACTGACATGATCTAAGCAAATGTTGACATCAGAAGTTTTGAAACAGTAATCTGATCAAGGAAAAGAAGGAAAGAAAACTCACAAGTCATCCCATGTTGCATTCTTGTAATGCTAAACAACATGAGGTTGGGAATAGCTATGAGATAAAGGCTCCATTAGAGAAGAGACAATCACTAAGTTGTGATTGTGACAATCACTAAGTTGTGATTGTGACAATCACTAAGTTGTGATTGTGACAATCACTAAGTTGTCTAAAGGACCGCTCACTTCGACCGTGTACTTAGAAGGGTTGTTTGTGAGAAAATGATCAAGCACGTTGGCTGTATGGTTAAGATTGTCCGATATCCTTCTGGGTAAATGAACAATCTGTGCAAGGTCATTAGTAATTGCAAAAGCTTCAGCATCTTGAACAGTTGCGTCGGTGTGACTAGAAAATGGAAGCCAGCTGGAGTTGTGAACATTAAAATCACCACGGAAAATTGACTCACTGTTACGAATGTTGGACTGGAGAAAGTCATGTTGCAAAGAGAGGAACTCAAACAGCTCCAAGTGATTAGTGGATTTGGGAGAATGGTAGAGTCAGCAGGTGAATTTGACACAATGAGGTAGAGAGATTTTGAGCCAGAGAAGATCGAAGAGAGGAGATTCCAAATTAGTCTCTGACAGGGAATATTGGAACGGACATATGCACAAGTACCACCTTTGAGGTGAAAGGAATCATACAGCGAATAATTTGGGCAGCTGAGATGAGCAGTAGTTGAATCAACTGATATCTGAGATTCTGTCAGAAAAAGCACATGGGGTTTAGCAGACTGCAAGTGGAAATGGATGTCGTTGAAATTAGAATTTAGACCACTTATATTTGTGAAATGAACTAGGAAGTGTTTGGGAGATTTAGATCTTTTTGTAGATAATCTTATTCTATTAATTTGACAATTCATGGTGTATTCAATAGGAAGAGAAAGCGGGGGACATGCTATGAAGTAATGAAATTTTTGGTTATGGCTTAAACATGGTAAGAATATATCCAGATTCTTGACATAACGTGGCCTTGACAATGACCCCCCCCCCCCCCCGCATACACACTACTCTCCAATTACGATACCTCTACTCTGACATTCGGAGGCACCTCCTTAGCTAGGTTGTCAGGAGCGGCAGTGCGTAGCACACACTTCTTGATTAGACCGGGGTTTGAGCCCGTCACCACCAAATACGGAGGATGCGGAAAGGTCAGGGAATGGCATATCCCCGGAGCAATATGGCCTTAGTTGCTAATGCTCCTAAAAACCAAATAACAAACAAACTCTGACATTCACTATACGTCAGAGTAGTGGTAGCAAGATTATGCACTAGCTGATCTGGAAGCCTCCTAATGAGTTATCAATAGGTTCGGTCCGGTGTACTAACTAGCGGCCTGCCCGAGAACACAGTTTTAGAGTTGTACCCTCGGAATGTAAGGAAGATTGGATCTTGCCATGATCTTGGATCATGTAAGGAAGATTGAATGTAAGGAAGATTGGATCTTGCCATCAACACTGATTCAGGAACATCAGGCACACTATAAGTGAATGAATTGGTTCATCATAACCTCAAAAGTCATTAGTCATACTGCATGATGGAAGAGATGGGGAAGGGTTGACCGGAACTTAGCTCTTGGGACTAAACATAGGTTCCACCACTTCAAGCCTCCAATAAGTAAAGTGGTGGTATTGCACCGGTTGATGAGAGTTATCTACTACTTGGTATTGCCTGGTAACCCAGAGGGGCAGCATTCCTCCATGTGGTGTGGGTACCACACCTCGACCCCTGCTTACATTTGTTTAAACCTGGGTGGTCACCCACAGTGTGCTTTTGCATGGAGGTTATACCCAGGATTACTAACAGGGGATTTGGCTGTTACAGACCATCTGGACTTAAACAATTGGGTCCACTTGACTTGAATGTGACCTGAATATCAGTTCCATCAGTGTTTTAGACTCCCAAGTTGCAAGTACAGCTTGTCTGGCCTATCGGAGAGAATGTCTGTAACAACCTCAAGGACGAAGTCATACAAAAAATAACAAAAAAAAGGTTTATAATTTTTTCAAATAGTTATCCAGAGAAGACTTGGTTCAAATATTTTTGGGAGAGCTTCATACAGAATAAGTCAAGTTCCCTAACACATTTCAACACTGATTCAGGAACATCAGGCACACTATGAGTGAATGAATTGGTGCAGTGAAGAAAAGCCACTCTCAGAATGTTGGTACAGCAGACTCATTTCAAGTTCAGACTCAACTATCAGTCATGTTTTCACCTTGATTGTAAATATCTTCAGTACTTTGCAATTCACATACGATAACATCATTGTCTACATGACACGAACGTAATCATGAAAATTTATTGTAAATTCCAAATTACTCTGTAGGTTCTCAAAATCCCTTCCTGTTCATTACTTTCAATAGAACATTTTCTACTATATCATTATATAACCCAGCCTTTTTAAAGGATTTAATTATAACAGTGGGACTCATTGTATCCCATGATGCTGCTAAATAATGCATTGCATCTAACAAAGAAATTTTGAACTTTTCAGTTTTACAAGGGTAAGCAATTTATTTAGAAGGTATTTAGGAAAATGCATCGTTAAAACTGTGATCACTCCCTGATCCATTGGTTGCATAACTGACATGGAATTCCCAAGGAAGAACTCCACAATGGTATCAAATGTTCATTGTTTTTTGGATGAGCAGGGCAGTTATCAACAAATAAAAGAATTTTTCTCTTCTTTATTGCTATCTTTGAATCTAGAGCACTTAAATACTCACCAAAAAGAGCACAAAGTCATCCATGTTGCTTTATTCTTGTACATGGAAGTGTTTTTCATTTCCATGTAAATTTCCGTATTTTCCGTGGTACTTGCAAGACTTAGAATTGGACACACTCATCATACCCATCTGTTCCTGCTACTGGGAGAAGATCCACCCCAGTGTTCATCCTGTGACAGTCAACTTATAGTTAGGCATTTTCTGTGTGATTGTCCTTTATATTCAACCATACAGTCAAACACTTTTCAGTCAGTCTCTAGGCTGAATGTCTCACGTGATTTAACTCATATTCTGGGAAATGATGCAAACACAGAACTTATAATCTATTTAAAATGTATTGGCCTATACAGGAGTATTTAATTTAACATCTACAGCGGTATATTTCGACTAAAACTGAGCAGACACAATTTGGCCTCAGTAGCCCTTGTGTCGTTAAGCCAGATACCAACAACAACATCAGTGTTTCAGTAATTAATGAAAACATTTGCAATAAGTCACTTCCATTATACCAAAATGTTTATTTTTAAATATAAAAAAAATTTCTATATTTAAAAAATGTATTAAGTGGGAAAAATTATTATAATAATACACTGTGTATTCTTTACCATGCTTGTTATGTGGGAAAGCTTTTTACCTGGGAAACTTCTTAGGTGGGAAAATAAATTACAATATATAGAGTTGAAATTGGGAATTAATAAACCAAACCTAGTACAGGGGAAAACTTATGCAGGAATTTCTTATCTGGGTTCTATTGTATTATGTATTTTGCATTATGCTTATTTTGATGTTAGCTTTCTGCATTTTTATAAACAAGAAATTAAAAGTTAGTGAATAAACTGTGTAGATAATAACACAGAATGTTCATTTATTCATATGCTCACTTAGAAACACTAACTGCATTCCCAGTTAATTCATGTTCCTTCGATTTTAACATGACTGATACTAATTCAGATAACCTTTGCTTTAAAAAAATTTAAATGAATTACTATTTGCTTTAACAGAGGTGAATACTTCTGTATTGTATGCATATCATAAAAAACTCATTCCTTTGCCTTAGATTTTGGTGTTAGTTCCTGGTTAGCTACTGGAGGTGATCTATCTCGACAAAAAGCTCGGCATACTTTTGTAGGTACACCATGCTGGATGGCTCCAGAAGTTATGGAACAAGTGAGTTTTATTTTGATATTTTGTACACTACCATACAATTTTAGCAAGTTTTGTTTTAATTGCCTTGTGACTGTTCAAGATTTAAAAAAAAAAAAAAAAAAAATGAATAAATTAATAGTTTCTGATATAAAAATAGCGAATTGCTTAAAGTACAGTACTCACCTTGAATATAATCTGCAATAGTTTTATGAAAAGACTGATGGCCAAATTTAAGGTGGAATGATTAAGGTGGGATGAAATTTAATTTAATTGAATTTTAAAATAAGCGCAAGGAAGCAGAAGTGCACTACTCCGTCCCTGGTTGTCATAAAGTAGAAAATAGTTAATCTGGAACATAAAAGAATTGATAATGCCAACCGCACTGCCTCTCAATTGTACCTGATGCCTTTGGACATGTCTGATTTAAAAAAAAAAAAAAAAAAAAAACACATTGGCATTATTTTTTCTGTTTTATTAATTTAAATTGGCTTAAATTAGCATATTAACTTATTTTCCAGAGTAGCTTTATATTCCTAGTTATGGTACTTAGTTTAAATTTTAACTTAGATAGAAATGTTGTAGGCTATTACTTAATATCGGTAGGGTTATCCAATACACGTGTTTTACACGTTTTGCAGCTCCGGGGAACGGATAGTTTTTTAGCTATATTTAGTGGCTTTACAAACAGATTGTTATATTAAAATATTTTCTATAAGTAGCTTATAGACCTAGTCAAGATCCTTGGTTTATTCTGAATTGAGACAGTGAGATTTTGGAAGTTAATTAATACTTATGTGTCCGTAGACTTACCGTTCGTAACTTGCCTCCATTGTTATACAATACAACATTATATCCCGTACTAGATAGCATTAGCTTAGTATAGTATATAGTATTATAGATAAATAAGTAAAATTTATTAACCTTGTTAAACTTCATTGTCAATTAAATTGATACGAAGTTATGTAACGGAACTTGGAGATAATATTCGATACTAAAAAAAAATATATTGATATATAGTGTTATAACTGCGTTGGGATACAAGTTTAGGGTTATAATTTTGAACTGAAATTGAAATTTTAGTGAAATTATTTTGAAATCATGACTCAGAACAGAGTAGCAAAGCAAAAGGCTCATGCTAATGGGAGTGTTGTGGCTCAGGGGAGAACTGAGGAACAGCAGTTGCCCTCTGAATCACAGCCTTTTAAAATGCACTGCTTGCTTGATGTTTGTGGAGCAATCAGATATGGGACATGATATTGCCATGGAGGATGTCTTTGTGTGTGCGCGATGTAAGGAGTGTGCGGAATCTGGTGACAGGTCAGCATTGTTATGGGCCTATATGAGATCTTGAAGGACAGGGTGAATGCCCTCGAAGGATCTAAATTGAGAGGCTCATCAAGCTCTCAGCTGACCACATCAACGCCAGAGCTTGCACGTGATCATCATGCAACACAGCAGCAACCCCAAGGCAGAATGTGCTGGTCCCACAGGAACTAGTAGTTGTTGGTGACTATTGTCAGGGAAACAAGGAACATGGTATGTAAAAAGGATAGGTGGAACAGGACCAGGGTATGCTGCCAGGGGCAAAGGTTGATGATGTTGTAGAGCGGATATCATCTTTTAAGAACACAAAAGGTGATATTGTTGTACATTGGCACTAATGATATTAAGAGTAGGAGACCGATGGAATACACTTAACAAGTACAGGTCACTGTTGAAAAAAAGCCATGAATTAGGGTTGAATTTGAAAGTGTCTGCAATTCTGCCCAGACACGATAGGAGGGAGTATATGATGAGAGCCTTGTTGATCAATTCGGCCCTGGAAAGATTGTGCAAGGCTCAAGGGGTAGAATTTTTTTCAGCCTGGTCTGTACTTGTTAACAGGAGAGACTGCTTCTACAGGGATGGGATACATTTAAATAGAAAGGGTGCATGAATGTTTGCTGATGCTATCGAGGCAGTGTTAGGTGGGTCGAAAAACTGCTAGCTTTGGGGGGGATACAAGGACTAATAGATTAACAGTAGCCACTGGCAAAAGTGAAAGTGATTCTTGCACTGCTTCTATTGGAATGAGCAGCAGCCTGGAAAACAAGATGCAGGATATTTCAGAGACTGCTGGGAGTTATTGCGGTACAAGTAAACACTTGGGTTGTGTTAGGGTAGCTAAGAATAGGAACAGGTGCATATATACTTGTGTGTGTGTTGTGGTGCCTCCGTAGCCAGGTGGGAAGGAGCAGTAGTGCGTAGCACACGCTTCTTGATTAGACTGGGGTTTGAACCCATCACCACCAAATACGGAGGATGCGGAAAGGTCAGGGAATGACCACTGCATATTCCCGGAGCAATATGGCTTTAGTTGCTAATGCTCCTAAAAAAAATATATATATATATATACACCGACACTTATATATACACGAATGCTAGAAGTTTGGTAAATAAATTTGATGAATTTGCATTATTGCTCAAAACATCAAAGGGAGAAATTGTTGGGATATCAGAGACATGGTGTCACACTGATATAAAGAATGCAGAACTGGAATTTGGGGAGACAATGTGTACAGGAAGGGAGGAGGGGTTATGCTATTAGTTAAGAAACACATAAAATCCAAGGAAGTGAAGCCAGTCGACATCGCTGGACAGTGCAGTGTTGAATCAGTTTGGTGTGACATAAGTATTGGGAGATCAAAATTGAAAGTAACAGTGTGTTATAGGCCTAATGACTCTGATGAGTATAATAAGAAACTGTACAGGGAAATAGTGGGCCAATCAATCAGAGAGTCTTATAATGGGGGATTTTAATTTCCCAGATATTGACTGGAATTTGTGGGTTGGTCACTCACACTAGCAAGGCTTTTGTGAATTTATTGGATGATTGTTTTCTACATCAGCATGTTTGGGAGGCAACTAGAGGGAATAATACTCTTTATCTGATTATCAGTAGTAATTCTTCATGCATTAAGAATCTGCAGATAGAGGAACCACTAGGTGGCAGTGATCACATTGTGCTGAAGTGGGATTTACTGAGAGAAGTAACTACCATTGGGGTAAAGGGGAAGGGTTTTTGCTTTCGTAAAGATGATTACTGTGCTCTGAGACAGTATTCAAATTCTATACGGTGAGACCAACTGATGATGATACCAACAGCAAATTCAAAATTGGAAGCATTCAAAGAATTTATCTTGGAAGCTACTAGGCTTTACATACTAACTATGAAATATTGTTCAAGGTTTAGGGCTAAATGGATGTCAGATGAACTAATGAGACATATGGTAGAGAAGAAAAATGCATGGGATACATATAAATTAATGGGTGACATGGAAGCCTATGATAGTTATAAGCTGATCTGTAACCTATTGAAAAAGGAGATTAGGCAGGCAACGACAGATTATGAGAAATCTTTGGCAAAGGATGCAAAGAAAAACAGTAAAGAGTTCTTTATCTATGTAAACTCTAGAAGGAAAGGGATGAATCAGATTGGTCCACTGTGGATATTGATGTTCAACTGTTGATGATCCTGCTCAGGTGGCTAACAAACTAAATGAGTATTTTGCATCTACATTCACACATGAGGAGTTATTCAGGAAGGGGAATGCTGAAAGAGTTTAACTCACCTCTGGTGAGTTAAACTCTTTCAGTGAGCTAGATGATTTTGTAATAACTGAGAGGAAAGTAGAGGAGAAATTGTTGAAGATAAACATAATGGCACCTGGGGTGGATGGGATCTATCCAGTTATATTAAAGAAGGCAGCAAAGGAAGTAAGCAAACCCTTAGCCATAATTATGAGAGCTTCTTTTGACTCAGGGGAGGTATCCATGGACTGGAGATGTGCAAATGTGACCCCAATTCATAAAGGAGGATCAAAAGGAAACACAAGTAATTATAGACCAGTCAATTTAACTTCTGTTCCAGGAAAATTAATGGAGGCACTGGTTAAAGAAGCACTACAGGATCATCTAGACTACTTCAGTTATATCTTGGACACAGCATGGTTTTGTTAAGGGAAAGTCGTGCCTGACCAATTTGATTGGCTACTATGATGTGGTCAGCAAAGGAACTGGATGCAGGGAATAACTTTCATATTATATATTTGGATCTTAGAAAGCCTTTTGATACTGTTGCACATGGAAGACTGCTGAATAAATTGGAGCAGTGTGGCATTGGAGGCGAATTGCTGCTATGGATAAAGGAATGGTTGAGTGGGAGCAAACAGTGGTAATCAATGGACACTGCTCATCGTGGACTAATGTTATTAGTGGAGTCCCTCAGTGTTGGTGCATTGTTGGTTTCTGTATTTATAAATGATATTGACGATGGCATATCAAGCTTAATGTCCAAGTTTGCAAACGATACGAAGGTTGGCAGGGTTGTTAAGGACACTGTCAGTATACTACTGCAACAGGATCTAGAAAAGATGACCAGATGGGCTGAGAGGTGGCAAATGAAGTTTAACGTTGACAAATTTAAAGTACTACACATGGGAAGCAGTAACCCCAGAGTAACGTATCAACTGTGTGCTACTACACTGACAGTGGTAGAAACAAAAAGGACCTGGGGGTAATTGTGTAGGCTGATAGATATTAAGTTTTCTGAGCAGTGCAGACAGTCTGCAAGAGTAGCTCTTGTTATCTTGTCAATGATATACAGGAATTTTTTTAGCAGGGATAAGGAGGTGATTATCCCCTTGTCTAAGGCAATGGTTAGGCCACACCTTGAGTACTGTATACAGGTCTGGAGGCCTCATTTTCGGACACTGTCAGTACACTACTGCAGTAGGATCTAGAAAAGATGAGCAGATGGGCTGAGAGGTGGCAAATGAAGTTTAACATTGACAGATTTAAAGTACTACATATGGGAAGCAGTAACCCCAGAGTAATGTTGGATTGAGTACAGAGAAGGGCAACAAGATTAGGAATGGAACAAAGGGTTGCTCTTACGAAGAATGGCTTAAGTTTTGCAAATTACAGTGTCTGGATACTAGGCACCTGCGAGGTGATATAATTGAGGTGTATAAAGCCTTGAATGGTTTGAGCATGTCAATGCTGATGGGATTCTTTCTCTTGCTCAGAATAATCACCTGAGAGAGCATAAATTCAAATTGAGGAAAGACAGATGTAGGATAGATGTGTGGAAGTTTGCCTTTAGCCAGTGGGTAGTTGGGTGGTGGAACAGACTTCCATCCCTTATTGTGGAAGTTGATAGCCTAAATAAATTTAAGGCTGAGCTGGACAGGCATTTGGAACGAATGAAGGGGTGAAATGGGAGGGTTTTTTTTTTTTTGGCTTATGCTGTGTAAGCTTGTTTTCTTCCATCTATACCTCTGCTAATGCTAATTTATTTTGCAAATGAATTCAATTATTGAGTATCCAGAGCCGGAACTATGGTAGGACCAGCAGGGGCCCATACCCAGCATTTTAATGGTGCAATCGACCAGTTGTTTGTTTTAAAATTGTTTTATTTTTGATTTAATTACAGTCGGACTTCTGTTTAACGAACTTCTTTATAGAAAATTTTTTTTGAATTTCCCTTGGTAATTACATTTAAAATAGTTTCCGAAGAAAATTACCATATCTAAGAATATATAAATTCATACACCGACCATTGAATAAAATTTAAAATTTAATATGACTACAATCTTTACAAAAAAAAAAAAAAAAAAAATTTACAATAAACTATTACGGAATGCTAAAAACTGTAATAAAAAAGATCATTTACAATAAAATTTGCTAAAATATAAAACATTAAAAGTGCTAAAAAGCTTTTGCTCCCGAAAGCTTCAGATTTTTAGCGCTTTTAATGTTTTATATTTTAGCAAATTTTATTGTAAATGATCTTTTTTATTACAGTTTTTAGCATTCCGTAATAGTTTATTGTAAATTTTTTTTTTTTTTTTTTTTTTTGTAAAGATTGTAGTCATATTAAATTTTAAATTTTATTCAGTGGTCGGTGTATGAATTTATATATTCTTAGACATGAGTTTTCCCGACCTCAGAGGCCTCTTTCAGGATAAAATTACCATACCATGAATGGATTACGAAAGACTTAACTTTGTCTGCATCATTCCCACCTCTGGTCTTTAGGCAATTTAGGCAGTTAAAAAGGATGAATTAAGGGTTAAAGGGATTACCGTTCTGTAATGTTAGTGGTGCACTTAAAATCTATGCAGCCGCCTATCCCAACTACAGAAGGCACCTCCATAGCCCGGTGGGAAGGAGCAGCAGTGCGCAGCACACACACTTCTTGATTAGACTGTGGTTCGAGCCCGTCACCACCAAATATGGAGAATGCGGAAAGGTCAGGGAATGACCACCGCATATATCCCGGAGCAATAAGGCCTTAGTTGCTAATGCTCCTAAAAACCAAATAACTAACCAACTAACTACAGAGAAGTTGCACTTGTTAATATGCTTTTCATAGCCAGTCAGAAGATTAAGGTGTATTTCTGATTCGGATAACAACCCCCTGGTCAACCTGTGTTGTGGATCCCTTTGCTCTGGAAAGTAGTCATCTGTTTTTCGTAGAAGGGAGTGATCCACACCTCTTAATAAAGTTTACCTGGTCACGGTAGCTGAATATCCTTGTGATTCCTACAGTTTGGACAGTATTCAAAGAACTAGTGACAGTAGCGATGTCAAGGGCTGGGGGGGGGAGATGAAGGCAACTAAGATATTGAATAAACTTTCCCAAGATGAAATATTGGCAGATTTTGAAACTGTGTCGAGACCTTCGCTGTGAAGAAAATGTTCTAAAATATAATGGCATACAGGCAATAATTAAAAAAAATAAAATAAAAACTGTATGCTATATAATAAAATAGAATAAAAACTATTATCTCCAAAAAACTAGCTCGATTTAAGGATGATAGCTAATGAACATTATGTAGAGTTTGGTCATGTGTTTGCGCCATAAGCAACTTGTAGCTTGTGGATGGCAATTGCGGTTTGGAAGAATTATCCTGCTTTGTGCAAACATTTTGAATCAGAAGTTAAATAATTGGGATTGTTAAACTGACTTTTAAATTTAGCACTAATGATCAACATCTGGCAGGAGCTGTCTTACCTTTCAGAAGCTTTACAAAGTTGCAGAATCCCTATAGTAAAAGCAGATAAATTGATTTTTCAAACTATATCAATGCTATTGCTAATTTGAAAAATTCTGAAGGAAATTATGAAGTTGAAATTGAGGGATGTTAAAATCAAAAGAATTTGAAGGAATCGAAAGTAAGAACACATTTAAAAAATTACCTTGTGACAAGTTATTAAACTGCATTGTTTTATCCTTAAAGGATAAGTTATTAATGCAACAGAGGATAAGTTATTAATGCAACAGAGTAATTTTAAATTAAATAAAGAAAATAATGATATCAGTGACAAGGAGGAATTGAAAGAAATTTTAAACTTATGCTATCTGGAATCGTGGAACCTGGACGAACTTTTGTTTCCACCGCAAGAGGCATGAGAGCCATGGTATGAAAAATGAATAAGAAATTTAAGTTTTCTAATAAAGTATGAATTAAAAATTAATCAATTTAGAGATTTTGTCAAGACAGTATCTTTAAAATTGGGTGAAATTCCCTTTTCAATTAAAAAAGCCCGAAATATCCTTGAAACCATTGCAATTAGCAGCGTTGAAGCTGAGTGAACTTTCAGCATAATGAATAATATGGTAACAATAAAAAGAACATCTTTAACAATTAAACACATTGCAGTTATGATGACCATTCATCTAAATGGAAAGCCATTGCTTCAATTTGATCCACATCATTATTTCAAATATTCCCTCCATAATCAGTAAGTTAACAAGCACAGACCACACTAAAAAAAATTCTATCCCGTGAGCCTTGCACAGTCCCTCCAGGGCTGAATTGATTGACAAGGCTCTCATCATATACTCCCTCTTATCATGTCTGCAAGCACTTTCAGAAGTAACCCTAACTATGACTTTTTTTCAACATTGATCTGTACTTTTAAGTAAATCTGCAGATCTCTTACTCTTAATGTTATTAGTGCCAACATGTACTACAATATCACCTTTTTTGCCCTTAAAAGATATCTGCTTTACAACATCAACTTTTGTCCCTGCAGACATACCCTGGTATTTCTTTATAGGCAAATCCTTCAGTCTCCACTCCATGCTGCTTTGGTTCTGATTCATAGTAGTGTACCAGGTCTCATCTTCACTAGCACTCATGTCAGGAAATTGCCACCTTATTGTATTGTACTGTACTGTACCATTCCAGAAGATCAGCACAAGCCAGTACTCTCTGTTCCTTGTGGTATGGCATTAGAATTTGTAGAACTAGCCTGGCAGAAAATTTCCTGTATACTAGAATTGTTTTTGATGCATTAAAGCCTATTCCCACCCTTGCACACATTTCTGAAGTCTTAATGCATCTGTCTTCATAATTATATCTTCTCTCTCTCTCTCTCTCATTTTCCATTATTACGGCACTGCAGGATGGCTTGACTTTGATATGTTCAGAAAACACACTACCATGTGTGAATGTTGTTGTATTGGTTGGTGGTATGGTTCATGTTCTTCCCAGATCTAAGAGATAGTTGTTACTTGATAATATATTTAAGTATATTATCAGATACTTTTAGCAATATAATTCAATTGTTCTCTTCTATTGAATCTATTGTGTAAATTTAATAAAAGTTTTTAGTAAAGTTTTATGCCTATTCCTGACATGTGGATGGAGTTGTATGGTTCTTTATTCCCAAATCCTAGTTTTGAGGTACTGTAATACCTTGTTGTAATGTGGTTTTGATCAGTGCGGGTTTTGCTACAACGTGATTTATAATTATTAAAAATAATTTTAAAAGATTTATAATTTTAAAACAAAAACAAAACAGTTTATGATTTTAAAACAAATCTGAATGTCAAAATCAGTTGTTGGACGTAACCACTATGTTGCCGCATGCAACAATGCTATGTGCAGCAATGTTCCTGCACGCAGTTCACACTTCAGTGTATTATTAGTTGGAGGACAGTTGTGTTTGCTCGTTATAGTCTCAGTTGTTTGCGGTTGTATTGACTATCTCATGGTTTGCATTGTGAAAATTATTTTATTAATACAGTAATTATGAGTGAAAAAAGGGAAGGCCAACAAGATAGTGCATCAAACGTAAATGGTTAACATTAGAACAAAAACTTGAAGTTATAAAGACTCACGAAGATGGTGAATCATTTGCTAAAATAGCACGTGATAAAGAAATGAATGGATCGTTGATTAGATGTGTAATTAAAAACAAAATGAAAATTAAAGGACATGGAATAGCCACTTCATCATATATGACAAAAGTGACTTTTAAACAAAGGACTTCTACTATGGATCATATGGAACTTCTTTTAATGATTTGGATCGAAGGCTGCAATCAAAATAGGATCCCTTTAAGTCAAATGACCATTCAAGCCAAAGCAGCAAACCTATGGAAAGTGATAAAAGAAAGCAAAAAAGATGGAGATTGTACTAAAATTTTTTTTGCAAGTCGTGGATGGTTTTATAACTTTAAAAAACAAATGGGACTTCACAATGTTCGATTGCAGTTGAAAGTGTGAGTGCAGACAATGATGCTGCGGCAAAATTCCCCAGTGAGTTAAAAGAAATTGTTTAAAAAGGCGGCTACAAGGATGAGCAAATATTCAGTGTAGACGAAACAGGGTTATTCTGAAAGAAAATGCCTTCGAGAACTTATCTAGCAGCAAATGAGAAGTCGCAGAAAGGATATAAACCTTGAAAAGACCGGCTGACACTTTTATTAGGAGGAAACACATGCGGTGATTGTAAATTAAAGCCTATGCTTGTTTACCATGCTGAAAATCCCAAGAGCTCTCAAGGGATATGCAAAAATCACTCTGCCCATTATATGGCATTCAAACAAAAAAGCATGGGTAACGCATGCATTGTTTGAAGATTGGTTCACAACTTATTTTTGACCTACAGTCAAACATTGTCAGACTAACGACATAGGTTTTAAAATTTTACTCTTATTAGACAAGGCCCCTTCTCATTCCAGTTTCATTGGCGTCTTGAATGAAAATGTTAAAATTGTTTTCCTACCACCCAACACGACATCATTATTGCAGCCAATGGACGAAGGATTCATTACTGTGTTTAAAGCCTATTATTTGAGATGAACGTTTTCTCGAGTTATAAGGGCTACAACAGGAAATGGTGCAATAACCTTGACAGAATTTTAGAAGAATTACAGTATCAAAAATGCTATTGAAAATATTGGTGACTCATGGCTTGAAGTAATGACAAGAAATATGAGGGCTATATGGTACTTTATTTTTGCCACACTGTGCTAAAGATTCTACAGAATTTGAAATGCAAATTAATAACATTTCCGAAAACATCACTTAGCTTGGAAATGATCTCGGATTTGAGAATTTATATGCCACGAAAATACACCAATACATGGAATTGCATTCATAAGACCTTAGAGCTTGATGATGAAAATCTTTTGCAAATTGAGACCGGCAAGCATACGAACATATGTCCAGAAGGGAATTTTTATTAAATGATCTTTCAATGTTGCTCGGGAAGGTTGAAGACGTTTCTGATTTTCTTATGAATGCTAATATTGAACGAAACTCTAGAGTTTGACATGCTATAGAAAATGCAGTTCGTTGTTATAGAGACATGTATAGTGAGAAACAGAAGAAAAAGTGTGTACAAACTTCATTGTTGAACTTTTTTTCAAAACAATAAAAAATTGTGGCGAAGGTAAAGAAAGCCGACACTAGAAGCACCAGTTCAATAAATTCACCAGTAAAAGTACTTTGCCATAACGGCATTTGTGTTGTTGCTTGCTCAGTAAACATTTTTGCGTGCTTCTCGTGTGGGTTTTTTCTCTACCTCAGCCAAAATTGTTTCTGGCTTTCAGTAATAAGCATTTATAAAAATACTTGTTTTAATTTTTTTGTACCAAATAATAAATAATTGATCGCCGGTAAGGCATTACAGTGTAATTAAAGGCCGATAAGGTATAAGTTTGGCAAAATAAAATAAAAAATAAAAAAAAAAACAACAATAATCCATTGTATGTAATAATGTATTGATTAGTGCGGTACTTGGAACTAATTAACTGCGTTATACAAGATATTACAGTATTACCTTTGAAAATATAGTTTGATTGTTCTTTTATATTGTAGAAATTTGGGTGTATAAGACTTTGTTTCTTCATTTAGACTGTATGTGTGTGAGATATTTATCAAACTTGTTTCAGTACACAAAAAAAAAATAAAATAATAAAATAAATAAATAAAAAAATAAATAATCATGGTTCAATTGCGGGTTGCATAAGAAATTTTCAAATGCCAGAAACTGATAATTCAAAGACAGATTCCATAAACAAATTCTGAACTCTCCAGTAAGCCACCAAGTATATGTTTTATTAATAACATAAAAAATAAAAGCGCAATATTCCTACATACCTACTATAAAAAATAAGCCCTCAAAACAATTCAGTTTATTTTGGAAATGTTTTGCTTATCTGCTTAAACTGTTCCAGGAAATGTACCTTTAAACATAATATTGTATTGCCTCTGGAGTTCCCTCTAAGCTACACTCCTGTGCAGCTGGACAGTGTTGGAAATACCATGCACTAAATTTTTAAGTATGTACTACATTTTGGAATGCAGCAAAACATGTTTGCACCTAATTCTCAGGCTGCCGGGCACCCCTCCTGATGAATGTTTTACATACAGTAGACTCCTGATTAACCAGTCACAGTCACAAAATTAATTTTTCTGGATAATTGATTTCCCGGATAATCTACAAAATAAGCAAAAAATCAGGATTATGAACAATATGCATTTAATACACACACACACACACTTATATTTGAATAATGTTTGAAATAGTTGAAAACTGAATCTTACATAAAAAAAAAGGGGTAAAGCATACATCAGAGGCAGCAAAAAGCATTTTCCTCTACATGATGCTTGAGATATAAACTTAAGTGCGAATAATGATAAAAAAAATAAATAAAAATGCCAGCAGCATGGCAAGACAGAAGAGTGAAAATTGTGAAATTATACATAACGATTAAACCAACAGGGAGGGAAGAGAATAAAATTATTGCAGCAGAAACTCTCGAAGATAATTTAGAAGTCTAAATACAAAGATAATCAATTAAATTTTGAATAGCCAATTAAATGAAATTTAATGCCGTCCCCCTCTGACGGGCACCAGGTTCAAATTTTGTGAAATATCACGAGCAGAGATGTGAACAACTACAATAAAATAAAACCAAAATAGATTGACCATTATGCCCCATCTCAACAGAAGACCACAAGGCCAACAATGGTTAGGGAATTGCTGCATTTCGATCGCTAGCCAAATCGCCACAAAGGCAAATTGATCGAAAGATCAGTCCACCATCTGATCCCCAGATTGAACCGCCAATGCAGAGGACTTGAATAGCGGTGGTCCTGATGCAGTGAAAATTAAATCCATAGTTCATGTTTTGCCTATATAATCTGGTTAAGATTACTTGTCAGTGGTGTGGCTTTGCATTTGAGTGCTTATCTGTCCTATTTTTAATTTTTGTTGCATCAGGACCACCGCTATTCAAGTCCTCTGCATTGGCAGTTCGATCTGGGGATCAGATGGTGGACTGATCTTTTGATAAAAATAAATAAATAAATAAAACCCCACTTAAACCTGAGAACTCGTAAAGCAAAAACCATCTGTATAGAGGCTCAATATTTTCTTATGAAACACTTTTATTGTGATACTTACTATATTATCAAAGTTAAAATTTTATAACGTTACTTAAATGAAATTTTTCCTCACTCGGAAGAAAGCAGATGATTTTAAATATACAGCATCAACAACTGAAGTCTCCAACTCTTGTAACTACAATAAATCATCCCAAATACAGATGAGAGCAAAAAAAAAAAAAAAAAAAAAAAAAGACAAAGAAGGAAAGCATCATAAAATAAGATAAAATATAAAGCAAATAAAATTGAATAAAATATACTATCCGTAAAGATAAAGCTTTTTCAATTTGAGTGTCATATTCATAATGTGTGTTATATTAAAAAAAAGAGAGAGAGAGAGAGATTAACTCAATGCATGACGAGCAGAAATCCAAAATGAGAAAAGGACGACGAACATTAATCAAGTTTCCATTGTTCATTTCAAGGGTTTCGACTTTATAATTTTGTGTAATTGTGTTGAATACTGGATATTTTAGCTTCGTTAAGAAGAAAGGTGTGTCCTTTGGTAATCGCATGATATGCTAATTCAGATGTGGCAGAACGTAAAACTCGTTCTTAATCTGAATAAGAGGAAGAATCGCATCAGAATTGAGCTTGCCTTATACACCTCATTAGATCACCTCGCAGGCGCCTAGTCCCAGATGCTGCAACTTGCAGAATTTAAGTCTTTCTTGGTAAGAGCACTCCCTTTGTTCTCTCACCAATCTTGTTATGCTTCTCAGTACTCATTCAAGCAAACTCTACATCCTTCCTAAAATGATGCCTCCAGACCCTTACGCAGTAATTAAGGTGTGGCCTGACCACTCGGAAGGGATAATTTTATAGGGATATTACTTTGTTTTATACAAAGGGATAATCGCCTCCTTTTCCCTACTAGCAAAATTCCTATATATCATTGACTATACATCATTGACAATCACTCAAGGGTTGACCTGCTCCGGCAACCTGTCTGCACTGCTCAGAAAACTTCATATCTGACTGCACAATTACTACCAGGTATTTTTCACTTTCTACCACCCTAAGTGTAGTACCACACGGTACATTTCTCTGGGTTACTTCTACCCATATGCAGTACTTTGCATTTGTCAATGTTAAACTTCAGTTTCCACTTCTCTGCCCATCTTTTCTGGATCCTGTTGTAGTAGCACACTGCCATTACTGTAATTAACAACCCTGCCCATTTCTGTATCATCTGCATATTTGGACATTAAGCCTGATATACCTTCAACAATATTGTTGATAAATATACAAAACAACAGTGGGCCCAACACTGAACCCCGCGGGACTCCACTAATAACAATAGTCCATGAAGAGTAGAGTCCATCGATTATTACTGTCTTTTCCCACTCAACCACCTTTTTATCTCATCAACACATGTTAGTGTTAAATTTAATGATTTTTTATTAGTGTCTTTAATCTGAGATGAGGCGCCTCCGTAGTCAGGTGGGAAGGAGCAGCAGTGCGTAGCACACGCTTCTTGATTAGACCGGGGTTCGAGCCCATCACCACCAAATACGGAGGATGCGGAAAGGTCAGGGAATGACCACCACATATCCCCGGAGCAATATGGCCTTAGTTGCTAATGCTCCTGAAAACCAAATAACAACAACAACAAATCTGAGATGAATATTGTTTAAAGTCTACACACTTTAACCAACAACCTTTTGTCTACAACCTTTTGTATGGCAGAAATATTCGAAATACAGATGACATCGTCAAGGTATCTCCATAATATGTAATGGGTGGAAAAATGGCATCATGTGTAGCTGTTCAATTTGTTCACGTGTAGCTGTTTGATAAAATTCAGCTATAAGTCCACAGATTCAATTCCATCGACAAACCAAATACCTGCTTATAAACTTTATTTTGAAAGGAAATATAATTGGCTTCAAAAATTGTTTTTTTTTTTTTTCAAGAAACTTGGTATGACATTTTAAACTGCGGTCATTGTTTGACCTCTCCCACATGATATCTATCGAAGCTACCTTTTATTATCTATTATAAATAAAATAAAGGACCAAGTAGTAGACTGTTTGCAAAATAACACTTCTACAAATAACCATATTGTAAAAATATTATTTTATTTCATTTCCATAGTGGTATGTCCAATTAAAAAAAAAATTTTATAACACAGAATTACTTTTAAACCTACAAGAAAGTTATGTGCAGTTTTAAACAAACTATGTGGTCATAATTCATTACAAACAATCTGGTTTACATTATTTTGCATTGATTGTGATTCTTCATGTTGGAGTTCAACATGTACTTTAGAATAAAGGTTTAATCAGCATTCTGCACGAGTTCAAGCTTCACATTCTGCCATGTCTGAATTAGCATATCATGCAATTACCAAATGATACACCTTTCTTATTATTGAAGATAAAATCTTCAGTATTCAACACAATTACACAAAATTACTCGAGTTTCCATGAATGAAAATTCATGGAAACTCTGTCTGTCACCCTTTTCTCGTTTATATGCACGCACCAGGGTTAATCTCTGCTCTTTTTAAATATCACACATTAGGCTTCTATACTACCTGTGAACACGACACTCAAATCGAAAATGCTTCAGCTTTAAGGATAGTATATTTTATTCACAATTTTATTTGCTCTTTATATTTTATCTTATTTTATGATGCCAATGTATTTTTCTGCACTCATTTGTATTTGGAATGATTTATTGTAGTTCCAAGTGTTCCAAGGATGGAATCTTCAATTGTTGATACTGGATATTTTGAATCGTCCTCTTTCTTCTGAGGGATGAAAAAACTCATTTAAGTAATTCATAAAAATTTTAACTTTGTTAAAATAGTGAGTATCAGAATATAAAGGTTTCATAAGAAAATATTGAGGTAGTCCTAAAATGAATGAAGACTCAGTTTAATTATTTATAACTGCAAAACAAATTGAATCTTGTTGTTCTGGCATTCTCTTTTACTGCATTTCCCTGTAACAAAATTTCTTTATAAAGAATATATTTTGTTCAACCACAAAAAGTCATTATACTAACATTTCACCATATTTTGAAAATTCATATGGAAAACCACTTCTCACTACAAAGCGAGAATGAACCTAACAATCCCTTTTTCCTTTACACAGTTTGTGATAATGCAAAAAAACAACAAAAATACAACATATTTCTATATACACCTTTCATTCATGAATAACTGGAACAGCTATCATTCTAGTTAGTTACCATTCAAGAGTGGGGAAGAGGACACCATATAAAATTTTATAGAAGTACAACAGGTGTTTAGTTTTTATTTTTCTTTAAAAATAAATTTTTTTTAAACTGTTTTTGCTGTGATTCTTTCCAGTTTTCCTGCACACAATTCCTAACAGATATAAAGCAATAATTTTTATTACAGAAATAGAAACAACAACAAAAAAAAAACATTCATAAATATAGCATTTCAAACCACGCTCGTAGCTATACGATACAGTGTACCCCTGCTTTGCGATATTAATACGTTCCAGAGACGCCATCGTATCGTGAAAATATAATGTGAACCCAATAACACATTGTTTTTTGGTAATTCGTTCCACAACCTCGGAAGTTGAAATTTTCACTATATAACTCTAAAAGGTTGTTTTTATTGTGTAAATTGTATTAGTTACCAAATAAAATCACTAAAGTGCACTGACTAATAAAAACCAATTTTGAATGCCTTTGCGAAATTTTTCTAATGACCATAAAACAAACAATTTGTACTTTTTGGTTTATTGGGCTTTTCTGTTATTGCAAGAAATTATATTTCGCAAATGCAATAACATCAAGTTATTGCATTTGCGAAAATACCGATAGCTGGAATTGTGTGTTTTTTTGCGTTATGGTGAAACGTGTTTCTCCTTTACTGAAATCTTCAGTCATATAAAACACAAATTTTCAGAATCTTCTCTTCATACTTTTTTTTTTTTAAGCTTTGTAAACTTGTTACTACACGCAAATCGTGTTAGTTGCAATTTGTGCATTCCGTTAAAAAATGCTTATGCATCTATCGAAATTTATAAAGAAAATAGAAAATTATCTTGGAAACAAACGCCTCTTGAAGCATTTCTGAAGACGACGACTCTAACAAACCAACGAGTGCCGAGCCAATGAGTGATCAACAAGTGTGCATTTAGTCGATGATGAAGAATAACCATTCTTTAAAATTTGTAAGTCATAAATAATTTGTTTACTATTATAATTTGCTTGATTTTACAGGCTACATTTTAATTTCTTTGGCTAAATCAATCATTGTTTGAACAAACTAATTAGCTAACTAATTTCAATATTGAGAACGTAACCCCTATTTTTAACCTTATTATGTCTATGGGATTTAATTCCCGCTTTAAGAGTTTTTGATTTATGAGCACACGCTAGGAACGAGTTAACTCGTAAAGTTGAGAACTACCTGTATATATTTATTGTTTTTTCAAAAATTCAAAAAAAAAAAAAATTTTTTTTATTTTTATTTTGAACGGGAAAAAACTTATTTCTTTGTCTGGGAGGGACCCATAAACATGGGAGTGTTCTCTTCCATTTTAAAACCACAGTAAGCTCAATTTCAGTAATCTCAATACTGATACATTTTAAACAGGCTTTTTTCAACACTGGTACCTTGTCTACTAGCCCATTTCACTAAATACATAACTCTGCATAAACAGCCCCTCTCATTTCCAAAATTACTCTAATAACATTAGATACAGGCCAAAACCCAGTAACTTCAAACAGACCATTAACTGTTCATTTACTAATGCATTGCAAGATGCTATACTAAATTCATGAATTCATTTGTGAATGCATGAATGCATTTGTTTATAAACATGATTTATGGCATTTGTTTTAGTTTTAAGTCATGGATTTTATTTTTTTATTTATGTTTATTCTTTTTATTATAATTTCTTTAAGTTTAAACTGACATGTGAATTTTATTTTATTTTTGCAACAGAGGACACTAACTATATTATATTTATTTTAGTATTTGTGTCCATTGGTTTCATTCCATTTTGGTTTTATGTTCCTCTAGTAGTATTTGATTGCATAGGGCATCATTGTTTTGCTCTCGTGCAGTAGATGGTAGAAAATGTTTGGACCATGCAATGGTTGGTATCTCCTAATTAATCTTTTTTGTTCAAGTTTTCCTTTTTCTTTGGTAATTGTTTATTCATCATGTCTACAGTATTTCACTGTGCTGTAGTTTATATATATATATATATTTTTTTTTTTTTTTTTTACAGTTTTAAGCTACATTTTTCACTGAATATTATTGGAATTGTCAACTTTTTATAAGTTTTAATATATTATTGTATTTCAGGTTACAGGTTATGATTTTAAAGCTGATATTTGGAGTTTTGGAATTACTGCCATTGAGCTTGTCACAGGAACTGCCCCATATCATAAATATCCTCCCATGAAGGTGAGTATTTACATTATATTTACAGTACTTACTTTTCACTTTTCTAAAAATTCTATTATTTACTCCTAGTTATCTGAAGCTTTCTCCCTTTTACATTTGAAATGTTTCATTGTAACATTATTATATGTGAACTTCAGCACCTTACCGTCCTAATCACCTGCTGCAATGGATTAAAGGATGGTTAAGTGGGAGAACACAGAGGGTGGTAATCAATGGGTGCTGCTCTTCGTGGACTAAGGTTATTAGTGGAGTCCCACAGGGTTCGGTGTTAGGTCCACTGTTGTTTTGTATATTTATCAATGATATTGATGAAGGTATATCAGGCTTAATGTCGAAGTTTGCAGATGATACAAAGGTTGGCAGGGTTGTTAATGACAGTAATGGCAGTGTGCTACTACAACAGGATCTAGATAATTTGGGCAGATGGGCTGAGAAGTGGCAACTGAAGTTTAACCTTGACAAATGCAAAGTACTGCATATGGGTAGAAGTGACCCCAGAGAAACGTACCAACTGTGTGGTACTACACTTAAGGTGGTAGAAAATGAAAAAGACCTGGGAATAATTGTGCAATCAGATATGAAGTTTTCTGAGCAATGCAGACAGGCTGCCAGGGCAAGTCATGGGGTTTTGTCAATGATATATAGGAATTTTGCTAGCAGGGAAAAGGAGGTGATTATCCCTCTGGCCTGACCATTGTAGGTCAGGCCATGCATTGAAGGATGTAGATTTACTTGAGCATGTACAGAGAAGGGCAACAAGATTGGTGAGGGGAATGAAGGGATCCTCTTACCGAGAGAGAGAGAGAGAGAGAGAGAGAGAGGCTTAAGTTCTGCAAATTGCAGTGGCTGGAGACGGCACCTGTGCAGTGATCTGATTGAGGTATATAAGGCCTTGAATGGGTTGAGTACTCTGAATTCTGATGGGATCCTTCCACTTGTTCAGATTACGAACCTAAGGGGGCATAAATTCAAATTAAGAAAAGACAGATGTAGAATAGATGTGCGGAAATTTACCTTTAGCCAGCAGGTGGTTAATTGCTGGAACAAACTTCCATCTGTCGTTGTGGAAGTTGATAGGTTGAATAAATTTAAGGAGCAACTGGACAGGCACTTGGAGGCAATGGTGTGTGTTTTTTTTTTTTTTTTTTTTTTTGGCTGATGCTGCATAAGCTCATACACTTGCTTTCTTGCATCACATGCCACTACTACTACCATGATTTGCAACAAAGAAAATTAAAGCTGTTAGCTGCATGCATTATCAAAGATGACTCACTTTAAATAATGCTACAGTTATGGCTTTAGATTGTAAATTAGGTGTCATGAAGAAATTTTGTTGTGTGAATAAACTGGATTTAAGTTCTTTTAATTTATTTTTTCTGAAGTCAGTATTAGGCGGAAAATCCGATTGGTATTTACCATGAAGTGCGTTGAAGTGCCTCTTTAAATTTCCTTTTTTGGGTATAGCTACGGAAGTAATGCAAATCAAACAACAACATTTTACTTTTATCATTACAAATAAGCATTATAATTCCCACTCTTGATGAAAATGGTACATTTGGTCTTTTTCATAGTATTCATTTTAAATCAAAGGGTATTGAATTAACCGTAAAAGTACTGTCCAGTTATTAATATTAAGGCTAAATAAGAATTCGACACGTGCACTATGCTCTCCCCAACGTAACTGCATGAATTTCACTAAACAAGCTTAATGGCTGCACGAGGACAAACGTAGTCACGAGGTTTAATGGATAAGGGAAATATTTAAAATTCGTCGTGATTTACTTGTTGGTGACCCCTGCTGTATATCATTGACACTACTAATTCAATGCCTGCTCTTGCAGCCTGTCTGTGCTGATCAGAAAACTTCATATTTGACTGCACAATTATCCCTAGGTCTTTTTCATTCTCTGCTACCCTGAGTGTAGTACCACAGCTAGTATGTTTCTCTGAGGTTACTACTACCCATATGCAGTACTTTGCATTTGTCAATGTTAAATTTCATTTGTCACTTCTCAGCCCACCCACCCAACTTTTCTAGAACCTGTTGCAGCAGAATACCATGATTATTGTCATTAATACTCTGCCAACTTTTATATCATCTGCAAACTTGGACATGAAGCCTGTTATATCTTTTTCAATATCATTGATAAATATACAAAACAACAGTGGTCTCAATGCCAAACTCTGGGGGGGCCCTCCACATTAGCCCAAGAAGAGCAGTGTTCATTAATTACCACTCTCTTCTTCTCCCACTCAACCATCCCTGTATCCATTCTAGCAAATTGCCCTTAATGCCATACTACTCCAATTTGTACAGTGGTTATCCATGTGCAACAGTATAAGCTTTCGGCGCCTCCGTAGCCAGGTGGGCAGGAGCAGCAGTGTGTAGCACACGCTTCTTGATTAGACCGGGGTTCGAGCCTGTACCACCAAATACGGAGGATGCGGAAAGGTCAGGGAATGACCACCGCATATCTCCCTGGAGCAATATGGCCTTAGCTGCTAATGCTCAAAATAACAAACAAACAATTTAAGCTTTCCTGATATCCCAACATATGATATCAAAATTGTCCTTTGCATCCAGTTCCTTTGTGAAAATGTCATAGTATCCAATCAAAATGGTCAGACATGACTTCCCCTTAACAAACCCATGCTGTGTCTGAATTATTACTGCAGTATTGTCTAGATTATCCTGAACTGCTTCTTTAAGCAGTGACTGCATTATTTTCCCTGGAACAAAAGTTATTACATGTGTCACAATTTGATTCCTCTTTGTGAATTGGAGATACATTTGCACATCTCCAGTCAGTCTGTGGAGACCTCCCCTGAGTCCAATGGTGCTCTCATAATTATCGCTAAGGGTTTGCTTATTTTTTTTTGTCACCACCTTTAATATAACTGGATAGATCCCATCACTCTAGATACCTTTCGTAGGTTAATCTCAACGATTTCTCTTCCATTTTGCTCTTAGATATTACAAAATCATTTAAGTCCCTATTAGAGTTTCATAAACTTCTGGCCTTTCCCTCCTTGAATAACTCCATGTGTGAATGTAGATGCATTCATTGAGTTTGGCAGCTGAGCAGGATCATCTACAGTAAAACTATCAATGTCAAGTAGACCAATCTGAATCCTCTCCTTCCTTTTAGAGTTTATATAAGTAAAGAAGTCTTTGCTGTTTTTCTTTGCATCCTTTGCCAAAGATTTCTCATAATCTGCCTTTTCTTGCCTGACCTCCTTTGTGACTTTATTACAGACTAGCTTATATCTACCATAGGTTCTGTGTTGCATGATGATTTATATGCATTCCATGCATTTTTATTCTCTGCCATGAGTCACATTAGTTCATATAATTTCCATTTGGACCTAAACCTTGAACAGTACTTCTTAGTTCGCACTAAAAGCCTAGTAGCTTCCAAGATTAATTCCTTGAATGCTTCCTATAGGTCCCACTGTATACAATTTAAAAAATCTGTAAGACCACTTATACAAAAGCAAAAATGCTTCCCTTTACACCTGATGGTAGTTAAATCTTTAAGTAAATCTCACATCAGTATGCTGTGATCACTGCTATCTAGTGGTTCCTTTATCTGTAAATTCTTAATGTATGAATAATCATTGCTGATAATTGGATAAAAAGTATTACTCCCTTTGGTTGCCTCTCGAACATGTTGCTGTAGAAAACAGTCATCCAAGAAATCCACAAAATCCTTGCTAGTGTGTGAGTGACCAACCCATAAGTTCCAGTCAATATCTGGGAAGTTAAAATCCCCTATTATAAGACATTCTGATTTACTGGCCCATTATATTTCTCTGTATAATTGTTCATTGTACTTATCAGAGCAATTAGGCCTATAACAAACTCCAACCTTATTTTTGCTGTTCCACTAGTTATGTCACACCAAAGTGACTCAACATTGCACTGTCCATTTATGTAAACTTGGATGCACTTCCTTAGATTTTGTGTTCCTTAACTAACAGCATAACCAACTCCTCCCCTTCTATCCTATGTATCCTTTATGTACATACTGTCCTCCCCCAAATTCCAAATTTCTTATATCTTTGTGACACCACGTCTCTGATATCCCAACGATATCCTCCTTTGGTGTCTTGACCAGCACTTCAATTTCATCAAATTTATTTAATATACTCCTAGCATTGGTGTACATGCAAGTAAACATACACCTGTTCTTACTCCTAGTTACTCTAACACAGCCCATGTATTTACTTGTTTCACAACTCCCAGCAGTTCCTGAAGTCTCCAGTAACTTGCTTTTCAGGCTGCTCCTCATTACAGTAAAAGCAGTTTAAGAATCACTTCCACCTCTCTGCCTGCAGCTACTTTTAATCTATTAGTCTGTGAATCCCCCCCCCCCCCGAAGCTAGCAGTTTTCCGTCCGACCCACCTAACATTGCCTCGTTCGCATCAGCAAATATTCTTGCAACCTTTCTGTTTTAGTGTATTTAATAGAATATTGTGAATGGGACTTTTAAAAAGAGAAAATTTTAAGATTTTAAAACTATTGACATTGCATTTCATAATGATAAGTAACACCCTCCAAATAAAGTATCTAGGCATCCCCGTTTTTGTAGTCCGCTAGAACCACCAGTATACACACAAAACTAACTTGTATGTATAAGCCACAAAAGTTTTATAGGTTATATACTACATGAATCAAGCCAACTGGGCTAGCTAGGTGAGTAAAGTGCCTGCCTGGCAGCCCAAAGGTCGCGAATTCGAATCCCGCCTTGGGCTTGGATCAGAGTAAAAAAAATGCAAAAAACTTTGGGAGGTGCATTATGGCCACAGAAGCTGATGTGCCAACAACTAACAAAAAAAAAAAAAAAAAAACATGAATCAATGAGCCAGAAATCAACTGCTGACAACTGACATTGTTCAGAGTTGAGCATCGGTGATGTTATCTTGAAATTAGGGTGTGACAGTATCACAGCCATCCAGCAATGCCAAAAAAGCTCAATCCGTATGACCAATGGGTACTTGGAAGTGTAATGCAAAAACTCATCAGACATCCATGCAAACACCATACCATCAGTGGTATGCTATTTACCGCTGATGATATGGTAAAGACATCGGTGGGTTGATGCATGTGGAGCTCCACAGCCTCAGTTTTCATAGGAGATGCTATAATTGGTCTTTACAGCAATGGAAATCAGTTCTGTAGAGTAATGAATCTCATTACACCCTAGTCTAATGTTGTTAATGACAGTAAAGACAGTATGCTACTGCAACAGGAGCTAGCCCATCTGTCTAGAAAAATTAGGCAGATGAGCTGAGAAATTAGTGTCCGTAGATTTTATGTTCGTAACTTGCTGCCATTGTTGTATGATGTGGAATACCGTAAGGTTTAACATAAAACTAGATAGCAAAATATGTAGCAGTGTATTAGAAATCTGTTAGATTAGTATAGTATTTTCAATAAGATTTATTAATCTTATTAACTTTCATTGTTAATTAAATTATTCTTAAACAGAATCATGACCCAGACTAAAGCAGCATTCTCAGAATAGCCAGAGTGCTGTGGCTCGCAGGAGAACCAAAGGGGGCGATTCTCCCATGCATCACAGTCTAAAACTGTATGAAATGTGAAATGTTTGCAGACTTTTTCTAGAACAGAACATTATCTAGCCAAGGAGGATGTCTTTGTATGTGCTAGGTGCTGAGACTGTGAAGAAATTAGCACCAACTCGGCGTTCTGATGAGTGTCTGAGAGTTTGAAGTGAATGCTCTCGATGAAAATAATGAGGGTCCCATCATGCTCTCAGTTGCTCAACTCAACACCAGAGCTCACTCTATGCATCAGGCAACACAGCGGCAATCTTCAAGGCAGAATGCGCTGGTCCCACAGGAACTAGTTATTGTCTCTATCATCGTGGAGCTGGGGAATATAGTATGCAAAAAGGATAGGTGGAACTGAAACAGGGTATGTCTGCCTGGGGCAAAGGTTGATGTAGAGCAGATATCATCTTTTAAGGGCATATTGTTGTACACATTGGCACTAATGACCTTAAGAGTAAGAGATCTGCAGATTTAGGCGCCTCCGTAGCCAGGTGGGAAGGAGCAGCAGTGCGTAGCACACGCTTCTTGATTAGACCAGCGTTCGAGCCTGTCACCACCAAATACAGAGGATGCGGAAAAGTCAGGGAATGACCACTGCATATCCCGGAGCAATTTGGCCTTAGTTGCTAATGCTCCTAAAAACCAAAAAACTAACTAACTAACTCTGCAGATTTACTTAATAAGTACAGGTCAACGATGAAAAAAAAGTTGCAAGTTAGGGTTAAATTTGAAAGTGTCTGCAATTCTGCCCAGACACGATAGGAGGAAGTATATGATGACAGCCTTGCCAATCAATTTGGCCCTGGAGAGATTGTGCAAGGCTTGTGGGGCAGAATTTTTTTTCAGCATGGTTTGTGCTTGATAACAGGAGAGACATGCTTCTACAGGGATGGGATACACTTAAATAGAAAGGATGCAAGAATATTTCCTGATGCTATTGAGGCAGTGTTCGGTGGGTTGGAAAACTGCTAGTTTGGGAGGATTCACAGACTAAAAGATTAACGGTAGCCACAGGTAGAAACGAAAGTGATTCTTGCACATTGCTTCTATTGTTAATCAGCAGCAGCCTAGAGAGCAAGTTGCTGGGGATTTCAAGAGCTGCTGGGAGTCATCATGGACAACTAAATACATGGGCTGTGTTTAATGTAACTAAGAGTAATAACTAATGCTAGAAGTATGGTAAATAAAATTGACGAATTTGAAGTGCTGATCAATACATCAAAGGCAGATATTGTTGGGATATCAGAGACATGGTGTCACACAGATATAAGCAGTGCACAATTGGAATTTGGGAAGTACAGTGTGTACAGACAGGGTAAGAAGGTAGGAAGGGTTATGCTGTTAATTAAGAAACACAAAATCTAAGCAAGTGCATCCAGTTGACCTGGGTGGATAGTGCAATTTTGAGTCTGTTTGGTGTGACATAAACACTGGGAAAGGGAAAATGAGGGTAGGAGTATCATACAGGCCTTATGACGCTGAAGAGTACAATGAACAGTTGTGCAGAGAAATAGAATGGGTCAGTAAATCAGAATATCTTGTAATGGGAATTTTTAATTTTCCAGATGTTGACTGGAATTTGTCGGTTGGTCACTCACATGCTAGCAAGAGTTTTGGGGATTTATTGAAGGATTGTTTTCTATAGCAACATGTTTGAGGGGCAACCAGAAGGAGTAATACTCTTTATCTGATTATCAGCATTGATGAAGCATGCATTAGGAATTTGCAGATAAAGCAACCACTAGATGACAGTGATCACAGTGTACTGATGTGTGATTTATTTAAAGATGTAACTACGGTCAAGGGTAAGGGGGAGGGTTTTTTTTTTCATAAATGTGACTACAGAAGTCTCACTGTTTTTAAATTCTATAGAGTGAGATCAACTGATGATGTTACCAATGGTGAATTTTAAATAGGAAGATTTCAAGACTTAATCTTGGAGGCTACTAGGCTTTTCATACCACCTAATAAATACTGTTCAAGGTTCAGGCCTAAATGGATGTCGGATGAATTAATGAGCCTTGTGGCAGAAAATAAAATGCATGGGATGCATATAAATTCTCAGGCGACACAGAAGCCTATGACATATATAAGCTAGTCTGTAATCAAGTCACCAAGGAAGTTAGGCAGATGAAGGCAGATTACGAGAAAACTTTGGCAAAAGATGCAAAGAAAAACAGCAAAGAGTTCTTTACTTATGTAACTCTAGAAGGAAGGGGATGAATCAGATTGGTCCACTTAACATAGATGGTTTGACTATTGATGATCCTGCTCAAGTAGCTGATAAACTGAATGAGTATTTTACATTCATACACTAGGAGTTATTCAAGGAGGGGAATGGCAGAAGTTTATCAAACTCTAACAGGGAGATAAGTGATTTTATGATAACTGAGATCAAAGTGGAAGAGCAATTGTTGAAGTTAAACATAAAAAAGGCACCTGGGGCTGATAGATTCTATCCAGTTATAATGAAGGAGGCAGCAAGGGAAGTAAGCAAACCCTTAGTCATAATTATGAGAGATCCTTAGAGTCAAGGGAAATACCCATGGACTGGAGGTGGGCAATTGAATTCACAAATGGGGGGTTCAATGGGTGACACAAATAATTATAGACCTGTTAGTTTAACTTCTGTTCTGGGGAAAATAATGGAGTCACTGGTTAAAGAGGTGATACAGGATCACCTAGACAAGACAGCAGCAACAGTTCAGACACAGCATGGGTTTGTTAAAGGGAAGTCTTCTCTGGCCAGTTTGATTGGATACTACAATATGGTCACAAAGGAACTGGATGCTAAAAATAATTTTGATATCATATACAGTAATATCTCGTTAATACAAACTCGGTTTGTAAAAAGTACTCGTTTATATGAAGCACACACACCATTCCCCTGTGAAAGAATAGGTTTTTCTATGTAAGCATATTTGTTCATTACAAAATTTGGTTAATATGTATTACAAAGTTCTTTTTCACCCCGTGAGAAATAAATATTGTCATTTTGTATGTTTACAGCAAATCTTGGCAGTGTAATCCGATTATTGCCCTCAGCCACCTGCCTCCCTACTTCCCGAAGGATGGCACTGACTTGTTAGAAATTAGCTTTGTGTAAACAAAAGCAGTTTATGGTAGCTACAATGTCAAGTGCACTCTGAGCAACATCTTTCTGAAGGATGAGTTGTTAAATTAACAAAATAATAAAAAGTTTTTCTAAGTTGTTTACATGTACTCCCTTGCTTTCCATGGGAATAAGGTCAGTTGCAATTGTTACCCCAATTCAAAGAGTCTTTTGCTATCGTATACGGCAATCTATTTTTTGTGCCTTTTTATCTGAGCTGATGTCTTTTGCGGAACTTGTCTTTTGTTTATATTAAATCTTATCTAACATTGTTATGGCGACAAAATATAGTCGACAGAATTAAGCGTGGAAATTAACTAAAAATTATACATGAAGCTGATAGGATGGAAAGAAGCAAAACGGACATTGCAAAAGAATGCAACATCCCTTTACCTAATTTATCTACAATACTGCAAAACCAAAAAAGACTTAAAGAAGTGGAGCAAAGATGAAAAGCAGGATGATACAGGTCTGAGGCCTCATTGTGGGAAGGATGTAGAGTTGCTAGAACAAGTACAGAGAAGGGCAACAAGAATTGTTATAGGAACAAAAGGGGTGTGCTTGCAGAACTTAAGAAAGGCTTAAGTTCTGCAAGTTGCAGCATCTGGAAACTGGGCACCTGTGAGGAGATCTGATTGAGGTGTATAAGGCCTTGAATGGTTTTAGCGGCTCAATGCAGATGGGATACTTATGCTTGCTCGGGCTAGGAACCTGAGGGGGCATAGATTGAAATTGAGGAAAGACAGCTGTAGAATAGATGTGCAGAAGTTTGCTTTTAGCCAACCGGTAGTTGATTGCTGGAACAGACTTCCATCTGTTGTTGTGGAAGTTGATGGCTGAACTAGACAAACATTTGAGGTGATCGGATGGGTGAAATGGGAAGGGTTTTTTTTTTTTTTTTTTGACTGATGCTGTATAAGCTTGCTTTCTTGTTTCATATGCTTCTGCAAACTGAAGTTTAACATTGACAAATGCAAAGTACTGTATTTGGGTAGCAGTATACCCAAGATAAATGTATCAACTATGTGGTACTACTCTCAGGAAGGTGGGGAATAAAAAAAAAAAAACCTCAAAATAAGGAATTTTGCTAGGAGGGATAAGGAGGTGATTATCCCAATGTGTAAGGCAATGGTTAGGCCACATCTTGAGTGCTGCATAGTTCTGGAGGCCTCATTTTAGGAAGGATTTAAAGTTGCTAGAATGAGTACATAGAAGGGCAACAAGATTGTTGAGAGGAACAAAGGGGTGCTCTTGCGAAAAAAGACTGAAGTTCTGCAAATTGCAGCGTTTCGGGACTAGTCAGCTGAGTTGATCTGATTGAGGTGTATAATGCCTTGAATGTTTTGAGCAGGCTCAGTGCTGATAGGATTCTTTTGCTTTCTCAGATTAGCATTAGTAGGGGCATATGTTGCAAGAAAGCAAGCTTATGCAGCATCAGCCAAAAAAAAAAAAAAAAACACTCCCATTTCACCCCTCCGTTCGTTCCAAATACCTGTCCAGCTGAGCCTTAAATTTGTTTAGGCTATCAACTTCCACAATAAGGGATGGAAGTCTGTTCCACCAACCAACTACCTGCTGGCTAAAGGCAAATTTCCACACATTTTTCCTACATCTGTCTTTCCTCAATTTGAATTTATGCCCTCTCAGGATTGAGCACATTCAAACCATTCAAGGCTTTATACATCTATCAGATCACCTTGCTGGTGCCTGTTCTCCAGACGCTGTAATTTGCAAAATTTAAGCCTTTCTTCGTAAGAGCAACCCTTTGTTCCATTCACTAATCTTGTTGCCCTTCTCTGTACTCGTTCCAGCAGCTCTACATCCTTCTTGAAATGAGGCCTGTATACAGTACTCAAGGTGTGGCCTGACCATTACCTTATACAAAGGAATAATCACCTCCTTATCCCTGCTAGAAAAATTCCTGTATATCATTGACAAGACACCATGAGCTAATCTTGCACCCTGTCTGCACTGCTCAGAAAACTTCATATCTGCCTGCACAATTACTCCCAGGTCCTTTTCATTCTCTACCACTGTCAGTGTAGTACCACAGATGTTTGCTCTGGGGTTACTGTTTCCCATATGTAGTACTTTATATTTGTCACCTCTCAGCCCATCTGCTCAACCTTTCCAGATCATATTGCTGAAGCATACTGTCAGTAGTGTCCTTACAACCCTGCTGACCGTTGTATCATCTGCAAACTTGGACATTAAGCTTGTTATACCATCATCTATATCATTTATAAAAACAGAAAACAACAATGTACCCAACACTGAACCCTGAGGAACTGCACTAATAACATTAGTCCACGATGAGCAGTGTCTATTGATTACCACTCTGTCTTCTTCCCCTCAACCATTCCTTTATACATAGCAGCAATTTGCCTCCAATGCTACACTGCTCCAATTCGTGCAGGAGACTTCCATGTGCAACAGTATCAAAAGCCTTCCTAAGATCCAAATATATAATATCAAAGTTATTCCCTGCATACAATTCTTTTGTGACATCATCATATACTATCCAATCAAGTTGGTCAGGCAAGACTTTCCCTTAACAAAACCATGCTGTGTCCGAGCTATAACTGAAGTCTTGTCTAGATGATCCTGCAGTGCTTCTTTAACCAGTGCCTCCATTAATTTTCCTGGAACGAAGTACTCACAGGTCTATAATTACTTATGTCAGCCTTTGATCCTCCTTTGTGAATTGGGGTCACATTTGCACATCTCCAGTCTTTGGACTCAGGGTACCTTCCCTGAGTCCAAAGAAGCTCTCATAATTATGGCTAAGGGTTTGCTTACTTCCTTTGCTGCCTCCTTCAATATAACTGGGTAGATCCCTTCCACCCCGGGTGCCTTTTTTATGTTTCTCCTCAACAATTTCTCCTCCACTTTCCTCTCAGTTATTACAAAATCATCTAGCTCACTGCCAGAGTTTACTTCACCTCTGGCATTCCCCTTCCTGAATAACTCCTCATGTGTGAATATAGATGCAAAATACTCGTTTATTTTGTTAGCAACCTGAGCAGAATCATCAACAGTTGAACCATCAATATCCAGTGGACCATCTGATTCGTCCCTTTCCTTTTAGAGTTTACATTGGTAAAAAACTCTTTTCTGTTTTTCTTTGCATCCTTTTCCAAAGGCCGACCGGGCTAGCTGAGTGGGTAAAGTACCTGCCCGGCAACCCAAAGGTCGCGGGTTCGATTCCCGCCTCGGGCTTGGATCAAAGTACTGCAAAAACCTTGGGAGGTGCAATATGGCCACAGAAGCCGATGCGCCAACAACTACCAAATCAAAAAAAAAAAAAAAAAAAAAAAAACCTTTTCCAAAGATTTCTCATCTGCCTTTGCCTGCCTAATCTCTTTTGTGACTTGGTTACAGACCAGCTTATATCTATCATAGGCTTCCATGTCACCCATTAATTTATATGTATCCCATGCATTTTTCTTCTCTGCCATATGTCTCATTAGTTCCTCTGACATTCATTTAGGCCTAAACCTTGAACAATATTTCTTAGTTGGTAAGAAATCTAAGCTTCCAAGATAAATTTTTTGAATGCTTCCCATTTTGAATTTGCTGTTGGTAACATCATCAGTTGGTCCCACTGTATAGAATTTAAATACTGTCTTAGACCATCTTGTTGCCTTTACGAAAGCAAAAACCCTTCCCCTTTACCCCAATGGTAGTTACTTCTTTCAGTAAATCCCACTTCAGCACACTGTGATCACTGCCACCTAGTGGTTCCTTTATCTGCAGATTCTTAATGCATGAAGAATCACTACTGATAATCAGATCAAGAGTATTACTCCCTCTAGTTATCTCCTGAACATGCTGGTGTAGAAAACAATCATCCAATAAATCCACAAAAGCCTTGTTAGTGTGTGAGTGAACAACCCACAAATTCCAGTCAATATCTGGGAAATTAAAATCCCCCATTATAAGACTCTCTGATTTACTGGCCCATTCTATTTCCCTGTACAGTATCTTATTATACTCATCAGAGTCATTAGGCCTATAGCACACTCCTACTCTCAATTTTGATTTACCTATGCTTATGTCACACCAAACTGACTCGTCACTGCCCTGTCCATCGATGTCGACTGGCTTCACTTCCTTGGATTTTGTGTTTTTTAACTAATAGCATAACCCCTCCTCCCTTCCTATCCTTTCTGTAGACGTTGTTCTCCCCAAATTCCAGTTCTGCATTCCTTATATCTGTGTGACACCACGTCTCTGATATCCCAACAATATCTGCCTTTGATGTCTTGAGCAACACCTAAAATTTATTTACCAAACTCCTAGCATTGGTGTATATGCAAGTATATACACCAATGCTAGGAGTTTGGACGCACCTGTTTCTATTCTTAGCTACCCCAACAGAACCCATGTGTTTACTTGTACCGCAATGACTCCCAGCAGTCTCTGAAAATACCCTACATCTTGTTTTCCAGGCCGCTGCTCATTCCAATAGCAGTGCAAGAATAACTTTCACCTCTGCCAGCGGCTACTGGTAATCTATTATTCCTTGTATCTCCCCCAAACTAGCAGTTTTCCAACCCATCTAACACTGCCTCAATAGCATCAGCAAATATTCTTGCACTCTTTCTATTTAATTGTATCCCATCCCTATAGAAGCAGTCTCTCCTGTTAACAAGTACAGACCAGCTGAAAAAGATTCTATCCCTTTAGCCTTGCACAATCTCTCCAGGGCAGAATTGATTGACAAGGCTCTCATGATATACTTCCTCTATCGTGTCTGGGCAGAATTGCAGACACTTTCAAATTCAACCTAATTCGCGGCTTTTTTTTGGCAGTGACCTGTACTTGTTAAGTAATTCCACCGGTCTCCTACTCTTAATATCATTAGTGCCAAAGTGTACAACAATATCACCTTTTGTGCCCTTAAAAGATATCAGCTCTACAACGTCATCAACCTTTGCCCCTGGCAGACATACCCTGGTCCTGTTCCACCTATCCTTTATACACACTGTTCCTCGTTTCCCCTGACAATAATCACCAACAACTAGTTTCTGTGGGACGAGCGCATTCTGCCTTGGGGGTTGTCGTTGTGTTGGGTGCTGATCAAGTGCAAGCTCAGGTGTTGATGTGCAGCTTGATAGACCCCTCAATTTAGATCCTTTGAGGGCATCCACCCTGTCCTTCAAGCTCTCATATAGGCCCATAACAACGCTGAGTTGTAATCTGATTTCTCACACTCTTTACATTCCACACACACACACACACACACACACACACACATTCCCATTGGCAATATCATATTAAATTTGATTGATAGATCCCTGATTGCTCCACAAACAACAAACAAGCAGTGCATTTTAAAAGGCCGTGATTCAGAGTGCAACTGCCCCTTCAGTTCTCCCACGAGCCACAGCATTCTCATTAGCTTGAGCCTTTTGCTTTGCTGCTCTGGTCTGAGTCATGATTTCGATTCAGTTTCAGTACAAAATTATAACCCTAAACTTATATCCCAATGCAGTTATAACACTATATATTTCTTTTTTTCAGTATTATCTCAGAGTTTCGTTATAAAACTTCTGTATCAAGTCATGTATTAATTAATAATGTTACGTTTGAAAAATCTAAGTCATTATATGTATTTAGTTAAAAAAGTACAATTTAATTGACAATGAAGTGTAACCAGATTAATAAATTTTACTGATTAATTGATAATATTATATACTATACTATACTAAGCTAATGCTATCTAGTACAGGATATAACGTATTCTTATAACAATGGCGGCAAATTACGAATGGTACATCTGTGAACACTAAGTATTAATTAACTTCCAAAATCTTGCTATCTAAATTCAGAATAAACCAATGAATGACCTTGACTGGGTCTATAAGCTACTTATAGAAAATAATTTTATATAAAAGTTATGTCAATAAAGCAGCTAAATATAGCCAAAAACTTAGCGTTCGCCGGAGCTGCAAAACTTATAAAACACATGGATTGGATACTCTTACTGATACTAAGTAATAACCTACAAAATCTCTATCGAACTTAAAAATTAAACTAAGTATTGTAACTAGGAATATAAAGCTACTCTAGAAAATAAGTTAATATGCCAATTTAAGTTTAATAAAACAGAAAAAATTTTAAGAAAACTTCTCTATTTGCCGGAGCCTTAAACTTCGCCTGCACAAGGCTACTCTCATTTCCAATCCAGATGTACGATAAGAGGAAGAAGGAGAATACACATAACTACTCTTACTAAATTTTTTTAAAAAAAAGTAGAATATTTTCTTTGACATTTTAAATTTGTTTAATTTCTATTGTGCTTTGTAATTATTATTTTGCTGAAAAAAATTTAAAAAATACAGTGCTGTATATTTTCGAGAATAAATAAAAAAAAGTCATAGAACCAATTACATTTTTTCCCATAGGTTATAAAGTTTGTGATTAACGTGCTTTCGATTAGTGTGGCACTTTTGCAAGACACATTAAGCACACTAATCGAGGGATTACCGTACTTCCAAGAGAAATTTCAAAGACTTAGTACATGTAGACATGTATATTATCTTGTGTAGGAAGGCATCTGAACATCAGTTCATCTCTGCATTGGTACACTGTGATAGATACAAAACTCTAAAAGGCCAGAAGTTTCTGGCCTCTTTGTCAACAGGCAGGTGATCACCTGGAAAGCCTGCCCTATGTCCATCTACACCATAGTGAGTTGGACTACAACTGTGCATGTGCTGTGGCGGTCCTTGACTAGCTCATGGGTCTATTATTCCCTCTGTGTGTGCTGTATTCCTGCACCGGGAATAATAGACCCACAAGCTAGTCGAGGTCCGCCACTGCACATGCATAGTTGTGGCCCATTTACAGAGGCAGGCATTTTCATTGGTTCAGAATAGGCAACTTTTCAAAGATGAACAGCCTGAAAGATGTTCTTAGTGATAGCGAGAAATCAGCGTGGAAAGCCTTTCAAAATGTTTCAACTAATTTTAGGAAATGTTAAAGCTGGCAACTACAGGCAGCTTGTGGAAGTTCTATTACTTACTGTTTGGACACGTATTTTTCAGCTCCGTGATTTTTGCTATTAATTATGCATTTTAAGTGTTCTCCAGTTGAAGAAAGGTATATCCACAGGAAGATAAACACCTGAGGATTTCACTGGCGAGAAATCCTTCTTTTGCCAATTTATTGGGAATTTGGTCAGGTTGAAGCGTTATTTATTTGTATCCTTCATTCCTAGACTGCATGGTCACCATATGGCTGACAGCAGGGCTATAGAGAGACAGCTGATATAACATTGGCGGCCACATTTCACAGTCAAGGTGTCAGGTGGAAACCTGACACCTTGACTGGGGAAGTGACATAAGCAGTGTATCTTTGGACATTGAACCAGTCCCAATAATCCAAACGTGTGTGCGTGTGCGCGCGCACTATGCAAGAAACAATGATTTCAGTGCTTCCCCCCCCACCATAGACTTAACACGGACAGACATATCACTGTACCTACGTGCGTAGTTAAAAAAACTAAGCTCGCTATCATTATCCACACTTTGGAAAAATCCCCACAGAGAAAGTAGTCCAGTTCCTCTAGGCCAGTGTTCTCAAACTGGCGGCCCGCATCCGGCCCCCGGAGCAATTTTACACGGCTTGCAAATACATTTCAATTATGTATTTGTTGTAAATATGGTGCTTATAGGTTTAGAGACATAGAGATATGGGCTGAGCTTATGTGCATGACTGCTATTGAAGGAAAAAGAGAATGAATACTTTCTTTGTCACTGTATGCTTGTATGGCAGGCCACGTGACTGGGGTAAGGTGGGAGAACTTCCCATGTCGGTACAATCAGTAAATTTAGTTTGCCAGCCGACAGTTGGTGGCGCTTCAGTATTCTGGTGTTTCCGATTTTTTCTGTTGAGTTGGTACTTCTGATATATATTTTCCTTGAGTCAGTCACTAGTTGGTTAGATGGATGCACAGCTCCGCAGTTCATATTGCTATATAGATGGAGACAAACTAACATACGGCTTATGAAACCTGTTTATTTGTGCTTGTTGTTAGGTCTACAATGTAAATCTAACGATAAATGATAGGTGTTGATATAATGTAGATTCTACATTATATCAATACCTATTGTTTAGAATTGTGCATAACTTTTGAATGTTTCTTTCATACAAAAATTCATTTTGTTAAATTAAAGTTGTAAATAAAATTATAATAGTTATTTTAATTAAATGATTAAACTGCAAGCCATGTCTTTAACAAAGGGTAAAAGAAAAGTGGACGAAGAAGGATGCATTTTTCCAGATAAATGGGAAATTATGTACTTTTGTGGTGTTGTGTGCAATAAAATTGTATGTTTTACTTGTAATAAGGGAATATCAGTTCCAAAAGAATACAATTTATGTCGCCATTACGAAACAAATCATAAAGAAAAATTTGAAATGTTGGAAGGCAAATTGAGGGAAGAAAAGTTAGTTTCTGAAATCTGACTTATAATGACAACAAAATTTTTTTACTGAAGCAAATAAATCCAGCGAAGCAACAGTTCATACAAGTTTTGCTCTCGCACACATCATTGCAAAATGATCAAAACCATTTACTGATGGTGAATTCCTTAAAGATTGTTTGATTAAGTCTGCTGAACTTCTTTGTCCTGACCAATAACAATTATTTAAAAATATTAGTTTGTCAGCCAACACGGTAGCGGAACGTATTAACGAAATCACTAGTGATTTACGATGTCAGTTAAAAGTATAGATTTTGCAGCATTCTCAATAGCAGTTGATGAGAGTACTGACATCACAGATATAGCACAACTTGCCGTTTTCGTACGAGGTGTTACTGATGAATTTGAAGTAATTGAGGAATTATTGGAAATATGAAAGGAAAAACTTGTGCACAGGATATTTTTTCTGAAATAAAAACTATAATAGATAAATATAAATTAAGTTGGGATAAAGTGGTTGGATTTGCAAGTGATGGTGCAGCTGCTATGGTTGGTAAAAAAAAAATTTAGTAAAATTAAGAAATATAGTGAAAGAAGAAAAATTTCAGAATAATTTTTGCACTATACATTGCATTATTCATCAAGAAGCACTTTGTGCCAAAAGTTTGCAGATGGATAATGTTATGGAAACAGTAACTAAAACAGTAAACTTTACCTGTGGATGAGCTCTGAATCATTGAGAATTTGTTGCATTGCTTGAAGAAATTGAAAGTGAGTGCGGAGAAATGATTTATTATAACGAGGTGAGGTGGTTAAGTCGAGGAACTGTGTTAAAACGTTTTTTTTTTATTTAATAAATGAAATCAAAATTTTCATGACACAAAAAAAATAGAACCATCAACGAGCTACATAATGATACAGGGATAACAGATTTAGCATTTCTTGTTGACTTACAAGAATTTGAAGAAAGATTTTAATGATTTGGAGTCCGATTTTACATTATTTTCATTACTATTAAAAACGAACGTGAATAACGCACCAGAAAATCTACAAATGGAGCTAATTAATTTACAGTGTGATATAAATCTTATTCAAAGATTTGAAGATACAGATTTGATTAACTTTTATTCGTGCTTGTCAAAAGATAAATACCCTCAGTTATGAAGTTTTGCAATGAGAATAATCGCTTTGTTTGGGAGTACATTTATATGTGAACAATTTTTTTCGCAGTTGAAAATTAATAATTAATAAATCTAAGAAAAGAATCCGATTGACCGATGAGCATCTACAATCCATGATGAAGATAGTTTCTAGTAATTTTTCTCCAAGGCTGCAAACTTTATCAGAATCGAAACGCCATAAAGTGTCAAGTTGTAGTAAGAAATAAAGAACTTTATAATAATTTACATACAAACATACGTATTTTTTCTCTGTGTCGAAGAAAAATTTAATAAATAAAAGAAAGAGAATAGGTTGAGAACGAGAAATTCCAAACATTATAAACTTACACACCACACACACGTGTAACACCAGGTTATAAAGGGGTGGTATCCATACGTTAGGGGTAAGTACGGTGCAATTGGGGGCTTAGAGGTTAACAGGTATCCTGTGTGTTATCAGACACTCAGCCTAAAACACTGATGGATCCAATATCTCTCTATTACAGAAGATTTAGGAGAAGTCCGGTTGGCCTGCCTCCCTAAAATCCACTCATGCACACCTTCTCGATGGTAAGCTCTGTTAGGTCACTTAGGTGGCAACGAACATGTAGAGTGGTTCTCTTCAAGATGCCTGGTCAGCGTGAAGAGGAAAAGACCAAACCCTCCAGCATGAGAGCACAACAATACAAATGGCCCTCAGTCCCCAGCAGCTTTCACTCACCCTCTTATGGCAGTGAGAGGATCAGAGTGGAAGCAGAGGGTGCTAAGAATCTCTGGGTTTCACCAGGCTGCCATGCACGGAAACTGAACTTGGCTTGTTATAACGTATGATCACTCATCGGTGAAGACAGGATATTAGAGCTGGAAAAGGAATTAGAAAATGTGAATTGGAATATCATCGGTTTGGCTGAAACAAAAAGAAGAAATGAATCACTTATAAGTTTATCAAGTGGAAATCTGCTGTACACCAATGGAAACAGTGAAAGGAGTGAAGGTGGAGTTGGGTTTCTGGTCCATAAAGATTTTAAAAACAACATTTTGGAATTCAAAAGTACATCACCAAGGGTGTTAAGGCTAATACTCAAGATTTCTAAGAGGTACAAGCTAAAGATTATAATGATTTATGCACCAACATCGAGCCATGATGATGAAGAGGTTGAAGTAATGTACACCGAAATTGAGTCTTCTAGATGAGCAGAAAACCCACTACACTATTATTATGGGGGACTTCAATGCTAAGGTTGGAAAAAGGCAAAACAGCGCAGAAAGAGGAACTATAGGAAATTTTGGAATTGGTGAAAGAAATAAAAGAGGTGAAAGACTTGTGGAATTTGCAGAATCTCAAGTACTGTCAGTAATGAACACTTTTTTCAAGAAAAGGGTGAACAGAAAGTGGACATGGAAGAGTGCAAATGGATTAACAACTAATGAAATAGACTTCATCCTCACTAACAGAAGATATATTGTGAATGATGTTACCGTCCTGGATAAGGGTAAATGTTGGAAGTGATCACAGAATGGTAAGATGTACACTTGATATAGATGTAGGAAAGGAAAGGAAAAAACCGACTCGAGTAAATAATACAAAGGTCTTTGAGATAACAGAGGAGGAGAAAAAGCAGTATGTACTGGAACTTAAGAACAAGTTTGAGCTTCTGCAGACTGCTCAGGACCAAGATATCGACAAGGAATATTACAACTTTCTGAAAGTGATAAAGCCCAAGAAACCTATAGGGAAACAGAAATCCAAAGAAGAAAAAATTAGTCAAGAAACACTTGTCATGATGAACCAAAGACGACATACATGGGGAAGATGGATTGCAAAGTAGCAACACATACAAATGAAGAGCAAGAAAAACACTGACAGGGAGAAAATTGAGTATACTGAGTTATGCAAAGCCATTAAAAAGAGACTCAGAGAGGACATAAGAAGATTTAACACAAGAAAAGTAGAACAAGCATTAAGGGAAAACAAAGGATTTAAATCAGCAGCCATGAGCAGTAATACAGAAAGACAAATGATACTGGAACTGAAGAATAGCGATGGTGTACTTATAAACAGCAGAGAAAGCATAATTCAAATAGCAGAAGACTACTATAGAGAATTATACAAGGAGCGAGGGAATGATACCAGCAGTGGGGAAGATGGATTGCAAAGTAGCAACACATACAACATACCCGATATTCTTCCTGATGAGGTAGAACATGCATTGAAGAAAATTAAGAATCGGAAAGCCCTGGGGGAAGATGAAGTTACTGTAGAGTCGTTAAAATTGGGAGGAAGAGACATAACACAAAAACTGGCAAGGCTCTTCACAAAGTGCATTAGAAAAGGTGTGATGCCTAAGCAGTGGAATAATGCAATCATAGTTTTGCTGCATAAGAAAGGAGATAAATCAGAAATTTGAAATTATAGACCAATTAGCTTGTTATCCCACATCTACAAGTTGTTCACAAGGGTCATTACTAACAGATTAGAAGGAATACTTGATGAGAATCAACCGAAAGAGCAAGCTGGCTTTAGGACAGGATTCTCAACTATGGATCACCTTCATGTAATATCACAGCTAATGGAGAAAGAAATGAATATAAAACACCATTATGCCTGGCATTTGTGGATTATGAAAAGGCATTTGACTCTATACAGCATAAGGCAATGTTTCGGGCACTGGAAAGACAAGGCATAGATACCCCATATATTATGATTTTGAAGAAAATATATGAGAGTGCTACCTCCTTTATTAGACTAGACAAAGATAGTAGCAAATTTAAAATCGAGAAAGGAGTTCGACAAGGAGACACAATCTCCGAAGCTGTTTACTGCTGCCCTTGAGGAAGCTTTCAGAAGATTAGACTGGTCGCAGAAAGGAGGCAATGTGAACGGAGAGTACCTAAACCATTTACGATTTGCAGATGACATTGTGGTCATAAGCCACGATCCCAAAGAATTAGAGGAAAATCTTAATCAGTTATGCACAGTTAGTAAGGATTTTGGACTAAAGATGAATATGGCTAAAACAAAAGTAATGATGAACAAGTATGCCACGGAAAGGGAAATAATGATTGAAGGAGCAGTAATTGAAAAGGTGGAGTCATACTTATCTGGGACAAGTTATTAGCTGTAATAATGATAAATGGCTGGAAGTCAAGAGAAGAATAAATTTTCGATGGATAGCATTCATTACATATAGTCACATACTGAAGAGCAATATCCCAGTTTGTCTGAAACGTAAAATAATGAATCAATGTATACTCCCCACCATGACTTATGGAAGTGAAACTTGGGCACTCACCAAAAGAATGGAAGAGAAGCTGAGAACTACACAGCGAAGAATGGAAGAGAAGCTGAGAACTACACAACGAAGAATGGAACGAATTATATTGGGAATCAGACTGTTAGATAAGAAGAGAAACACATGGATTAGGCAGCAAACTCAAGTAAAGGACATTCTTATCAAAACTAAGGAACTAAAATGGTCTTGGGCAGGACACATAGCTCGAAGACATGATGACAGATGGACTAAGAAAATAACAGAATGGTACCCAAGAGGAGCTAGAAGAAAACCTGGAAGACAAAGGTGGAGATGGATAGATGAAATTCATGAGTTTTTGGGTAGTAAATGGATGGCCAGTGCTCAAAACAGAAGGAACTGGAAAGTTGCTGGAGCGGCCTTCATCCTGCAGGGGATTGAAAATGGCTGATGATGATGATGACGACGGTGCAATTTATATATATTCACTCTCATTTTGTTAAAAAAAAAAAATTCCGGCCCGTCAGCTGCTTTCAGATCGTGCATTTGGCCCGCATGCAATTTGAGTTTGAGACCACTTCTCTAGGCTACTTTAACACCCGGTTGTTACCCCCATACTGCCATTGGGAGACAGCCCAAAATTTTGATTGAGAGCAGACAGGCAATGAATTGTGCTATGGACTTAATTAACACCATTCACAAGCATATTTCGGCCTCTTACTGACTGAGAAGTCCTGACTTCGATAATTTGAAATAGTTCGATTATACGAGGTCATGCAACACTGTGACAAAATGTGAATTCAACAGAACAAATCATGAATGAAGAACAAAACCTAAGAAGACAGCAATGCAACCAAGATCTGAATGGGGAACTCCAAATAATAGAGCAAAATGGAGATGGCGACGATGCCCAATCGCAGCCAAACCCTAAAAAGATGTACAGGAGCACGCCAACCTGAAACCAGGAAGAGAGACTAGATCACAAATTGATCAACAAAGGAAAGAGGACCCACAACTAGATAACAATGGAGAAATGGGTAAGCAGCCCGAATCACTTAACACCGACCCCAGACTTCCGGAAGGAGCAGTTCTGGACCAGGTGTTGGCCCTCCGGGTAGAGCTCGAAAATATACTGAAGGAATCAACGAACAGAATTATAGCTGGCCTCAGGGGTGAAATTGTGTGAATATGGACCAAATTAGAGACAGTCCTCCACAAGGTCCACAGTGAGGCAGAGAGAAATGCGGCCAAATTAGAGGCCTACATGGAGTGTAGGGTACACAATAAATGCAACTGTGCACCCCTACATACACCCAAGTGCTGAGGAATATACCAAATGAGACAGGGAAAACAAACAGCATACAAATACAACAAAAGAAAACTCTACTGAAGACTCCAAACTTTGTCATTCTCAGATCCATAGGGGAGGAGAAAACTCTAGTGAAACAAATCAACAAAAAGTCATAGACAACCTGAAAGAAGACTTTGAAAACACTAGGATTAAATCTATCAGGAAAACAAAAAATCTTGAATTGTTATAGAGATGGAAAGTAAGGATGAGTCAGAAGAAATACTAGCAAACCCAAGGATAAATGCCCTGGGACTCGCGGTCGATGCTCCCAAAAGAAAAGGGCTATCGATTACTCTATTTAACATAGACCAAGGCCTACAATCCCAACAATTGACAGAGGAGATTTACAGAAGAAACCTCAAACACCACCTACCAGACCAGAAAGGGGAAACACTAGTGACCCCAAAATATAAGACGCCATCGAAAAATAGAGGGTGCAATTGGACAGTGGAGCTGGCCCCCCCCCTCTGCCTGGCAGACCCTAAAAATGCAGAGCAGAGCAGGATTTTCATTGAGTGGAGTAGCTTAAGGTTCCAGGAGCATGTGGTCATACCTAAGTGCTTCAGATGCAGCAAGTATGGCCACACTTCCCATATTTGCAGCCAAAAAGAACCAATCTGCAGCGAGAGAGAGAGAGAGAACACGACTACAAAAATTGTCCCAATAAAGCCAAGGAGCCCTTCTGTGTAAATTGCAAGAGCCTAAGACTTGAGCGTACGCACTCAGTACGGGATGCAAAATGACCTACTTACCTAAAGATTAAGAGTACCTTTCAATTGAGAATGAATTATGGGGCACCATAAAAGATACAACAACAACGGTGTACTAATCCACCAACTGAATGCAGTGGGCTCGAGTGGTGATTGACAGAGTTCGATTGAAGCGGACGAGAAATATGCCAATATGATAATCGTCCTTAAACCATACACCCACCAGAAACAAGTTAGAGGCCACCCACTTAACTACAAAATAGTGCAAAATGATGACGATACCCTCTGGGCAGCAGTACTGATAAGGAACCCGGAGATAACAGTTAAAAAAATCCCCCAGCTATGCACTCCCTGGGCCATCTGTGCCCACATTATTAGCTCCATACGAAGCTTCTGTGTGATTGCTCTCTACTTCAGACTGGGAATTGAAATTGACTTTGCCACAGCCTACTTGCAGGCCATACAAACAACCCATAGCCGGGCAGAAAATCCTTATAGGGTCAGATGTCAACTGCCATTGCCCCCTTTGGCATAGCGCAACACCAAACTGCCGTGGTATGGTGAATTGCCAAAGACTAGAAGAATTTCTTGCTAACTCAATCTTCATGGTCAAGAATCAGCCTTTCTGCCTCCCAACTCATTGCAATATGCTCTGGGAGGCAACAATTGATATAACCCTAACCTCCAGGAACATCGAGAGCCATATCACCAACTGAACTGTGCAAAATGCATGGACCACGTCCAATCATCGAACAATCACCTACTGCACAGAAAGGAACTTAACAAGAGCACCAGTAACCAGATACATGCAGCACAGGTTTGCAGCAGGCAAGGCAAACTGGGATATATTCCGGGATCACTTACTCATCAGAGAACAACAATACTTAGAGAAACTGGCAGAACAGGGAAGTGGCAAGAGGAGCAAAAATCCTGACTAGCTACAGCTAGAAATAACTCATTATCACGAGTGCTACTGAAGCAGTAGTGAAGAGGAGAACCCCCACATCAAGGACAGTGCCCTGGTGGACCCCCAAAGCTCCAGAGACTCAGAAAACAAGTGCACAATAAATGAAAGCAGTACTAGAGGGCCTAATCAACATGCCCCCCCCCCAACAAAGTAATGGAACTATGACAACAATATAGACAACTCAAGAACCTATACACCGAAACCATAAAGAATAAGAAGACATCTTGGGAAGACTTGTCAAAACAACAGGAAACAAAGACCCCTGGGGAGTGGTATACAAAATTACCACGAAAAGTGATAACTGCAACAAAAATGCTACAGGGAGACATAACCACAACCTGGGAGGAATCAGTGACAAACATTAAATGCCATAATACAAGACCCGCCTGAACTATTAACAGAGGACCAACAGAAGTAGCAGCAAGAATAAGAAACAAAAGTCCAAGCCATGATCTAATAGAACCAGAGATGATCAAAAAAGCAATAGAAAACTGATGCTCCAACTATACAACTACTGCCTAAGGACAGGCTGGTTCCCATCCAGATGGAAACATACTAATCTAAAACTAATCCACAAAAACCCTACTAAACCCCAGCAACTACCAAATTCTTGTAGACCAATAGCAGTACTCTCAACAAGCAAGCTTTATGACAGACTACTCCACAAGAGGATTATACAGCATTACCACAAGTAGTATTAAAAATGAAAGAACAGCTCCTAAAGCAGCTTTGCACTTACTCTGCTGTAAACAGCTACATAATTTATGCACACAAAAATAGACTACATAACCAACTTAAAATTTCACAACTGTGCTCTATGCTCTACCCCCACACTGGGTATCCACTCTCTGCTCCTCCAAATAATATCAAATTGGGGGCCTCTTCATGCATTACAGCTGCATAATCTATGACTAGATTATGGAGCTGTAATTTGCAAGTGGCATTTGTTCTGTTGTCATCTGCAACCTTTCTTTGCATGCTTACTGAATGAGTGGCATTGCTAGAAGAGAGAAATGCCCCCCCCCCCCCCCCCTTTGCATTAAATCAAATATTAAACAGCAATTACAATGAATGCCTGTTATGTGCTTTTAAAGGGACTGGGTTCAAAGAATACTAAGCAGAACAGAAAAGCATTATCAGCAACCCCCCCCTCAAATTTTCAGAAGCCATTTTTCATCAATATATTGGTGGATAATTGTTTTTTTTAACCCTTTTTTTTTTTTTTTGTTTTGCTGTGTTCACGAAGCAGTGATTTATATGCAAGTTCAAAACCTGCATACTCGATGTATACATATAGCATTTGTTCTGTTGTCATCTGTAACCTTTCTTTGCATGCTATTAAAAAGAATGAAAATACAGTATTTTAAAAAAAATAAAAAGCTAGACATGCCTGGAGTATTACTGTGGAGACACATTTTGTGTGGTATTAATATAATAATAATGCTCATTAATGAAATTTATTGATGCAGTTTTAAACACACACAATACTGATTACTCAGTGAGGAAAGCAAACTAATAATATTAAATTTAAGTGGGGGGACATGGAAATGCACGTTTCATCCTTCAGCTACTTCTGATAAATGCTAAGTACCTGAATTGTAAAGAGTAGCCCTTCTACTTCCTAGTTTGAGGTAAATATTGAAATGAACAAATATCATCTAGACCGGAAATGATTTCTATGAAGTAAGCAAACTAAACCATAAATGATTCTTAGACTTTAGTCCCTATCATTTTTCTTCTAAACCATAATGTCCAGAGAATAGTTTTATCTCATCTGAAACATAAAAGAATGAACCAATGTATACTTCCCACCATGACTTATGGAAGTGAAACTTGGGTACTTACCAAAAGAATGGAACAGAAACTGAGAACTACACAACGAAGAATGGAACAAATCATATTAGGAATCAGACTGTTAGATAAGAAGAAAAACACATGGATTAGGCAGCAAACTCAAGTAATTCTTATCAAAACTAAAGAACTAAAATGGTCTTGGGCAGGACACAGCTTGAAGACATGACAGATGGACTAAGATAAGAAAATAACAGAATGTACCCAAGAGGAGTTAGCAGAAAACCTGGAAAATGACGACTGAGATGGACAGATGAAATTCATGAGTTCATGGGTAGTAAATGGATGGCCACTACCCAAAACAGAAGCAGCAGGAAAGTTGCTGGAGAGGCCCTTCTCCTGTAGTGGATTGAAAATGGTTGATGATGATCTGGATTTATTTCATATTTGGAACCTTAAAAAAATGTGATATAATTTGGGAAGCATTTTTAACAGGAGCATTATGGATGTTAAAAAATTCATGGTATTTCATTGGATTATTGAAATATGGATCAGAATAAAAGGGTACTAAAAGGGGATTATTGCTATGAGAAGTGATATGGAAATGTTATAATGGGAGTGTACTGTAATAGCCCAAAAATACTCTATATTTAGAAGGTATGTAAATTTATACATAATGAACAGAATATTTGCTTTAATGTACAGCTCATATACATTGAGATGCATGACTATTATTAGAGCAGCAAAAATAAATTGTCAGCCTTCATTATTACTTGTAAAAAATTTAAAAAAAGTTTTCACTTGTACTTCAAACTAAATGCGTGTTGACTTTGAAGGTTCACTGGGAAATTGTTTTGTATCATAGGTGATTAATGTTTCCCCACCCTTCCATGTGGTATTAAAAAAAAATGGATTACATGTGAGCATCAAATAATGTGAGTTTCAGTTATGTGAATGCCCTGATTTATCATGCAATTCATGGGGAACTGAATAGAAATGGAAAATTTAAAGGTACCATATACAGTACTATATAATGATACCATATGCAATACATTAGCAGATTTTCATTACAGCACCTTAAGTTTGATTATAAATAGTTGCCTTTAGGGTTTCAGCAGTATTTTTGAATTAGACAAACTGTTTTACAAGTCTTGTGACTCAGTTCAGACTTTATTTTTTATTGTAGGCCTGTTTTGAATAATCCATATGAAAATGCATAAAAAACCTTATTATTGGTTGGGAATGGTTGTGCCTGGTTATACTGTGGTTTTGGATATAACATTATTATTATTACTAGCCATATAGTGCAAGGAAGCCTGAGGCTTATACTGCACCAGCTAAAAAAAATTGAGTTACCCAGAGAGAGAGAGAGAGAGAGAGAGAGAGAGAGAGAGAGAGAGATTGTAGAAGGGAATCCCCAATAAAGAGAAGAATGATGATACCCAGCTCAGGATCCTGGGTGTGCCAAGCCCATACTCACCAGATGTGAGCCCCTGGGCATGAAACAAAAAAAAAAAAAAAAGTGTCGGCTATGCAAAACAAATTTTACTCTGTCTCACTGAGTGTACCGGATACTGCAATAGTTTTAAAAGTGCAGACTACTGAGCTATTATATTCTCTTCTATGGTATATTCCTCAATTAGACAGTTAAATTTTTATGAACAGCAGTAGTTATCAGAGTAATTATAGTAGCTCAATTTTTCCGTCTTGCATTAATTAGAGATGAAACAAAAAAATACATATGTGGAACATCAATTGCTCATGGGATACAGACAAACCTAAAAATTTTCCTCTTAGAGGGGAACAGCTGCTATATTTGTCAGTTGTGATATATTCCGTTATAAATTTTCGAATGAAACTTCAAGAATGAAATCATATTTAGAATGCCAAAAACTGTTAAAGTCAGTGAAAAGTTTGCACAAATTGACCATTGCTTTGTATGTTTTTTTATTAGTTACTGCAGCTGTGGTTCTGAGTAATTATACTATGGTACTGTAAAATTAATATTTTTTTTTATTTTAGAATGGCAAGAGAATAGCAAAAACTGCTAAAGTCAAAATTTTCAAGAATTGACCATCAGTTTGTTATATTTTTGTGAGTTGTTGCAACCAACTGCAGTTGTGGTTCTGAGTAATTATACTGTAGTACTGTAAAATTCGCTTGTATTGCTAAAGTACTAAATCCTGGGGGAGGGGGGGAAAGTCCCACAGTCTGATTTAGAAAGTAAACTAGCTGTATCGCACTATTTTCTATGGAAAATTATTTTCAACGTGTGTCTGTCTGTCTGTGTGATGATTTCCAGGAATACCTTATCACATAACCCAGGGTGTGGCTTTTATTAAAAAAACAAATCTTTTTTGCATATGATCACTCAGCTGTAGCTGCCATTAAATTATGTAGACTAATTCCTTATGCCTATTTATGCACTAAATGGTATTGGTTCCAAATGAGATATAAACATCTCATTTGGAAGCATGAGTTCATGTGATTATAAGAAATTGGTAGTTTTGAAATTTTATTTTTAAAGTAAAACAAAAAAAAAAAAAAAAACTGCAGTAACAGTACGTATTCCATTTAAAACGTTAACCTATTTTGTCTGCAGATGGCAAAATTGTAAACTAAGAGAAAAAGAAAAAAAAGTGCATAATGAAACTGCTTATTTTAAAACACTGACTTGCTTAATATATTGGTCGTCTTTTATACATTATGGATTAATTTTAAAAACTGGTTTAACAATCGTGTTAAAAAATTTGTATTGAAGTCTGCATTTTATCAAGCTCACACTGTACTTTGCATTTAAAATAATCCAATATCAGCTTATTCGAAATATAGTAGACTCTCGATTTTCCGGGATAGATGGTAAAAAACAAATCCCGGATAATTGATTTCTCAGTTAATCCAAAAATACAGTCCCTGACATACGTAAGAGATACATTCCAGGATTCCTTACTTCGTCAAGTTTTACGTAACTCGGGAATGACTAGTAACTATTGCTACTATATTATTATTGACAAATCTGAATTCTGCATGATACTTGTTAATGTTTGACCATTTTCATACATCCTTATTAGCTTAATTTTCTGATCCAAATCAATCGCTTTCCTTTTATTGGTAGATTTACTAGTAGCGCTGTCACTTATTCTCTTAGTTGGCACCATGATAACAGTCAAAATGAAATTTTCTGTAAAGAACTTCACAGAGTTTAGGCGAAAACTCACTATTATCACCCCGCCGCAAGAGCTCACATTTTGCTAAAGCAAATTTCTGGAGGTCACTACCATAAAACAATAAAAACAATTTTCACTTTCCATGTTATTGGACTTTTGTGTTCGTGCATCTAATTATAAACGGGTAGTAAACTCGATCTTATTGTATGTGCGATAATACTGATAGCTGGAATTCTGTGGGTTTTTACATTATTATGGTGAAATGCGTTGCCCCTTCACTGAAATCTTCAGTCATATAAAAAAAAAAAAAAAAAAACTACAAATAAATTGTAAGAATCTTCTCTTCTTTCCTATTTTTTTGCTTGTTACTTCGTATCTCACTTGTGCAATTTGTGCATGCAGTGATCGTCATTATCGATTGCTTATTTTACTTATTTATTTTTTTGTTTGTTTTAAATTTTACAATCCTAAAAAAAATTGAAAAAAATTTACATAAATCCGTAGTTTCGTAAGTTGGGGACTTACTGTATCGAAAAATGTTCAGCAACCTACGTAAAAAAATATGGTAATAGATAAAAAAAAACTTACCATGCACACTCGCGTGTCCAGTATGATGCTTCCCTTTATTTTTTGCGATGTCGATTTTAAGTCTTTAGCTTTCCTATATTTTTTACGATGTTGTGTATGGTTTGGTCACTAACATTATAATGGTTCATTATAGATTTAATGGATGCACCGTTTTCAAACTTTTGAATAATTTCAAATTTTTGTTTAACTGAAAGTGCAACTCTTTTGCATTTACCCATCATTTTCGTGATTTCTAAACAAAAATTTTTTTTTCTTTAAAATTTCGACATCCCTGACATAAATAACGAAACAAAATTTGTCTTTTGCGGTGCAACGGAACATAACAATCGATGCAATGCACTATCAAAACATTTGCTCCCCCCACAGTGGGTTTGAAGACAGCATGGTTCAAGATAATAGGTACACTAATATCCCAATGATGACTTATAATGCCGCTTGTCGCTTATTTACGACTTGCAAAACATCTGTTTATACCTATTCTATTTATTACTTGAATTTTATGATTTTTTTTTTTTTTTTTCCTTTTTAATTTGGAATCTTGAAGTGTCTCGGTAAATCGAGAGTCTGCTGTATATACTTATTTTGGCAATAAGCTCTTTGTAATAAGTACAAGTTTGTACTTATTACTGATAGATTTTGGTATTAAGATGATAATTTGTTAACAACAGTATGATCAAATAGCTGAATTATATTTACAGCTATTTACAGATATCACACATTTAAAACAAGTAACAAATATATTTGATATATAAGGCAATAAGAGTATTACAAATTCAGGTCTCAAATCTTTGTAGAATAGAACTTTTTTTACTGCCAGAAAATCTTTTTTTTTTTTTTTTTTTTTGTAATGATAGAAAAGCTTCTTCACAAGGAAAAATTCTGCAAAATAAAGGTGAGATAATTTCTACATTCTAAAATAGGAAATTTCTTTTTTGTTAGTGAGTTAATTGCTGAAATAAGTTAGTTTAGGATAGTTGAGGCTGATAGCTTGTTGAAATTCGAAGATCAGTTGGTAGCTATGTGAGGATTGAAACATGTAGGGTTGTGTGTGTGGTACAGCTAAACCACTGAGGTTCCTTATGCTCTGTCTAATTAGAATCTACAAATTGGTGAAAAAAAGTGTATGATAACAGTACTTTATCATGTTTTTTATTGGTTTGCAAAATTTTTGATGGCTGTGAGGACCTTGAAGACAAGCATTGTAACAATGCCCTAACCCCCGAATATGGTTGAAAGAGATTGCACATCTGATTATAGAAAGACTGAATGATGAAAGAAAAACTTGACATTAATAGAAAGATTTGGGCTAGATTGTTCACATTATTTGACTGGGAAAAATTGCTCACAGTAAATGAAAAGCCCTTTCAAGCTGCTGGCAATGATCCACCCTCGCTTGATTAGATTGTAACAGGTGACAAGTCATCAAGAGACAAAGCTTGGAATGGCAATCATCGTACTCTTCAAGATGCACAGAATTTCATTTTCAGAAATCCAAAACTAAATTGTCATTGATCACTTTCTTTGATATTAAGGAAATCATTCAAAAGGAATTTGTTCTGCCAGATGAGCTGGTGAATGAAAAATATTGTGCACTTTTGTATCATTTGGTTAAGAGTTTACTGAGAAATGCTCCAGCTTCAAGAGGATAGCTAGTTCCTGTTTCATAACTAAGACCACATTCTATGTAATTATCAAATAGTTTTTATCAGAGTGCAGGACTGGGGGTTCTAAATTACTTTTCCTCTTTCCCCAATTTTTTCCCTCCCTGACTAATTCTATTCCCAAAAATCAGATCTATCCCAGAAGGACAATTTCATGGTGTAGCTTGACATTAAAAGAAATGTAACAAAGACATTTACAAGATGTTTTTAACAGATTGGTATGCAATTTCTTGTATCCACTCAATGAAATTACTTTGAAAAATAATTTTTTTTTTTTTTTTTTTTTTAATATCTAGCTTTCATTGACTCAGTCTTGAAACTTAATTATCATACAAATTATGATAATTAAGGATTTGTAAAATAATAAGTCTACCTCAGTGTAGTACGTAGAACACTTCCGTATGATACTCTAGAAATAAAAACGAAAAACTTACATTAGAGTAACAAATAATTAAAAATCAATTTAACCCAATAAAAATCAATTTAGCACAATTATAAATAAGAATATTAATTAAGAATTTTTTAACGAAAAAATTACAAAATGATTTTTCTTTCCCGAAGCTGACAATGCTTTTCGACCATATCTCATGATCACAGGAATGAAAATTACCGAATATGGTTGTGCATGAAACTTAAATTGGGATTATTAGTCTTCACGCTTGCATGTAAAAGCCCACAAATCAGAGATCAGATATGGCTGACGAACATTAACAGAATTTTTGTGTAATTTAATTTCTATGGTTTCTGCAATTAATAGTTACGTGTAATTATGATGGACACTTAAGTATTTTGGCCTCGTTAAATAAGTGTTTTTCATTAAGGGCGTGAAAGGCTAATTCTGATGCTGCTGAATTAGAAGCACAAACAGGCCGCATGTTGATTAACACGAATATTCCAAAGAAAATGAGTCAAACCCTGGTAAGACGAGTCACAATCACTGCAAAGAATGTTATATACCAGGTCATTAATTTGTGTTGCGAACAAGGAAAGGACTGAGCGATTGTTCAGTATAGTGTGTAATTTCTGTATTGGCCTGGCCACAATTTTAAATTCGGTATCTTTAAAGAACCTATTAAGCTGTTTGTGCCACTGTTCAACATACGGGACAGAAATAAAGTATTTTTTGATATTACTATTGTTGATTGGTGTAGTATTTTGTATCCTATCCTTAGCTTGTACCCTAATTCAGTTTATTATAGCAAGGGAATAACCCCTGTTTAAGTATCTGCTGGTTAATATTTGTATTTCTGAGCCCAAAGCAGATTCTGTCTTTGAATATTTGTAGGCATTTAGAAATTGATTAAAGATAATCAATCTTTTCTAGTTAAACAGGTGGTAGCTGTTATAATGTAGAAGCATACCGGTGTTTGCTTCTATAGATGTTTTCGATAGATGTTAAATTGAATATTATGTGAGTCTCGAGTAAGCGTGAAATTTAGAAAATTTAATGACTTTGTATCTGTATCCTCCCTTTCCAATGTAAATTTGAGTCTAGAATGAATATTATTAAACAAATGTAAAATGTCTTGGATAGTTCTGCTATCAGTAATAACTAAAACATCATCTAAATACCTCCCATAGTATGTAATACTGGGTCAAAAAGGCGTCAAATGTATATGCTCAATCAATGAGAGAGAGATCTCTGATATTAAGTCACTCAGGCTCAATTCCATTGGCAAACCAAAAATTTGTTTGTACACTTTGTCTCGAAAGGTGATATAGTTGGCCTCAATTAACAGTTTAATTAAGTGAAAAATTTCTTTAATAGGGAGTTTCGTATAATTAATTGGTATCGAGCTATTATTTAACGTATCTCAAATAATATCTAATGTGTATTCAACATTTACATTCATATATAATGAGGTAACATCTAGTGAGAATAAATTGTCATTGTCACCAAGTTTACAGTCCTTAAGATTATTAAATAATGTATCGTAGTTCTTAATCCCAAAGTGTATCGCAGTCTAAAGGGTTTTATAATGCTATATATGTGTTAGGCCAAGGATGAAAATGCTGAGTTTCTGTAGGAAATAATAGGCCAAATAGGAAATCCAGTCTTGTGTAATTTTACCTGACCGAAAAGTGCAGGAATATTGTATGTTCTGGCTTTCAGTTCCTTTAACTGAGCCATAGTAATGTAGTCGTTTTTTCGATAAGTGCTTAACGTTTTATTGTATTGATTGACTAAATTGATAAATAGTGTTGGGTCTACTTCAAAATAAGTGGAGGTATCTGAAACAACTGATTCTAACTTATTAATATAATCAGGTTTATTGAGTATTACCACTGTAACTCCTTTATCTGCCCTCTGTATAATAATGTCTTTATTTTCCTGAAGTTCACGTAAATTTGACTTGTCGTGTGTATTCAATTTAGGAAGTCTCGTTTCTTATGTTATTCACCACTTGGTTAACTGGTTGAATAAATAAATCATTTTGTGGAACATTACTAATTCCAAATTCAATATCAATTACACACTGTTTTTTAGGTAGTTTTAGAGGTGGTAAATTATAATTTAATCCTTTGGATAAAAGTGAAATCTGGTTCTGCGATAGTGTATACGAGGAAAGATTTGTAACCTGTTGATATGTCGGTTTGTTGAATGCTGGGCGAGGGGGTGTTCGCAAACTAGCTCACAAATTCTGCGGCAGCACACTGTGTGCGGGCGCCTCCGTAGCCAGGTGGGAAGGAGCAGCAGTGCGTAGCACATGCTTCTTGATTAGACCGGGGTTCGAGCCCGTCACCACCAAATACGGAGTATGCGGAAAGGTCAAGGAATGACCACCGCATATCCCGGAGCAATATGGCCTTAGTTGCTAATGCTCCTAAAAACCAAAATAACAAACAACAACAAACACACTGTGTGCGTGTGGGGGGGGTTGTCGTCCCACTTGTATGCACTTGGTCGCAAGCCCGTGACAATGTGTTAGAATTCATATGAATGTGTCCTGACCCTCCCAATAATGTTTGTAATTTGTTAACGTGTCTGTTTTTTGTATGTGAGGCCTGTGCTTTCCGTCGTAAATCTATGGAGGTCTTCAATACAGACCAGTCATTAGGATGTAGATAATTTTTTAATTTATCACGAAACTTCCTAACCTGGGAAAGGTATTTTTGTTTATTAGAATATCAAGATTTTAAGGCAAGTTTAATGATATTATGCGATGTGGCAAGTGCAAGTTTTATGCCTGAAATTTTTTGATTTAAATTGACCCTAGCAAACTTCAGAATGATGTTGTTTTGAAGGCAATATTTTAGAAAAGAAATATGGTAACTTTGGGCTGAGTATCTTAGTATTGATTTAACGTAATTTTGCACTAAGCTGTTCAAAAAAATCCCCCATAATTATGTGTATCGATAAGTTATACTTGGAGAGAAAGGAAATGAATGAAATAGTCAATAAGAGTTTAAAAAAATGAATTAGATAGCATGAACCAGAGCTGTAATGCTCAATACATTCTACATTGATATCAATATTTGTAAAATAATAAGAGGAGTTTACCTCAATATAGTACGTAGAACACTTCCGTATGATACTCTCCGGAAATTAAAACGAAAAAAATCGAAACACTTGCATTAGAGTAACAAATAATTAAAAAATAAAAATCAATTTAACGCAATTAAAAGAATTTTAACAAAAAAATTGCAAAACGATTTTTCTTTCCTGAAGCTGACAATGCTTTTTGACCATATGTCTTGATCACAGGAATGAAAATGACTGAATATGGTTGCCCATGAAACTTAAATAGGGATTATTAGTCTTCGTGCATTCACTTTAAAAGCCCACGAATCAGAGATCAGATATGGCTGATGAACATTAACAGAATTTGTGTAATTTAATTTCTATGGTTTCTGCAATTAATAAGTTAACTGCAGCCATTATCAACCCATTGCAGGATGGAATCCTCCTCAACAATTCATGCTGAGGGAAATGGACCATAATCTGCCACGCTGGTCCCAGTGCGGGTTGGCAGATCAACCGTATTTAGCAGTCAGGGGCTTGAACCCCAGTCTACTCAAAGAGCGTGTGCTACTGCACTGCTGCTCCTGACCACTCAGCTGCAATTAATAGTTGTGTATAATTACGTTGGAAACTTAAGTATTTTCGTTAAAATTCTTTTAATTAATATTATTTTTAATTGTGTTAAATTGAGTTTTATTGGGTTAAATAGATTTTTAATTATTTTTTAATTATTTGTTACTCTAATGTAAGTTCAATTTTTTTCGTTTCAATTTCTGGAGAGTATCATGTGGAAGTGTTCTACGTATTATATTGACGTAAACTCCTTATTATTTTACAAATATTGATATCAACGTAGAACGTATTGAGCATACAGCTCTGGTTCATACTAGATAATTAAGTATATGCAAGCTATTCGTGTTTATATTGAGAACAGATATTTAAGTAAGTGTTATGGTAAATAACAATTATTTAATCTTTCAGGTGCTAATGTTAACTCTGCAAAATGATCCTCCTACTATTGATTCAGTAGTTGAAGAAAAGGACCAGTACAAAAATTATGGCAAAAACATTCGGAAAATGATATCAGACTGTTTACAGAAAGATCCAGCAAAACGGTATGTTAATTTGAATTTGTGAAATATAATAATTTCATAATATAATCCACTGTCTGATAAATCAGATTCTCCATTAAATTCAAAAGGAATACATATATTTGCTGAAGTGTTTGAAAAAGTCTTATGAAATAAAATTCAGTAAATGTTATAATACAGTATTATACTGCTCTTATCATTATTAGTTAGTAGTAGTGGCAAATGATGGAAGGAAGCAAGCTTGAAGTTACAGTATTTTGAGTTTTACAAAAAAAAGAATGAATCTAAAGTTGTGTTGTGTGTGTGTTTTTTTTTTTTTTGCTGTATTTTAAAAGATAAAATTGTGTCATAGCCTTTAGTTATACATTTAACTTTTGCTGCACGATCATGTAGAAGGCTGTTCTCACAAAAATATTCAAGTGCTTAGTCAATTTTCTCAAGGGCTTCCTTTAATTCTTTATAATTTTTAAATCCTTATCTTTTGTTGATTCCATTGCATCATTTTTGGCTTTCTCTCCTCTGTGGGTAGTTGGTCTGATTCTTCTAGCCCCTCATTTGTAAGTGGTTTTGAGCTTTATTCAAGCAGTTGTGCAATATCCCTATCAACAGCTTTGTGGAATCCCGCTTCTTTTGCAAGACTTACAATTTCGTTTTTCACAATTTCATTTTTTCATTTTTCATTCCATTCACATTGCATTTTTCGTATTCGCGAACAGCATCAGAGTATAACTGCTTCCATGAGATATTCATTAATCTACACAAAATTTCTTTCCAAGTTTCTCCAATCATTTTTATACCATGCAAAATTTTTCCAAACTTTTCCAAAAATCCTTCGCGTAATTTTCATTTCTTATCAATCCCCGTAACTGCGGGGACTCTGATACCGGTGACCCCCTGTACAGTAATCAAGATGCAGCCTAACCATTACCTTATACAATGGGCACCTCCATAGCCAGGCGGGCAGGAGCGACAGTGCGTAGCACACGTTTCTTGATTAGACGGGGGTTCGAGCCCGTGACCACCAAATACGGAGGATGCGGAAAGGTCAGAGGAATGACCACCGTATATCCTCGGAGCAATATGGCCTTAGTTGCTAATGCTTCTAAAAACCAAATAACAACAACAACCTTATACAATGGGATAATCACCTTCTTGTTCCTTCTGGCAAAGTTCCTATCTATGACAAAACCCCAGGAGCTGTTCTAGCACCTGTCTGCACTGCTCAAACTTCATTTTGGGCTGCATTTACCCCATAGGTTTCTTTTGTTCTCCATTTTGAGCATTGTAGCACCTAATTGGTATGCTATAAGTAAATAAATATTGTAAACAATAAAGGGCCGAGCAGTGAATCATGCTGGGCCCTTTACTGTTCACAATCCCTTTATCCACAGCAGTAACTTTCCCCTAATGCACACTGCACCAATTTGCACTGCAGTCTTTCATGTGGAATAGAAATGTCTAAAGCTTCATTGAAATTACATGATATCAGAATTATTTTTTGCATTCAGTTCCTTTGCTACTATATCATAGTATCTATTAAGCTTCATCAGACAAGATCTGATGAAGATGTTAACAGGAGAGATTGCTTCTACAGGGATGGGATACACTTAAATAGAAAGGGTGCAAGAATATTTGATGATGCTATCGAGGCAGTGTTAGGTGGTTGGAAAACTGCTAGCTTGGGGGGAGACAAAGACTAATAGATTAACAGTAGCCACTGGCAGAGGTGAAAGAGATTCTTGCACTGCTTCTATTGGAATGAGCAGAAGCCTGAAAAACAAGATGCAGGATATTTCAGAGACTGCTGGAAGTCATTGCGGTACAAGTAAACACATGGGTTGTGTTAGGGTAGCTAAGAATAAAAACAGGTGCATGTTTACTTGCGTGTACACTAATGCTAGGAGTTTGGTAAATAAATTTGATGAATTTGAGGTATTACTCAAAACATCAAAGGCAGATATTGTTGGGATATCAGAGACGTGATGTCACACAGATATAAGGAATGCAGAACTGGAATTTGGGGAGTACAACGTCTACAGACAGGATAGGAAGGGAGGAGGGGTTATGCTATTAGTTTAAAAACACAAAATCCAAGGAAGTGAAGCCAGTCGACATCGATGGACAGGGCAGTGTCGAGTCAGTTTGGTGTGACATAAGCATAGGTAAATCAAAATTGAGAGTAGGAGTGTGCTATAGGCCTAATGACTCTGATGAGTATAATAAGATACTGTACAGGGAAATAGAATGGGCCAGTAAATCAGAGAGTCTTATAATGGGGGATTTTAATTTCCCAGATATTGACTGGAATTTGTGGGTTGCTCACTCACACACTAGCAAGGCTTTTATGGATTTATTGGATGATTGTTTTCTACACCAGCATGTTCGGGAGGCAACTAGAGGGAGTAATACTCTTGATCTGATTATCAGTAGTGATTCTTCATGCATAAAGAATCTGCAGATAAAGGAACCACTAGGTGGCAGTGGTTCCTCAAGGAGGTAACTCAAGGAGGTAACTACCATCAGAGGAAAAGGGAAGGGTTTTTGCTTTCATAAAGGCGACTATGATGGTCTGAGACAGTATTTAAATTCTATACAGTGGGACCAACTGATGATGTTACTAACAGCAAATTCAAAATGGGAAGCATTCAAAGAACTAATCTTGGACACTACCAGGCTTTACATACCAACCAAGAAATATTGTTCAAGGTTCAGACCTAAATGGTTGTCAGATGAACTAATGAGACATATGGCAGAGAAGAAAAATGCATGGGATACATACAAATTAATGGGGTGACATGGAAGCCTATGATAGATATAAGTTGGTCTGTAACCAAGTCACAAAGGAGATTAGGCAGGCAAAGGCAGATTATGAGAAATCCTTGGCAAAGGCAGATTATGAGAAATCCTTGGCAAAGGATGCAAAGAAAAACAGAAAAGAGTTCTTTACCTATTTAAACTCAAGAAGGAAAGGGATGAATCAGATTGGTCCACTGGATGTTGATGGTTCAACAGTTGAGGATCCTGCTCAACAATCTAAACGAGTATTTTGCGTCTACATTCACACATGAGGAGTTATTCAGGAAGGGGAATGTCGTAGGTGAAGTAAACATTGGCAGTGAGCTAGATGATTTTGTAATAACTGAGAGTAAACTGGAGGAGAAATTGTTGAGGATAAACATAAAAAAGGCACCCGGGGTGGATGGGATCTATCCAGTTATATTAAAGGAGGCAGCAAAGGAAGTGAGCAAACCCCTAGCCATAATTATGAGAGCTTCTTTGGACTCAGGGGAGGTACCCATGGACTGGAGATGTGTAAATGTAACCCCAATTCACAAAAGAGGATCAAAGGCTGACACAAGTAATTATAGACCTGTTAGTTTAACTTCGGTTCCCGGAAAATTAATGGAGGCACTGGTTAAAGAAGCACTGCAGGATCATCTGGACAAGAATTCAGTTATAGCTCAGACACAGCATGGTTTTGTTAAGGGCAGGTCTTGTCTGACCAATTTGATTGGATACTATGATGTAGTCACAAAAGAACTGGATGCAGGGAATAACTTTGATATTATATATTTGGATCTTAGAAAGGCTTTTGATACTGTTGCGCATGGAAGACTGCTGCACAAATTGGAGAAGGGTGGCACTGGAGGCAAATTGCTGCTATGGATAAAGGGATGGTTGAGTGGCAGAAGACAGAGTGGTAATCAATGGACACTGCTCAACGTGGACTAATGTTATTAGTGGAGTTCCTCAGGGTCCATTGTTGTTTTCTGTATTTATAAATGATATAGATGATGGTATATCAAGCTTAATGTCCAAGTTTGCAGACGATACAAAGGTTGGCAGGGTTGTTAAGGATACTACTGATGCTATGCTGCTGCCACAGGATCTGGAAAGGTTGAACAGATGGGCTGAGAGGTGGCAAATGAAGTTTAACATTGACAAATGTAAAGTATTACATATGGGAAACAGTAACCCCAGATCAATGTATCAACTCTGTGGTACTACGCTGACAGTGGTAGAGAATGAAAAGGACCTAGGGGTAATTGTGCAGGCAGATATCAAGTTCTCTGAGCAGTGCAGACGAGCTGCAAGAGTAGCTCATGGTGTCTTGTCAATGATATACAGGAATTTCTCTAGCAGGGATAGGGATGTGATTATTCCCTTGTATAAGGCCATTGGTCAGGCCACACCTTGAGTACTGTATACAGGTCTGGAGGCCTCATTTCAAGAAAGATGTAGAGCTGCTGGAACGAGTACAAAGAACGGCAACAAGATTAGTGAATGGAACAAAGGGATGCTCTTACGAAGAAAGGCTTAAGTTTTGCAAATTACAGAGTCTGGAGACTAGGCATCGGCGAGGTGATCTGATAGAGGTGTATAAGTCTTTTAATGGCTTGAGCATGCTCAATGCCGATGGGATTCCTCCTCTTGCTCAGAATAATCACCTGAGAGGGCATAAATTCAAATTGAGGAAGGATGGATGTCGGATAGATGTGCGGAAATTTGCCTTTAGCCAGCGGGCAGTTGGTTTGTTGAATAGACTTCCATCACTTGTTCTTGAAGTTGATAGCCTAAACAAATTTAAGGCTCTGCTGGACAGGTATTTTGAACGAACGGAGGGGTGAAATGGGAGTAGTGGTTGTGCTTTTTTTTTTTTTTTTTTGGCTGATGCTGAATAAGCTTGCTTTCTTGCATCATATGCCTCTACTAATGCTAATCTCCTAACACGGTGTTTCTTCTCAAACTTTTTTGTGGGCATCTTCACAAATTTTGCCACATCTCTTACCAACTGTACTAATATTTAATATTTTTCTTTAAATTAATTCACTTTAATACATGAAAATAAAACAAGAAAACATGAATAAATACGATGAAAATAATCCGTTTATATAAAAAAATCATAAATAATGAAATATAAGTAATAATAAATCTAATTGATTTATTAGATTACAGAAATGCATAACTGAAAATAAGTTCCTCAGTGAGAAAAATAGTACTGTTTATGATCAGTCAATAAGCATATTTGGCTGTCACTTTATTTAAGATTTTCTATCTCAATAAGACAATCTTTTTGTTTTAGTTTAGATGTTAGCCAGCACTAAGATTCCCTATTTACATAAGTACATAGTTGTAAAGAGCAAGAGATATTTAGCTGCATTCTCTGATAGGCTTGGATACTGAGAATTAATTCCTCACCAAAATAATGTCTTTTTTCAAGAAGCCATCTGAAGTGGATGTTATTTGGTAACATCCACAAATGTACATCCATGTACGCCTAAAATTATCTTATCTGTTACCCTTTGGAAACTCACTGGTATCTGTCTAAAAGATTTATTGCATGCCTGGAACGTACCATTTGGCAATATACATTAAGAGATCGATGTAGCTGATCCAACCTGGTCTGTAAATCTCATTCACTGTGATAACTTTTTTTAGTGGGGCAAATGTCTGGAAAATGAAAGTATTAAACAACTTCATAAAGGCCATGCACTTGACAATTCTCAAAGTTCCGTAATATATACAGATGGTTCAAAAACCAACTCTGCTGTTGGTGCCGCAGCTGTCTTTTCTTCTTTTACAGTTTCCATATCACTACTGGTTGAATGTAGCAGTTAATATTCTCTAAGGTTAATAAAATTAACCTTAGAGAATATTAACATTTTCTACAATGCTAGCAGTGTAATATACACAGATTCCATGAGTGCAGTATCTGCATTAAATAATGTCTTCAATATCGGACCACATCAAAAAAAATCTTATCCCATTTAAATCATCTACGAAGTAAAAATCAATCAGTGAAATTTTGCTGGATCCCAGGGCATTCTGGTATCACAGGTAATGAGAAAGCAGATCAAACAGCCGAACAGTACAACACCAGCAAAATACCAAGTGAGTGCCATATATAGATTATTTAAAGCATATTAAAAGAATCTGTACTTTTCAGTGGTTCCAAAACTTGGAGGTCACAATTAAACAACAAATTGCTCCAAATCAAAGAGAAACCAAAATTATGGTATTCTAGCTACAGGCAAAACAGAGAGGAAGAGGTTGTACTAGTGAGATTATGCATAGGGCATATGCACCCAACCCATATGTACCTGCTCATGGGGGATGACCCACCCCTATGCATGCACTGTTCATTGCTACTTACTGTCAAACATATACTCCTATATTGTACGCATTATGCTCGTATCAGAAAAAGTGCTTTCCATTCACTGTCAAGATTACAAGAACCTATAAACCTGTATCACTTGTCCATATTATTGGAAATAATGCGAATCTAAATGAGCTATTCGGTTTTCTCAAGCAAATACGAATATATGAATTCTTATACGAAAATCAGATCGATGAAATACATAAAATTATAATATAAGAATAGGGCCCCAGTTGCCCTTGTGCCCAAAAATCATACCAATACCCTTTGGAAAACACTGCCTTGGCAAATCCATGCCATGATTTCTGTATATCTTTGTCCCTGTCAGGATGATCCAACAATACTTCTTTACACATTGACTGCATTATTTTCCCTGGAACGGAAGTCAAGCTTGCAGGTCTGTAATTACTCACTTCACCCTTCAGTCCCCCATTTGTGAATTGGAGAGACATTTGCACCACTCCTGTCTATCATCATCATCAGCCATTTTAAATCCATTGCAGGATTAAGGCCTCTCCAGCAACTTTCCTGCTGCTTCTGTTTTGTGTAATGGCCATCCATTTACTACCCATGAACTTGTGAATTTCATCTGTCCATCTCTGTTGTTATCCAAGTTTTCTTCTAGCTCCTCTTGGGTACCATTCTATTATTTTCTTAGTCCATCTGTTATCACATGTCTTTGAGCTACGTGTCCTGCTCAAGACCATTCTACTTCTTAGTTTTGATAAGAATGTCCTTTACTTGAGTTTGCTGCCTAATCCATGCGTTTCTCTTCTTAACTAACAGTCTGATTCCTAATATAATTCGTTCCATTCTTCGCTGTGTAGTTGTCAGCTTCTGTTCCATTCTTTTGGTGAGTGCCCAAGTTTCACTTCCATAAGTCATGGTGAGGAGTATAAGTTGGTTCATTATTTTACATTTCAGACAAATTGGAATATTACCCCTTGGTATGTGACTATATTTCCTGAATGCTATCCATCGAAAATTTATTCTTCTCTTGACTTCCAGCCATTTATCATTATTATAGCTAACGACTCCTATCTATAGGGACTGCCAAATCCAAGAATGCTCTCATTTTGGTCAAAGGTTTGATTACTTTGCTTGCTGCTTCTTTTAGTATTATTGGGTAGATTCCATCAGTCCTAAGAGTCTCTTTACTTGCAGCTTCAGTAACTTCCCTTCCACATTCTTCTCAGTTATTACAAAGTTTACCTCCCAGTTATAGCTTGGCATATTTTGGTATCCCCATCCATAATAATTTCTTTGCAGGTGAAAATGTTGAAGATGTTTTTCAGCAATCTGAACAGGATCTTTCATAGTTATGTCATTCATATCTAGTGGACCAATATGGTTCATCCCTTTTCTCCTAGTGTTAATACAAGTTTTATTTGCATGTTTTATTTGTATTCTTAGCCACAGGTAGCTCATCTGCTTTAGCTAGTGTTGCTCCCTCCCCATGATTTGATTGCACACTAGTTTGTTGACTCGATTGCTTACTTACTATAGTGTTCTATGTCCATGAAAATTTATAATCATCCTATGCATTATCTTTTCTGCCACTAGTCTCATTCAGTTAAACTAGCACCCATTTAGGTCTAAACTTCGAACAATGTCTCTTTGTATAAAATGCTTAGTAGCTTTTATAATTATCTCTATGAATGCTTTCCATTTAGAATTTTCAGTAGGTAACATCATCAATTGGTCCTGATGAAAAGAATTTAAAATCTAAGGCCATCGTAGTTATCTTTAAAAAAGCAAAATTCCTTCCCTTTGCCCTTGACTGTAATTATCTTTTACGTAAATACCACCTGTATTGCTAAAAGCAATACACGATCGCCCGTGTATTGCTTTTTTTTTTGTACGCGCGCGCCGCACACACACACACACACACACACACACACACACACACACACACACACACACACATATTCTGGTGTAGTTAATTCATCCAATAAAGTCTTTGCTACCGTGTGATTGATGAACTCAAGTTCCAGTCATTGTCTGGAAGTTAAAATCCCTGGTATAAGACATTTTTGATTTGCTAGCCCACTCTACTTGTCTGTATAGGTGTTCATTATATATATTTCAATCCATTTGGCCTACTCCTATTCTAATTTTTATATTCTCAGCTCTTAGGTAACACCAAAGTGACTTAACATTACACTGGGCCCAATCTCTGTGAAAACACTGTCATTTTAACAAGTACAGACCATGCTGAAAATAATTCTACCCTGTGAACCTCGCACAGTCTTTAGGGCTTAATTGATTGACAAGGCTCTCGTAGTGTACTCTTTCCCCTGTCATTTTTGAGCAGAATATCAAATTTAACTTTTACTCAGCATAGCCTTATAACAAATTCTGAGATCTTCTATTCTTAATATCATTACTATTAATATATATATATAACAGTATCACATTTTGTCCTTAAAGGATGATGATGATGATGCTGTTGTTGCTGCTGCTGCTCCTCTGTGATATCATTAACTTTTACATGTTGCAGTTAAACTGTCCTTTTCCACCTATCCATTTTATACAATGTTTCTCATTTTCCTGACAATAGAGCAGTGATGTTGATAATGATCAACATAACATTGAGGATGTTGTGTTGTCTGATGCATGAGCTTGGCTCTAGCATTAAACTGGATAGTACACGACTTTATGGGTCCTTCATGTCACTTTCTTTGAGGGCATCAGTTCTGTTCTTCATGCCCTAATATAGGCCCATCAGAATGCTGAATTTATGCTAATCTCACATTCATTGCATAAAAAAAAACACAAAGATGCTCCCTTCAGCTGTATCATCTTTCTCTCTCCAGAGATGATATCAAATAAGCAACAAGTGAAGCCCTGTATAAATCACTAAGAACTATAGTTGGCAGCTCTCTTCCAAACCGAACCACTACTTTGGACTTTTTAAAAAGCCTTCTGCCCTAGTCTGAGGCATGATTTTAGTCTAAATTTAAAATAAAAATGAACTAAGAAACGAGATTATAACAATGCTACCATTCCCAGGTTATGCATAACCTAATATACTATGTGATACAGTTGTTATAAAGTCAAATTTGTATCATTATAAATTTATAGTTTTTTAATTCAATAAAAACTTCTAAAATATTTCTAATTTATTTTATACTCCTACAGAATTACATAGAGTAATGGTAAATAGCATTTGTATTGTTCTTTATTGATTTGGTGAAGAGGGGCAGAAGAATTTTTGCCACTCGGAAACATGGGTTGTAAAGTTAATCCCAGGGTAGAAAGGAGCAAACCATGGACTGTGATGCATTCTCACCACTTGAGCATGACCAATCCTGAAATATTCGGAAAATGAGTTCCCAATTTTAAAACAGCAGTATGGCAGGAATAAACACACTAACTAAAATGGGTACCGTATACTGAAGAGGTTAGTGCTGATGAGGAGATAGTCCAATAGCCCATGGATAATGTCACAGAACATATAACTAATCAAATATTACAAGCTGCTACCTTTGCAATACCAAAATACAAAAAAGCTCCAGTTATAGTGATCATGTTTGCAAATTGAATTTTGATTTTAATAAGCAAAAATTGACGAATATTATTCACAGGCTATAAAAATAAAGATATAAAGCACAAATTTACACTTTATTATCAGAAGTTTATTACCAATTAAATGAAATGTGAAAAGCAAAAGAAAGTTATCCACTGGTTAGCAAAATAAATGTATACTTACATATAGAGCTTAATTAATATACATATTAATTAAACAACACTTTGTAATATGGTTATAATTTAAAATAGTCACTTATTTTAGATTGTTTTGAATTATCACCGCATAGTCTGTTTGTAGATTTTTAAATATTGTATAGCAGTCTATATTCATGGTCACTTGCACCAGTTTCTTCTAATGCTCTCCTCAGGACAGCTGTAGCCTCAAGAGTGCTGTTTTGTAACTGTAATTCATTCTGGTTCATCTTCATTTTCCTCCTCCTTGGCAAAATTATCAGTAATAGCCTGGGCAATTTCTTCATCTGCTAAAGCTGTAGTAACTTGATCATTTATGTTCACCCATATCTTCAGGCTTTTCAATGTAATCAGTATCATGACTTACTTGTGTACCCCAGCTTTTAATGGACAATAATAAATGACCTGCTTAATTGAGGTCACTTTCCAATCATATGCAATATCCAAACAACAAGTACCAAACAAAATGAAATTTTGTTTGGTACTTGTTCTAAGTGTAAATAGTGTTCTAAGGCAGATTGGATAAAATGTAATTGTCCATTTCATTAGATGAGAAAATTATTAGACAGAATAGGTTGACAGTGGTGCAGTGCACAGTATGAATCGGTTGTTACGTATCGTATTATTCCTTATTACTTCTCCTTTATCTTATCACCCTTCTTTGTTCACCGTGATAGCGATCTCAGTTCCATTCGCCCTTTGTTCTCCATAACTAGCGTTACTAGTAACGTAACGTTAGCACATTACCCTTCAAGACTACTAACTTATATAGAAATTATGTAGGGTACTTTCTGCATATAGCAGTGTCCCAGGTCCATAATCCATTATTATTTTTATTTCTATTATTAATAATATCTTAAACTGTTGCTTCCCTTAAAATGTGTGTGTGTGTGTGTGTGTGTGTGTGTGTGTGTGTGTGTGTGTGTGTGTCACTAACTTTTCCTTAAAAAATTTCACCCTTACTTGGGACTTGAATAAAATCCAATTTTAACATTTATTGTAAACCAACAAACACTGGTGTGCCCCTGCACTATAACAGCTATCACTCATTCACCCACAAAAGGTCTATCTTTAATCAATTTCTCAATGCTTATAAATATTCAAGGGCTGAATCTGCTTTAGACTCAGAAATACAGATATTAACCAGCAGATTCTTAAACAGAGGTTACCTCCTTGCTACAATTAGCCGAATTAGGGTACAAGCTAAGGATAGGATACAAAAAAACTACACCAACCAACAATAGTAATATGAAAAAAATACTTTATTTCTGTCCCATACGTTGAACAGTGGCACAAACAGCTTAACATATTCTTTAAAGATACCGAATTTAAGATTGTGGCTAGACCAATATGGAAATTGCATGCTACACTGAACAATCACTCAGTCTTTTCCTCTTTTGCAACACAAATAAAGGACCTGTTATACAACATCAACATTTCTTGTGCTGATTGCGACTCTTCTTACCAAGTATCAACGTAGTTTCTGCTGAATTAGGCTTAAACAGCACACATTCTCAGTTCATGCTTCTGTAACACTGCTGAATGAGAACATTCAGCAGCGTTACAGTTAGCCTTTCATGCTGTTAATGAAAAACATACCTTTTTACTCAATGAGGCCAAAATACTTAGGTGTCCAACGTAATTATACAAGACTATTAATTGCAGAAACCGTCAAAATTAATTTACATTAAAATTCTATTAATGTTTTCTGTCCATATCTAATCTCCGAATCGTGATCTTTTATGCGCAAAGACAAATAATCTATTTAAGATTAATGCTCAGACATACTCCGTATTTTCATTCCTGTGATCACCGCATATGGTTGAAAAGCTCTGTCAGCTTCAAGAAGAAAAATCGTTTTTAAAAATTTACATTAAACTTCTTTTAATTTTTTAATCAATTTTGTGTTAATATTAAATTTGTTTTAATTTCTGGAGAGTCATGTGGAAGTGTTCTATGTATCATATTGAGGTAAATTTCTCTTATTCTTCTACAAATATTGAAAACAATGTAGAATGTATTGAGCATCATAACTCTGGTTTATGTTATCAAAAACAAAATATGAAAATGTAGATTTTTAATAGACCTTTTAAATGACTTCAGTGAACTACACCTGCGACAGAAACTTCATTGTCTGTGATGGACTAAGATAAAAAAAAATAGTAAATTCTAAGAAGGGCATTATGGGGTAAACCATGATAAAGATTAAATTTAATAATAATAATAAAACTAGGGGGCTTTGCCCCTGCTTGCTTTGCTCATCCACCCCTGTGCATGCTTTTCTATGTAAAATAGAGATATACGGAGTAAGTCAAATCTTTTATACATAAAAGACACACCTGTCGAAATGCACTGGTTTAAATCTAAATCTAATCTGATCAGGAAATGATCTATATAATTATTATGGCATTCTCAAAGTCAAATAAATATCACGGTAAAACTCCAGAATGGTGTACACCTTCCAACATGGCGGCATGCAAAACAGTGGGAAAGCAGTGTTTGGCAAATGCCACTGCTTTCCCCGCCCACTGTCCTGTGTTGATATGCCTAGGGTGTTTTTCCCCGCATTTGCCACTGTTTTTAAATCGGGATCTCGTTTTCCCATTTTAAAACAACGAGATGGAGGGATAAACACCCTATCCAAGCTAAGCTCCTCGACAACACAAAACCATCAGAAACGGGAGGTGTCTTCACCTGTCAATTATTGCTGTCTTCCTTGCTTTCATCTAAGTACCTGCTGGTGTATACTATACTGGACTTCAGCCAATATCACTATATAATTATTTACCTGCGTTTACGTAGGTCACTTAGGAAAATGCCTTTTGCTTCAGGTTCCAAAATACATGAGGAATATTGTTGCATCTGAAAGAGCAGGACTAAAATTAATTGAAATATTTACAAAATACTAAACCACAGTATTTACAAATATACAATATTCATTAATATACAAGAAACGCCTCTCTCTCTCTCTCTCTCTCTCTCTCTCTCTCTCTCTCTCTCTCTCTCTCTCTCTCTCTCTCTCTCTCTCTCTCTCTCTCTCAAGGTAACTCAGAAATTTTTTTTTTTTTTGGCTGGTGCAGCATAAGCCTCAGAATTCCTTGCACCATATGGATAATAATAATAATAACATTACAATGGAACATCAAATGTTAGACAGTGAATCACGTGCATGAGGTTGGTGATCATTATGGAGGCATTTGTCTATAATTAATTGCATTTGTAGTGACATAATTGTCTCGCCCTCTTCTCCCATTGGCTCGAATAAATATCATTAGGAGAAAAACTTTTAATGTGTAGCAGATACTGTTATACCATGCCAAATACAGTATTAAGAATGTTTTGTGAGAAACCTCAGTAGGCCTTATGAAAGTGGTAAACTGAGTTAGACTGTTGGGTAGTTGAGTTCAGCAGATCATGCAACAAGTGCTCTACTTTTGTGAGGCCAAAACATTAGACAGTATTTTTATTATATTTAAAAATATAAAAAAAATAAAAACTAGTGATTAATTGTTTATCTGTGGATATATCCATTGACATATGTATTATTTGATTTAGTTTCATCAACTTCTCAATCTGAATTCCAGAATTTCTTTAATTTTGACTCATTAGCATTAGCATTAGCAGAGGCATATGATGCAAGAAAGCAAGCTTATTCAGCATCAGCCAAAAAAAACAAAAAAAAAAAAAAAAAACCCACTCCCATTTCACCCCTCCGTTCGTTCGAAATACCTGTCCAGTTGAGCTTTAAATTTGTTTAGGCTATCAACTTCAACAACCAGTGATGGAAGTCGGTTCCACCAACCAACCACCCGCTGGCCAAAGGCAAATTTCCGCACATCTATCCGACATCCGTCCTTCCTCAATTTGAATTTATGCCCTCTGAGGTGATTATTCTGAGAAAGATGAAGAATCCCATTGGCATTGAGCATGCTCAAACCATTCAAAGCCTTATACACCTCTATCAGATCACCTCGCCGGTGCCTAGTCTCCAGACTCTGTAATTTGCAAAACTTAAGCCTTTCTTCGTAAGAGCAACCCTTTGTTCCATTTACTAATCTTGTTGCCCTTCTCTGTACCCGTTCCAGCAGCTCTACATCCTTCTTGAAATGAGGCCTCCAGACCTGTATACAGTACTCAAGATGTGGCCTTACCATTGCCTTATACAATGGAATAATCACCTCCTTATCCCTGCTAGAAAAATTCCTGTATATCATTGACAAGACACCATGAGCTACTCTTGCAGCTCGTCTGCACTGCTCAGAGAACTTCATATCTGCCTGCACAATTACCCCCAGGTCCTTTTCATTCTCCACCACTGTCAGTGTAGTACCGCAGAGTTGATACGTTGCTCTGGGGTTACTGTTTCCCATATGCAGCACTTTACATTTGTCGATGTTAAACCTCATTTGCCACCTCTCAGCCCATCTGTTCAACCTGTCCAGATCCTGTTGCAGCAGCATAGCGTCAGTATTGTCCTTAACGACCCTGCCAACCTTTGTATCATCTGCAAACTTGGACATTAAACTTGATATCCCATCATCAATATCATTCATAAACACCGAAAACAACAACGGACCCAACACTGAACCTTGAGGAACTCCACTAATAACATTAGTCCACGTTGAGCAGTGTCCATTGATTACCACTCTCTGTCTTCTGCCACTCAACCATCCCCTTATCCATAGCAGCAATTTGCCTCCAATGCCACACTGCTCCAATTTGTGCAGCAGTCTTCCATGTGCAACAGTATCAAAAGCCTTTCTAAGATCCAAATATATAATATCAAAGTTATTCCCTGCATCCAGTTCTTTTGTGACTACATCATAGTATCCAATCAAATTGGTCAGGCAAGACCTGCCCTTAACAAAACCATGCTGCGTCTGAGCTATAACTGAATTCTTGTCTAGATGATCCTGCAGTGCTTCTTTAACCAGTGCCTCCATTAATTTACCTGCAACAGAAGTTAAACTAACAGGTCTATAATTACTTGTGTCAGCCTTTGAACCTCCTTTGTGAATTGGGGTCACATTTGCACATCTCCAGTCCATAGGTACCTCCCCTGAGTCCAAGGAAGCTCTCATAATTATGGCTAAGGGTTTGCTTACTTCCTTTGCTGCCTCCTTTAATATAACTGGATAGATCCCATCCACCCCAGGTGCCTTTTTTATGTTTATCCCCAACAATCTCTCCTCCACTTTCCTCTCAGTTATTACAAAATCATCCAGCTCACTGCCAATGTTTACTTTACCTACATCATTCTCCTTCCTGAATAACTCCTCATGCGTGAATGTAGATGCAAAATACTCGTTTAGATTGTTAGCCACCTGAGCAGGATCCTCAACTGTTGAACCATCAATATCCAGTGGACCAATCTGATTCATCCCTTTCCTTTTCGAGTTCAAGTATGTAAAGAACTCTTTTCTGTTTTTCTTTGCATCCTTTGCCAAGGATTTTTCATAGTCTGCCTTTGCCTGCCTAATCTCCTTTGTGACTTGGTTACAGACCAACTTATATCTATCATAGGCTTCCATGTCACCCATTAATTTGTATGTATCCCATGCATTTTTCTTCTCTGCCACATGTCTCATTAGTTCATCTGACAACCATTTAGGCCTAAACCTTGAACAATATTTCTTAGTTGGTATGTAAAGCCTGGTAGCCTCCAAGATTAGTTCCTTGAATGCTTCCCATTTTGAGTTTGCTGTTGGTAACATCATCAGTTGGTCCCACTGTATAGAATTTAAATACTGTCTCAGACCATCATAGTCGCCTTTACGAAAACAAAAACCCTTCCCTTTACCTCTGATGGTAGTTACCTCCTTGAGTAAATCCCACTTCAACACACTGTGATCACTGCCACCTAGTGGTTCATTTATCTGCAGGTTCTTAATGCATGAGGAATCACTACTGATAATCAGATCAAGAGTATTGCTCCCTCTCGTTGCCTCACGAACATGCTGATGTAGAAAACAATCATCCAATAAATCCACAAAAGCCTTGCTAGTGTGCGAGTGACCAACCCACAAATTCCAGTCAATATCTGGGAAATTAAAGTCCCCCATTATAAGACTCTCTGATTTACTGGCCCACTCTATTTCCCTGTACAATATCTTATTATACTCATCAGAGTCATTAGGCCTATAGCACACTCCTACTCTCAATTTTGATTTCCCTATGCTTATGTCACACCAAACTGACTCGACGCTGCCCTGTCCATCGATGTCGACTGGCTTCACTTCCTTGGACTTTATGTGTTTCTTAATTAATAGCATAACCCCTCCTCCCCTCCTGTCCTGTCTATCCTTTCTATACACATTGTATTCCCCAAATTCCAGTTCCGCATTACTTATATCTGTGTGACACCACGTCTCTGATATCCCAACAATATCTGCCTTTGATGTTTTGAGCAATACCTCAAATTCATCAAATTTATTTACCAAACTCCTAGCATTGGTGTACACGCAGGTATACATGCACCTGTTTCTATTCTTAGCTACCCTAACACAACCCATGTGTTTACTTGTACCGCAATGACTCCCAGCAGTCTCTGAAATATCCTGCATCCTGTTTTTCAGACTTCTGCTCATTTCAATAGAAGCAGTGCAAGAATCACTTCCACCTCTGCCACTGGCTACTGTTAATCTATTAGTCCTTGTATCCCCCCCAACTAGCAGTTTTCCGACCCACCTAACACTGCCTCGACAGCATCAGCAAAAATTCTTGCACCCTTTCTATTTAAGTGTATCCCATCCCTGTAGAAGCAATCTCTCCTGTTAACAAGTACAGTCCAGGCTGAAAAAAATTCTACCCCTTGAGCCTTGCACAATCCCTCCAGGGCCGAATTGATCGACAAGGCTCTCATCATATACTCCCTCCTATCGTGTCTGGGCAGAATTGCAGACACTTTCAAGTTCAACCCTAATTCACGGCTTTTTTTCAACAGTGACCTGTACTTGCTAAGTAATTCTGCCGGTCTCCTACTCTTAATATCATTAGTGCCAACGTGTACAACTATATCACCTTTTGTGCCCTTAAAAGATGATATCCGTTCTACAACGTCATCAACCTTTGCCCCTGGCAGACATACCCTGGTCCTATTCCACCTATCCTTTTTACAAAGGATGTTCCCTGTTTCCCTGACAATAGAGTCACCAACAACTACTAGTTCCTGTGGGACCAGCGCATTCTGCCTAGGGGGCTGCTTCTGTGTTGCCTGATGACCAAGTGCAAGCTCTGGCGTTGATGTGGGCAGCTGAGAGCTTGATGGGCCCCTCAATTTATTTCCTTCGAGGGCATCCACCCTGTCCTCCAAGCTCTCATAAAGGCCCATAACAACGCTGAGTTGTCGCCTGATTTCCTTGCACTCCTTACATCGTGCACACACAAAGACATCCCCCTTGGCAGTATCATGTCCCGTACCCGACTGCTCCGCAAACATCAAGCAAACAGTGCATTTTAATAGACTGTGATTCAGAGGGCAACTGCCCCCCTCAGTTCTCCCCTGAACCACAGCACTCCCATTAGCTTGAGCCTTTTGCTTTGCTGCTCTGGTCAGAGTCATGATTCCGATTTAATTCAATAAAATTCAAAACAAAAATTAAATCCTTAAGTTATATCCCAAAACAGTTATGTTATATATATTTTTTTTTCGGTATCTAGTGTTTTCTACGAGTTCCCTTTATACAACTTCCGTATCACATGTACCACTATAGTTATGTATTAATTATTTGTTAGATTAATCGTTACATATATATATATATATATATAGAGTTAAAAGTCAATTTAATTGACACAATAAAGTTTATCAAGATTAATAGATTTACTGATTAATTGGCAATATTATATTATGCACTATACGACACTAAGCTTATGCTATCGTGTAAAAATGGCGGGAATTCACGAACGGTATTTCTATGGACTCGTAAGTATTGATTAGCTTCCAAATCTCGCTATCTCAATTTAGAATAAACTAAGGCTCCTGACTAGGTCTATAATCTACTTATAGAAGATAATTTGATATAACAGTTGGTTAATAAATCGACTAAATTTGGTTAAAAAAAAAAAAAAAAAAAAAAAAATTTGGTTTGTGACACGTCGATTTGATACCGTTACCGATACTAAGTAATATCTACAAAATCTCTGTCTAAGTTAAACTTTAAACTAAGTATCGTAACTAGGAATATAAAGCTACTCTAGAAAATAAGGTAATATGACAATTTAAACTAATAAAGCAGAAAATAAATCAGGAAAAACTTCTCTGTTTGAAGAGCTTTAAGGAGCAATGGCCGCACAGGCTAACCTCGCACCCAGACTCCTACATCATCTAGAATCTTGTTGAATGGATGGGCTGAGAAATGGCAAGTGAAATTTAACATTAACAAATGCAAAGTACTGCTTATGGGTAGCAGTAACCCCAGAGTAATGTACCAACTATGTGGTACCACACTCAGTGTAGCAGAAAATTAAAAGACCTGGGGATAATTTTGCAGTCAGATATGAAGTTCTCTCACGGTACAGACAGGCTGCCAGGACAGCTTATGTGGTAGTCAGTGATAGATAGATTGCTAGTAGAGATAAGGATTAAGGTGATTATATTTATAGAATGACTATTATATAAGGCAACGGTCAGGCCACATATTGGAATACAACATACAGGTCTGGAGGCCTCATTTTAGGAAGGTGATAGAGCTGCTTCAATGATTACATAGAAAGATAACAAGATTTGATAGAGGAATGAAGGGGTGCTCTTCCCAAGAAAGCCTTCAGTTCTGCAAATTGCAGCATCTGGAGACTAGGTACCTGCAAGGTGATCTGATTGAGGTGTTTAAGCTTTAAATGGTTTGAGCAAGTGCAATGCTGATTGTATTCTTCCTTTTGCTCAGAGGAAGAAATTTTGATGAAGGATGGTTGCAGAATATATGTGCAGAAGTTTGCCTTTAATCTGTGAGTGGTTGGTTGCTGGAACAAACTTCATTTGTTGTGAAAGTTGATAGCTTAAATAAATTCAAGTATTGTGGTGTGTTGGGTGGGGTTTGGGTTTGGGGTGAAATGGAAAGTTTTTTTTTTTTTATTCTGGCTGATGCTGTATAAGCTTGCTTTCTTGCATTGTATGCCACTAATGTAATTATGCTAATTTTAAATTTGTCGTCTAAATATGAAAATGGCTACTATTCCTATTATTACTATTAGATGGCAGCACATCTCTCTCTCTCTCTCTCTCTCTCCCCCCCCCCCCACCTTTCAAGAGAATTTGTACTGTAATTTGCTTGATACTCTGAAAAACCTTCAAAACATACATGCCTTACTAACTAGCAAAGGGTTAATTATGAAACTCAAGCATTAACAAGAAAGTTGCGTTAAAGATTTCATTAAAATATTATTCCTAAATTTTTTATTCAACCTTTAGGTTTATTGTGCATTTCTTTAACCATTTACAGAGTAAGTTTTTTAAACATGACTGTGCCCTGATAATTGAGGGAGTGACTCTATGGAATGAGTTTTTCATAAAATTTTGAAAATCTGTAAAAACAAAATTTGTACTTAAATGCTTTTAAATATTAACTTGTTCTTATTTTGACCCACTTGTCCAATATTAGAGCAAAATATTTCAAAAATAAATTGAGATTGAAATTTAAAAAATACTGAAAGAATTCATTAATGCATTTTAAGATTTAAAATGAAGTCATGAAAGAATTCATTACTTCATATTTCATATAATATTCTCTTCTACATCTGTTTATGTATCACATGATTCAATTTCATCAGTTTCTGTATCCGAATTACAGAGAATTTCGGCTTTTATAAGCCAAAATTGCACAGCAGTAGCTGTAAGATGCTGTCTTTTCCTCCTCCTGTAAGTCACTTGCTATAAATTGTCTCCATTATTTAGAAATGAAACATGGATGAGAGATGGCAACACTTAGTAGACGATTCATAATGCACTTTTTATGCATTATTTGAAACAACCTTGAAACCTAACCTGAGATGTACATTCAAGTGCTTGCATATGTGTGCATGCGCGCGCGCACATACAAACATACTTTGGAAACAGTTGATATTCGTAAATTGAGATTAAGCTGTCTTTATTTATAGAAATATGAAATCAGGCTATCAGCTCACATTTTATAAATTCTTTATAGGCCCACTGCTACAGAATTACTGAAACACCCTTTCTTCAAAAAATCAAAGGTAGGTTATAAACAATATCTCTGTATAGGTTTTATTGTTCAGATACTAGTGCAGTAGAATCTTGATTATCTGTGCATTTGGTTGTGTGTGTTCAGGTCTCCCTCCCTTTTTTTTTTTTAATTAAAAATTTAAGTTATTGCATATGAATTGTTTTTGCTGAAATGGCTGTTTTTCTACTCTGTGGACTTTTTAACCATAGTATATTGGATTTCTAAAGTGTGATTTCATATTTATAGAAAATTATACCATATGAAAAACAGTTTCAACAAAAAAAAAAAAAAAGCAAGCATCAGATTTTTTTTTTTTTTTTTTTTTTTGTAAGTAAATTTTTTTTTTTTTTTTCCCTCCTGGTCCTGTTTTGAAAAATGTGAAATTAAATAATTGTAAAATGATGTAAGGAAGCTAGCAAGCTTATACAATATCAGCCAGGGGGTGATATTAACTACACTTGCACATTCCTTCTAATAATTTGTCTAATCTTTCTTTACAATTTATTCAAAGGTACCCACTTCCACAACACCAGGTGAAAGTTTATTCCCCACAATCAGTTACTTTTGGCTGAAAGGAAATTTCTGCACATTTATTCTGCAACTATATTTTTTCCAATTTAAATATATATATCACTTTGTGTGTGTGTGTGTGTGTGTGTGTGTGTGTGTGTGCATGTCATCCAAGAAAGCATATGGATGCCAGCAGCATTGTTTACTCAACTCATTTAAAGTCTTAAATGGTTGGAGTAAACTCCAATCAGATCTCTTCATAGGTGCCTGGTTTTCAGGTTACTGCAGTGTGCAGAAATGAAGTCTTTCCTGGTCTACACGTCTCTGCATCCATTCCAGTAGATCCACATCCTTCTCAAAATGTTATTTCCATACCTGTATGTAGTACTGAAGTTGGCGCTTTACCATTGTTCTATACAGACAGATTTTGAAGACTGTATCTATGAGAGACAACAGTGTGTTGCAATACTCTCCAGCTCCATTGACGGCACAGGTGTAGCAAACTTGATCACAGCACTGTTTCAAAAAAAAAATCACATTTTCTATCTTCATTTTCTTAAATATGTAACAGTTTCATAAAGACAAGTTGAGTTAGGGAAAGTTTAAAAAAAAACAAAAAAAAAACCCCCTCCATTGAGGGATTAAATGCAAATTGCAGTGTGGCATTTTATTGTTTGAAACATCAATTACGTAGCATAATATTTTAATTACTTATTGTTAAGCCCTTATGTACTGTCAGGAACTAACAGAAGGCAGTGCATTCATTTGACAGCATTACATTTCACGAAACAATAAGTGCTATTGGTTTCAGTTTTGTTACAACATTCATGCTACTGGCATTCTCAGCTAGTTAGCTACCTTGATAGGGCAATTTCTGAAATACAGCACAGTGATGCTTGCTTTAAACAAAAGTAGTGCCTATTATCTGCATTACTTAATTTATCACCTTCATTAATAATAATGCTTATTTACCCTCATTATTATTAATATAATTAATGCATGCATGCCTTCATTAAACAAGATGATAAAAGTGGTATCCATCTGGCTCACTTGCTGCGAGATCTCTGGCTTTTTCCAGCGTTAATGTTTTTCCTAAGTTCTTCCATGTGAAGATTTATTTTGTATACTCCATCCTTTAAATAGCCCCACAAGAAAAATCACAGGGAATGATGTCTGGAGAACAATGTGGCCATTATCTGTGACTTTTTATCCTTTCACTGAACACACATCTCAATGTCTGCATTTGTGATTACAGGTATGCAGAATTTTGAATTTTGTTGGAAATGTCTGTGGGATTTTTCTTTGTTTTCTTGTTAGTTCCTTAAAAAGCAGTTGTAATATCAGTATCTTGTTACCCCTCAGGGTTAATTATCCTTGTAAAAAAAAAAAAAAAACTGAGTCCTGATAATCTCATCCCACTTGCAATTATTTGGCTTTTTTCACTTGGCCATTCAGATAAAACCATGCTAAAAATATTGTAGTTTTAAATGTTTTTCACCAACCTTATGTAGAAATAAAACACAAAGAAAACAAAAACTGGAATCTTGATAACTGTATTTATAATAAGTTATATTTGTCTGTATTTACAATAAATTATATTTAACTTTACAACTAAAATATATACATATAAAATATACATTAAAATATACTAAATTAAAATCGATAAAACCAAAGCTTTCGAAGGCTCCTGCCTTCTTCAGCGGTATTTTCTTTGTTCTGCGGTGCGTCTTTAAATACCAGCAGGTTCACGGTACTCATCACGTGTTTCATTCCCACGTGTTCCGTTCTCTTGTGTTACGGAATCGGAAGCGGCTCGAGAGTGGGTCATGTGGAACCGTTCGTCCCTTCTGAGGATAGTAGCCTCAAAGAGGGGATGGATCCGCATTCCTCTATCTCTATTAATGTTCACTGTGGAACAGATCCGCAAACTCTCAAGCCACTTCCGGTCCCAGAACTTATTCGCCCGATCGGTGATGGTAGCCTCGTCTATCATGCTAAAAATAGGTAAAAAGTGAATTCTTGGTCATTTTACTCTGACTCTCCAAATGGAATCTTCAGATTTCAAAGTTGTACTGCTATTGTTTTTAGGCCCTCATTTATATGCTGTTCTTGCAGTACCTTTCAACCCTCCTGTTTCTAATGCAACATGCCTGAGAGAACTACTCAGTGAATGTTCCACACAAGCATAAAATTTTCTCCAATTTCACTTCTGTTACTATATGTTAGGTTTGCATTATTATTATTATTATTAGCCATATAGTGTAAGGAAGCCTGAGGCTTATACTGCACCAGCCAAAAAAAAAAAAAAAAAAAAAAATTTCAGAGAGAGAGAGAGAGAGAGAGAGAAGAATGATGATATCCAGCTTAGGATCGTGTATGTGCCAAGCCCATACTCACCAGATGTGAGCCCCTGGGGTTAGGTTTACTGTTGAATAATATACCTCTAGTTCTTAGTTTATTTATTAAGTTATAAATGCCATTTTATTGTTTGATGAAATGTCAATGTACTTATTGCAGTTCAACCTTTATGTACCATTAGGTTTAGTATCAGTAATGGCCATATGGTGCAAGGAAGCCTAAGGCTTATGCTGCACCAGCCAAAAAAAAAAAAAGAGTAAAATAATAATAAAAAAATTAAATAAATAACGTAATAATATCTGTACATAGCCAACTACTTAAGTAGTTATAAATTGGCATTATTAAATATGTCTCATATTGTGAATACCTTCACAACAAGTTTCCATGATATTGCACTACCTCAAATAAATAATGCTTCACCATAGGAGAAGACTATTGTTACTTATTCTCAGCGGATACCATCACCCATACGGCACCGTTTCAGAGCTTATTGGCTCTCATCAGTGGGTGGGCAGGTACCCTGGTGTTGCAATGACAACAACCCAGTTGCAAAGTATAACTCCATAGTATGAGAGATGCCTGATTGTGTGGGGATAATTTAGATTACAGAATAGTTTAGGGCCAAAGCCTCAGGTTTCTAAGGGAGTTAACTAATGTACAAGTTAGTGCAATTTCATCATTTCTGTATGTAACCAACTACTTAAGTAGTTATAAATTGGCATCATTAAATGTATCTCATATTGTGAATACTTTCACGAGTTGCCATGATATTGCACTACCTCGAATAAATAACGTTTCACCGTAGAAGACTATTGCTACTTATTTTCAGCAGATACCATCACCGATATGACATTGTTTTGGAGCTTATTGGCTCCTCATCAGTGGGTGGGCATTGATGATAACCCAGTTGTGAAGTATAACTCCACAATATGAGAGCTGCCTGATGAGGGGACTGTCTCTGACTTTTTAAACTGACCCCTCTGCTTAAGGCCTGAACGTGAGTGACTATCCTGCTCCAGACTCAATGCAGTATGTTCAATATTTCTACTTCTCATATTCATCCAGCTATGAAAAGGTCTGTTTAGCTTTTACATCTGGGGGTGAGTGGTGGTTATTGGAAGTGGCATCAGATGGCACCACTCTCTGCCTCAGCTGTCACTTCAATCTTGGGGAGGTAGATCTCCATTTTCTCCCTCCTGATGATGATGATGATTATCTCTCTCTATACATTAAAAAAGTTTTCCTCCTAGTGATATTCAAGCCAATTGGAGAATGTGGTGGGGCAATTATGTCACTACAAATGCACAGGTAAATAATTACATTGTTGTCTTTCATGAAAGACAACTGGCTCAACTGTTCACCAGCCTCGTGCATGTTCTTCACTCCCTAATACATGACCACATCCAGCATCATTTCATGTTCCATTGTAATGTCAGATGGCGAAGGGACCTGATATAGTTTGTATATTTGTAAATTGTTTAGTATTTTGTAAATATTTTAAATATTTGTATAGTTTGTAAATAATTTAGTCCTGCTTTATTGGATGCAATGATTCAGGAACTTCCCGACTTATGTTGAGGGTTGCATTCCGTGGAACACTACGTAAGTTGAAATTTCCCTAAATAAGCATTTAGGGAAATTCCACACTCGCAACTATGCCCATTGAATTTGATAGAAGCAAAAAGAATTGTTCGATGAACATGTAAATAGAATTATTCAATTTTTTTATCTCATGTGTACAAAATTACAAAAATTTCAAAATTATAAAATTACAAAAAAAAGAGGAGACAGGCATAACATCAGCAAGTTTTACCTTTTGAGCATCGTTGCCAGAATTAACTCACCAGCTGATAAGCACACTGCTGCAGAAGTTGAGGGCTGTGGAAATTTAGAAGAGGTTTTTTCCAATAAATCACAAAATTTCTCTGCAGCTGCAGAATCGGCACTGGCAACTTCACCGCATACTTTAATGTTTTCGCAACCAGTACAGTGCTTGAACCTATTAAACCACCTGTTGCTTGTCACGAACTTGGCTTGTGGTTTATCATTATCTTCATAAATACTTCTTGCTTGGATGGCCATTAGATTCAGTTCACTTGCTTCTGAATCTGATTTTCCATCCATATTATTAATAGCCTTTCCATCTTCAATATAGCACTTGAATGCTGTTTTGTGATCACTGTTGAGGTTGGCCTCAGTGTGAAATAGGTTGATCCTTATGTTCTTTTATACGCGCACTGTCCCTTAAAATTGTATTCACTGTTGAAGCAGCGAGACCTAATTCTGTGCAGTAGATGACAAACTTTGTCCTGCTTTGTACTTCTTAATTAAACATCTTCATTTTTAAATCAATTTTATTTCATTTTCTAGCACTGCCAGCACTTGCACTTTCCGTTGGTTACTTCCCCTTCATCATTGTATTAAGTAAATAGGAATGAAGAGAAGATACTGAAAATTTATTTGTTTTTTATATGATTGAAGGTTTCATTGAAGGGGAACACATTTCACCATAATAATGTAAAAACCCACACAATTCTAGTTATCAGGATTATTGCAAGTGCAATAAGATCGAGTTTACTACCTGTTTATAATAGATTGCGCTAACAGAAAAGCCCAGTAAACTGGAAAGTGCAAATTGTTTTTATTATTTTTTGGTCGTGACCTTCAGAAACATGCTTTAGAAAAATATCACAAAGGCGTTCAAAATTGATTCTTATAATGGAACATATGATAACGATGAAAGTGTAGCACAATTTACATTATAAAAATGATCTTTTAGAGATAAATAGCTTAGTTATATAGCGGAAATTTCAGCTTCCAAGGTCTTGGAACGAATTACCAAAAAAAAAAAAAAAAAAAAAATTTTATTGGGGTCACATGATATTTTCAAGATACCTCCATTTATTCCTACAGGACACAAAATAAGTTTCCATGATTTTAAGTTTGCACCGGCAGGCAAAAACTTATGTAAAGTCGAATTTGCTTAAGTTGAGTATTATGTAAGTCAGGGAGTTCCTGTATTTCTAAGTGACCTATGTAAACGAAAGAAATTACATAGTGATATTTTTTCCACTTTGAGAATGCTGCATGTGGGTTTTGGGATAACCAATGGGAGAAGATGGATGCGGATCATGTACAAGTGGGCAGGGCAATTACTTCACTACAAATGCACAGGTAAATAATTACATAGGTCATTTCCTGATTAGATATTTATCGGTGCATTTTGACAGGTATCTTTTACATAGAAAAGATTTGACTTACTCCGTCATTTTACGTAGAAAAGCATGTGTGGGGGTTGGCGAACAAAGCGAGCAGGGGGCAAAGCCCCTAGTTATTATTATTATTATTATTATTCTGCTCCTCCACCTCTTTAGAAAATATTCTACAGATCTGCAACATTACTGTCCAGTTGTGCAAGCAAGGTCATGGAAAAAACAGTCAGTACCCCTATAATCTGGTATAATTCAAAATGATCTTGTCAACCCAGTTCATTGCAGCTTCTGTTAAGGCAGTGCACTCTTTTGGGCTCATTGATTAGGAAAAATAAACATCCATTTGACACCTTTGTATGGAATTTCTCAACGGTTCTCTTTGACTAAGGAAAAACTTTTAAGAGCTTCTAGATATGGTATAATGTATGAACTTGAATCTCCCACACTGCCCAGTGTCACTTTGTTTAATGTAATAATTCAGTAACACAAACTGCTACACATAGATCCATTACCATGCATGCCAATGACCATTAGTGTAAAGGGTAGCGGATAAAATTGTTAAATAAAAATTGAAATAAAATAAACATTGTTAATGGGCCTAAAACAGTTTTTGTTCTCTCATCCTGAAAAACCTTGAATGCACTTCTATACAAAGTGCAATCTACCCAGACCCAGAAATTTAGCTGGAAAATCAAGTCATTCCAGTGGTTCCTAGTGGCTGCTTCCTAGGTACAATATTTGATCAAGAACTTACTTTTGTTGAATAAATAAAAACACTCCAGATCACATCTCTTAAAAAAGCTGAACATTTTAAGAATGCTGTTTTGCACTACTGCATCTATACCATGCATTAGTACAATTATGAATATAATATATGGCTATATAATCTATAGCTTTTCTAGGCCCAGTAGTAGTAATATAGTGGCATGTGATGGAAGAAAGCAAGCGTATGAGCTTATGCAGCATCAGCCAAAAAAAAATAATTACACATCCATTCCCTCTAAATGTTTGTCCAGTTCCTCCTTAAATTTATTTAACTTAACTTCCACAACAACAGATAGAAGTTTGTTCCAGCAATTAACCACCCGCTGGTTAATTGCCAGAACAAACCGCTGGCCAAAGGCAAATTTCCGCACATCTATTCAACAGCTGTCTTTCCTCAATTTGAATTTATGCCCCCTTAGGTTCGTAATCTGAACAAGTGGAAGAATCCCATCAGAATTCAGCGTGCTCAACCCATTCAAGACTTTATACACCTCAGTCAGATCATCTTGCAAGTGCCTAGTCTCCGGCCACTGCAATTGCAGAACTTAAGCCTCTCTTGGTAAGAGGATCCCTTCATTCCGCCCACTAATCTTGTTGCCCTTCTCAAGCAATAAAAAGTACATGCTCAAGCAATCAAGCTCAATCCATAATTTTTGAAACAGTTGCTAAAATTGCAGGTTTCAGAAACGTCATTCCAGGCACTCATCTTCAAATGAAGTGCATCTAGAACAGTTAACTGCTTTGTGAACTCAGATGATGTTCCCAAACCATCTTCTGTAGACTGGATGATTCGATTCTTCCTCTCATATCTTATCTATAAAAGCTCTTAAAAGGTTTTTATTATTCCTTGGTCAATCAGTGATGTGGTATTTGAAGGTAGAAAAACGAATTCAGTGTTTTTGAAAGTCAACTTTGGATGAGCTGAGCAGTTGTCCAAAACCAATGCAATTTTTTTGTTTTTCTTATCCAATTGAAAATCCAAATTATGAATATATTCTTCAAATAAAGCTGTCATCCAGGTGTTGGCATTATTGGCATGTTCAACAGCTGTTTTACTCCTTTAAAACATCTAGGCCAGGTGTGGTGAACCCATGGCATGCATGCACAAAACATTTTTTTGGACACGCAGAATACAGAGCACCCGAAAAAATTTTCAAACTTCATGCAGATTTGTTTGAATATGGAGTGTAAAGTGCGTTAGTTGTCTGACGGCACCAGGGGGTTTCCCCATCTCCGCATTGTATTTTTTGTGAGTGACACAACTCTGTGGAGGCCAAAGATTTAAAAAGTGTGTGGGGAGTGGTCTGTTGTGTAGCATTATGTTCTGTTGTTTCTCTGACCATTTAGCTGTTGCGCTCCTATTGGAACCTACTGTTGCCCACACTTTGCCACGAAGAGGCAGGTCAGGCACCCAGAAGGTTATTAGGTTATTTAAGTACTCTGGCAGACTCCACCACCTAATTTTCAAGGATTTCATTGGCAAGGCATAAAAAAAAAAAAGGGGGGGGGGGGTACATTAGAATTTGGCCAAAAGAGATTTACAAGAAAATGGTAGAATTTAGACGTTGATTAAAATTTGGCGGCATTGTTAAGGGGTGTACTTGGTTGGTTTGGTGAGAGAATGGGGGGGGGGGGGAGATTGAAGACTGGGGCGAGAGAAACAGATAGAAGAATAGGGATGATAGAGTAGGCATCCCCAAAGAGGTCAGTGGAGATGAGCCCCGCCGGGCGAAGTATGCAGGGAGGAGAGGAGACAGAGAGCTGGCTCCTCCCTCCCCTGCCCGGGGATTGGGGGTTTTAAAGGGAACTGGGTTAGAGTACCCAGTTCAGATCGCCAATGGTGTGTCAGCAGTAAAGCTGCAGAATGTCTTCATCGGTGTCATGTCCAAGTAGTGTCAAATCTGGTAGGAAGGTCAAGCTTCCCATCCCACTCTGAGGGTGGGATATGTTAGTTGACACTACTTGAATTCTATTTTTATAATTTTTTTTTAAATACTTTTTTTCTTATATATGTATATATTTTTTTCTTTCATATATATATATATATATATATATATATATATATATGAATCTCAGTTTTCACTTCTTTTTCACTTATCTTTATTTTTAATTTCCTGTCGATTTCTTCTTTTTCATACCATATCGCTACATTCCTTATCCATTTAGTCGAGCTCACAGTGTATACCTTATATTCAATAGGTTTAAATCAAAATCTTCAATTTCTACTTACGATATACTTTACACACACACACACACAGTGGAACTTCTCTATTATGAATTTCTATTTAACGAATTTTTTCGCAAAACATTGCACCTTGAAACGAAATTACATGTAAAATTAACCTCATATAACGAAGTGTTAGTCTCTCCATAACGAATTTTTAAAAAAAATTAGTAAAAGCATTTTTGAAGATTTTCAAGCATTTACTGCTAAAACAGCCACTCAAATATACTGCCTGCGTCCTTCCGAAATTGCACATTATCATCTGGAATTAAATAATCATCCTTTAAGTGAACACTTGTGGCCATTGATGCCCGTAGGAGGGTCTTTGTTTCATTTTTGTTACAGTTATTAAACCAAATGGGTTTTCTTGAAAGTGGTCGTAAACTTTACAATAAATAGGGTAGATTTGCAAATTGATGTTGGCTCAGGGGAAAACGAAATTCGCTGCGGTGGCATTCGCTTCTCACCTCAACTGTACCATGTGACCATCATGTCAATCATTGTATGATATGTCCGTTCTCGTCTAACTGGACTCCCAGTAGATGGGTTTCATGATTTTTTTTTTTTTTTTTTAATTTCGTTCATCAATCACAGGCTATATGCTCTTGTATTTATTTATTTATTTATTTTTTCTGAAAAGTAACATACAGCATACATTAATCATAAATTTTCTTTCGTGTATATACGAATGAAAGCAGAATAAAAGAAATTCACAAAGTCGTATATTTCTTTAAAGTGATTGATAGGAAATGTCACATGATACTGTTGAATTGGCAAGCGAACGTCATTGAGTAGGCGGTACTAACAATTCACTATGTGGGCAGCACAGCGAAGTTTGCGGTGTATGTATCAGCAAGAGCTGCAGTCCAGTAATTTTTACAATTGCGAAAACAATGTCGAAGAGAAAGCATAATATTAATGATAAAGCAAAGATTGTTATGATATTGACCAGGGTTTTAAGAAAAAAGATGTTGCGGAGAAATGTGGCATACCTGCAAGCAGTTTATCTACGATTTTAAAAAAATTGAGAACCAATTTTAAATGCAATTGAAGGAGGAGCAGACAAGAAGCAAATTAAGTTGTGCATATACAAAGATGCTGATAAAGCGGTTCTAAAATGGGTGCAAATGATACGTGAAAAGAATATCCCAATATCGGGCCTAATAATTAAGCAACAAGCTCTGAAATTTGCACAGTCCCTTGGACATACAGAATTTATTGTGAGCACTGGGTGGCTAGATAAACTTAAGAAGCGCCACAGAATTGTGGAAAAGGTTATTTGTGGAGAAAGTGTTAATGTAAGCGAAGAAGATTGCAACAGTTGGAGGAACAATACCTTAAAGAAGATTTTGGAAGAATATGAGTGTAAGGATGTTTTTAATGTATGTTTTGCTATAGCAGTGTCCCTGATCCATAAGTTATGTTATTGTAATTCAGACTTATCTAATTTTAAACTTAATTTTCCTCCCATATCATATAGCTTCTCTATATCATTATTCTTGACTATTATCCTAAGCTTTGTCCAGGCTGAGCTCACGCCACCTAGAACAGCTTATACTCAACACAAGTTACATGTTCACCAGCCTATCCCTTTTTTGAACTTACGGTCTACACCTGGTTGCATCCACACTTCATTCACCCTTCAGTATATATATATATATATTTTTTTTTTAATTTTATATTTGTGTAACTTATATATATGGAGTCAGAAATCAATAAAAACATGCTACATGGGCAGAGTAGAATAAATTTTACCCCGGGGTCACATGCTCTGTACTGTACCCCGCAACACGGTTGCTATTCGACACATACACATGTTACACACACAAAACAGAGCGCAACAGCATCTAATGCTTCTAACTTCGATAAATATGGGATCCATAACCTTAAATTCAACAAATCCAATAATAAACTTTGTTTAACCTGTCCTTGTATGCATTCACAACACATAACAAACGATACTACGAAGCCTACCTTTTGTAAAGCCAGCAATATTATATACCTTATAACTTGCAATACCTGTAAAATAAAATATGTTTGACAAACAAGCAATAAACTACACCTGAGACTAAATCAACACAGATCAGACATCAACAACTACCTAGATAGAAACAGTAATAATATAGAACAAAAAATAGAATATATGCATTTTCAATCACACAGCTTCAACAATATATACATATCTATACTAGCACATATTAGTGACACTAATATTAGAACTAAACAAGAACTATTTATGTTAAAATTAAAAACCTTATACCCATATGGTCTGAATAATAAATTCAACCATAAAATTATTACCAACAACTTAACAGACTGTTGTATATATGACAAATTCAATATAATTAAATTTCACAACAAACCACACAAACATTCTAAAAAATCTAAAAATACCAACATTAAACATAAGCCTATTCTAGGCAATTTTGATGCCACCCTTATAGACTGGGATAAAAATAATATAGATGTACAATACATACATAATTTACTTTTCAGCACTAAACACAGTGTACTGAAACAGGTTCATACACACATTCAACTTTCATTTAATAATTCAGTCTAAAAAACCTACGCACTACAACCAGTGCAAATGAATCAATCATAATCTTAAACTTCAACAGTCATATAATGGACAGTATAAATATTAATAAGCTTATAAATCATCACAATGATCTGCTTCCTAATACCAGCCAAAGCTATATAAAAGTTAGATATAAATATAAAAAACCTTTTGGAATATTAGCCTGTAACTACAAATCCATAGCTACCAATTTAATATCCTATAATACAGACATTAACAACTGTATATGCAAGCATACTAACATGCAACAATATATTGATCCAGACCATGGGCACATCATCACTGGTAATTTGAACATAGTTAGAGACCCATTGCCCAGATATATACTATCACAAGGATTTAAATTCAGGCCATGTACCAAAATAAATCTAACCTCTCTCAATAAATAACTATATCAAGACTTGTTAAACTACTGCTTTCAACAAGCTTACAAACATAACACACCTATAGAGGCATACCATATGTGGATTAACCATACATTCACTTTATTGAAACAAAAATATGTATTACCTAGTTCAAATATATATAAACAGCACAAATACTATAACTTAACTAAATTAAAACAAAAACTGCTAGAAATACAGACTTCATCATCACACCTTTAGATAAAGCAGCAAACAATTATGCATTCATTTGCAAATCTTTTTATGCACATACCTTGATAACTGAACTTAACTCCAGCAATACATATAAGCCTATATCCAGTGCCTGCAATATCATTACTAAAAAACTCATAGCCTTCAATAAAAAATTAAAGCTGAACATGAACAATTACAGCTTACCTTATATATATTTCATTCCAAAATTTCACAAAAAACCTATAGGTTTCAGATTCATAACCTCCTGCAAAAATAGTTATGTGCATAAACCTGGAAAAACACTTGAACAACTACTGCAACTACTGTTAAATAAAATACATAACAGCAGAATCATAGGCAACAACATACCAGTATTAAATTTCTTGCAGAATAATGTTACCAATATACAAACCTTTGACTTCCACAGCCTATTTACAAGTATAACAAACCAATCTAAAAACAGTACTCAAATATATTTATGCTAAATATAAAGATTATATAACTTGCAATACCTATTACTGGAACAACCTACTGAACTTGTGTATCTCCAATAATTTTGTATATGACGGTAAAACAGGGCCGACCGGGCTAGCCGAGTGGGTAAAGTACCTGCCCGGCAACCCAAAGGTCGCGGGTTCGATTCCCGCCTCGGGCTTGGATCAAAGTACTGCAAAAACCTTGGGAGGTGCAATATGGCCACAGAAGCCGATGCGCCAACAACTACCAAATCAAAATCAAAATCAAATCACGGTAAAACAGTGTATCAACAAACCAATGGAACACCTATGGGCAACCCTGCCTCATGCATAATAGCTAACTTATATCTATATTGGTCAGAAATCTTATTTCCACAGGACCTTATTCTCTACAGATATATAGATGACCTCATAGTATTCAACTGTCCTAATTTCATCAAGGATTATGGACGCTTATACCCCAATGAACTGATTCTGGAAAAAACTAATAACATTGATACTACATCCCATTTCCTAGATCTGGATATTAAGTTAAAGAACAACATAGCCTCCATCAACCTGTACAACAAACATGATGCATTCAACTTTAATAATTGGCCTATCACAGTGTATTAATCTTGTAATTATTTAATTATATTATATTCAAGCTTAACTTTATTTAAATATATTCAAGCTTAACTTTATTTCATTATACCACTCTTTTACATAACTGACCTTAAATACATGATGCACTCACTCCCAGAAATTCGTTCAGGGTCCTAACTATAGGAATGGGTTTGCAACCCCGAACCACCTGAGCCCTACTACTTATCTGTACCATAACTATCTTTCTACTTTACTAGACTCTACTTCATATGTCCTGTGAGCCATTAGTTTACTGAACGCAACAGCGGGACTCTGTTTTCTAACTTTACCCAATCTATTTTTCGCCTTAACAAAGTTTAGCTGCCTTCTACCACTACTTTGTGAGCTATTATATTTCTTAACTATCCTGGGCAGTTTGGACATCATGCATTTAACCTAGCGCATCACCACTCATTTAAACCAAAAACATGCACCTTTTTTTTTAATGCCAGGAGCCGCCAGTGTACCCACACATAACCCACGAAATCAGTCTTTTGTTCAGTTTGGCTAGTAATGGTAAGTCCTTGTCTTACGGTATATACTATTTTTCCTTACTTTTGGCTTTACTTTTTTCATTGTCTTAGTGTTTCACTTACTTCTATAAGGTCATCCATGATCTGTATGCAACACCTCTGTTAGCACACTAACGTTAAATCAAATTTAGTATAATTATATTCAAAATTTTAAAATTATAAAATTTAATTTGTAAATTACTACGTGTCTTTTCACACATGTACCTATGCATACAGAGCATGTCGGAAACAGAAGTAAGAGCATTTCTGTCTTTTTCATTATTTTAGTGGATGACCTCTGATGAAGACACAAAAATTATGAAAGACACTGCAATGTTATTTCCACCTTGATCGTTCTTTCAAAATCTTAAAAAAATTTTCAAAATTTATTTGGTATTGTTTCAATCGGTGCAAATCTTATTGTTTTATTTTCCTGTTCATTTCACCCTCCTTTATTTCACAACATATATCGCTCCCAGGGTATACTGTATATTCATCAGTTTTAATTTTTACATAAAGCTCGTTAACATATTCTACCTACAATATTTTATATATACATATATATATTTTATTTTATTTATTTATATTTTTTTTTTTACTCTCACACATTCATCTTTTTCTCACATTTTCATTCATTCTTCTGGTTTTCATTTAATTTATTCGACTTTTGCTTTCTGCACTGCCCTCTCTGGCACCTCAACTTACTGTTATTCTTCACTTGTGGTGCAAGCCTAGCCGCAAGTTTTTTGCAGCCAGGGGAGAATGCAGTGATAGTGTTTGTGTTGTTAGTAAATGTTTGTTAGTATATATAAAATAATGTAAGTTATTTTTAACTTTGTATTCTTTCGGCCAATTACATTTGCTCTTCCACTCATTCCCATTCACTCTCTCTTTCCCTCATTCTAGTCACTCTTTCTTTCACCAAAACTGCCATTTATTCCTTTTTACCAAAATTCCTAGTTTACTCAGTCCCAGCCTATTCATTCTCATTTATTCATTCTACATTGCATCCCTTTGCTGCTAGCTTACTGACATTTTTCAGCTAATCTGCTTCCCTGGCTGCCTGTACACCTCCCTTCCCTAAGTGGTTACTTATTTGCATGGGGCCCAGGTTCCTACACATGGCAGGGCAGGGTAGTCCTGTGGAGGTTTGTCATGTCAGCTTTCTGTCAGGGTGCAGAATACTGCACCCTGACAGAAAGGTCAGGGTGCAGTATTCACAAAGGAGGTTCGAAGGGTGACACGAATAATTACAGACCAGTTAGTTTAACTTCTGTTCCGGGTAAAATAATGGAGTCACTGGTTAAAGATGCATTGCAGGATCATCTAGACAAGACTGCAGCAATAATTCAGACACAGCATGGGTTTGTTAAGGGAAAGTCTTGTCTGACAAATTTGATTGGTTATTATGATGTGGTCACAAAGGAACTGGATGCAAAAAATAATTTTGATATCATATACTTGGATTTCAGGAAAGCTTTTGACACTGTTGCGCATGGAAGGCTACTGTACAAATTGGAGCAGAATGGTATTAACGGTAAGTTGCTACAATGGATAAAAGGATGGTTAAGTGGGAGAAGACAGAGGGTGGTAATCAATGGGTGCTGCTCTTCGTGGACTAATGTTATTAGTGGAGTCCCACAGGGTTCGGTGTTGGGTCCACTGTTGTTTTGTATATTTATCAATGATATTGATGAAGGTATATCAGGCTTAATGTCGAAGTTTGCAGATGACACGAAGGTTGGCAGGGTTGTTAATGACAGTAATGGCAGTGTGCTACTGCAACAGGATCTAGATAATTTGGGCAGATGGGCTAAGAAGTGGCAACTGAAGTTTAACCTTGACAAATGCAAAGTACTGCATATGGGTAGACGTAACCCCAGAGAAACGTACCAACTGTGTGGTACTACACTTAAGGTGGTAGAAAATGAAAAAGACCTGGGAGTAATTGTGCCGTCAGATATGAAGTTTTCTGAGCAATGTAGACAGGCTGCTAGGGCAGGTCATGGGGTTTTGTCAATGATATATAGGAATTTTGCTAGCAGGGAAAAGGAGGTGATTGTCCCTCTGTATAAGGCAATGGTCAGGCCACGCCTTGAGTACTGCGTACAGGTCTGGAGGCCTCATTTTAGGAAGGATGTAGATTTGCTTGAGCGTGTACAGAGAAGAGCAACACGATTGGTGAGGGGAATGAAGGGATCCTCTTACCAAGAGAGGCTTAAGTTCTGCAAATTGCAGTGGCTGGAGACTAGGCACCTGCGCGGTGATCTGATTGAGGTGTATAAGGCCTTGAATGGGTTGAGCACGCTGAATTCTGATGGGATCCTCCCACTTGTTCAGAATACGAACCTACGGGGACATAAGTTCAAATTAAGAAAGGATAGATGTAGAATAGATGTGCGGAAATTTGCCTTTAGCCAGCTGGTGATTAATTGCTGGAACAAACTTCCATCTGTCGTTGTGGAAGTTGATAGGTTAAATAAATTTAAGGAGGAACTGGACAGGCAATTGGAGGGTATGGTGTGATTTTTTTTTTTTTTTTTTGGCTGATGCTGCATAAGCTCCTACACTTGCTTTCTTGCATCAAGTGCCACTACTACTGCTATCCTGACAGTTTTTAAGTCATCGTAATTTTAACTGATTATTGTTTAATTGCTGAGGGGCTGAATTGCCATTCTTTGGATAGTTCTGTGCATTTGGATACTTTCTGTGTGAAGATGTAAAGCTTTATAATTTCTCTAATAGCTTTGAATTACAAAAATATTTGGTGGTGATAAGTTAAAAAATTTAAGAAGAATGTAGTTTAAAGTGTATACTAATGTATTCTGGGAGTATAATGGTCTTCTCATGCTGGTTGAAGGCTTGGAAAACTTAGTTTTCGTAAAGAGATTGTGAGATCTGCATTTTTTATATTATAATACAGAAGACATTACAATTCACAAAACTAAAATAAGATAAAGCATACCAATAATGGATTAACACGAATATTAGATTTCATTAACATTACCAAAATAAAATAAATATTGTTTGCCAATCAGAGTACTCTACAGAATGACAACAAAAAGTTTCAACCATATTTGCACCTAATTTCCCCTTGAGAACAACAGAATTTTATTAGCATTTGGTTGCCATACCAAATGATCCTCTGATGTTCCATTTCTTTAACGTTCATGTTTACACTCTGGCACGACCACCAGATCAGTGAAGTAACATTAATCATATTTTGCAGTCATGGGCTTGAACCTTGGCCCAATCAAAGAGCGTGTACTACTGCACTCTTGCCCCTGACAATTCGGCAATGTCAGGCTTAAATATGTCAGTCAAACTGCATTGGACAGTTTGTCTGACATCTGGGAAATGTGCTCCTTGGAAAGATTTACCTTATTATATATAATTTATAATTGCAATGTTTATCCAGTGCAATCTTACTAAATAACAGCGAGCGGAGGGAAATTTTTCTTTATATTTCTTTTAGTGGCCTAATCAGAAATCATCTCATTATAACTAAAATAATGCCGAAAATAGAAAAATTAATTTAGAAAAGGAATTTCACATCTTTATAAATTCTTTTTAAATGTAACTCTGGTTACATCATTTCATATTTAGTTGCATGTTTGTAAGAGAATTGCATTATTTCAGGACAAGAAATATTTGATGCAGACTCTGTTAATATGTGCTCCCAGTCTAGAAGCTAGAGCTCAAAAGGTAACTCTTTAGCTATTTATTTAATTCAGTTAAGTTTTGTTGTAATCTTCAAGCAAATGTTACAGACAATTTTATTTTGACTTAATTTTTATTAATTAGAAATTTTGCAGAAATCCATGTTGCAGCACATTGACTCCTCTCCTCCCCACACTTGCATTTGTTTTAATAATGACAGTGATAATAGCAGTACTGTTTCATAGCAGATAGGTATCTTATTTCATTTTATGTTTTGCAAATATGTTTTGGAAATACACACACATGCAGGCAATCAGGTCACCTCTGAGGTGCCTGGTTGCCAAGCTCTGTTGTCCTTTTGCTGATCTTACCATTCAGGTTGCCCACCTTTGGGCATTGGACAACCCTTTCAAGAAGTGGCGTGTCTTTTTTTCAAATGTGGTCTTACAATTGCCTTACACAGTGGGAGTATGACCTCCCTATCTCTACAGGATAACGTTTGATAAATCATCGATAGGAAATCAGACTTTCCTGGCTGCCTGTTCAGAAATTTCATATATGCCCATATCATAACTCCCAGATCTCTTTCCTCCTCCACTGTTTTCATTTCAACCCCACCAAGGGGGACTTTGTCGAGGCCACGTTATATCGAGGATCTGGGTATATTCTTACCATGTGTACGCCATATCCAAAAATTTCATTACTTGATACAGCATGTTCCCCCTCCACTTTTTCTTACTATTGAATACAGCATGAATTGTCAAACTAATAGAGTAAGCTTATCTGCGAAAAGATCTAAACCTCCCAAACACTTCCTAGTTCATTTCACAAATATACGTGGTCTCAAATCTAATCTCAACGATGTCCGTTTCCACTTGCAGTCTGCCAAACTGCATGTACTTTTTCCGACAGAATCTGTTATCGGTCGATTCGACCACTGCTCATTTCAGTTGCTCAAATTATTCGCTTTTTGATTTCTTTCGCCTTAAGGTGGTACTTGTGCATATTTCCATTCCAATATTCCCTGTCAGAGACTTGGTAATTTAGAATCTCCTCTTTTCAATTTTCTCTGGCTTAAAATCTCTCTCTCATTGTGTCAAATTCATCTGTTGCCTCTACCATTCTCCCAACTCCACTAATCACTTGGAACTCTTTGACTTCCTCTCTTTGCAACTTGACTTTCTCCGGTCCAACTTTCCTAACAGTGAGGTAATTTTCCTTGGTGATTTTAATGTTTGCAACTCCAGCTGGCTTCCGTTTTCTATTCACACCAACCCAGCTGGTCGAGATGCTGAGGCTTTTGCAATTACTATTAACCTTGCACAGATTGTTCATTTACCTACAAGAATAACAGATAATCCTAACCATGCAGCACTTGATCTTATTCTCACAAACAACCCTTCTGAGTACACAGTCGAAGTGAGTGGTCCTTTAGACACCTCAGATCACAACTTGGGGATTGTTTCTTCTCCAACGGAGCCTTTATCTCATGGCTATTCCCAACCTCGTATTTTTTGGCATTACAAGAATGCAAAATGGGATGACCTGCGAGATTTCTTTTCCTTGGTTGGATTACTGTTTCAAAACTTCTGATGTCAACCTTTGCTCAGATCGTGTCGGTGAAATTATTCTTTTAGAAATGGAATCCTTTATTCCACAGTCCACTTTAAAATCTCATCCTTTATCTAAACCTTGGTTTTCCAATAAATGTGCTAAGGCTGTTCAAGAGAAGAATGTTGCATATTTTAATTGGCTTGTTTCCAATTCTTCAGATTCATTTTCTGCCTACACCAATGCTCGCAACAATTGTAAAGCAGTTATTAATCAGTCCAAACTAGATTTTGAACAGGCTAAGAGTAGAAAACTTGCTTCTTGCCCTAATGGTATCTGAGCATTCTGGTCTCTTGCCAAAGCTATTGGCCGCAACTTTTGCCCATCTCTGCTCCCACCTCTGTCCAAACCATGTGGTTCTGTTTTCACTTCAGCCAAGGATAAAGCTGACCTGCTAGCGTCTCATTTTTCTTCCAACTCCTGTATCAATGATCTTGGAAAAACACCTCCGACCATTCCCAACATGCTCCATTCAATGCCTCATGTGGTCTTCCGTGCAAAGGATTCCAGAAGGATTTTGACGAATCTTGATGCTAAGAACTCCAGATCCTGATGGTGTTTCTCCACTTGTTCTCAAAACCTGTGCTCCTGAACTTAATCCTGTTCTTTGCTGCCTTTTTTTCACTTTCTTATTCCAAAGGTGTTTTTCCTTCTGCTTGGAAATTTGCTCATATCCAGCCGGTTCCTAAAAAGGGTGACAAATCACTCCCATCAAATTATCGTCCCTTTGCAATTACTTCTACTCTTTCTAAAGGAAGGGAGAAATAGTTTAACCGCCAACTCTTAAACTACCTAGAAACCTTCCATCTGATCAATGATTGCTAGTATGGATTTCATCAGTGTCGATCCACTGGTGATATTCTGGCTTATGTTATCCATTTATGGACAAATTAAATGGAAAAGTTTGGTGAAACACAAGCATTTGCTCTTGACATCTCAAAGGCTTTCGTTTGTGTTTGGCATAAAGGTTTCCTAAACAAGCTTCCATCTTATGGTTTGCCAACTGTTTTTGTAATTGGTTATCCAGTTTTCTCGCTGATTGCTCACTGAGGGTAATGGTAGATGGCTCTCTGTCTTCTAACTTTTCCACTAATGCTTGTGTCCCCCAAAGTTCAGTTCTTTCCCCCCTCTCTTTTCCTCTTGTATATTAATGACTTTCCATTGACTGGAAATCCTATCCATAGTTTTGCTGATGATAGCATGTTGTATTCCACTTTCCATTTTCAGAAAGCTTGCCCTGCTCAATCAACTTCAACTTCTCGAATATCCGCTACCAATTCCTTAAATGCCGAACTCCAGGTAATTCTCCAGTGGGGCAAAGACAACTTAATTGATTTCAATCCTTCTAAAACTCAGTCTTGTCTTATATCTCGCAAAAAGGATTCTTCTGTTCCTATGCTTAATCTTTGGTGACACTCCAATTTCTGGGCAAAATGATATATATCTCTTGTGGGGATTACTCTGACTTCTAATCTCTCTCTCTCTCTTGGCACAAGCACATTATAAATATTGCTTCCTCTGCCTCTAAAAAACTTGGTTTTCTCTTTCGCTCTCTGAGCGTTACTTTTCTTCCAAACAGCTGTTCACTCTACAAATCGCAAATCCACCCTACTGTGGAATGTTGTTCCCACATCTGGGGCGGTGCTCCAAAACCTCTCTCAGGCTTCTAGATTCCATTCAGAAGAGGGCAGTTAGGTTAATTAATGATGCCTCTCTAACAGAGTCTCTCCACTCACTGTCTCAAATATGTACTGTTTCTGCTGCATGCCTTTTCTACAGATACTTCCATCTGCACTGTTCTTCTGCATTGGCTTCTATAATTCTCTCTCTCTCTCTCTCTCTCTCTCTCTCTCTCTCTCTCTCTCTCTCTCTCTCTCTCTCTCTCTCTCTCTCTCTCTCTCTCTCTCTCAAACAGTCGGTATACCTGCCGCCACCAGCCAAAGTCCATTTACTATCCAAATTCAAACTCATAGAACCAACTTTTCATCTTCCTCGTTTATTCATTCAACTGCCATTTTCTGGAACAACCTTCCTTTGTACGTATTTCCTGAAAATTACAGTCTACAAAAGTTCAAGTCGATCCACTGGTGATATTCTGGCTTATGTTATCCATTTATGGACAAGTCAACAAATATCTTCTTTCGTCTTCTCAACTTCCAACCCAAGAACGGTACTAAGTACTATAGGCTCTAATACCTCTCATTTGGGGTTTTCATAAAAAAAATCTGTAGAACAACATAAAATAAACTTTGGTATCACACCTGTACAATCAACCTTTCACTTTAATGGAACTTTTTGAGTCTCTCAATAAAACATCCAATTCTGCTGCTGGTCCGGATGGAGTCTACTATACTGTGTTAAAAAAAAAACTAAAAAACAAAGAAATAAGCTCCCTGTTGAAATTCTATAATCAGTTATTTTTAGAAAATACTTAACCTGCATTCCTGGTGTCACTCAAATTTGCCCTAGCTGTTTAGGCAGTCTTAGAAAAATGGGTCACAGGTTAACATTGTTTCTGGAAATTAACAATCTGCTAAACAGAAATCAGTATGGGTTTCGGAAGAATCACTAAACCTTAGATGGAATGATCAAAGCAGAAGTGATTGTCCATAATCCATTAGGAGACAACATATGATCATAGTTAATCTGGATATTGTGAATGCCTTCAATACCACTTGACGATATGATGTCCTTCGTTCTTTTAGTTTGAGCAGGCAGTTACCCCAATTTATTCAAAACTTTCTACACCACCGAACGTTTCAGGTCAGATATATGAACAATTTATCCAAGCCTCCGTATCCAGGTGGGAAGGAGCAGCATTGCGTAGCACATGCTTCTTGATTACAGCGGGGTTCAAGCCCGTCACCACCAAATACGGAGGATGCGGAAAGGTCAGGGAATGACCACTGCATATCCCGGAGCAATATGGCCTTAGTTGCTAATGCTCCTAAAAACCAAATAACAACAACAGTTTATCCAAATCATTTGAACAAAAGGAGGGTGTACCACAGAGTTCCATCCTTGGTGCAACATTATTTGCAATAAGAATTACAAATATGGTATGAGATGTACCAAATACAGTTGAATCATAAATGTTTGCTGATGACATCATTATTTCTTGTAGTCACAAACCATGAATGCCATTGAAAGGTGGCTTCAACTTTCCATAGCCAGAATAGTATCTTGGGCACAACAGAATGGCTATTCCTTAGCAGAAAAGAAATCCACTGCAGTGCATTTCTGTGAAAAATAGAAATTACATTTTGATCCTGAAATATATTTAAAAAATAACCTGATTCCTCTTACCAACAATTTTCTTTTATTGGGTTTATATTTAGATAATAAATTTAGTTTTTCTTCTCATAGTCTACCTTTGAACTGCCTATATAAAAAATTTTTTACATCTTAAGAGCTGTCTCCACTAACTCCTGGGGTGCTGATAGACACTCCCTCTCACATCTCTATAAAACTTTAATTTAATCCTGCTTAGATTATGGATCACCTGTCTGTGACTCTGCAAAGAACAGTTCTTCCTTGTTACATCTGAATACTATTCAGCATAATGCTCTAATATCCTTTGTGATAACTGAAAGGAAAATGTAAGAGAAATTTTTGAAGCTGAGCGTAAAAAAGACTACTGTATAAAAATTTGTACAGCAGTCTTATGTGCAACTGTACTGTTGCACATAAGACTGCTGTACAAATTGGAACAGTGTGGCATTAAGAGTAAGTTACTGCAGTGGATAAAGGGATGGCTAATAGGAAGAAGACAGATTAATCAATGGGCACTGCTTTTCTTGGATTCCCCCAGTTTGGTGCTGGGCCCATTGTTGATTAAATATTTATTAATGATATTGATGAAGGTATATCTGGCATAATGTCTAAGTTTACAGATGATATAAAGGTTGGCATTGTGATTAATGAAAGTAATCAGGTGAATTGCTGCAACAAGATCTAGGAAAATTGGGTCAATGGGCTGAGAAATGGCAGTTGAAGTTTAACTAACATTGACAAATTCAAGGTATAGCCTATGGGTAGCAGTAATCCCATGCTAACTTTATCAGCTGTGTGGTGGTACCACACAGCTGATAAAGCTTGGGAAATTTTTTTTTTTTTGAGACCACCCTGCTTTTTACCAAGACTGCAATGTATAGAAAAGAGAGAAGCAAGTTCAGAAATATAAAACTGAACAGAGGTAATATACCAAGAAGCTAAAAAGCAGATATCTGTATCCCGCAATAAAAACATGTTGAACAGTAATGCCAGTAAGAAAAACAAAAACAGTTGGAAACACTGGCGTCTCAAACATCCCCCCCTCCCATCTCAATAGTGGACTGGACATGGACATTCCTGTCCCAAATGAAACCAAAAGTTGACCAGGCATATAACACAGCCAGCCATTATTATTTCACCAGATGCTGAATGCTTGAACCAACAGCAACGTGCAGTTCAAAAACTACCAAACCTATAGCAAAAAAAAAAAAAAAACACTAACTCTGTAGAAATTGACAGAAAAGAGCAGGAAGATGAAACAATCCTGGAACTTCATGCAACAGATGATATGGACACTAGTGGATGACAAACTTTTCCTAAAAAAAAAAATAATTCAAAACAAATCACATCAAACAGACAACACATCATAAATAATCCAAATCAGTGACTAAGTCCAAGTGACGCACAGTGCTTCAATGGAATTGCTGTGGTCTTCGAAATAACTTTAACGTTATTAAAGATCTCATTTATGTTCCATAGTTCTGCAAGTGAACTTTCTAATAATAGTAAGAAACAGACCTAAATCTGTGCATAATCATTTCAATTAAATGCTACAATTACTGCTCATGGAGGAGTTGCCATTTTGATTGACTCAATTTCCATCCAAGCATATTCAGCTGCTAACACCACTTGTGAAGCATTTGTGGTCCATATCACGATTATAATTACCTTTACAATAAAGTTTCTCTTCCACCTAATTATACTTATACATTGAAAGACTTTGAAGATTGTTAATCATTTACCTTCTTCATTCTGTTTGATGGGAGAATTCAGTGGACCCCCCCTATGGATGGTGTCCATTGAAGATGTCTAAGCCAAAGACTACAGATCATTGAAAAACTTCTAGGAACTTGGCACTCTTAAACACATTAGCAAAGGTACGTGATGCAAGAAAGCAAGCCTAAATAGCATCAGCCAAAACACACACACACACACACACACACACACACACACACACACACACACACACACACACCCTTCTCATTTCACCCATCCACTCACTCCAAATGTTTGTCTAGTTCTGCCCTGAATCTATTTAACTTGTGCTCATACCATTTACATTTGACTACAGAGACTACTTTTATAATTGATCTCACAATCTGTTCCTCTGCTCCTCTTCCTATTTTTGACTAGTCTGTTTCAAATGATTGTGATAGTGATCATTACCCAGTATTTGGCACCTATTAACAAATGATGTACAACCAACTTTAAGGTGGGGAAAATGGAAATGTTGCCAAGCAAACTGGGCAAAATACCAAGGTGCTTAATAATGCTGTTACTTACATCACAAACTAAATTAATTTCTGCAGCAAATATTGCAATATCAAAAGCACCTGTACCATAAACATTGGTTTTTTCTACCACAAACAGTGGTGGAATGAAGAATGCATTAAGGCGAAGAAAAAAAAAAAAAAAAAAAAAAAAAATAGAACTTTGAATCAATTTATAAAGTTCTCCACCACTACCAATCTCATAAAATGTAAGAAAGCCAGAGTAAGGGCCTCTTATATACAGCAATAAAGTTAGAAAAAGTCCTGGATATCTTTTGCCAGCAAAATTAATAGAAATACAGATATTAGAATTATCTGAAATAAGATTAGACAGATTTCAGCCAAATATTCCTATGCCAATAATGAGTTGGAAAGGTTATAATATAACTGAGTCAGAAAAATTACAGACCTATTAGGAGAAAACTTTGCAGAATTGTTAGCAATATCATCATTATAGACCAATCTTTCAAAAATATAAAGCTCAAGTTGAAAAATACAAAATTAATTTCCACATAACTTATGAGATACCATACAATCAACCCTTTACTCTAAATGAATTGCATAAATCCTTAACTAAATTAAAACCAACTGCAGCAGGTGCAGATGGAATGTATTACCAAATGATTAAACATCTGAACAAAAAGTCCTTATTCACGGTCTTGCTGTTTTATAACAGAATATACTTTGACGACACATATCCAGACCCTTGGCACCACTTGTTTGTGCTGGCTATTCCAAGGCCATGGAAGGACTGGTGAACCATACCAGGTTCACCAGTAATATGTAAGGGTGTATATAAGATTCTGTGGCAACAAATCCCATTCTTCCATTAGCATAGACCTTAGCTCACCAAGTGACTGAGGAATTGGCTGTCAGCATGCATTGTGATGCCCAAGGGCTTCCAATACGTGTTCGATCGGATTTATGTCTGATGTCATGCTGGTCATGGCAGTCATTGGATATCTTCAGTTTCAAGATATTCCTCCACCACTTGAGCTCTGTGTACAGTGGAATTTTCATGCATGAAAAGAAAATCTGGGCCAACCACACCCCTAAAAAGTCGCATATTGTATTCAAGGATCTATTCTTTGGACCTTTGTGCAGTTACGGTGTCCTTATCAAAAACATGAAGAGGGATGTGGCCATTGATCATTATTCTGCCCTGCACTCTGCAGTGGTTTGTGATTAATGGGATACAAACCACTAGCTTCCTTACATAGAGTCCACTTGAATTGAACCTTCTTGACACGGTCTGGTTGAAATTTTTTTTCCCATGTCTGCAACACCCTCAAGAGACAGTTGATGATAGGAAATTGTAGGGTTCCATCTTGCTGTTGGAGCCAGATAGCCATTTGTTCTGGTTCGGGTGACCTTAGCCATCTCTTCCTGTAATGGGTTCCTGTCTCCTGAAAACTGTTTCCATTGTGGTGAGGCAACACTGCATGACACATTAAGCCAATGTGGCATGTCCATCGCCTTCAAGTTGTCCAATGGCCTGCCATCTCAAGGAATCATCTGAATGATGATGACTTACCATCCTGAGTACTGGAGATATGGCTATCCCACTGAGCAAACCAAAAAACGGGAACGAAGTGATGTAGTTGAAACCCATGTTTTTTATAGGCATGAATAATTTACATAATGTGCGGCTCTGTAAGGTGGTAGATCTATTTCTATTGGATACCTGGAATTTGCATACCAGTATGCCTCTATCAAATATTTGCCTTGAACAACACTGTTTGCAATAAATATTAATGATAAACATTTTCTGTTAATTTTGTCAAGCAGATATGGTATCCTGCATGAATTTCACAAACTCAGGAAACGAGGCCAACCAAAATTTATCCAGAAATTCGTGTGCAAAAGACGTCTCAAGTCTGTTACTGTCATATGCCTCTCTCTCTCAAATATACAATCAAGAACAAGAAGTACTCCAAGGCTCAGTCCCCCAGCATAACCCTTTTCACAATCAAAATCAATTCTAACACAGAAGTTATTCCAGAAACGTTTGAAACATATCTATATGCCAACGACCTCACGATTTCGTGTCACTCACAGAATATGCTCACAATAGAGATGGCTCCAAGATGCTATAAATAAAATAGATTCATGGCCTGTCTATAATGGATATAGAATCCCGACACAAAAATTCAACAGCAGCGCACTTCTGCAGAAATGAAAGACACATCCTGATCCAGGACTAAGAATAAGCAATCAACAAATCCCATTCTAACATAGTATCAGACTTCTCAGATAAATTTCATAGAACACAAAATATCTATGTACAGTCTGTCTAAATAAATTAAGCCTTCTCCAAGCAATATCTGCCATGATATTGGAAGCTGATCGTTATTCGTGCATATTTATCATGCTAAGATTTACATTAGATGGTGCATCTCCCCCATTCGTTCCTCAGCTAGGTAAAGTGTCTTAAATTGGTTAGATCTTATTCATCATAGCACTTTGTTTGCTCTGGAGCATTCTGCACATCACCTGCAAACAGTTTATACACAGAGATCTGTGAACTCCCACTCAGTCTTCACTTGAATAGGCACAATATAGCCAGAGCAATTTTGTGCAATAAAACCACAAACAATGACAACATAATGGCAATACAAATATGATTTCATGAAACTGTATTCGTACTGCAGAAGCCTAATGTGGAAATTGTGTAGTGCTATTATACTTAGGTAGTTTTATATGTGTTATTTAATTTTAGACAAATTCATGTCCTCAAAGTTATTAAAATGGAGTCACCAAGCTGCCCAGCTAAACACTGTAATCTACACTCAAGCATCAGATGACATGACATCCTCAATGGCAGGGAATGATTGTTCCACAGTATATGCTATTGTTATCCTTTTTGGCACAATGCGATGAATCCATTAAGATGCCCCATCGTTGCTTTAGCTCCATCTGTTGTTATTGATACGAGCTTAAATAGTGGTAATTTAATTTTTTTCAATAAAATTTTTGAATGCATTAAATATATCAAGACCTCTAGTTCATTTCTTTTAATGAAACTATACCAAGCTGTTCTTCTCTAATGGCAGACTCATCGAAACCATACAAATTAAAATGAGCAATTGAGTTGTATCACTGATGTCTGTAGATTCATCCAGTTGTAAAGAAAAAGATACACGATTAGCAATATGAGCACGCAATTGTTCGCTCACATTTTTACTAATTTTTTTCGATACGCCGTATTTCAAGATAATTGTAGATCTTGAAGAGCACTTAATTTTATTTTTGTTCTTTAAATTTTCAAAAGAGAATCTTATTTCTAAATATGCATCTTTGATGAATTGACCATCAGAAAAGAAAATGGTCTGCATTTTTTGAAAGTATGACTCACTTTAAATGATGCTATTGTTACTGCTTTAGATTGTAAATTAGATGTCACGAAGAAATTTTGTTGTGTGAATAATCTGGATTTAAGTTCTTTAATTTATTTTTTCTAAGGTCACTCACTATCAGGCGGAAAATCTGATTGGTATTTACCATGGAGTGCATTGAAGTGTCTTTTTAAATTTCCTTTTTTGGGTACAGCCATGGAAGCATTGCAAATCAAGCAACAAAATTTCTTTTATCATTACAAAAAAGTATTCTAGTTCCCACTCTTGATGAAAATGATACATTTTACTCATTTTTGTAGTAGTCATTTTAAGTCAAATATTAAAGTAATGTATAAGTACTGTCCAGTTATTAATATTGAGTAAGCTAAATAAGAATTCGACACATGCTATGCTCTCCACAACATAACTGCTCACTTGACAAGTCTAACAGCTGTGTAGCGACAAGAGTAGTCATGTGATTCAACAGATTTGTAATAAGCATATGCAGTGGGGTGCATAATAATAATAACAACAACATTTAGATTTTGACTAATCAATTTTTATATATATTTAAAATTCGCTGTGATCTACTGATAGATCGCAATTGACTTGTTGGCCACCCCCCCCTGCCCTATAGCATCTGATGACTTAACTACTACTTCAAGCTCATCAAATTTGTTTTTTATATTCCTAGAATTTGTGGTCATGTACAATGTTCTTCTTTTTGCTCCTAGTAACCCCCAACACAGCCCATGTATTTATTTGTCCCACAAGGGCTCTCAGCAGTTTTTTAATCCCAACACCTTGTTTACCAGGTGTTGTCTGCATGCCAACAATAGTAGCAGTGCAAGAATTCTGCATGTACCAATAATAGCAGTGCAAGAATGACTTACTCCTCTGCCTGTGGCTGCTGTTAATCTAGCAGTCTTTATCTTTCTTGATGCTAGCAGTTTTCCGTCCCACCACCTAACATTGTCTCTACAGTATCAGCAAATATTCCTGCATCTTTTCTATTTAAGTGCTTCCCATCCCTGTAAAAATATTCTTGCTTGTCATACCACAGATTGTCAGCTTTGTCCAGTCTTTACAAAGCCAAATTGACTGACAAGGCTCTCATCATATAGTTCCTTCTATAAAGTCTGAAAAGAATTTAGAAATTTTCAAATTCAATCCTACCCCCACAACTTTTTCTCAATCATTGTCCTATACCTGCTAAGTAAATCATCATATTTTATATTCTTAATATCATTAGTACAAATGTGTACGACAATATTGCCTTAAAAGATAACTGCTCTACAACATTATTTTACTCCCTGGTGGCAGTATACTAGTCCTTTTCCATCTATCCTTTTTGTGCAAAATAAATGCAAAGTGGATGATACATTGGTAACTCAAAGATTTTTTGAGTTACCAATGTATCATCCATCAACAAGCATTAGCGAGCAAAAGATTTCAGTGACAAGTACCTATAAAAAAAAAATAATAATAAATTTTTATTAATAATAAAATAAAAATAAATAATAATGATAATTGGGAAGTAGTCGCTGAAAGGTTAGGCCGAAAGGAGTTTTCGTTTGCATTTGGAATTTTGACAATTTTTTTTTAAATTTTGACATCGCATGGGGCATTCGCTAGCGTTTAGGCAGAGTAGGGGGGGGGAGACTGAAGACAGGGGGAAAGTCAGAAATATGGAGCCAATAGGGAAGGCGACCCCAGGTCAAAGTTTTAAATTTAAATTTAGTCTATGTGGGGTTAGACTATGCTGTGAAAGTGAACAGAGTAGGGAAGAGACTGAAGGCTAGGGGGAGGAAATAGGAAGTAAGGGGTCGATAGAGGAGGTGACCCCTGGGGTCAGTGGGGCAGGCAAACACCTGCCACCATTCCCAACACGCTCCATTCAATGCCTCCTGTGGTCTTCCGTCAAAAGGATATCAGAAGGATTTTGATGAATCTTGATGCTAAGAAAGCTCCTGGTCCCGATGGTATTTCTCCACTTGTTCTCAAAACCTGTGCTCCTGAACATACTCCTATTCTTTGCCGTCTTTTTTCACTTTCTTATTCCAAAGGTTTTTCCTTCTGCTTGGAAATTTGCTCATATCCAGCCAGTTCCTAAAAAGGGTGACAAATCCCTCCCATCTGATTATTGTCTCATTGCAATTAATTCTACTCTTTCTAAAGTAATGGAGAAATCAATTAACCGCCAACTCTTAAACTACCTAGAAACCTTCCGTCTGATCAACGATCGCCAGTATGGATTCCATCAGTGTCAATCCACTGTGATATCCATTTATGGACTAATTCAATGGAAAGTTCGGTGAAACACAAGTAGTTGCTCTTGACATCTCAAAGGCTTTTGATCATGTTTGGCATAAAGGTCTTCTAAACAAGCTTCCATCTTATGGTTTGCCAACTGTTTTTAGTAATTGGTTATCCAGTTTTCTCTCTGATCACTCACTGAGGGTGATGGTAGATGGCTCTCTGTCTTCTAACTTCTCCACTAATGCCGGTGTCCCCAAGGTTCAGTTCTTTCCCCCCACTCTTTTCCTCTTGTATATTAATGACCTTTTTCCATTGACTGGAAATCCTATCCATAGTTTTGCCGATGATAGCACATTGCATTCCACTTTCCATTTTGAGAAACCTTGTCCTGCTTAATCAGCTTCAACTTCTCAAAAATCTGCTACCAATTCCTTAATTGCCGATCTTCAGGTAATTCTCCAGTGGGGCAAAGACAACTTAGTTGATTTCAACCCTTCTAAAACTCAGTCTTGTCTTATATCTCGCAAAAAGGATTCTTCTGCTCCTATGCTTATCTTTAGTGACACTCCGATTTCTAGGCAAAATGATATATCTCTTTTGGGTATTACCCTGACTTCTAATCTCTCTTGGCACAAGCACATTACAAATATTGCTTCCTCTGCATCTAAAAAACTTGGTTTTCTCTTTCGCTCTTGGCGTTACTTTTCTTCCAAACAGCTGCTCACTCTGTATAAAACGGAAATCTGCCCTGCCATGGAATATTGTTCCCACATCTGGGGTGGTGCCCCCAAAACCTTTCTCAGGCTTCTTGATTCCATTCAGAAGAGGGCAGTTAGGTTAATTAATGATTCATCTCTAACAGAGTCTCTCCACTCGCTTTCTCATAGACATACTGTTTCTGCTGCATGCCTCCTCTACAGATACTTCCATGGGCACTGTTCTTCTGAATTGGCTTCTATAATTTCCGCTCTCTCTTTCAAAACAGTTCCAACACGTGCCGCCAACATTCGTTTACTGTTTAACTTCAAGCCCACAGAACCAACTTTTCATCTTCCTCATTTATTCATTCAGCTGCCATTTTCTGGAACAACCATCCTTCATACGTATTTCCTGAAAATTACAATCTACAGAAGTTCAAGTCCAATGTCAATAAATATCTTCTTTCGTCTTCTCAAACTCCAACCCAAGCACGGTACTAAGTACTATAGGTTCTAATACCTCTCGTGTTTGGGGTTCACTTAAAAAAAAAAAAAAAAAAAATTAACATCTTCTGGGTCCCAAGCCACATTAAGAAATGAACTAGCTGATACCACTGCAAAATCAACCTTTCTCCTGGATAACTATTACCTGTCAGACAGTAGGCAAATAATATGCACCAAATTATATTTTCAGTGGCAAGATTCTTTGCATAGACAGACCACAAATTAAACTACACCCTGTAATCAAGCAGTGACAATCCAGTTGGATTCACACTGAAGCCTGTTGGAGTCAGTCATCTGACGCATCCATTTCTGCTGAGGACACATGATCCACTTATGTATAAGAGCTGTGAAACTAATTTAGCCATTACTCATTTTTATGGAATGTCCCATTTTTACTATTGCACATCATTTATGTTTTATGCATTCTATTAATCTGGCTGAACCATTGACTCTCGGCTAGATTTTAGATGAGAGACAATATTTCTGACATTTTTAACTTTTTACTCTTGATAAATTTTTACACACAGATTTAAATTATTTAAATTTTACTATACAGTAAACCCCCGCTATTCGCGGGGGTTACGTTCCTGAGAAATGTCGCGAATGCCGAAAACGCGAATACTGAGTTATGGCTCCCATAGTAATAAAGGGGTTCCATTCCAAAGCATGAAATATATAAGAAAAACTAGTCTAAAATTTTGTCTATGTATGTATTATATGTACCTTTATAATATGACTACGCACATAGACAGTACATAGTGAAATGCAAGCATGTGGCATCGAAATGAAAATAAGAAACAATTTAATATTAAATGTAATGTTTATTAGAAATTTCAAACAAATCTTTCAAACCAGCGCCTTTGCTATCACCAGTTTCGCTAAAGTGTTGATAAAGGAGTTTTGCCTTTTCATGAATGATGAGTGAACTTAACGGGATTTTATTTTGAGTTCGGTCTTCTATCCACAGATTTAAAGCGTTTTCCATTTTTTCTAATTTAACGTCACGAGTTACAGACCAAATTTTTGAAGCAATTATCGCGTTTTCACGGACACTACGGCGGATTTTTCTTCCGATTTCTTGATTGATCGTACCGTTGACTCATTGATTTTATAATGTTTTGCCACTGAGGAGACACTTTCACCATTAGAAATTTTGTTTAATAACTCAATTTTATTCGCTAATGTCATCACCTTTGATATTTTCACATTTCCCTTGTTATTTGTAGCCATATTTTTGTACTGGTTAGAAAGAACTTGTCCACAATAAAGTCACTTTCGTCCGTTAACATTCTCGAAAAAGTCTGTTTTACACTGCAAAACGGTAGTTTTATCACTTTTGTAAGCATATCAATTTATAAGCATATAAATTAAAAACGAACGACGAAAACTTCCATTACAAGCGCATAACACATACTGAACAAGGATTGGTGAAACACATCCACGCTCGCGATTTTGTCACCTCTCTCTCTCCCCACCCACTGAGCGCTGTTTTGACCGGGCAAGATAATTTTAGCCAGGCCCATGTTTTTTATGGCGGTAATATTCACGGCGCTTTAAAATTCACATTTTTTTAGGTTTCATTTTATATTAAATCAGCGATCGCGAATACGCGAAACCGCGAATACAGATACCGCGAATAGCGGGGGTTTACTGTATATTACTTTGCTTTTATATTTTGCATACGCATGACATGTCGGGGGCCTTCCTACTTTGATTAGAGCATCACTTATCTTTGTTATCGTTTGTAAGGTTCAGTTATTAGTTTAGTTTAGTTATTTGCCCTTTAGCAGTGAAAGTATTTTTAAAAATTATTCTGCTATATAATTTTAGCCATGAGCTGGAAAAATAGTGAGAAAGCTAATTAACTTAGACATTAAGAAAGAAATAATTTCCAAGTGAGAAAATGGAAAAGTGTATGATATAAAAGTGCGAATATGGTATGGCTAAATCAACAATCAGTACAATTTTAAAAAACAAGGAAGAAATAAAAAGTGCACAGGTCGCGAAGAGAATCTCCAGATTAAGCAGTTCACATTGTAATATCATGGAAAAGATGGTAACTTTTCTATTAGTGTGAATTAATGTCAGTGTTAGTGTCAGTGAGGCAGTTATTTGTGAAAAGGCCAAACAGTTGTTTGAGGAACTTGGTGCTAAGGCTCCTAGTAAAAGTACTGGTTCTGTGAAGGAGTTTTTGGCACCAAGGGGTGGTGGACTGGATTACACAGTGTTGCTCAGCAGTGTCCCTATCTGTACTGGTGAGGCTGCCAGTGCAGATAGGGATGCTGCTGAGCAACATCGTGAGAAATTTAAGAAAATAATTGAGGATGGAGGTTTTCTTTCACAGCAGGTGTTTAACTGCAATGAAACTGGCGTTTTCTGGAAGAGAATGCCACACAGAACATATATCATGAAGGAGGAGACCACCTTGCCTGGCCATAGTCCAATGAAGGACTGGCTTACGTTGCTCTTTTGTGCCAATGCTTCAGGTGACTGCAAGGTCAAGCCACTGCTCGTGTACCATTTGGAGAACCCCAGAGCTTTTAAAAACATCAGTAAAAACTGCCTTGGAGTTTTGTGGCATTCCAACCACAAAGCTTGGGTGACCAGGAGTCTTTTCTCCAACTAGGTGACTGAGGTGTTTGGCCCACTGTCTGTGGCTACCTTTAGGGAGAAGGATCTTCCATTGAAGGTTCTTTTGGGCATGGACAATGCTCCAGCCCACTCTCCTAATTTGATGGAAGAATTACCAGATGAGTTCAGTTTTATCAAGGTTCACTTCTTGCCACCTAATATGACGCCTCTCCTCCAGCCTATGGATCAGCAGGTGATCGAAAATTTTAAAAAACTCTACAACTAAGGCACTCTTCAGGAAATGTTTTGAGGCCACTTCTTCCAGTTATGTGACTCTGGAGGACTTTTGGAAGGGTCACTTCAAGATAGCAGATGCTGTTTTCCTAATTGTGGTTGCTTGGAAGGATGTTTCAGTTAGGTGCTTGAATTTGGCTTGGAGGTCATTGTAGCTCCAAGGGACTTCGAAGGCTTTCAACAGTTGGAGGAAGAGCCTGTTGTGCAGGAAATTGTGTTTGGGCAGTTCCATGGGCCTGGAGATCAATGAGGAGGATGTGAAGGACCATGGGCAGTTCCATGGGCCTGGAGATCAATGAGGAGGATGTGAAGGACCACAAGAAGGAGCTATCATTTGAGGAGCTAGCAGCGCTTCACAATGAAGAGGCAGAGGCACTGAAGAAGAGGAAAGCTTTCAGGGATAAGGATGGGACAAGGAAAAAAAAGTCCCACCATTCCAGCTGAGGACCTTAAAGAGGTGTTCTCTTGCTGGAATAAACTGTCCAAATTTATAAAAGATTATCACCCGTATATTGCCAATATGGCCTTAGTTGCTAATGCTCCTATAAAAAAAAAAAAAAAAAAAAATACAAATAACAAAACCAAAATAACATCTCGAAATCAGAGTATAATTGAAGATGTGCACAGGCACACTTTTCTTTTCTACAAAAAAAAAAAAAAAAAAAAGAGAGGACTGAGTTTTCAGAAGAATTGCAGTAATGATGTTTTATTCATCCCCCTCAGAGAGTTACCTGAAGATCAAGATTTAAGGAATTGGTTGTGCCCATTTGAGAAGTTCAAGTTGTTTGTGCAGAGTGTTTTCTTAAATGGGAAGGTGGAACATAGTGTGCTGTCATCAGCAAAACTATGATTAGGATTTCTAGTCAGTGAAATAAGGTTGTTAATATACATGAGGAAAAGAACCTTGCAGAATGCCAGCATTAGTGGAGACGTTACTCGAAACAATGTGATTTTTATTTTGAACAGTCTTGATATCCTTCTATTGGAAGACCAAGGGAAATATTTAGTGAAGTGTATTCAATGTAGTGGGGGGTTTCGATATGATATGGTATACCAAGATCAATACAAACATTACTAGAAAAATAGGATGCTTTGTCTGGAACTGTTAGGTTTTAACAGAGTTGGTAGTACTGATGGACAGAACTTCTGCCAATAGCTTTGATAAGAGACCAGAATGTTTAACTACCATTTGGCCCTGAAGCTGGTTTTCCCCTTTTAGCCAGTTCAAAATTTAGTTTGCACTGATTACTAAGCATTTTACAATTGTTGCAAGCTTTAGTAGACAGAAGATTTAGTTCTTCTGTAGACAGAAGATTTAGTTCAAGATTTGGACACAAGCCAGTTGTTGATATTCTATATTCTTATCTTGAACAGGCTTGGTCAGAATAAAGGACTTCATCCCTAGAAGAATAATTTTACTGATAATATCTGAGCAGACATGGTGTTCGGAGAATTTAAAACAGTAATACAACCAAGTAAAAGAAGAATAGAAATCGTGCAGATCCATCCCATTTTCCATTCCTGTAATGCCAAAAAATGAGGTTGAGATGATCATGAGACTGACACTGCATTGGAGATGAGACCATCACCAACATGTGATCTGAAGTGCTTAGAGGAACACTAACATTGCTCTTGGAAGGGTTGTTAATGAGAAGATCAAGGGTGTGGTTAGGGTTGTATAGTATTGTTAGGTATGGAAAAAAAATTTGAGTGAGGCCACTACTGCAAAACTCTCATCATGACAACCAGCTGACTCCACGGAACTATAAAACTAAAGCCAGTTGGAGTTGTGTACACTAAAACCACCAAGGAAAATTAGCCCAATGTTTGGAAAGTTAGACTACAGAAAGCTGAGTTTTAAAGAAGTTTGGAGTAATTGGTGAATTTAAGATAATGATCGAGGCAACAGATGAATTTGACAGAATGGGGTAGACAGATTAAAGGAGATTCCAAATTTGGAAATCCCTGACAAGGAATATTGGAGTAGACATAGGCACAAATATTACCTCTGAATGAATGAAATTGTAGAGAAAATAAGACATCTGAGATGAGTAGTGGTTGCAGTAAACAATAATTGAAATTCTTCAGAAAAGGTTTAGGGCTTAGTTATAGGTGAAAAAGGTATATTACTGAGATTGGGATTGGGACAATGTATATTTGTGAAATTTCTCGTAGCAGCAAATCTGATATACAGCAACACTTATCAACAGGGATTTATATTTAAAACATCAAATCGGCTTCAGCTTCAAGAGATATTTCAAATTTATGATCAAAAAGGACTCGGGAAAAAGACCTTGATTGCTGCTGCTGAATTGATCACAGTGTACAACGTTGTAAAACATCACCAGTCATTGTTTCTTTAGATTGTACTACAAAACTCGATGCCTTAAATATCCAGATTAAAAAGTAGCTAATAAACAATCAACAGCAACAGACCCATCATCATCAAGAACTAAAGCTTCGGCGATTGTGAAAAACATTCTTGCACCTTTCTCAGTAAGACAATGCATCATGAACTGAAAGAAATACAATTTTACAGTATTGCTATGGATTCCAGCAACCATAATGCAGAGAAAAATATTTCCACTTTTGGTTCAGTATTTTACGGAAACAGGTCAGCAACAAAAATTAAGCTAAGTTCATTGCCTAATGAGATGTCAGAAACTATCACAGAATTTTGTTTTAACTTCTCTGAAAAATCTTGGAATTCATATTGATAAACTTGTTGCTTTTTGTGGTGATAACACCAACACAAACTTTGGCAGGTTAGAAAGAAAAGGCCAAAATTTCCGGAGACTGAACTCAGAATTAGAAAGAGAAGTCGAAGGAGTAGGATGTCCAGCACACATTTTACACAATACAATTTCAATCGCAGCTGAAGAATTGTTGTTTGATGTTGAAATGATTGTGGTTAAAATATTCAATTATTTTTCTATCTATGCTGTAAGTAAGAATGGAGAAATTGAAAGACTTGTCAATATGTTGACGTTACATATCAAAAATTGCTATCACATTCAGGAACTAGATGGATATCATTAGTGCTTGCCGTCGAACGAATATTGAAGATTTGGGAGCCTCTGAAAGAGTTTTTTACAGTCGAGAGTAAACCTCCAAAAAAAAAATTGAATTTTTTTCACATCCTCTGGCAGAGGTATACTTTTTGTTCGTACATTCTCAGTTATATATTTTTGAAAAGCAAATAAAAAAAATTGAGAAATCCAATATCACAGTGACTGAAGTGAAAGTTCTACTAGAACAGTTTCTTGGATTGAAACTAAACAAACTCTAAATAAATTGAAAAAACAAGAGAGTTGTGATGATGTTGCAAAAGCAATTGAAATTTTTTTGAAGGAGGTAAATAGTTTTTATGATTCAGCCTATAATTACATGCAGAAATGGGCGGTGTCTTTTCAAACACCATGGATGTGTCTAACTAAACAAAATTCCGAATTGGGAATCTGTTAAAGTCCCTTTATCTCCAAGAAAAAAACATAGATATGGGAAATTCAAACATGTATTTCAATCAGTTTATTTATCTCAGAGATTACATAGAGGAAAATAAACTGTCAGATGTTAAAGAATGGAATGAAATGGATATGCAACAGAAGTGGCTCAAGTTTTTTAAGGAAACAACATAACAAGTAGAAGTCAGGACTAATAAAATTATGCGAGTACATTTTTTCCATTCCAGGCCACAATGGCTCTGTAGAAAGAATATTTTCTTTGATGAAGGCACAGTGGACGGATGAGAGAAACATTGTGTCTCCTGATACCGTTGAAGCTATTCTTCGGGTTTTTTGTAATTTTAACTTAAGCTGTGCAGAATTTTACAAGTTAATTAAAAATGAGAAAGTCCTCCTCAAAAATGTGAAATGCTCAGAAGTATGACTGGTATGACAAAAAATAAAATAAAACTGGTACAGTCGGTCCTCGTATAACACGTGTTTACATTACACGAATTCGATCATACACGATTTATAAATAGGGGAACGTTATCTTATATAACAGAACCGAATTCGCTTATGCACGATTCGCCTTTGTGTTTACAAGAAATGGCAGTTGAACGCGGAATCACCAACCGAACGCAACACGATAGGAATGAAGAAGATTCTGAAAATGTATTTATGTGTTTTATATCAGTGAAGGGGAAACACATTTCACCATAATAACGTAAAAACCAACACAATTCCAGCTATCGATATAATAGCAAATGCAATTAGATGGAGTTTACTACCAGTTTATAACAGATTCCATTAGCAGAAACGCAACTGGAAATTGTTTTTATTGTTTTATGGTAGTAACCCCCCAGAAATGTGCTTTAGTAAAATGTGAGGTGTTAATAGTGTATCTCGGCCTTGTTGTTTATTCAGTTTATTCATTACGGTGTTGTTTATTCAGTTGCTACACGCGCGCAGCTTTATGTGTATCAAGCGTGCCTCCTCGTTTTATAATTGTGCTTTATTCCCTATAAATGAGTAAAATACTTAAAAGGTGTGAAAAGGAAGCGTTCTGGCTAAGATACTGCAGATTCAGAGAAAAAAAAAAAAAAAGCAATATCGATAAACAGAGGCGGACTGGATCAAAAATTCTTAACCGGGAAAATTTATAGTGACCTCATATTACGGTTTATGGCCAAAATCACACCGGCCTCCGGCCCACCGTGGTTTCCCCCGTAAGGCTTCTGTCCGCCTCTGTCGATAGAGAAAAAATATGAAATTGTGAAACGCTTTGAGCGAAATGAAAGGCCATGTGATATTGCACGTGCTATAGACCTAAATCAGGCAACGCCGAGAATTACAAAGAATGCAGAGAAAATAAAAACAACTTTCATAGCAGGAACAACTCAGCGTAATTAAAATCCATTAGATTAAGACAAGAATTGGAAGAGATGGAACGGTTATCATCTGTTTGGATAGAAAATCAAATAAAAAACAAGTTTGCTTACGATAGAAGCAAAAGCATTAGCAATATTTTATTACGACTTACGTATTATAATTTATACTTACGTATTATAAAATACGTAAGTATTTTATTACGACTATTTTATTTAATATAATAATTTTTTTACGAATAAAATACGTATTTTATTCGTAAAAAATACTTTTTTAGTATTAAAAAAATACTAAAAATACTTTATTATAATATTTTTATTACGTATTTTAATCGTTATAAAATACTTACATTTTATAACGATTAAAATTACCCGATTATTTATTGTTTGGTAATGTTTTGGTTCCAAATGTGTGTTCAATCTTGGGTGGTCGGCACCTAACCCTACTTTTCCCATAGGGCCTGTTGTTTATATTGCACGATTTCGCATTGCACGAGGTTTTCTAGGAACGCAACTATTGTTCTATACGAGGACAGACTGTACCTTAATTGGTTTAGAATTTATTTTCTTGTTACAATCGCAGTTAAATTTTAGTATTCTTTCTTTTGTGTCATTAAAGATACTGTGAAGCAAGAATCTTGTCTTTCGTTTCAACCAACTATCCCCCCCCCCCAGGCCCAAGGACACTACACGTCCCATCTAGAGCAAAGTTTCCGGCATCCCCCTCCCCCCCCATACTTCTCTTTCAACCCATGCACGGTACTAAGTACTATAGGTTTTGATACCTTTCGTGTTTGGGGTTTTCATAAAAAAAAAAAAAAAAAATTGGTTCGGCAAACTTATGGCGACCCTAGTTTAACCACTTTGAGCCTCCAATAAGCAAAGTAGGGGTGCTGTACTGAATGATGAGTCATCTGTCATATAATATTGCCTGGTGACACATAAGAGCAGCATTCTTCTGTGTGATGTTGAAGCCACAACTCAGTCCTGCTTATGTTGGTTCACACCCGTGTGGTCACCTCTAATATACTAAGTGCAGTGTTTCACACTTTGTATATGGGAGTATACCCTGAGTTAATAACAGACCCACCATCATGAAGGTGAATCCAGAGAATTTGGTTGTTGCAGAATAAACTGTTTGTTCTGCAACAATCTGCAAACATCACTGAAATTTTGTCCATTTGACTCACAAATGGGACCTGAATATTAGTTCCATCAGTGTTTTAGACTCTAGCCCATCATACTGAAAGAACATCTGTGATTTCTCTTTCTTTTGAAATTGAATAAAATCAGATAGTATCACAGTTCTTAACTTTAGTAACAATACAAGCCATACAATAATAGAATGGCTGGAATGATAAATAAAAATTCCTTGTCTTGCCTGGTATGCAGCAAGGAAACAGCGAAGTGGGGAAAAAAAAAAAAAAAAAATACTTGTTGAGTTAGTCTTGGAACACTGGAGAGTTCCAAAATTATTAACAGGGTTTTTTTTTAATAAAGTGTTCCTTTAGTATTCTACAAGTATTGATGAATTGTATTATCTCTTTATTGGCACGTAAATTTACCCACTTGAAATTGTAATTATTTATTGCCTTTTATATTCAAGACATTGCCAAAAATGTTATTCTTTTTCACAATTAGTGTAAACAAAACAACTATTGGCTCTGCTGTTTCAGTCTGTTTTTGCTCAGTTTTATCTCCCTCATTCTTTATTGTTCAGTTTACTTTTCTCTTAAAAGCAGTGCTATCAATTAATCGCTTACACAGTAACATAACATTGTTACAGAGGAAACAAAGACAATTGTACAAAGAGCATTTCTGAAATATTTTCAATCACCCACAAAGCCTTTCAAAATCATACATCTAATAAGTAAATATTTGAAGATTAATATAAAATGAGGAAGAGTTCAGTGAAAAAGGTAAGTTCTTTTTTCTCTGTTAGAAAATTAAAGTTGAAATCTGGGTAATATAATATTACTACATTTAGAGTAAAATAACATAGTGCATGGAAATAATTTTTTTTTTTGTTATATTTATTTTTTTGCTGTTTGATGATGTCTACAAACACATTGATATGATAGTTATATGGAGTACTTGATGAATGTATCATGGCAACATATGTATCTAATATGAATTGTGGGACCCAGAATTTTTAGTTCTCCATTTCTGCTCATCACTTAGTTACTGATATTTTTCAGAAATAATGTTGGAAAATCCCATGACTTAAACTCCCTCATGCCAAAAAGCAATCATAACTCAGCCATGATTTAAATCTAAAACAGCTGCCTTTTACATTACTGTTTTATAACTTCAAATTAATTGAAGTACAGTAAAAACTCTTATTGGCTTTGAGATGAAATCTACACCCTGCACAAACAGCTGTTATGCATGCTCAGGCAAAGTGCAACTAAGTTTTAATGAATTACTAAATCTTGGAAGTTCCATTGTACACCAGCTCTCCGACTTACGAAAGAGTTGCATTCTGCGGAACTCTACATAAATCGAATTTTACATAAGTCGGAATTTCCTTCAAGGTTTGTGCAGCATTCATAGCTATGTACACCGAATTTGATTGAAGCAAAAAGAAATGTTCAACAAACATTTAAATAGAATTATTTATTCGATTTTTTTCATCTCATGTATAGGAAAAATTTCAAAAGTGTACAAAATTAAAAAAGGTGTAATTACAAAAATTTTACTTTAGCATTGTGGAAAGCTGCACAATTATTGAACCTATTAAACCACCCGTTGCTTGCCATGAACTTGGCTTGGGGTTCGCTATATTTATCCTTAATATTTTCATAAATACTTCTTACTTTTACTTGAATGACCATCAGACTCGGGAGCACTCATTTCTGAATCTGATTTTCGATCCATATTATTAATAGCTTTTCCATCTTCGATATAGCACCTGAACATTTTTTTGTGATCACTGTTGATCTTAAATGTGTTGATCCTTTAACGTGGTCTTTTATATATTCACACTCTCCTTTAAAATAGTATTCATTGTTGAAGCAGCAAGACCCAATTCCCGTGCAATAGATTTTTTTTTTTTTTTTTTTTTGTGAACCCCAAACACGAGGTATTAGAACCTATAGTACTTAGTACTGTGCTTGGGTTGGAGATTGAGAAGACGAAAGAAGATATTTGTTGACATTGGACTTGAACTTCTGTAGATTGTAATTTTCAGGAAATACGTATGAAGGAAGGTTGTTCCAGAAAACGGCAGTTGAATGAATAAATGAGGAAGATGAAAAGTTGGTTCTGTGGGTTTGAAGTTGGACAGTAAATGGATGTTGGCTGGTGGCGGCACGTGTTCGGACTGTTTTGAAAGAGAGAGCGGGAATTATAGAAGCTAATTCAGAAGAACAGTGCCCATGGAAGTATCTGTAGAAGAGGCATGCAGCAGAAACAGTGCATCTATGAGACAGCGAGTGGAGAGACTCTGTTAGAGATGAATCATTAATTAACCTAACTGCCCTCTTCTGAATGGAATCAAGAAGCCTGAGAGAGGTTTTGGGGGCACCATCCCAGATGTGGGAACAATATTCCATGGCAGGGCGGATTTGCGATTTATACAGAGTGAGCAGCTGTTTGGAAGAAAAGTAACGCCGAGAGCGGAAGAGAAAACAAAGTTTTTTAGATGCAGAGGAAGCAATATTTGTAATGTGCTTGTGCCAAGAGAGATTAGAAGTCAGGGTAATCCCCAAAAGAGATATATCCTTTTGCCTAGAAATTGGAGTGTCACTAAAGTTAAGCATAGGAGCAGAAGAATCCTTTTTTGCGAGATATAAGACAAGACTGAGTTTTAGAAGGGTTGAAATCAACTAAGTTGTCTTTGCCCCACTGGAGAATTACCTGAAGATCGGCATTTAAGGAATTGGTAGCAGATTTTCGAGAAGTTGAAGTTGATTGAGCAGGACAAGGTTTCTCAAAATGGAAAGTTGAATGTAATGTGCTATCATCGGAAAAACTATGGATAGGATTTCCAGTCAATGGAAGAAGGTCATTAATATACAAGAGGAAAAGAGTGGGGGAAAGAACTGAACCTTGGGGACACCGGCATTAGTGGAGAAGTTAGAAGACAGAGAGCCATCAACCATCACCCTCAGTGAGCGATCAGAGAGAAAACTGGATAACCAATTACTAAAAACAGTTAGCAAACCATAAGATGGAAGCTTGTTTAGAAGACCTTTATGCCAAACACGATCAAAAGCCTTTGAGATGTCAAGAGCAACTACTTGTGTTTCACCGAACCTTTCCATTGAATTGGTCCATAAATGGGTAACATAAGCCAGAATATCACCAGTGGATCGACACTGACGGTATCCATACTGGTGATCGTTGATCAAACGGAAGGTTTCTGGGTAGTTAAAGAGTTGGCGGTTAATTGATTTCTCCATTACTTTAGAAAGAGTAGAAGTAATTGCAATGGGACGATAATTGGATGGAGGGATTTGTCACCCTTTTTAGGAACTGGCTGGATATGAGCAAATTTCCAAGCAGAAGGAAAAACACCTTTAGAATAATAAAGTGAAAAAAGGTGGCAAAGAATAGGAGTAAGTTCAGGAGCACAGGTTTTGAGAACAAGTGGAGAAATACCGTCAGGACCTGGAGCTTTCTTAGCATCGAGATTCATCAAAATCCTTCTGATATCCTTTTGACGGAAGACCACAGGAGGCATTGAATGGAGTGTGTTGGGAATGGTGGGAGGTGTTTTACCAAGATCATTAATACATGAGCTGGAAGAAAAATGGGATGCTAGCAGGTCAGCTTTATCCTTGGCTGAAGTGACTACAGAACCATCTGGTTTGGACAGAGGTGGGAGCAGAGATGGGCAAAAGTTGCGGCCAATAGCTTTGGCAAGAGACCAGAATGTTCGGCTACCATTAGGGCAAGAAGCAAGTTTTCTACTCTTAGCCTGTTCAAACTCTAGTTTGGACTGATTAATAACTGCTTTACAACTGTTGTGAGCTTTGGTGTAGGCAGAAAATGAAACTGAAGAATTAGAAACAAGCCAATTACGATATGCAACATTCTTCTCTTGGACAGCCTTAGCACATTTATTGAAAAACCAAGGTTTAGATAAAGGACGAGATTTTAAAGTGGAATGTGGGATAAAGGATTCCATTCCTGCAAGAATAATTTCGCTGACACGATCTGAGCAAACGTTGACATCAGAACTTTTGAAACAGTAATCCAATCAAGGAAAAGAAGAAAAGAAGTCTCGCAGGTCATCCCATTTTGCATTCTTGTGATGCCAAACAACACGAGGTTGGGAATAGCCATGAGATAAAGGTTCCATTGGAGAAGAGACAATCACCAAGTTGTGATCTGAAGTGCCTAAAGGACCTCTCACTTCGACCGTGTACTTAGAAGGGTTGTTTGTGAGAAAAAGATCAAGCATATTGGCTGTATGATTAGGATTGTCCGGTATTCTTGTAGGTAAATTAACAATCTGTGCTAGGTCATTAGTAATTGCAAAAGCCTCAGCATCTCGACCTGCTGGGTCGGTGTGACTAGAAAACGGAAGCCAGCTGGGGTTGTGAACATTAAAATCACCAAGGAAAATTACCTCACTGTTAGGAGAGTTGGACTGGAGAAAGTCAAGTTGCAACGAGAGGAAGTCAAAGAGCTCCAAGTGATTAATCGAGTTGGGAGAACGGTAGAGACAACAGATGAATTTGACACAGTGAGGTAGAGAGATTTTAAGCCAGAGAAGATCAAAGAGAGGAGATTCCAAATTGCCAAGTCTCTGACAGGGAATATCAGAACGGAGATATGCACAAGTACCACCTTTGAGGCGAAAGGAATCATACAGCGAATAATTTGGGCATCTGAGATGAGCAGTAGTTGAATCAACCGATAACTGAGATTCTGTCAGAAAAAAGTACATGAGGTTTGGCAGACTGCAAGTGGAAATGGACATCGTTGAGATTAGAATTGAGACCACATATATTTGTGAAATGAATTAGGAAGATGACAAACTTTGTTCTGATTCGTACTTCTTAATCATTTTCATCTTCATTTCTAAATCAGTTTTGTTTCGTTTCCTAGCACTGCAACCACTTGCCTTTTCCATTGGTCACTTTCTCTTCATCAATTTAATAAGTAAATAGGAATGAAGAGAAGATTCTGAAAATTTATTTGTTTTTTATATGATTGAAGATTTCAGTGGAGGGGAAACACATTTCACCATAATAATGTAAAAACCCACACAATTCCAGTTATCAGTATTATCGTAAATGCAATAAGATTGAGTTTAATACCTGTTTATAATCATTTCGCTAACAGAAAAGCCCAATAAACAGGAAAGTGCAATTTTTTTTTATTGTTTTATGGGCATGATCTCCAGAAATGTGCTTTAGAAAAATATCACAAAGGCATTTAAAATTGATTCTAATAACAGAAAATATAATAATGATGAAAGAGTAGTGCATTCTCTGGCTAGACCGTGTGGCCCTTCCTCTCAGCCAATGGGAGCATTTGTAAATGTGTTGGCTGCGTGTTTTGTTTATGCCTCCTTTAGTTAAAAGTGATTTTTGTGTTGTGCTTATTTGACATAAATTTATATAAAACTAATACAATTTCCATTATAAAAAATGATCTTTTAGAGATTTAAATAGTTTAGTTATGTAGTGGAAATTTCAACTTTTGAGGTCTCGGAACAAATTACCAAAAAAAAAAAAAAAAACCTGTCATTGGGTTCAATTATGATATTTTCACAATATCTCCTACTGGATGCAAAATACATTTCCATAGTATTATTTTTTTCCTTTCACCAACCGACAAAAACTTAAGTAATGTTGAATTTATGTAATTTGAGTATTATATATGTTGGGGAGTGCCTTTACTTATTAGGAAGTTTTACAAACAGCTGCATATTTTGCAGTCCTCTGGCAAGGGGAGAACTCGGCATTGTGTTGAACTGTGTATTGAATTTTATTTCTAAATACAACACATTTAAATGTCAGTTTAGGAGTTGAGATTATAAACAAAAAATAAAATAATAGATAAAGTTAAAAGTAATCAAAACAACAATGAAACTTTCAGAGGCAACCGACATATAATTTAAGTGACATGACATGGATAGTATCTAAAATTGGGGGGGGATATGTTGGGTTGTTTAATGATTGGCTTGAATATCTGAAAGTTAGTTCTGTTTATTGACTGTCATTGTTAGTTGTTTATGTTCTCCCACCAAAAAAAAGTAATAAAATAATGAACCCAGACCTATGTGACTGATCCAGTATCGTAAACTGCTTCTAGATATAAGCATTTGGTGCTGAATGATATTTTAATTTTTCATATGTTGCTATTGTGAAGTCTTCATATATAGTCCATTGCACTATTGTTGTGTAATGATTATTACGTTATATCCTTCAGCCCAAATGAGGCATAGGAACAGCAACATAATCCCCTCTGGAATGTTCAGTAGCACTTGATACTTTGTTCTAGTATAGCCATTCTACGTCATAGCCATTGCAAAGACTATAAACAGAGAGAATAATTCCACCCTGGTTTTGTAAGGAATACACTGTTCCCTGCAAACACCTGCTGGTGTTTGAAATACTGTGCTTTTACTCAAAATTGTTTTTAAACTGCTTATGATATTAATTCAAATGATATCCTCCACAGAAATACTAATCATGCTAAGGAAACTGCTTAGCAGTTTCCTTATACTTAGATATTGATGTGTGCTGCATAATGAGACAATTGCATGACATGTATGTAATGAAATTACATACATTTCATGCAATGTATATAATTCTGTGGTGTTATAATATAAAATCATTTGGAAAGTTACCCAGTGCAAGACAGAAAATCAGGATTAGGAATAACAATGAACATGGTCCATGAACCAAATGTTAGTGAAGACACAGTCAGAAGAATTAATTCTTCAGCTAATAATGTTCTGATTCCACTAACACTACACCTGAAGACAACAGCTCCACATTTCTAATGTAACTCTTTATATAATGTTGTAGATCAAGATGTAAGCTTATAATAATGATATACAAGCTTATAAACTATAATTGATAGTAACACATCTGTTTTAGTAATGTGATTTTATCATAGCATGTAACATTGCCTAAAAGCGTGTAGTTTGTACTGCTGTTAAATAAGTAGGATTAGCGAAGTGCTATCCTTTTCAATCTCTAGGTTCATGGGTTGTTTTTAAATTAAATTTAGAATAAAATAATGCAACCGACCAGTATAGCAAAGCAAAGGGCTCAAAGTAGCAGGAATGCTTTGGTTTGGGAAAGAACTTCTGAAGGCAGTTATCCTATGAATCAAATTGTGTGTTACTTGGGCTCTTTTTTGCGAATCTACCTCTAGCAGGACATGAGGATAAGTGCAAACTCTTGAGTTCTGATGGGAATTTATGAGAACTTAAAGAATAGATATGATGCCCTCAAAGGATTAAAAGAAAGAAAATAATCAGTACTCAGCCACCCAACCCCTGCATCAGCATCAATCAACATGAAGACATCCTCCACAGCAGAGATCCTTACTCCATAGGAAGTGGCTCTAGTTAGTGACTTGATTGTTAGCAAGCGGGAAATATACTGTGCAAAAAAAAGGACAGGTGGAATAGGACCAGTGCATAGTAGGAACTAAAATAGGTGTTGTAGAGCAGCTATCTTCTTTTCAGGGCAAAAACAGGGTGATATTGTTGGCACTAATGATATTAAGAGTAGGAGATCTGAGGATTAATTAACAAGTACAGAGCAATGTTTAGGAAAAAGTAACTAGTTAGAATTGAAAGTGTCTGCAGTCTTGACCAGCACAATAGGAGGGAGGAAAGGAGTGAGTAAGTACGTAATGAGAATCTTGTCAGTCAGTCAGTCAGTTCCACCCTGGAGATACAAGCCTCTTTGGGTAGAATTTTTTTCAGTGTGGTTTATGCTTGTTAACACATTTGCTGCCTCAAGCATATATCCATAAAAGGGCACTAGGAGTGTTGTGCTGCAATGCACAAATGCATTCAAAATACACCCAAGTAATATACCTTAATACCCATGAGCTGTCTTTTTAAGTGGTCAACCAACAAGTGCCATAAATGTAAAGGCACATAGAAATTAACAACTACCTAGCAGTGGCACACTGATTCAATGCTTTGCATTTATTTATAGACTTGTCATTTGTTTTTTGCTTGTGTTGATGTTAGTTTATGTACATTAACATTTTTATAAAATGTTAACTTTTGTGATAACTAAGAGAAATGTGAAAGAGGAATTGTTGAAGCCCAACATAAAAAAGGCACCTAGTTTAGATGGGACTCAGCCTAAAACACTGATGGATCCAATATCTCTCTATTACAGAAGATTTAGGAGAAGTCCGGTTGGCCTGCCTCCCTAAAATCCACTCATGCACACCTTCTCGATGGTAAGCCCTGTTACGTCACTTAGGTGGCAACGAACGTGTAGAGTGGTTCTCTTCAAGACGCCTGGTCAGCGTGAAGAGGAAAAGACCAAACCCTCCAGCAATGAGAGCACAACAATACAAATGGCCCTCAGTTCCCAGCAGCTTTCACTCTCCCTCTTACGGCAGCGAGAGGATCAGAGTGGAAGCAGAGAGTGCTAAGAATCTCTGGGTACGACCAGGCTGCCATGCACGGAAATTGAACTTAGCCTGTTATAACGTACGATCACTCATCGGTGAAGACAGGATATTAGAGCTGGAAAAGGAATTAGAAAATGTGAATTGGAATATCATCGGTTTGGCTGAAACAAAAAGAAGAAATGAAGTCTATCAAGTGGAAATCTGCTGTACACCAATGGAAACAGTGAAAGGAGTGAAGGTGGAGTTGGGTTTCTGGTCCATAAAGATTTTAAAAACAACATTTTGGAATTCAAAAGTACATCACCAAGGGTGTCAAGACTAATACTCAAGATTTCTAAGAGGTACAAGCTAAAGGTTATAATGATTTATGCACCAACATCGAGCCATGATGATGAAGAGGTTGAAGAAATGTACACTGAAATTGAGTCTTCTAGATGAGCAGAAAACCCACTACACTATTATTATGGGGGACTTCAATGCTAAGGTTGGAAAAAGGCAAAACAGCGCAGAAAGAGGAACTATAGGAAATTTTGGAATTGGTGAAAGAAATAAAAGAGGTGAAAGACTTGTGGAATTTGCAGAATCTCAAGGACTGTCAGTAATGAACACTTTTTTCAAGAAAAGGGTGAACAGAAAGTGGACATGGAAGAGTCCAAATGGATTAACAACTAATGAAATCGACTTCATCCTCACTAACAGAAGATATATTGTGAATGATGTTACCGTCCTGAATAAGGTAAATGTTGGAAGTGATCACAGAATGGTAAGATGTACACTTGATATAGATGTAGGAAAGGAAAGGAAAAAACTGACTCGAGTAAATAATACAAAGGTCTTTGAAATAACAGAGGAGGAGAAAAAGCAGTATGTACTGGAACTTAAGAACAAGTTTGAGCTTCTGCAGACTGCTCAGGACCAAGATATCGACAAGGAATATTACAACTTTCTGAAAGTGATAAAGCCCAAGAAACCTATAGGGAAACAGAAATCCAAAGAAGAAAAAATTAGTCAAGAAACACTTGTCATGATGAACCAAAGACGACAAATGAAGAGCAAGAAAAACACTGACAGGGAGAAAATTGAGTATACTGAGTTATGCAAAGCCATTAGAGACTCAGAGAGGACATAAGAAGATTTAACACAAGAAAAGTAGAACAAGCATTAAGGGAAAACAAAGGATTTAAATCAGCAGCCATGAGCAATAATACAGAAAGACAAATGATACTGAAACTGAAGAATAGCGATGGTGTACTTATAAACAGCAGAGAAGGCATAATTCAAATAGCAGAAGACTACTATAGAGAATTATACAAGGAGCGAGGGAATGATACCAGCAGTGGGGAAGATGGATTGCAAAGTAGCAACACATACGGCATATCCGATATTCTTCCTGATGAGGTAGAACATGCATTGAAGAAAATGAAGAATCGGAAAGCCCCGGGGGAAGATGAAGTTACTGTAGAGTTGTTAAAATTGGGAGGAAGAGACATAACACAAAAACTGGCAAGGCTCTTCACAAAGTGCATTAGAAAAGGTGTGATGCCTAAGCAGTGGAATAATGCAATCATAGTTTTGCTGCATAAGAAAGGAGATAAATCAGAAATTGGAAATTATAGACCAATTAGCTTGTTATCCCATATCTACAAGTTGTTCACAAGGGTCATTACTAACAGATTAGAAAGAATACTTGATGAGAATCAACCGAAAGAGCAAGCTGGCTTTAGGACAGGATTCTCAACTATGGATCACCTTCACGTAATATCACAGCTAATGGAGAAAGCAAATGAATATAAAACACCATTATGCCTGGCATTTGTGGATTATGAAAAGGCATTTGACTCCATACAGCATAAGGCAATGTTTCGGGCACTGGAAAGACAAGGCATAGATACTCCATATATTATGATTTTGAAGAAAATATATGAGAGTGCTACATCCTTTATTAGACTAGACAAAGACAGTAGCAAATTTAAAATCGAGAAAGGAGTTCGACAAGGAGACACAATATCTCCGAAGCTGTTTACTGCTGCCCTTGAGGAAGCTTTCAGAAGATTAGACTGGTCGCAGAAAGGAGTCAATGTGAACGGAGAGTACCTAAACCATTTACGATTTGCAGATGACATTGTGGTCATAAGTCACGATCCCAAAGAATTAGAGGAAAATCTTAATCAGTTATGCACAGTTAGTAAGGATTTTGGACTAAAGATGAATATGGCTAAAACAAAAGTAATGATGAACAAGTATGCCACGGAAAGGGAAATAATGATTGAAGGAGCAGTAATTGAAAAGGTGGAGTCATATACTTATCTGGGACAAGTTATTAGCTGTAATAATGATAGATGGCTGGAAGTCAAGAGAAGAATAAATTTTGGATGGATAGCATTCAGGAAATATAGCCACATACTGAAGAGCAATATCCCAGTTTGTCTGAAACGTAAAATAATGAATCAATGTATACTCCCCACCATGACTTATGGAAGTGAAACTTGGGCACTCACCAAAAGAATGGACGAGAAGCTAAGAACTACACAGCGAAGAATGGAACGAATTATATTGGGAATCAGACTGTTAGATAAGAAGAGAAACACATGGATTAGGCAGCAAACTCAAGTAAAGGACATTCTTATCAAAACTAAAGAACTAAAATGGTCTTGGGCAGGACATGATGACAGATGGACTAAGAAAATAACAGAATGGAACCCAAGAGGGGCTAGAAGAAAACCTGGAAGACAAAGGCGGAGATGGATAGATGAAATTCATGAGTTTTTGAGTAGTAAATGGATGGCCAGTGCTCAAAACAGAAGGAACTGGAAAGTTGCTGGAGAGGCCTTCATCCTGCAGTGGATTGAAAATGGCTGATGATGATGATTAGATGGGATTTATCCAGTTATATTAAGAGAGGTAGCAAAAGAAATAAACAAGGCCTTAGCAATAATTATGAGAACATCTTTGGATTCAGAAGGGGTCTCTGTGAGGGGTTTGTGTGGATTAGAGATGTGCAAATGTTTGCCCAATTCAGAAAGGGTGACATGAGTAATTAATTACAGATATGGTAGCTTAACTTCTGTTCCAGGGAAAATAATGGTGTCACTGATTGAAGGAGTAATACAGGACCACCTGGAGTGGAATTCAATTATACTGCAGTCACAGCATGGATTTGTTAAGGGGTAATTTTGTCTAATCAATCTGATTGGATATTAAAATTCAGTAACAAAGCCATGGGATGTAAAACATTACTTTGATATCATATACTTGGATTTCAGGAAAGCTTATGATACTGGGAGAAGATAGAGTGGTTACTAATGGAACTCGTAGATGTTAGCATCAGTAGAGGTATACGATGCAAGAAAGCAAGCTTATGCTGTATCAGCCCAAAAAAAAAAAAAAAAAAAAAAACCCTCACATTTTACTCCTCCATTCATTCCAAATGCCTGTCCAGCTCAGGCTTAAATTTATTTAGGCTGTCAACTTCAACAACACAAGAATAGATGTGCTGCAAATTTCAGTACATCTATTCTACAACCGTCTTTCCTCAGTATAAATCTATGACCTCTCAGGTTCTTAATCTGAGCAAGAGGAAGAATCCCATTCAGCTTGCTCAACCCATTCAAGGCCTTGTACACCTCAATGAGATCACCTCTCATGTGCCTACTCTCCAAGTGCTGCAATTAGCAGAACCCATTGCCTTTCTTGGTGAGAGCACCCCTTTGTTCCCCTCACCAATCTTGTTACCCTTCTTTGTACTCATTCTGGCAACTCTACATCATTCCTAAAATGAGGTCTCCAGACTTGTACACAGTACACTAGGTGTGGCCTGACCATTACCTTGTACAACGGGATAATCACCTCCCTGTCCCTGCTAGAAAAATTCCTATGTATCTTGAAAAGACTCCATGACCTGCCCTGTCAGCGCATCTGCACTGCTCAGCGAACTTCATATCTGACTGCACAATTACCCCCAGGTAATTTTCACTTTCCACTTCCCTGAGTGTTGTACCAGACTTTGCATTTGTCAATGCAAGATGTTAAATGTTAAACATTTTAAATATTAAAAATGTTAAACTGCAGTTGCCACTTCTCAGCCCATTTAGCCAACTTATCTACATCCAGTTGGAGTAGCATACTGTCTTTACTGTTGTTAACAACCCTGCCAACCTTTGTATCATCTGCAAACTTGGACGTTAAGCCTGATATACCTACAAAACAACAATGTGAGCAGCACAGAACCCTGGGGAACTCCACTAATAACATTCGTCCAGGAAGAGCAGTTTCCAGTGACCACTCTGCTGTCACGCACTCAACCATCCCTTTTCCATTGTAGCAACTTACCCTTAATGCCATACCACTTGGTGTACCAATTTGTGCAGCAATCTTCCAAGTGCAACAGCATCAAAAGCTTTACTGAAATCCAAGTACAGCCACTCCCCTGACATACGCAAGGGTTGCGTTCCGTGAAACTGTACATAAGTCGGAATTTCCCTAAATGCTTACACTCGCAACTGTGTGTGCTGAATTTGATTGAAGCAAAAAAGAAATCTTCGACGAACATGCAAATAGAATTATTTATTAAATTTTTTTTTATCTCATGTGCAGGAAAAATTACAAAAATTTCAAAATTATAAAACTACGAAAAGAGAGGGGAGACAGGCATAACATCAACAAGTTTTGCCTTTTGAGCATCGTTACCAGAATTAACTCTCCAGCTGATAAGCACGCCGCTGCGGAAGTTGAGGGCTGTGGAGATTTAGAAGCGGTTTTTCCAAAACATCACAATTTCTCTGCAGCTGCAGAATCGGCACTGGCATTGACCACCAAATACGGTGGATGCGGAAAGGCCATGGAATGACCACAGCATATTCCCGGAGCAATATGGCCTTAGTTGCTAATGCTCCTAAAAACCAAATAACAAACATATGTCTCATTGGTTCATCTGACATCCATTTAGGCCTAAACCTTGAGCAATATTTCTTAGTTTGTATGTAAACCCTAGTAGCTTCCAAGATTAATTCTTTGAATGCTTCATATTTTGAATTTGCTGTTGGTAATATTATCAGTTGGTCCCACCGTATAGAATTTAAATAGTCTCAGACCACCATAGTTCACCTTTACGAAGGCCAAAACCCTTCCCTTTACCTCTGATGGTAGTTACCTCTTTCAGTAAATCGCACTTCAGCACACTGTGATCACTGCCACCTAGTGGTTCCTTTATCTGCAGATTCTTAATGCAAGAAGAATCACTACAGATAATTAATTCAAGAGTATTACTCCCTCTAGTTCCCTCCCAAACATGCTGATGTAGAAAACAATCATCCAATAAATCCACAAAAGCCTTGCTAGTGTGTGTGTGTCCGTCCAACCCACAAATTCCAGTTAATATCCGGGAAATTAAAATCCCCCACTATAATACTCTCTCAATTACTGACCCACTATTTCCCTGTACAGTTTTTTTTATTATATTCATCAGAGTCATTAGGCCTATAACACACTCCTACTTTCAATTTTGATCTCCCAATACTTATGTCACACCAAACTGACTCAACACTGCACTGTCCAGCGATGTCGACTGTCTGTACTTCCTTGGATTTTGTGTTTCTTAACTAATAGCATAATCCCATCTCCCTTCCTATCCTGTCTTACTTTCCTGTATAAGTAAAGAACTCTTTGCTGTTTTTCTTTGTATCCTTTTCCAAAGATTTCTCGTAATCTGCCTTCGCCTGCCTAACCTCCTTGGTCACCTGATTACGTACTAGCTTATATCTGCCATAGGATTCTGTTGTCTGATTATTTATATGCATCCCATATAGTTTTCTTCTCTGCCACGAGCCTCATTAATTCATCTGATGACAAATTAGGCCTAATCCTTTAATAGTATTTCTTAGTTGGAATGAAAAGCCTAGTAGCCTCCAAGATTGAGTCCCTGAGGGCTTCCCGTTTAGAATTCAACGTTGGTTTACACTGGCCAGTAGTTGGTAACATCATCACCAGTTGCTCACTCTGTATAGAATTTAAAAACTGTCTGAGACCCCTGTAGTCACCTTTGTGAAAGCAAAAGCTCTTCCCTTTAACCTTGATGGTAGTTACATCTTTAAGTAACTTCCACATCAGTAAATTGTGATCACTGTCACCCAGTGGTTCCTTTATCTGCAAATTCTTAATGCATGAATAATTACTACTGATTATGAGATCAAGAGTATTACTCCCTCTGGTTGCCTCTCAAACATGCTGCTTTTGAAAACAGTCATCCAATAAATCCACGAAAGTCTTGCTAGTGTGTGAGTGACCAATCCACAAGTTTCAATCAATATCTGGAAAGTTAAAATCCCCCAGTATAAGACATTCTGATTTATTGGTCCACTCTATTTCTTTGCACAATTGTTCATTATACTCATAGATTCATTAGGCCTATAACTAGGGTTGCCAGATTTCTGACTGGATTAAAGGACACTCAAAAATAATTAATGCTACCACTCGCCAGCTGTCACTCCATCCCCTCCCACTCCAAAAAAGAATTGAATTATTTAGTTAATAAATAAACATTTTGATTATATTTTTTAGATTGTGGATTAAAAATAATAGTTTTCATATTGACTATAAATATTTTCAAATTTTACTTTAATTTAGAATTTGAAATATTTGGTAAACCATGGCTTTCTATGGGAAAGGATATGGATTGATATATAAGGATAATGAACAATATGGATGATATAAAAAGCACGAATTGTGATCCACATATTTTTATGCAAGTTTAGTGCCTTAATTGACATAAAGCTAAAGTAATTTTAGGTAGATGAAAAAAAAGCAAAAAAACCCCCCAAAAAAAAAAAAAAAACTTACTAGTTTAATAAAAAATGTTTCTCTGTAAAAGTTATAGGAAAAACAGTTTAAACAAAGCCATTTAACTCCATATTATAAAAAGTGATTTTTTTTTCAATACCTATCTACCAGTCACATGATTTGTGTGAAAATAAGATCATGGCCACACGGTGTAAGTTTTTATGCTTTATCAAAAAAAATAATTTAATTGAGAAGTATGAAGTTAAGTGCATGGTGTTCGTGAAACTACGTATATGAGCCGGAGAAGCTAGAATAGGTTAAGATTATCTCTTTATGATTCATTTCTGAGTGGCGGATTTTGAATTTGAGGGGCTTTTTAACATCTCCTGTTAAAGCTTTGAAATGAAATTGTAATTTTTTGTCAGTTTGGGGGGCCTGCACATGTGGATCCGAGGCATATGCCTTTTACACCTCTGAGGAAATCCTCCACTGCCATTATGAGGTACAGGTACTGAAAAATGAAAATAAAGGACAAATTGCATCCTTTCTTGTTTCAATAAAGGACAAGGATAGTTTGGCTAGAATAAAGGATTGTTTCAAAGGAGATCTGGCAACCCTACCTGTAACACACACCTACTCTCATTTTCCCTTTCCCATTCTTATGTTACACCAAACTGATCCAACATTGCATTGTCCACCAATATCAATTGGATGCACTTCCTTAGATTTTGTTTCTTAACTAACAGCATAACCCCTCCTCCCTTCCTGTCCTGTATCTTTTCTGTACACATTATACTCCTCAAATTCCAATTCCACACTGTTTATATCTGTGACAACACGTCTCTAATATCCCAGCAATATCTGCCTTTGATGTCTTGACCAACACTTCAAACTCATTACCTATGCTCCTAGCATTGGCGTACATGCAAGTATACATGCGGCTCCGTAGCCAGGTGGGCAGGAGCAGCAGTGCGTAGCACATGCTCCTTGATTAGACCAGGGTTCGAGCCCATGACCACCAAATATGGAGGATGCGGAAAGGTCAGGGAATGACCACCACATATCCCCGGAGCAATATGGCCTTAGTTGCTAATGCTCCTTAAAAACCAAACAACAACAATAAGCAAGTAATACATGCATTTGTTTGTACTCTTAGTTACCCTAACACATCCCATGTATTTACTTGTTCCACTATGACTCCCAGTTGTCCTAGAAATCTCCAGCATCTTGCTTTCCAGGCTGTTGCTCATCTAATCGAAGCTGTGCAAGAATCACTTTTGCCTCCGCCTGTGGCCACTGTTAACCTTTTAGTCTATGAATGACCCACCTAACACTGCCCCGATAGCATAAAAAAATATTCTTGCGCCCTTTCTATTTAAGTGAACTCTGTCCCTGTAGAAGCAGTCTTTCCTGTCAACAAGCACAGGTCATGCTGAAAAAATTCTACCCCTTGAGCATTGCACAATGTCTCCAGGCCAAATTAATTGACAAGGCTCTCATCATATGCTCCTTCCTCTCGTGTCTGGGCAGAATTGCAGGCACTTTCACATTCAACCCTAACTTACGACTTTTATTTCAACATTGACCTGTACGTGTTGAGTAAATCTACAGATCTCTTACTCTTAATGTCATTAGTTCCAAGATTATATTTGCTCTACAACATCATCAACTTTTGCCCCTGGTAGACATATCCTGGTCCTGTTACACCTATCCTCCTTGCAAAGTATATTCCCCATCTCCCTGACAATAGAATGACTAACAATAACTATATTGACATCTACGAAAAAGTAGCAATATTGTGATCTAATATGCTATTTGTATGCGATTTAGCCTGGAATACATGGGTTGAAGGAGAGTGGAAGCAAACCGATATCATAACTAAACTCACTTCCTTGTATAATTTTTTTTTTTTTTTTTAATAATTATCAGTATTTCGAAATATTATTGTTAAAATAAATGACCAAGGATCTGTGGTTGAAAAAAGGAACTTTAAAACGAGAAGCAAGCACTTCTAGTATTGCAACTGTGGTCAATGAAAACAAACACAATATTGTCACACTTCAAAGTGAGGATGAAAAATTGCAGCCTTTTGTTTCCCAAAAATCCGAAGTGAAAAAACAGGAACTAACTAATAAAAGAACAAAACAAAAGTATGATGATAGTTATTTGAACTTCAGCATTACATGTGTTGAAAATAAAGATGCTCCTGATGTACAGTGCATTGTATGTAATAAAAATTAGCAAACCATTCTTTGGCTCCCGCTAAACTTTTGTTTTGTAAGTGTTCCATAAATATATTGTTCGAGATGTGAGATTAAAAGTGTTCTGTAAATATAGTGAGAGATAAGAGAAGTGTTCTGTGACTGAAAAAGTTTGGGAAATGCTAATTTAGACATTGATTAGAATTTGGGGCATTGTTAAGGGCATATTCGGTCTGTTTAGTTAGAGTGGAGGGTGAGAGACTGAAGGCTGGGGAAACAGGCAGTAGAATGGGGTTGATAGAGTAGGCATCCCCCAAAGTGGTCAGTGGAGATCAGCCCAACCAGGTGAATTATGGGGTAGCAGGAAAAGGAGAAGACAGAGACCCGTCTCCTCTCCTCTCCCTCCTGCCTGGGGATGGGGTTTTAAAGGGGAACTGGGTTTGAGTATCTGGTTCAGATTGCCAAATGGCTTGTGTCTGCAGCAGAACTGCAGTGTCTCCCCATCGATCTTTGTCAGGTCCATGTAAGTGTTGAATCCGGTAGGATGGTCAAACTGCCCATTCTGTCCCCGGTGTAGGGGGATATGTTAGCTAGCTTGGGGGGGGGGGGGGAAGAGCAATCTCCCTCAACTGCCAGGGGGGTGAGATAGACACATTTACTTTTTTCATAATCTGCATTCTCACTTCATGCATTCTATTTTTATACTTTTTTCTTATGATTTCATTTTATTTATTTTTTTGTTAGGTTGTGTGTGTGTGTGTGTGTGTGTGTGTGTGTGTGTGTGTGTGTGTGTATATATATATATGTCCAAATTAGATAAGTTATAGTGTAATGTAAGTACCTCCATAGTTTGAAAATCGATGTAACCACTGGCCAGCCGTACCTCCAGTATACATGAAAAAATATACTGGAGGTACGGTTGGCCAGTGGTTACATCGATTTTCAAACTATGGAGGTATTTACATTACACTATAACTTATCTAATTTGGACATACTTAACGTCCGATGTAATGTTCTATCGTTTGATGGCATTAATCGGTTAGTTCTATATGTAACACTTAATAATTTTATATATTTTTACAATCTAACTCTGTAATATTTGGATTCTATATATATATATATATATATATATATATATATATATATATATACACACACACGCCACGAAGAAAGAGTGCTATTCTTGCTTTACGTGAGGAAGGATGTTCTTCCCGTCATATTGCTTATAGAGTGTCTTGTAATCAGTTGACAGTGAGTAGATTTCTTTCCAAACTGAAGAATACTGGTTCTGCTGATAGGAAAAATGGAACAGGATGCAAATGAATCTCTACCCCAAAATCATAAAGATTCTTCATCTAGCTGAAAAGAGAATAGGAAGAGCATACAGGAGTGGTAGCAAGTGCAGTAACAGTCAGAAGACGCCTCTTCAAAAATGGACTTATAACCCGTCATCCTAAGAAGCCTCTCCTCACACAAAAAATGAAAAGGCCGCCTGATTAATTTGATGTAAGGAGCATGTCAAATGGACCCACAAGCAGTGGAAGTCAGTTATTTTCTCGGATGAGAAGAAATTCAACCTGCTTGGATCTGATGGGAGACAAACAATTTGTTGTAGACGTGGTGAAGAATACCATCCAGACTATATGGTGAGTACAGTCAAATTCCCTACCAGCCAAATGATATGGGGTTCATTTCGTATCGCGGAGTAGGTCACCTGCAGTTTATAAAAGGTTCTGTAAATGCCAATGGATACCTGGCTATATTGGAAGGCAGATTGCTGCTACCCATTAGAGACTATTTCAACCTGCCAAGTAACTGCACCTTTAAGGACAACTCTGCTCCTTGTCATCGGGCGAAAAGTGTAAGTAGGCACTTCTGTAGTTACTTTAGCTTCATTTCTACATTAGAGGTTCGACAGTAATGTGTTTACATTTGTTATAGGTGAAAAAAATGGTTGGAAGAACGGTTCGTTACAGCTGGAAGCTGGCGAGGAAACATCCCGGACCTCTGAATCCTATAGAGAACTATAGATGTTGGCATCGTGAGGTACCTGCAGTTGCCAGAAAAAACCAAAGATCCTTCGTGAATTTCAAGAAGCCATGATTCATGTTTGGAACCACAAACTATTAGTTGATTATCTTCAGAAATTGATCTTGTCAATGCCTTGATGGAGTGCTGCTGTCATCAGGGCCAGAGGCAGTTCAACTAAATATTAGTTTGCAACCAGTGTACTTTTCATTTTGTTTTCCATTTAAAATGATAAACTGAAGCAAATTGTGAGGGCTTCTGATAACATTTCAGCCATAATTGTTGTGTTTACCAAAACTGTTGTATAAAGGTTGCAAATGCTAATTTTGGAATATTTTGAGAGCACATGGCAAATATTACTTAGCTTTGCCTTAATTATTAATAAATATCTTTTGTTTATATTTCTATTTGTGATGCTAGTCATTAATGTAACATACCATCGCGAGAAAGAGTTAAAAATATGAAATTCCTAGGTGATGTACTTTCTTTAAACACCGGTGTGTGTTATTTGTTATTTGGTTTTTAGGAGCATTAGCAACTAAGGCCATATTGCTCTGGGGATATGCGGTGGTCATTCCCTGACCTTTCCGCATCCTCCGTATTTGGTGGTCATGGGCTCGAACCCCGATCTAATCAAGAAGCGTGTGCTACGCACTGCCACTCCTGCCCTCCTGGCTACGGAGGTGTCTTGTGTGTGTGTGTGTGTCTTTTCACTCGCTCATCTTTTTCTCACACGTCGAGGGGGAAGGGGAGATGCAATCGTGTGTAATGTAATTTTAAATACTAATGCACAATAAATAAGCTAAATATTCAAAACATAATCAACTTGTTACATGACCCAGTGGTTTTCCTTAAAGTAAACCTTTTTATTGCCACAAGTGTTTCCCAATTTTCCATCATATTTTTTTATACTGAAATGAAGATAAATCCGAAGATAAAACGAAGGAATATAAATCCAAGACTGACAAAATTAAGCCTTCAGCACCTTGGAAGCCACCTGATGGGCCCACCAAGCCCAAATAATGACTAAATTCCTACAGTGGAATTGCCGTGGATTCCGTCGCAATCCTCATCGGCAACCAGATCCCATTTCAGCCTTTGCAACTTACAACTAGCATTGAGGCTGTAGCAATTTACCTTACAGTGGGGTTCTTATTAACTGTCTGCTCTGTTTATTTGCCACTTGGGATTGACATTCCCCTAGAAAGACCTTGATGACCTTATCATGCAAATTGCCTTCCCCTTGTTTAATTCTTTGGGATTTCAATGGACATAACACCCTGTGGGGTAGTGCTAACATCAATGGAAGGGGACAAGTCATAGAGCATATGCTCACTGATAATGACCTTTCTCTCTCTCCTAAATGTGGAACAAACACCTTCAACATCCCTACCCATACATTCTCTGTCATTGATCTTTTTATCTGCTTCCCTTCTCTCCTTCCTTCACTTACTTGGGAGGTGGAAGAAAACCCATATGGAAGTGGTCACTTCCCCGTGATAACTACCCTAACTACTGGTACACCCCGTCTGCCATTTAGTTTATACAGGAAACTAGATTTCTGACATTACATCTGCCACTGCTTTGAGATTTAAAAAAAATGCGGTGGAAGATTGATCAGGCTGACTGGAATGCCTTTCAACATCTGGTAAATCTTGACATCGCTACAGTCAGTCAGGAGCCAATCAATGATGCAGTCGTGTATGTCATCGAAACGATTGTCCAAGGAGCTGCAATTGCAATCCCAAAATCATCCAGCTGGTTCCCACTATTTCCAAAACCTTGGTGGAATTCAGAATGCACAGTAGCAAAAAATGCACAAAACAAAGCCTAGGGGATGTTCCACCAATCTCCCACGACTGAAAATTTAATATCATTTAAATGTGCACGTGCGAAAACACATTATGTACATCAGAGCTAAAGGAAATTCTTGGATCCGTTTTACATCGTCCATAACTCAGGCTGCTAGCTCAAAAGTAGTCTGGGATAAGATCCGGAAAATGAAGGGAAAATATCCACCATGCCTTTCAGTGATCCTCGAGCACAATTGATGTCCAATTGCATATCAAACTGCAGTTGCAAATACTCTAGGGCAGGAGTGGCCAACTTAATTTGTGATGCGATCTACTTTTTTTCCTTCAAATTGTGCCGCGATCTATCTCAAAAATTTCATTGCACAAGGTGCACAAATTGAGCAATGACTGTATATTTAAAATTCGATGTGATCGACCGAAATTAAATCTGCGATCGACTCGTTGGCCACCCCTGCTCTAGGGGAAAAATTTGCAAAAATCTCTATAATAACATCTTTCCCAAGTTTTTGACCCTGAAAAAGAAAAGCAAGAAAAACCCACTAAACTTCTATTCAAAAATGCTTGAACCATATAACAAGCCCTTTTCACAGGAAGAGTTAATGCAGCACTCTCACGCATGCAAGTGCTCGATGGGGCACGATGACATCCACTATGAAATATTAAAACACCTCTCGCCACAAATTTTTCTTAACAATTTCCGCATTCCTGGAAAAAGGCTATCGTTCTTGTTTTCCCAAAACCAGGAAAGGACCCTAGAAATCCAAGTAACTATCATCCTATCGCTCTCACAAGCTGCTTGTTCAAAGTCCTGGAAAGAATGGTTAATGCATGCCTTGTGTATGGTATTTGGAAATAAATGGTCAGCTTTCCAGGACTCAGTGCAGCTTCCAAAGAAATAGATCCACTCTGGATCATTTAATGATCTGAATGCACGTTTACAATCTGATTGGAAACATGCATTCACGATGCTTTTATTAAATCCCCAGCATCTGATAGCAGTTTTCTTTGATATTGAAAAGGTGTATGACACAGTCTGGCGATTTGGAATATTACAAGACCTCTATAACTGTGGTCTCAGGGGTAACCTCCCTCACTTTATTAAAAACTTTCTTTTGAATCGCCAATTTCAAGTCGATTTAGGATCCACCCTCTCAGGAAGAGGGAGTCCCGCAAGGATCTCATCTGTCTACGCTTTTTGCAATCAAAATAAACTGTCACAGAACGACTTCCACCAATGGTGAAAAATGTCCTTTACGTTGACAATTTTACTATATTTTGTCATTGAAAGGCAACTGCAGAAAACCATTGATCATCTTACAGCTTGGTCTTTGGCTAATGGGTTCAGATTTTCATCACAGAAGACTGTTTGCGTACACTTCTGTCCCAAACGATCTCCATCCTGACCCAGAATTAAGGCTTGGGCAAAACAACATCCCAGTTGTAGCAGAATTCAAATTCCTTATACTTTCGACAAGAATCTGACATTTCTACAACATATTCGTCAGCTTAGGACAAGGTGTGTTAAAGGGCTTAATATCCTTCATGCCCTTTCCTCAACTTCATGGGGTGCAGATCGTACTACCCTTCTTCGTCTCTACCGAGCACTTATCCGTTCCAAACTCTATTATGGTTCTGCTAGAGATAGTGTACTTCGGTGGTTAGATCCAGTTCACCATCAGGCCATCCAGACAGCCACTGGAGCATTTCGCACATCTCCTGTCCAAAGCCTTTACGTTGAAGCAAATGAACCATCTCTGTCTCTTCGATGTAAGCAGTTGTCCTTACTGTACGCCTTTAAATTGAAATCCCTGCCTGATCATCCCACATGGGCATCCGTTTTTGAGCCACGTTGGGAAAACCTCTACAATACCTGTCAGACTGCCAACAAACCTTTTGGTATTCGGATCCAAGGGCTGTTAAATGAACTATACATGAGAGTAGAGACAACGTTGCCCAGACACCGGTGCAATTCCTTCCACTCTAGCATGCCTATTTTCCAACGTGACTTCTCCCTTAAGATCTGGGAGAAATCTGCTATGCCGTCATTTGTCTACCATCTTTGCGTCACATAGACAGCAGTAGTCTGACTTCCTGCCAGTCTATACAGATGGCTCGAAATCAGAATGTCATGTGGGATCTGCTGTTGTTTCCTAACGAAACATTATCCAATAAGATCCCACAAGAAACTAGTATTTATACTGCAGAGTTGCGTGCAATAGAAACAGCCCTACATCACATTAAAAATAGCAATTACCAAAGGTATATGATTTATAGTGATTCATTGAGCTTGTTACAGGCTCTAGTATCTATGAGGAATAACCCTCATCTGATCCTGTCCCGGATCCGGCAGACCCTTTTTTTTCTCTCATGGAATTAGAATTTGACCTTTGCTTTTGCTGGATCCCAAGCTGCATTGGGATTTGTTTATAATATAAGGAATATTAATAATAACTACAATCTTTATTTATAATAGAATTTTTACTCGTATAATATTGTTTATTCACAATATACAATTATGCTCCTAACAAACAATATTACAATATTATTGTTGTCCCTTAGTTTAGTGGCGCCTCCGTAGCCAGGTGGGAAGGAGCAGCAGTGCATACCACACGCTTCTTGATTAGACCGGGGTTCGAGCCCGTCACCACCAAATATGGAGAATGCGGAAAGGTCAGGGAATGACCACCGCATATTCCGGAGCAATATGGCCTTAGTTGCTAATGCTCCTAAAAACCAAACAACAACAACCTTAGTTTAGTAAGATCCTTGTGGATCTCACTAATTTTATTTTAGATGTGAACTTTTCGTGGCCCACTTAACAGTTTCCAGGATCCCCGATTTTACAACTTTTACCTGTGGCCCCTCAAAAATGCGGCATAGCCCCTGTTCAGAACCACTGGTCTAGAATATTCTTTTCCCTAGTGCTTTCCATGACATGTTGATACAAACATGTAGAGGCTATCATCAAAATCTTCACAATCACCTGGCCTGTTCATTACTCCCACTCTCGAGAGTATTGCTCCCTCTGGTTGCCTCTCCATGTATATCATATTCTACAGCAGCATGTTCAAGAGGCAACCAGAGGGAGCAGTACTCTTGATATGATTATCAGCAGTGATTGTTCATGCATTAAGAATTTGCAGATAAAGGAACCACTGGGTGACGGTGATCACAATGTACTGATATGGAATAACTTAAAGATGTAACTACCATCAAGGCTAAGGAGAAGGGCTTTTGCTTTTGTAACGGTAACTACAGGGGTCTCAGACAGTTTTTAAATTCTGTACAGTGATCCCTGTAGTCACCTTTAACACCTTTCACCTTTCTGTAGTGACACAGAAGCTTGTGGCAGATATAAGCTTGTCTGTAATCAAGTCACAAAGGAGGTCAGGCAGGCAAAGACAGATTACGAGAAATATTTGGCAAAGGATGCAAAGGAAAACAGCAACGAGTTCTTTACTTATGTCAACTCTAGTAGGAAAGGGATGAATCAGATTGGACCCCTTAACATAGATAGTTGACTATTGATGATCATGATAAAAATACTCATTCAGTTTATCTTGCTGATAAACTGAATGAGTATTTTGCATCTATATTCACACATGAAGAGTTATTCAATGAGGGGAATGCCAGAAGTTTATCAAACACTAACAGGAGCTAAGTGATTTTGTGATATTTGAGAGCAGAGGCAGAGAAATTGTTGAAGTTAAACATATGGAAGGCGCCTGGGGTGGACGGATCTATCCAGTTATATTAAAGGAAGTAAACAAACCCGTAGCCATAATTATGAGAGCTTCCTTGGAGACTCAGAGGAGATCCCCATGGACTCGAAGTGTGCAAATGTATCATCAATTCACAAAGGGGGTTTAAAAGGTGACACAAGTAACCATAGACCTGTTATTTTAACTTGTGTTACAGGTTAATGGAGTCACTGGTTTAAAGAAGCATAGCAGGATCATCTAGACAAGACTGCAGTAATAGTTAAGACAGAGTCTTAACTATTACTGCTGTCTGACTAATTTGGATACTATGATGTGGTCACAAAGGAACTGAATGTTTGATATCATATACTTGGATTTAAGGAAAGCTTTTGATACTGTTGAACATGGAAGACTGCTGTACAAATTGGAGTGGTGTGGCATTAAGGGTAAGATGCTACATTGGATAAAAGGATGGTTGAGTGGGAGACGGCAGAGAGTGGTAATCAATGGATACTGATCTTCAATGACAAATGTTATTAGTGGACTTCCCCAGGGTTTGGTGCTGGGCCCATTGTTGTTTTGTGTATTCATCAATGATATTGTTGAAAGTATATCAGGATTGATGTCAAGTTTGCAGATGATACAAAGTTGTTACCGATAGTAAAGACAGTATGCTACTCCAACTGGATCTAGACAAGTTAGGCAAATGGATTGAGAAGTGGCAATCTTTCAGTCCATTTGTTGAACATTGACAAATGCAAAGTACTGCACATGGGTAGCAATAACCCAAGAGAAACGTACCAACTGTGTGGTACTACACTCAGGGAAGTGGAAAGTGAAAAAGAAAATATGAAGTTTGCTGAGCATGGCAGGTCATGGAGTCTTGTCAGTGATATATAGGAATTTTTCTAGCAGGAACAGGGAGATGATTATCCCATTGTACAAGCCAGTGGCCACACCTAGAATACTGTGGACAGGTCTGGAGACTTCATTTTAGGAAGGATGTAGAGTTGCTAGAAAGAGTACAAAGAAGGCAACAAGATTGGTGAGGGGAACAAAGGGGTGCTCTTACCAAGAAAGGCTTAAGTTCTGCAAATTGCAGTGTCTGGAGAGACACTGCAAATTGCAGTGTCTGCGAGGTGATCTGATTGAGGTGTGTAATGTCTTGAATGGGTTGAGAAAGCTGATGCTAATAAGATTCTTTCTCCTGCTCAGATTAAGAACCTGAGGAGGCATAGATTCAAGTTGAGGAAAGACAGTTGTAGAATAGATGTGCAGAAATTTGCCTTTAGCCAGGGGTGGATGAATAATAGAACAGACTTCCATCTTTTGTTGTGGAAGTTGATAGCCTAAATAAATTTAAGGCTGAGCTGAATGGGCCTTTTCAACGAATGGAGGTGTTAAATGGGAGTGTTTTTTTTTTTTTTTTTTTGGCTGATGCTGCATAAGATTGCTTTCTTGCATTGTATGCCTCTGCTAATGCTAATATGAAACTTGTTGGAGATGATTTCTCACCCGGTGCTATACATAAATATTTATCTTCAGACCATAATAATGTTTGTTATTGAATTGTCAATAGTTCATCATTATTGTTGACAGGGTCCACAATTTCATCTGAATTTTCCTGTTCGCTTTTATTATTTGTCCCCAAGAAATCGTCACTCACTTTTATCCCATAGAATTTATACAAAGGTGAGGTTATCAAATACCATAACCATATTTTCCCTATTTTCTTCTGCGCACATACTTGCAGAAATGATTATTTATGTATGAGTTTTCATTTTATATGTACAGGTAGTTCTCGACTTTTCGAGTTAATTCGTTCATATCGCTTGCTCGTTAAGTGGGAATTTATTTCCCCTAGACATAAGGTTAAAAATATGGGTTACATTCTCAACAATGAAATTAGTTAGCTAATTAGTTTAAACAGTGATTGATTTATCCACAGAAGTGATAAATGAAAACGTAGCCTGTAAAATCAGTCAAAATATAATAATAGAGGAATTATTTATTATGACTTACAAATGTTAAAGAATGTTTATTCTTCATCAACTGAATGTACGCTCGTTGATCATTCATTATTGGCTCGGCACTCTTTGGTTTGTTGGCTGTCGTCGTCTTCAGAAATGTTTTAAGAGGCATTTGTTTCCAAGATAATCTGCTCTTTTAATTATAAATTTCACGATTGCATGCATAAGCATTTTTTAACGGCACACACAAATTGCAACTAACACGATTCGTGCGGAGTAACAAGTTTACGAAACAAAAAAAAAGAGGAATTAAAAGAAGATTCTGAAATTTCATTTGTTTTTTTATACGATTGAAGATTTCAGTAAAGGGGAAACACATTTCACTATAATAACGTAAAAAACCACACAATTCCAGCTATCGGTATTTTCGCATATGCAAGAAGATCAAGTTTACTACCCATTTATAATCGCTTGCAGTAACAGATAAGCTCAATAAACCGGAAAGTGCAAATTGTTTTTATTGTTTTATGGTCGTGACCTCCAGAAACGTGCTTTATACAAATATCACAAAGGCGTTTAAAATTGATTCTTATAATGGAACATATGATGACAGTGAATGGAGCAATATGGCCTCAGTTGCTAATGCTCCTAAAAACCAAATAACAAAATAACAAACAAAAAAAATGACAGTGAAAGTGTAGTGCATTTTAATGATTTGAATTGGTAACTAATACAATTTACAAACCATGCTCGTGACCTTAAAAATGACATTTTAGAGAGATAAATAGCTTAGTTATACAGCGAAAATTTCAACTTCCGAAATCTTGAAACGAATTACCAAAAAACAGTGTGTTACTAAGTTCACATTACGATATTTTAACGATACGATGGTGTCTCTGGAACTGATTAATATCATGAAACAGGGTACACTGTATTATATAGCTACATGTGGTTTGTAATGCGGTATTTATGAATGTTTAACATTCATTTTTTTGCAATTAATGTTCATATTTTTGGTTTTGTTCATATTTTCAATTTTGTTGATACTTGGGAAAAAAAAACTCATAAAACCGGGAACTCAGAAGCAAAAACTCGTAAAACAAGAACTGCCTGTACATTAATGGCATAATCATCATCTAATTCTCTAGGTAATTGATGAACAATCATATTTACGTTAACTGGTACATTTATTTCTTGTCCATGTTCGTAATGTAAATGACAAATTTGCATAAAGGGTAATCGTGGTGATATCAAACGCTCAGTTACAACGATCCAGTGGAGGCAAATGAGTAGGATATGTTGGATATATAAATCCATTTGACATGGCCATAGTTGGTATCCATCCCTCTTTTAATGAAGTATGACATGTATTACACGTCATGAAAGTACTCACTTCTTGTAAATGAAATTCATTTTGAAGTAATTCATATTAAATTGTTGGAAATGGTTTCAAATCTAATTGAAACCATAAACGCTCACAAACATTACAACTAAATCCAAATGGATTTTTGTACACTAGTTTTTCAAATTCTCTGTGAGCTCGTGTAGACACTATAGAGATGTAATCAGAAATCTCATTATTAGCCATTTCTAATTACCCCCCTTTTTTTTGTGCACGATATTCCTTCATTTGTTCTGCTGGAGATTGATTCCTGATAAGTATTAGGCATAGTAGAACTCTGTGGTTGAATTTCTAATTTCCTTTTCTTCTGTTCATGATATTCCTTCATTATTTCGGCTTGAGTTTTTTTTGGGTGTAATTTGAGAACTCCCAGGCTGACGAAACACTCCTGTTAAATTTCATCTGGATTCACATTTCTGTCCAACTTCCCTTTCTTTCTTTCACGATATTCCTTCAAATGCTGGGCTGTAGATTTTAGCACAGGCTTTCACATATTAATCATTATGCTGATATAACGTAGCGCATTGCTGCTCAATTGTACTTGTTGTGTCACTGCAACTTGTTGCATTACTGCACTTGTTGCTTACAATTGAGTTTCGTTGTACTTGTTGCGCCACTGCAGCAACAAGTACAACACATGCACATCAAGTTTCGTGACGATTTCCAGGTAACCTAACACTTTTTTCCGAATAACACCGGTAAAAATGTTTTTAGAGTCAAACTTTCGAGCCTACAAGGAGTAAGGCTCATGGGGTTTTAGGGAGGTGGCAAGTGAGTACATTGAACCATTGAGTCTAATCATGAGAGCATCACTAAAAAGTGCTGGTGTATCTCCAATACGTAATGGTGGTTCTAAGAGTGTAGTAGAAAATTACAATGCTCAAGGGTGGAATTCAGGATCATTTAGGTAGAAATGGAATTCTGAAGGATACGCAGAATGGTTGTGTAAAGGGAAAAATCATGTTTAACAAATCTCGGTAGCTATTTTGACAGGGTCACTCATGAGCTAGATTTAAGGAATAATTTCAACATTATTAATTTAGATTTCAGCAAAGCATTTGACTGAGTCCCACATGAGTGGTTACTTTATAGGCTGGAACAGGTTGAAATCACAGGGAAAATCCTTAGATGGGTAGCAGGATGGCTTCAGGACTGGAGGCAGAGGATTGTGATAAATGGTTATTCTTCAGATTGGGTTAGTGTAAGAAGTGGGTTTCCCCATGGATTAGTATTGGGACAACTGTTTTTGATTTTGTTAAATGACGATGAAGGGATAGAAGGCATGATGTCTAAATTTGCAGATGATGTAAAGATTGGTAGAATAGTTAATGATCACCACCAAGCAGAGCTTCTTCAAAGTGACCTAGATAGACTTCCAGGATGGTCAGAAAAGTGGCAGCTGTGCTTTTATCCAGCAAAGTGCAAGATCTTATACCTAGGGAGAATAACCTCAATATAACTTTTACACTTGGTGGGCTGAACTAAAGTCAGTAGTGGAAGAAAAGGACTTGGGAGTTACGATACAGTCAGACGTGAAGTTCTCAGAGCATTGTTGACAGATTGCAAGGGAGACCCATGGTCTCCTATCGATGATTTACTGAACATTTGCTAGTAGAGATAAGGACGTTATAATCCCATTATATAAGACTTGTTAGACCACACGTGGAATACTGTGCTCAAGTATGGAGACCGCAACTAAAAAAAGTCATTGAGCTTCTTGAAAGGATGAAGAGACTGATGACTTCCCTGGTGAGATCGGCAAAAGGGCATCCATATGAGAAAGACTTCAGGTATGTTGGTTGCACAGCTTAGAAACTGGACACCTTAGAGGAGACTTGATTGAAGTGTTTAAGGCACTGAGGGGCAAAAGTAAAATGAACGAGGACAAAATTTTCACGTTATAAATGGTTCTAGAACTAGGGGCCATAAATTCAAGTTATGGGGGGTGAAGATGTTTAGACTGGATTGCAGGAAGTTTTATTTATCCAGTGAGTTATAAATTACTGGAATAAGCTAACTACATCGATGGTAGAGGTTTACAGTTTGGGGGGAATTCAAGGGTCAGCTGGTTAGTTATATATGGGGGAGGGAAATGCATAGGTTGTCTGTTTCCTTTTCTTTTATTATTTATTTATTTAATTTTATTATTATTATTATTTTACTCTTTTTTTTCTTGCTAGTATATGCCTTAGGCTTCTTTGTTCCGTATGGCTAATACTAATCTGAATGTGATCAAAGATAAGCATAGGAGGCAGAAATAAATCGTTTCTGATTGAGTTTTAGAAGAATTGAAATTAACTAATTTCTTTTCTTCACTGCTGGAGACTTCCAAAATTTCCAAACTTGAAGGAGGAATTGCATGAGCAAAACAATGGATAGGAAATCAAAAACAGTCATTAATATACAAGATGAAAAGAATGAGTGAAAGAACCGAATTTGCAGAGAGGAACACTAGCATTAATGAAACAGGGTGCATCTATCTTCACCTGCATATTGAGCATTTAGAGAGGAATCTGGATACCCAATTACAAAAAAAAGTCAAATTTCATAAGTGGAACCTTATTTATAAAACCTTCATGCCATGATCAGAATCCTTTGAAATGTCAAGAGCAACTGCATGAGTTTCACCAAAATACCCTTTGAATATGTATATAGATGGGTTACATAAGCCAATATATCAGTAGTGGATCAGCACTAATAGAATCGATATTAGCGATGATTGGTCAGTTTAGAAGATTTAAGGGTAGTTTAGGAGTTGATGGTTATTGGAATTTTCCATTACTTGAGAAAGAACAGAGATGAGTGCAAAGGGATTTTTTAGAAATTGGCTGAATATGAGTAAATTTCCAAACAGAAAGAGGAATAAAGAAGTGGTAAAAGGTGACACTGAAGAGGAAAGCTTGGGAGCACAGGTTTTGAAAAAAAATATATATATGGAGAAATAACATCTGGGTTTGGGGTGTTCTTGGCATCAAGACTGTTCAAAATTCTTCTGACATCCCTTTGACAGAAGGCAAAATGAAGCATTGAATGATGTGTAATAATAATGGTAGGAGGTGGTACCATTCTTTATTAAGATCATTAATACAAGAGTTGGATGAAAAGTAGGATGCTAGCAGGTTGTCTTTAGCTGAGGTGGCAGTAGAACCTTTGGGTTTTAACTCTAAAATGGTGTTCTCAGGCCGGCCACTATTTAGTACACCAGACCTATTGGTAACTCTTTAGGAGGCTTCCAGATCAGCTAGTATATAAGCTTGCTACCTCTACTCTGCCAGATAGTGACTGGAGGGAGTCTGACTAGTGTGTTTGTGGGGGGGGGGGCATTGTCGAGGCCACGTTATGTCAAGGATCTCTGTATATTCTTAGATGGCTAGCAGGTGTGTCCCATATCCAAAAATTTCATTACTCCGTACAGCATGTCCCCTCCCCCCACATTTTATTTTTATTGAATACCCCATGAATTGTCAAACTAATAGAGTAAGCTTATCTGCAAAAAGATCTAAACCTCCCAAACACTTCCTAGTTCATTTCACAAATATACGTGGTCTCAATTCTAAATCAACGATGTCTATTTTCACTTCCAGTCTGCCAAACCCTGTGTATTTTTTCTGACAGAATCTCAATTATTGGTTTATTCAACTACTGCTCATCTTGGGTGCCAAAATTATTCGCTGTATGATTCCTTTCACCTCAAAGGTGGTACTTATACATATGTCCGTTCCGATATTCCCTGTCAGAAACTTGGTATTTTGAAATTTCCTCTTTTCGATCTTCTATGGCTTAAAATCTCTACCTCTGTGTCAAATTCATCTGTTGTCTCTACAGTTTTCCCAAATCTACTAATCACTTGGAGCTCTTTGATTTCCTCTCTTTCCAACTTGACTTTCTCCAGTCCAACTTTCCTAACAGTGAGGTAATATTCCTTGGTGATTTTAATGTTCACAACTCCAGCACCAAATACGGAGGATGCGGAAAGGTCAGCGAATGACCACCGCATATCCAGGAGCAATATGGCCTTAGTTGCTAATGCTCCTAAAAACCAAATAACAAAAAAAAAAAAAAAAAAACTCCAGCTGGCTTCCGTTTTCTGGTCACACCAACCCAGCTGGTCAAGATGCTACGGCTTTTGCAATTACTAATAACCTTGCACAGATTGTTCATTTACCTACAAGAATACTGTACAACCCTAACCATACAGCCACATGCTATATCTTTTTCTCACAAACAAACCTAAGTACATGGTCTAAGTACGCCTCAGGTCACACCTTGGTAATTGTCTCTTCTCCAATGGAGGCTTTATCTCATGGCTATTCCCAACCTCACGGGTTATTTGGCATTACAAAAATGCAAAATGGGATGACCTGCAAGATTTCTTTTCCTTGATCGGACTGCCGTTTCAAAACCTTGCTGTCAACATTTCCTCAGATCGTGTCCATGACATTATTCTTGTAGGAATGGAATCATTTATTCCACGCCACTTTAAAATCTCATATTTTATCTAAACCTTGGTTTTCCAATAAATGTGCTAAGGCAGGCCCTTCAGGAGAAGAATGTTGCACATTGTAAGTGACTTGTTTACAATTCTTCACTTTCATTTTCTGCTTACACCAATGCTCGCAACAATTGTAAAACATTTATTAATCAGTCCAAACTAGATTTTGAACAAGCGAAGAGTAGAAAACTTGCTTCTTACCCTAATGGTAGCCATTGTGATCTCTTGCCAAAGCTATTAGTTGCAACTTTTGCCCATCTCTGCTCCCACCTCTTTCAAAACCAAATGGTTCTGTTGTCACTTCAGCCAAGGATAAAGCTGACCTGCTAGCATCCCATTTTTTTCTTCCAACTCTTGTATTAATGACCTTGGTAAAACACCTTCCACCATTCCAAACATGCTCCATTCAATGCCTCCTGTCGTCTTCCATCAAAAGGATGTCAGAAGAATTTTGACAAAACTTAATGCTCAGAAAGCTTCAGGTCCTGATGGTATTTCTCCACTTGTTCTCAAAACTTGCACTCCTTAACTTACCCCTGTTCTTTGCCACCTTTTTTCGCTTTCTTATTCCAACGGTGTTTTTCCTTCTGCTTGGAAATTTGCTCATTTCCAGCCAGTTCCTAAAAAGGATGACAAATCCCTCCCATCCAATTATCATCCCATTGCAATTACTTCTACTGTTTATAAAGTAATGGAGAAATCAATTAACCGCCAACTCTTAAACTACCTAGAAACATTCCGTTTGATCAACGATCGCCAGTATGGATTCTGTCAGTGTCGATACACTGTGATATTCTGTCTTATGTTACCCATTTATGGACTAATTCAATGGAAATGTTTGGTGAAACACAAGCAGTTGCTCTTGACATCTCATAGGCTTTCGATCGTGTTTGGCGTGAAGGTCTTCTAAACAAGCTTCCATCTTATGGTTTGCCAACGGTTTTTTTGTAATTAGTTATCCACTTTTCTCTCTGATCTCTCACTGAGGGTGATTTTAAATGGCTCTGTCTTCTAACTTCTCCACTAATGCTGGTGTCCCCCATGGTTCAGTTCTCTCCGCCACTGTTTTCCTCTTGCATATTAATGACCTTCTTCCATTGACTGAAAATCCTTTCCATAGTTTTGCAGATGTGCTATCATCGGCAAAACTATGGATAGTTTTGCCGATGATAGCACATTTCATTCCGCTTTCCACTTTGAGAAACCTTGCACTGATCAATGCTTCAACATCTCAAATATCTGCTAACAATTCCTTTAATGCCGATCTCCAGTGGGGTAAAGACAACTTAGTTGATTTCAATCTTTCTAAAACTCAGTCTTGTCTTATCTCGCAAAAAGGATTCTTTTGCTCCTATGCTTATCTTTGGTGACTTTCCAATTTCTAGGCAAGTCGATATATCTCTTTTGGGGATTACCCTGACTTCTAATCTCTTTTGGCACAAGTACATTACAAATATTGCTTCCTCTGCATCTAAAAAACTTGGTTTTCTCTTTTGCTCTCAGCGTTATGTTTCTTACAAACAGCTGTACAAATCGCAAATCTGCAATCGCAAATATTGTTTGCGATTGCAGAATGGGGTGGTGACCCCAATACCTCTCAGGCTTATAGATTCCATTCAGATGAGGGCAGTTAGGTTAAATAATGACTCAACTCTAACAGAGTCTCTCCACTCACTGTCTCATAGATGTACAGTTTCCGCTGCATGCCTTTTCTACAGTTATTTCCATGGGCACTGTTCTTCTCAATTGGCTTCTTTAATTCCCGCTCTCTCTTTCAAAACAGCCCGAACACGTGCTGCCGCCAACCAACATCCATTTACTGGCCAACTTCAAACTCACAGAACCAACTTTTCATCTTCCTTGTTTATTCATTCAACTGCCGTTTTCTGGAACATCCTTCATATGTCTTTCCTGATAATTACAATCTACAGAAGCAGAAGTTCAAATCTAATGTCAACAAATATCTTCTCTCATCATCTCAATCTCATCTTATCATTATTATTATTATACCTCTTGTGTTAGGTTCTAACACAAGAGGTATGATAATAATAATACCTCTCGTGTTTGGGGTTTTCATAAAAAAACAAAACAAAAGAGAATGGGAGTTGAGGTCAAAAAAAGTTTTGGTCAGTAGCTTTGGCAAAAGAGACCAGAATGCTCAACTACCATTTGGACAAAAAGCAAGTTTTTTCTACTCTTAGCCAATCAAGACCTAGTTTCAATTGATTAATAACTACTTTACAATTGTTGCAATATTTGGTGTGGGCAGAAAATTAAATTGGAGATGTGGGTGGATGCAATCCAATTGCGATATGTCATATTCTTATTTTGGATGGCTATAATGTATTTTTTAGAAAATCAAGTTTCAGATAAAAATAAAGGTTTTAAGGCACCAGGTGGAATAAAGTATTTCATCTCTACAAGAATACTTTCACTGTCACGATCTTGGTAAACATTGACATCTGAAGATCCTACATACTAATCCAGACGGATTAGTATGTAGGATCTTCATTAGTATGTAAAGAAGACTAGAAGTATGATAGATCATCCCATTTTTGCATTCTTGTGATGCCAGACAATGTGAACTGAGAATGGCCTCAAGTGAAAGGTTCCATTGCAGAAGAGATAGTTACCAAGTTGTGACATGAGGTACCTAGAGGGCTACTTGCCTCAACCATGTACTTGGAAAGATTGTTCATGAGGAAAAGATGAAGAGTGTTGGTTGTGTGGTTAGGATTGTCTGGTATTTTGGCAGTTAAGTGAAGAATTTGTGTGAAGTCATTAGTAACTACAAAAGCCTAATCTCAAACAGCTGTGTCTGTAATGCTAGAAATCAAAAACCATCTGGAGTTGTGTTCGTTAAAATTTCCAGGAAAAATTACCTCACTGTTAAAAAAGTTGGACTGGAGAAAGTCAAATTTAAAGAAAAGAAGTCTAAGTGATTAAGTTCCAGGTTCCAACAGTTCCTTCTAATTAAGTGGAATTGGTAGATCGATCTAGGCAACAGGATAAATTGACAGAATGGGTAGAGTGAGATTTTAAGCCAGAGAAGATTTCAAATTTCTATGTCTGTGAATAGGAATATGCAGTGATGTATAGAGTGCACGTATGCACAGATATCATTTTTGAAGCTAAAGGAATCGTACAGATAATTAGAACAACTGAGATGAGTTGAATCAACTGATAACTCGGATTCTATCAGAAAAAGTAAGTGGGCTTAGCAGACTGAAAGTAGATATTGACATCATTGAGATTAGAACTGCAACCACATGTATTTGTAAAATGAATAAGCAAGCCTTTGGGAGGTTTAGATCTTTTAGCAGGTAAGATTGTTCTATTAGTGTGACTATTTGTGACGTTCAGTATTAAGAAAAGGTGGGGGGATAACGTATAAAGTAATGAAATTTTTAGATATTGCACACAGCATGATTATACATAGTTCCTTGACATAATACATTCTCAACCCCTCTCCCATCCCTCCACATACACGCTTCTCAAACTCTCTCCAGTCAGTAACTGACAGAATGGAGGCAGTGAGATTAATGTGGCACTTTCTACCAGTTGTCCTCAATTCATATTCCCCTTTCACCTTCGGATGGGGTCAACCATCACCAAATTGGGAAAAACACAATGTCAACATTTGGTTCAAAAGTAACCTGAACTTCTCTTCCCCATAACTGATAAGAGAGGTGTGGTCTAAAAGCGTGATTGCGGTTGCAGAAAATATCACCTAGGACAAGTAGCTTCACACTAAGAATTGAAACATGTCCATTGAACTAAATGCAGAGATTCCTTCAAAGTAGTGCTGCTGCTGCTGCTGCTGCCAATCATACCATCTCTGAGGGTATGATTGGCAGCATACCATCTCTGAGGATTAGGCTTCCTTCATCTTAGATCCCTAAGTGCTGAACCAAGTATACCAGCAAAAGGACTTAATAGAAACATCAGAAGTGTTTCTTGGATAACCCCCCCCCCCAAGTGGCTCACATCTGATGAGTATGGCTTGGCACACCTAGAGAGTCCTGAGCTGGATATCATCCTTCTCCTTCTTTGTCATTTTCTCTCTCTCTCTCTCTCACACACATACACAGGGTAACTCAGTTTTTTTTGGCTTCCTTGCACCAGGTGGTAGATGACTTTCATCGACTGGTGCAATACCACCACTTTGCTTATTGGAGGCTTGAAGTGGTGAAACCCATGTTTAGTCTCTAGAGCAAAGTTTCTGGCATCCCCCCCATACTTCTCTTTCAACCCATGCACGGTACTAAGTACATAGGTTTTGATACCTTTCGTGTTTGGGGTTACCATTAAAAAAAAAAAAAGAAAAAAACATATGACTAATAATAATAAACCTCTTTACTATAGTGACCAAAAGAACCACTGGCTTGTGTGAAACAACAGCACACAACCATAACATCACATCCAGAATGAGTCATAATGCGCTTCCCTGTCCTCTCCAACACTTGGCTCGGCTTGGTTTAGAGGAACAAGTTGACCTTCCAACAGTTCTCAGTATCTGGTCAAGATTATGATGTTTGACATTTTTTCCCCCTGGACAGTTGATGCCTTGTCTCCTCACTTTCTTTTGTGCCTTGTAGGATATTGTATTATGTTAATTTCTATGTAAGTTTGAATTATTTATCCACAAAGGATAAATAATTCAAAAAAACTGTTCCAAAATAATTGGAATATTATTATTATGTACAATTATTGATTAGTGCAAAAATTGTGCACAATACAGTGCAGATTAGTTTTTCCTGCATACAGCTTTTTCCCTTTTTTTTTACTTTTTCAATAATTAATTTACTGCCTCATTTATGAATTAATTTTACTCACTCTCCTACCTTCATTTTGGAGTGATTTAGAATCTCTGTACTCTTTAAGGTGTATACATAATAGTGTGAAATTTATGGGAAAAATATTCACTTGTTTTATTTAGTTTCTAAGCATATATTTTATGACACCTTATCAGCATTAGTTTCCTGAAGATTTTATTTTTTTTTATATTTTTTCTGGGTCTGAGCAAGGTCCAAAAGGTAAGTAGTATGTTCATTTTAAGTACCATAGCAATTTTTTTTCTTTTCTATTCTGAATTGTGTCCCTTTTTAAACTTCTGTCTACTGATAAGAATTTTGAAAGTTTTCAAATACAGTAAACTCCTGATTATCCATGCATAATTAACAAGTGATGGAGGGTAAGAGGATAACAGTGCATGATTGCCTGAAGTGTTCTCCCCCCCCCCCTCCTAATATCATTACTTGAGTAATAAAGGTTTCTAATATGGTTTGATATCTTAAGTAGCTGTAATTTTTCTCCCACCATATTTTCTGGTTACAACAAACTAGTTTTAGGACTTCTTCCAATTTGACTGTTCAATTTATTCTCAATGTAAACAATGCTCCTTGTGCCTCTGTAAATAGCTACCTCATCTTTGGTCTCACCCTCAATCCTGAGGAATAGGTCATAGTTCGAGGACTAAGTTACACATATTGAAGTTTCCATCTCTTTCTTCAAAAAAACATCTAACCATGTATGACTGTTTCAGAATGTAAACAGAAAGTTTACTTGTAATGGTGGGAAAATTATTCCCATATAAGCTGCCAGGAGATATAACCGGCAATGGTTATCTCCCCAGCAGCTCACATGGGAATAATGTCCCATTAATGACTAATACAGTAATTGATTTTTAAGAATTTCCTTTACTGAAATCATAATAATTTTGGATTATTCGTGGGTTTTTGTTTTTTTTTTTATTAGCTGTATTTCCTCTCCCCACTGCTAACCAATATAATCGGGAGTTTACTGTACTGTGTTTATCGAAATATTGCCTTCGTTTTTCCAAGAATTTTAGAGTGACAACCAACCAGTGTGCATCTTATATATGAATTTGTGCTTTGTGGTATAAATGTGCCTTGACAAATCAAGATCCATGTGAACAGAAGGTGTAGCAATAATGTTCCAATACTTTACTTCTCGTGTTTCAACAGATTATGCATTTGTGTATTTTATTAATGCTAGGCAATGTATATAAAATACCTGTGTGGATTAATGTGGAAATCACATGCACCTCAATTACAATGAAGTTGCCATTTGTTTTTGACTCATTCCTCTTCTCACATCTAACAAAGATTGTCTTTTTCGTGAAATAACTGGTAAAAACTTTTGCTTTGCCATTAAGTTTGGAATTTTCAAAACAAATCTACATATCTGTTTGAAGTTTCATTATTCATTTCCAGTTAATGAATAGGCCATCAGGTATCCTAGTTGACATTATATAAAATATGTGAAATGAAAAATGAAATTCAGTAGTTTTGTATGTGTCGGGCACAGCTAAATTTGATTTAAATGTTGTTTGATAAAGTGTCAGAGAAATAGCAATATACTGTTTAAAAAGATGTGCAAGGCTTTGTGTTTTATAAATATTATAAAATCTGGAAAAGGAATGACACATTTGGGGGGGGGGATAAAAAATAAAACGCTAATTACCACAAAAAAAAAAAAAAAAGAAAGAAAATTAATACTAAAATTAGGTTTGTACTTGGCAAGATGTGATTCTGCTACCTGAGCACCAAGTTGACAATATTCAAATAAAATCATAAAAATAAGAAAAAGACAAAACAGTGCTTCAGTATTGTAAATGTACAATTCCCTACCCAAGGAGCTCTAGCATCACGCTGACTAAAGCTTGTGTGCCACTTTATAATAAAAATAGAATAGAATACATGGAATGCTCAAGCACCATCCCTTCAAGTAGACATTAGTATCTCTCAATTCTGAAAGGGAATTCTGACTGCTTGAATGAGAAGTGCTGCATTTGCACTATTAAACGTTGAGTGTTGTTATTTTCATTGTCTTTCTTATTTTTATGATTTTTGATAATTCCAATATACAAACCTAATTTTGAATATTGGAGTATCATGGTACTCAGATAGCAGAATGTACTTTGTCAAATATAACATTAATTGTAGTATTAATTTGCTGCACTGATTTTCAAATAATTTATTACTTCATTTCATAATAGTTCCAGAGACATAACCACATTTATTTTTAACATGGCTGGTTGCATTTTCTCTTATCTCCCCACCCACCCATGTATCTTCTGTTCCATGTCATTTTTTACAGTTAAATCTCGTTAATACAAAGTTCAAGTGACCTAAATTTTCATGTTTGGTATAATGAGGTTTGTAGTAATGAGGTCCCCCAAATGTGTCAATCTTTTCCTTTTTTCTTTTTTATTTACATATTATACAGGGAGTTTCAAAATTATGCATACACAGTTTAAAAATTTATATCTAATGAACCAAATTTAATTTTCTTAAGCTTATTTCGTAGCTTAAAAATAGATTTTTCCAGTAATTTAATGTTTGTTTTATTTTATAGATACCTCTAAAATGATGGATAGTATCCAATTTAGTTGTGAAGAAAGAAAGGCAATTATAAAATGGTATTGGAAATATGAAGATGTCAGTGAAGTTCAACATGCCTGGAAATCATAAGGAACAAAAACTCCTACATGTTTAACAATTACTCGTTTGCAGGATAAATTTCAGGAGCAAAGAACCAATAAGAAGTAATGAAAATATTGAAGCTGTAAGAAATGCAATCTTGTGCACCCCCAAGAAAATTACCAAGACGGTGTTCACAAAAGCTAGCTTAAAACCATACAAGTGTTTTTAGAATGATGAAGAATTAAAAAAAATTCAACAAGAAGCAGAAAACATTTCACCTGATTTGTGCATTTCAATATGTAGATCTGTTGAAGATAGATGCCACTCATGCATTAATGCTGATGGTAGGGCATTTTGAACATTTAAAGTAAAGTATTATTGTTATAAAAAAAAATTAAATGTTTTTTGTCTTCAAAGTGTCAAATAAAAATTTACATTTTTATATATTCTTCATTAAATATAAATTTTTAAAGTATGTATACATAATTTTGAAACACCCTGTATATTAATAATAATAATATTAAAAATAAATCAAAAGCCGTATCTAAAAACACATTTTTTAAAGATTTGATTTTATTTGTAAGGCTGATTTATTTATGTATTTATTTGATTTTATTCGTTAACTGCTTTTATCATTAACTAAGATAAAAGCAGTTAACGGAAATGAAAATATTGTTTGAAATTACGTATTTTGATATATACAATATTTTTGTATCACAGTTAAAAGAATTAGTCTTAATATAAAAGGAGACATATTACAACTATTAAATTTTTAATAAATTTATCTCTTTTAAAGAAAGAAACCAATGTTGGTTGCACAGTTTTTGTCCTATATGCATTTTTAGCTACAGCACAGACATTATCAAATGTAATGGTTGTTTCTTTATCAACATTACTGCGGGCCAACACATTCTCTGTTATGCTCAATGCATTTTGGGCATCATTTTTAGATGGCAGTGTGTATGCAGCTTCACTTTCGCTGTCGCCAGTAACAAAAACATCGTTTTGCTTGGTGCTCAGCAGCTCTTCTGGTGTTGGCGTTGCTGTAGTAGCAACTTCATCATTCACCTTCATCAACTCTTCAAATTTGCCAAAAAAATCCATATGCTTCAAATTCCTCAATGTTGCTATCACAATCATCTGCTGGACCATGTTTTTCAATGATATTCTCTCCAAAGCCACTTTTTCTTAAGCAGTTCATTATTACCCTGGATGCAATACTGTCCCAAGCAATAACAAGATTACAGATAGCATCTGAGACATTCAAATTTTTGGCTGCAAATTGTTACAGCCAAATTGGAATCTATACTGCAGATCATGTACCATATCGGATGGGCTCTATATGCTCTCTTGAGGTTATAAATAATTCCTTGATCCAATGGCTGTATAAAACTTGTAGTATTGGGAGATAAAAACAGCTGTATATTTGTCGACTTAAGTGACTCTGCAGAATGTGCTGTACAATGATATAGAATAATCAGAATGTTTCTTTTTTTTCTGAAGCCATTCTTCTGTTCAATTTTGCTAACTAAGACTGAAAAATTTTGACCTTAAGCCAAGCAGCCTCATAATCACAGGGAAGTTGGATAACTCCTTTCAAACATCTTGGCTTGGAAAACTTGCCAATTACAACTGAGGATAGTTTTATAATTCCATCTGAATTGCAGCATAACCGAACAGTGAGTCTGTGTTTACTTAATTTTCCATCATGACAAGATGCTACTCAAACAGCAAATGTTTTCTTTGGCAGCAAATTATAAAATAAACCTATCTTGTCAAGATTAAAAATATCCTTTGGCTCATTTTTCAAGAATGGTCCATATGGTCCTTGGTCCTTGAGGTTGTTGCAGACATTCTCTCAGATAGCACAGACAAGCTGTACTTGCTACCTGGGAGTCTAAAATGCTGATGGAACAGATATACGATATACGGGTGACACTTAAGTCAAGTGGACCCAATTTTGGTGGATGGTCTGTGACAGCCAAATCCTCTGCTTCTACCTTCACCAAGAAAGAGAAGAATTATAATATTCAACTGAGAACCCTGGGTGTGCCAAGCCCATACACCCAATTTCGGCAAAGTCCAGACGGTCTGTGACAGCCAAATCCTCTGACTGCACCTTCACGATGGTGGGACTGAGTGGACCGGGGTTCAAGCCCGTGACTACTAAATACGATAAATATTTGTATTGATGATTTATTGTAAACTCTACTGACTTGGTTGTTGTGCCGGAGTATAAACAGAAAAAAATTTGTTTATTTATTTATTTAAATCTGGGTATAACCTCCATGCACAAGCACACTATGGGTGCCCACACCACATGGAGGAATGCCACCTCTCTGTGTTACCAGGTAATATTAGGTGGTAGATGACTCTCATCAATCGGTGCAATACCACCACTTCGCTTATTGGAGGCTTGAAGTGGTGGAACCCATGTTTAGTCTCTAGAGCTAAGTTCCAGTCAATCCTTCCCCATCTCTTCCATAATGCAGTATGACTGATGACTTTTTGAGGTTATGCTGGACATCATGGTGAAAATCAATCTTCCTTATATTTTAAGGGTACAGCTCTAAAACGGTGTTTGCAGGCCGGCACTGGACCGAACCCATTGGTAACTCTCTAGAAGGCTTCCAGATCAGCTAGTGTATAATCTTGCAACCTCTACTCTGTCTGATAGTGATTGGAGGAAGTCAGTAGTGTTTATGGGGGGGGGGGGGAATTGAAAGGATTTTAACAGCTTTTGTGAGAACATCATGTCAGTAAAGAGTCTCATGGAGGTGTTGAAATTGTAATCAATTCCAACATTCCTTCCTGACCATTAATCCTACAAACAAATTAGAAGCTGGTGCTACTCTAATATCCTTCCTTTTGCTCTTACAATTGTCTCCTTATATCTTCCCCTAATTAACACATCTTTTATAGTGATCTTGAAAGTATTGTATCTCACTCGCTCCTTCCTTCTGTGTAATGGCAAGATTTAATGCACATTATCCTTTATGGGGTGATGAGATGCATGATAAATGGGGACAAATTTTAGAAGTTTCTTGATAAGTTAAATCTGACACTGCTGAATACTGAATTACTCATTTATTTTCACCTTCCTTCTGGGTTAAGTGCAGTGAACAACCCCTCCATATGCTCACCAGCCATTTCTCCACTGTTCAACTGGTCTGTTCATGATAGTCTTCTGGGTAGTGACCACTACCCAATAATCTTATCATATAGAAGCAAATGTACCACCCTGCCATAATTAGACAGTCAAATGGAACTTTGCAAAAGTTGATTGGGAAAAATAGACAGCCAGCAATCCTAGACCAAACAGTTGTTTCAAATGTATCAGTTAATACTTCTGTAGCTTATATAACAAATCAAATATTGCATGTCACTGAAACAACAATACCAAGAATATTCACAGAGTAAAATGTATAATAAATATCCTCTTTCATATCTGTATATACTCAATGTGAATGGGAGTAATGTTTCACTACCTCAAGTCATAGCTGGTAATCCTGGAGATCTTTTGCTTAAATGTCTGCCATATCCACGTGCTGCCACCTTCCAGAAATTAAAGTCCCTGCTGAAAAACAGACTAAGTTTTGACATAGATCCCGGTTAACTATACAACTGTCCCTTTACCATAATCAAACTATGGCTTACCATTAATGGCTGAAGATCTAGTGCTGCAGCACCTGACAGAATTTCATTATTCCATGTTAAAAGAGCCCAGCAAAGAGTTGCTTCATATGGGAAGGGTTTTTTTTTTGCTGATGCTGTATAAGCTTTATGCCTCTGCTAATATCTTACTCCTACTATATATATATAACTGAATTTTTACAGAAAAGTGGTATCAGGGAAAGCTGTTAAAAAGGGCAAAGACTTAATGAATCCATCTCACTTGGCCTATTACCCTCACCAACTGTATGGGGAAAATAATAGGAGAAGATGGAAGTCTCACCTTGTCACTCATCAAATACAATCTTATCAGCTCATCACAGTGTGGATTTCATAGGGATAGATCAACTTTAGACCTCTTGGTTCAAACAGAACCAAGAGGTCTAAAGTTGATTCACAGTGCATTTGTTGAGAAAGCTTTTGACAGCTTGGCATTATGGAATTATACAGAATCTACACGTTAAGCCTAAGAGGCAATCTCCCAAAGCTTATACAGAAATTTTTGAAGCAGTAGTCCAGGTCTGGATTCAATCCATCCTCCCTTGTAACTTTATCCAAGAAGATGTTTTTTACACAGAGCCCAGTTTTCATTTCCACCCTCTTCGTTATAAAAATCAACTCAGTAACAAAATTCCAGCCACTGGTTTTACTACTTTCTACGCAGATGATTTAGCATATCTTGCCACTCTCAAACATGAGAATGATTGAGAGGATTACAACTTTGGCTGCAGATATATGAAGAAATAGTTGCAGTTCATTTCTGTAGAAGGCATAATATCTGTCCTAACCCAATTTTAAATCTGAGTGACTACATCATACCTGTTATGCTTACTGTCCAATTTCTTGGTTTAACCTTAGAAAAAAAATTTGCCTTTCTTTGCCATATCAAACAACTTAGACCAACCTGTTTCAGTAAATTAAGCATCTTGAGAGTATTATCAACTACATCATGGGATACTGACTATCATACACTTCGCTTATATCATGCTGTGTAAGGTGTGAAAGTTAGATTACGGATCTCCATTACTCTGCTAAACCCATCGCCTTGAGGTGGAACTCTATTTATCATAGTGGCCTGCACATTGCTCTTGGAGCCTACTGCCCATGTCCTGTCAAGAGCCTTTACGCCCATGCTCATGACCCTCCACTCTTTCTCTACAATGACAAATTTTGCTACTGACCTGTGCTATCAAAATTGAAAGTCAACCCCTGTTTCCAGATTGGGAGAAGTTGTGTGGTGTTTATCAATCAATAAATCAGCCAGCTAGCATACGTCTTCATTCATTACTTGAAAATTGGCAGTTAGTGGTGGCTATTTTAGAAAGATCTAACTTTCTAAAACAGCCATCAATTTTCCTGGACTTTGTGTTCCCCAGCATATGATCTGTATGGAGAAAAACTACTCTTTTTCAACTGAATATAAAATAACTTCATAAATCAATAATTGCAAAATGTGAATCTTATACTCAGATATACACAGATGGCTCCAAAACTGACCATAAAGCCAGTGCTACTGCTGTTATTCCATTCTCCATAATCTCCAATCAGTAACTTTTAGTGCGTAGCATCTTTACTGCTGAACTACTGTTATACAAGTGATCTTGGAAACTATAAAATTGCACCAGTTTACTTATAGTGATTTTTTACTGACACTCTCTCTTTCTCTCTCTCTCTCTCTCTCTCCCCAGCAACCAAAGAAAAATTACAACTACCTACTTGATCATATTCTGAACTGGCTGACTGATCTAGCTAAGGAGATGAAATTAGTAAAATTTTGTTGGGTCCCTAGAAAAATCTTGAAAGGAATGTCATCATTGTCTTTACAATATTTTTAAACCTCAAGAATGAAGCAACATTTAAACCAATCCTCAAAGAGATATTGTTATCCATGCTCTCTGGTTTGATCAGAAATGCACGGGTAGGGTGGTTTTATTGATGCCCTTAAATGTACAAGGATTTCCAGAATGGTACGCAAGCAGTGGTTTTAATCTGTAATCTCCCGCTGCATTAGCCCCAAGCAAGACCGTAGCCCTATCTTTTGAAGCCTTGAAACCTGGCAATATACATTCCATCCGGCATTTTTTTTTCCAATACAGAGCAGTCTCGTCAACATTAAAAGTTAAACAGCAATTTAACGTTGTGTTGAATTGCCGCCTTCATCAATAATTTTTTCAAACACATCTCAAAATTTCTCTTCAGCTGCAGAATAGGCACCGGCGACTTTACCGCATACTTTAACATTGTGAAAACCAGCATAATGCTTGAACCTATTAAACCACCCATTGCTTGCCACGAACTTGGGTTGGAGTTTGCCGTACTTATCCTTAATATAGGCGCCTCGGTAGCCAGGTGGGAAGGAGCAGCAGTGCGCAGCACACGCTTCTTGATTAGACCGGGGTTCGAGCCCGTCACCACCAAATACGGAGGATGCGGAAAGGTCAGGGAATGACCACCGCATATCCCGGAGCAACATGGCCTTAGTTGCTAATGCTCCTAAAAACCAAATAACAAACAAACAAACAAACTTATCCTTAATATCTTTATAAATACTTGTTTTTTTGCTTGAATGGTCATTAGACTCAGGGGCACTCACTTCTGAATCTGATTTTCCATCCATATTATTAACAGCTGTTCCATCTTCGATATAGCACCTGAACGCTGTTTTGTAATCACTATTGATCCTTTGACAGTGCGCGTATAGCACACTGTCCTTTAAAATAGTATTCACTGTTGAAGCAGTGAGACCTAATTAATTCCCTTGCAATAGATGACAAACTTTGTTCTGCTTCGTACTTAATCATTTTCATCTTCATTTCTAAATCAGTTTTGTTTTGTTTCCTGGCACTACCACCACTTGCACTTTTTGTTGGTCGCTTTCCCTTCATCATTGTAATATGTAAATAGGAATGAAGAGAAGTTTCTGAAAATTTGTTTTTTATGTGATTGAAGATTTCAGTGAAGGGGAACACATTTCACTATAACAGTGTAAAATCCCACACAATTGCAGTTCTCAGCTGTCCTGCTAAAGTTGCAATCTAGCATATTATAGTTGACTATCCTCTTTCTATAATGGAGTACAGCATACCATGTTCTTATCAAGGCATGCAGCCCAAATCACATCTACTTTGAAACAGATTTTAGGTGACAGATCTGACATCAATGCAGTTTTCACTTTCTGATAATATTTTAAGGAGTCCTTATGTGCTGTGATGTAATGACTAGATCATAGATATAGCTTAGCTTAATTTTTCAGCACTCACCTCATAGTAATCTGCTTAGTTGGTTGAAAGTTTTATTATTATTATTATTATTATTATTATTATTAATGGCCATATGGTACAAGGAAGCCTTGAGGCTTATGCTGCACCAGGAAAAAAAAAATTCCCAAGTTACCCCCTGAGAGAGAGAGAGAGAGAGAGAGAGAGAGAGAAGTAGAAAGGAATCACCAAGAAAGAGAAGAATGATGATATCCAGCTCAGGACCCTGGGTTTGCCAAGCCCATACTCACTAGATGTGAGCCCCCGGGGAAGTTTTGCCACGTGCATAAGAAATTCTAATAACTTACAGGGATTATAAATTTAAAAACTAAGTTATGGGTTTTAAAAATTTTTCTAAGAAAGGAAAGTGCACCTTCCACTCTATGGTTGTCTAATTAAAAGTGAGATAAAAGCTAATTAGCTTTTATCTCACTTCATTTAATTTATTTTAATTAGACAACTATAGAGTGGAAGGTGCACTTTCCTTTCTTAGAAAAATTTTTAAAACCCATAACTTAGTTTTTAAATTATAATCCCCGTAAGTTATTAGAATTTCTTATGCACGTGGCAAAACTTTCAACCAACTAAGCGGATTACTATGAGATGAGTGCTGAAAAATTAAGCTAAGCTAATCTGCGATCTAGTTTTCACTTTCCTAAAAACGATACAACGCTATCACAGAATATAATGGTAAATCCCATGTAGTGCACATATTTCACTTTTAATGACACCTGTTGTTTGCTACTTTTGTTTGGCCCATATTACCCTTTAGCTGCTGTTGCACCGTTAAACTTCCAATAACCACTTCACCATGCCTGTAAATGTTGCTGGTAAAATTCAAAGGTGAAAAAAATTGTCATGGTCATGTCTGGCCACCTGTCTGCACTGCTCAGAGAACTTCATATCTGACTGCACAATTACCCCCAGATCTTTTTTGTTTTCTACCACCCTAAGTGTAGCACCACACAGTTGGTATGTTACTCTGGGGTTACTTCTACCCATTTGAGTACTTTGCATATGGGTAGAAAGCCCTGATGCCTTTCTTTTGGACAGTTCATCAGAAATTACACCTGAAAATTCCTGAAAAGCAGCCACAGATCATGTTACTTTGAAGATTGGTAACTGGAGATTACTATGGAGCAGTTAACATTAGTAGAGGCATATGATGCAAGAAAGCAAGCTTATGTAGCATCAGCCAAAAAAAAAAAAAAAAACACAACACATTCCACACATTCATTCCCTCTAAACATTTGTCCAGTGAGCTGTCAACTTCTACAACAACCAATGGTAGTTTGTTCCATCAATCAACAACCCACTGACTAAAGGCAAATTTCCACACATCTATTCTATAACTCTTTCCTCAATTTTGAATTTATGCCCCCCTCTTGCTCGTAATCTGAGCAAGAGGAAGAATCCCATCAGAATTCAGTGTGCTTAACCCATTCAAGGCCTTGATCACCTTGCAGGTGCCTAGTCTTGCAGCCACTGCAATTTGCAAAATTTAAGCCTTTCTTGGTAAGACTACCCCCTTTGTTCCCCTCACCAATCATGTTGCCCTTCTCTGTACTTTCTCAAGCAACTCTACATCCTTCCTAAAATGATACTTTCAGGCCTGGAAGCAAGGCATGGCCTGACCATTGCCTTATACAAAGGAATAATTGCCTCCTTTTCCCTACTAGCAAAATTCTGTATATCATTGACAATACCCCATGACCTGCTCTGGCAGCCTGTCTGCACTGCTCAGAGAACTTCATATCTGACTGCACAATTACCCCCAGATCTTTTTCGTTTTCTACCACCCTAAGTGTAGCACACAGTTGGTATGTTACTCTGGGGTTACTTCTACCCATTTGAGTATTTTGCATATGGGTAGAAAGCCCGGATGCCTTTCTTTTGGACAGTTCATCAGGAATTACACCTGAAAATTCCTGAAAAGCAGCCACAGATGTTGGAAGTTGGGATTCTCACACTACATCAAAATGCATGGATGCAGCAAACCATTAGAAGAATGATGTGGAAAGCATTGATCTCTCTCTCATGCTTTATAATAAAACCTTGCTTCTTTACATCATTTGGCACTATTAACCTCATGTGCCTGGCCTCATATCACACAGTCTGTACAACTTATTTTCTTCGATTACAGGTGGGAAGCACAACCCCTCTCCATAATCCTGATATGAGTCCTTGTGATTATGATTTATTCTCCAAGATTAAGGAACTGTTGCAATGATTACAAAAATTTCTGCCTTTAGAAACATCGAGTGCAGCCGTGACTCAACACATCAGACAGCTTAACTTCAGCAGGCAGTTAAACAGCATTCAAGAATTACCAAACATCAGGATGCAGTCATAAAGCATGAAGAAGACTACATTGAAGATTTCTAGTGTAAGTTATAAAATAAATTTGTTTTAAATTTGGGATATCCGTAGTATTTGTGGGAAGATGGAAGACTGAGAGTCATATAACAGTTAAATCACAATCAGATAGGCCAAGGAAACTAACAGATAGAGGTCAGTCAACCTTCATTTCTTCAGATACCATCACATTGATATTATTGTTTCTTTTGCACAATAATATCATTGATATGTTCAAAACAAATTTTTTGCCTTTTTTAATGGTTGTCTTCTCTCTCCTGCAGTTCACCACCTAGAAAAGTGAATAATATATCAACAGAAAGCATGGAATAGCACAGTTTTCTTAATGTATTAAGAAAATTCTGTCAAATCAAAAACATTATAGTGAGTCTCATATACACCCCTTGTCACTTTATTAGGATCATGAGCTGATAGCTTGTTGGCCCACCATTGGTCAGGATCGCTATATATATAATGTTGCATGTGTGCATTGTTGTTTTGAAAGCACTGCTGGGTGTACCTGATCTGCAACATCATTTATGCTCTGGCATTCATGGTGCCCTCCATTGGTGTCAAGGGACTGAGGGTATGCTACAAAAATTCAAAATTGCTTGAAATTAATTGTGGAGGTGTTATCTGTCACTGACAGCACTCTGTTAGATGGCCAAAGCCAATTACCTTACTTGCTGGTTATGACTATATCTCCAACCCACAGATGTTACAGGTGTCAAAAGATTGGCTGTTTCCAAACAGTATGTTGAATGAGTTTTGATTACAGTTTGTTATAAATATGGGTTGAAGGGCCACACACAGGTGGAATGTACTGAGAAGAAACCTCATTGTTCAAATTATAAAGACCAACATATAGCATATTCTGAAATGTGCAAATATTTTGAAAATAGGGAAAAGAATTGCAAAAGTCTCCTTCCAAGAGGCAAGGAAGGAAGTAATGCCCAATGTACCAAAACAAACCTACGAAAACAGCAATGCAAACAGAAGTCTCACTGCCTCCAACCATTTCAATTACAGATTTGGCCAGAACCATGCTTGTCTCCAAGAAGTCCTGTGAGGAGCACTGTGTCCCAGATCATACCAACGGTTACAGTGTCTCCAAATGAAAACAAAATCAAGACATCAGTTCCATTGAAGGAAGTTCAACCATGCACATGACTATGGATATATACACTAGAATCTTCTTGATACAAAAGTTGAGGGGGCCAAAATTTTCATATTTTATAATAATGAGGTTTGTGATAACGAGGTTTGCCGAAGGGTCAGTTCTTTACATTTGGATTTTTTTTTTTTTTTTTTTTAAATATGAGGTGTAGTAGTAAAGTACTCCAGACTGATGCAATAAAAAGAACACAAAATGAACAAGCCCAAAAAATGGTTTTATTTTTACTCAAATATCACTACCTGATTGAATGCACTTATTAGACCATTTTAAGTTTCTTAAAAGAATCTGCGAAAATGTTCAAAGAAATGATTTTAATTTTGGAAATTACGTTTTTCTTAATTATTATTATTATTACTAGCCATATGTTGCAAGGAGGCCTGGGGGTGCACCGGCCAAAAAAAATTTCCGAACCACCCCAAGAGAGAAAGTAGAAAGGAATCACCAAGAAAGAGAAGAATGATGACATCCAGCCCAGTACCCTGGGTGCGCCAAGCCCACACTTACAGATGTGAGCCCCTGGCGTGTTCTGAACATCCTGAAATCTCTATACTTTGAGGAGAGTTGCAACTTGGAAAAGAGGAAGAAGTATGCCTGTGCTAGGTTAGGAGAGTGGGGGTGAATGGTTGATCTCTATAATACCATGTTTCATCAGAAATGTCTTCACAACAAGTGCAGAAGTGGGCAGCTACATAAACTGGTGGTACTGGGAAGTAAAAACATCGCTGTGCATCATCAACTTAAGTGCAACAATCTAGAATTGTCAAATGTTCCTTTTTCTGAAGCCATTCTTCTATCCACTTTCAATAACCAAGATGTAAATTTTAATTGTAAGCCAAGCACTTCAATTGGCCAGGTGGGCAGGAGCAGCAGCAGTGCGTAGCACATGCTTCTGGATTAGACCAGGGTTAGAGCCCGTCACCACCAAATACGGAGGATGCGGAAAGGTCATGGAATGACCACCGCATATCCCGGAGCAATATGGCATTAGTTGCTAATGCTCTTAAAAACCAAATAACAAACAAACAACTTCAGTTGGCTTCATAATTGCACAGAAGTTGGTTAGCTCCTTTAAAATGTCTTGGCTTTGGAAGTTTAACAACCACAAGTGGCAACAGTTTTGTGCTACCATCTTCATTACAGCATAACAGAATTTAATTTTTCACCATTAAAAGGCTCTCCTCAAACAGCAAGTATTTTGTTTGGGAGCAAATTATAAAATATACCTGTCTTTGTCGACATTATCCTTTAGCTCATTTCTCAAGAATGGACCATACAGAAGAACAGGCTGTGGCCTTTTCTTTGTTATCTAATCCAGACTCAGTGCGAGGTGCAAACAGATCATGAAATTAAGTTATTCCTCTCTTTACATTTTTGGAGCCAGCCACTGCTGCATTTTATGTTGCTAATTGCATGTTGAGTAGATGCATGCATTTGTTGGTACCACTTAAATTTTCATTTTGAGCTACTCGTATTTTGCACCACAGATTTGTTTCCTGTTGTATGTGTGCTTCTTTTTTGCTGCTCCAGAGTTATGCACTTTAAATTCCCCCACTTCCCCAGTTTTTTAGTGCAATGTCCGTTTTACCTTGTTCCATCCTACCAACCTCTAATATAATTGATAATTTCATTTCCGAGGCTTAATTCTCTGTTTTAGGCTTTACGTTTATGTAGAAACAAGTTCCAATAAATATCAGCTGACCAATCTTGGTGCCCTTCTCTTACTTGTTAGCAGCTCAACATCCTTCCTAAAATGAGGTGTCCAGACCTATATGCAGCACTCAAGGTATGGCCTTATACAATGCTAGCAAAATTTTTCTAGAAAAATTCTTGTATGTCATTGACAAATCCCCATGAGCTGGCCTGGCTGCAATGCTCAGAGAACTTCATATCTGACTGCACAAACCCCCTTTTTTCATTTTCTACTCTCCTGTATATACAGTACCGCACAGCTGGTACATTACTATGGGGTTACTGCTACCCATATACAGTAACTTGCATTTTTCAACGTTAAATTTCAGTTGACACCTCTCATCCCATCTACCCAACTTTTATAGTGTTGCAGCAATGTACCATCATTACTGTCATTAACAACTGTACCAACCATTTTATGGCGCCTCCATAGCCAGGTGGGAAGGAGCAGCAGTGCGTAGCACACGCTTCTTGATTAGACCCGGGTTCGAGCCCATCACCACCAAATACAGAGCATGCGGAAAGGTCAGGGAATGACCACTGCATATACCCCGGAGCAATATGGTCTTAGTTGCTAATGCTCCTAAAAACCAAAAATAAAACAACAAACCAACCATTTTATCATCTGAAAACCTGGACATTAAGCCTAACATGTCTTCATCAGTGTCATTGATGAATGCATATATTTCTTGCCGGGTAGTGGGCCTTGGTGGGGAATCTGGGCACTGAACCAAAATAAAAAACATGAATTCTTATAAACATCTTCAGGGCCCCAACATGGTCCTTATCTGCAAATACAAATAGAGAAAGTGCTATTGCTCTAAAGAGACAACGAAATGAAATACCATCAGGATCTGTCCCAACGTTTTTAATCATCCATTCCAACAGTGAAAAACCTATTGGGAAAATGTAGCCATTTTTTATACAGAAAGGTAGAGGGGTTAGCAGGTTCCCGCTAAATCAGTTAAGAGGCTTCGTTCTGGGTATCTCATAATTGAAACAAAAAATGGCATGCATTCTTGAGTGGCAACTCCAAGCAGTATTATTCAGAGGAATACTGATTACTGTAACACCACATAGAACACTCAATTCATCAAGAGGTATCATTTCAGAGTGGGACCTTCTCTAGGTTTAAAGTCAGAATTGTCTGGGATCTGCAGCTGTCTTTCCAGAACACTATGGTATCTGAGCAGATTTCCCATGAATGCAGCGTATTCCTTGCAGAGATTCATGCACTTGAGCTAGCCTTATATCATATAGAAACCATCGACCACCAAAAAATGTATTATATATACCGATTCTCTCAGTTCATTGCCCCTCGACGTGGGCACCTGTACGTGGTGAGGGGACCTCCCAGTGACGCTGCTGGACTTCCAGACTAGCATCACTGGGATCCAACGCCCACAGCCCAGGTTCCAGGCTTACATCAATGGAATCTGGCGTGTTTGCCGTGCGCTGCGACACGTGGAAATTCGGAAAGGGGGATCCTGGTGGTTGAGGGGCCCAGCTTCAATACACCACTTTGGCCCCTGCTTCGACAAGACGGGTGGTTCTGGAAGGCCCGGCTAGGATCAATCGGCTAGTAGGCTCGCCTGCGAGGGTCAACCGTGTCAATGCCACGCCCCTACCCTCATGGTCCGAGGGACAGGATTCAGGCTGGCGGCGGTGCGGGTATAGTGTCTGGGTAGCCCTGGCGTCCCACTCCCGAGCGCATTTATTGCATGCCGGGTAGTGGGCGTCCCTTTGGGCTCCGTGGTGGGTGGGGAGCCCGGGCACTGAACCATATAAAAAATCTCTATGAATCCTGATAAATATATTCCTTCAGGGGCCCCAACCCGGTCCCTATCTGAAAACAGAGACAGAGAGAGAGAGATAGCATTATTGCTACAAAGAGGCAGCGAACCGAATTACCATCAGGGCCAGTCCCAAGGTTCTTAATCATGCATTCTACCAATGAGACACCGATTGGTAAAATGTCACCCTTTTTTATTCAAAAAGGGTTAGATGGGTTAGCAGGTTCTCCCAAATCAGTTAAGAGGCTCCGTTCTGGAGACCTTTTAATTGAAACTAAAAATGACAGGCAATCTGAACATCTCCTCCGAACAACATCAATTGGAGGAATCCCTATAACAGTGACACCACACAGAACACTCAATTCATCTAGAGGTGTCATTTCGGAGTGGGACCTTCTCGACGTATACAAGGAGGAAATCTGCTCCGAATTAAAACCACAGGGAGTCATTGCCGTCAAGAGAATCACTGCGTGAAGGGATGGAAAAATAGTTAAAACCAGGAGCGTTATCCTGACTTTTAACACTCCTAAACCTCCTGATGAGATTAAAGCTGGATACATCAACTGTTCAGTGCGTCCATACATTCCGAACCCTTTACGGTGTTTCAAATGCCAGAAGTATGGACATTCTCAAATGGCCTGCCGTGGAGTCCTTGCATGCGCTCGATGCGGTGCAAAGGACCACGAAACAACAGCATGTTCAGCCGCAAAACCCACCTGTATTAACTGTGAAGGCGAACACCCGGCCTATTCACGAGCATGCCAGAGGTGGAAAGAAGAAAAAGAGATTCAACGGCTGAAGGCAGAGCTTAACATATCATACCAGGAGGCAAGGAAATCGGTCAAACCCCTGAATACCAACAGACCTACCTACGCCCAGAAGGTAGCAGGGAGATGTTCCGTCGGAATTCAGACGGACATGACCATTCCTCCAAAGGAGTCTTTCACTCCCATCGCGCGGTATCTTTTAAGTTCGCAAAAACCTACACAGAAGGACCAATCAGCTGCCACTCCTATATCGGTACCTCCTAATGCTCCACAAGTAACAAAGACAATTATGAAAGAAAAGAATAAGAAAGGGGAAGTCCCCCCTAGTACCCAAGAAAAGATGGATGTTGAGCAGAAGGAGGTACCCGAAGATTCAGTCTTGGAACTCTTTGCGGAGGAAGAAATGGACACGGGACAGCGTCCATTCTTCCCCAAAAAAGATAAATCCAAGACTGATAAAAGTAAGCCCTCAGCACCTCGGAAGCTGCCTGATGGACCCACCAAGCCAAAATAATGGCTAAATTCCTACAGTGGAATTGTCGTGGATTCCGGCGAAATATTGATGACATCAAGGCCCTCCTGCAAAAGCACGAGCCAGTTTGGTTTTGCTTGCAGGAGACATACCTAAAGGCAAATGACGATCCCACGATGCATAACACCACAATTTTTCGTAAGGATAGAATTGCGGATGGCTCTGTACATGGGGGAGTGGCTATCCTTGTGGGAAACCAGACCCCAGTGCAGCCCTTACTAATTACAACTAGCATAGAGGCTATTGCAGTTCGCCTTACGGTGGGATTTTTATTAACTGTGTGCTCTGTCTATTTGCCACCTGGGACTGACATCTCCCAGGCAGACCTTGATGATCTTCTAACGCAGTTGCCTCCCCCTTTCTTACTTCTCGGGGATATGAATGGACATAACACCCTGTGGGGTAGTGCTAACATCAACGGAAGGGGACGAGTCATAGAGCATATGCTCAATGACAATGACCTTTCTCTTCTAAATACTGGAACAAATACCTTCTTCCACATGCCTACCCGTACTTTTTCTGCCATTGATCTCTCTATCTGCTCCCCTTCTCTACTCCCTTCACTCACTTGGGAGGTGGAGGAGAATCCATACGGAAGTGATCACTTCCCTGTGATAACCTTGTTACACAGTGGGAGACCATGTCTTCCTTTTAGGTTACCACGGTGGAAGATTGATCAGGCTGACTGGACTGCCTTCCAACACCAGGCAAATTTTGATCTTAGCACAGTCAGTCAAGAGTCTATCAATGATGCAGTTAAGTACATCACAGAAAATATTGTCCAAGCAGCTGCGAATGCTGTCCCAAAAACATCAGTTCGGTTTCCACCATTTCCCAAACCTTGGTGGAATTCACAATGCACAGCAGCAAAAAAGGCTCAAAACAAAGCGTGGGGGGATATTTCGCCGATATCCTACCACGAACAACCTTATAGCCTTCAAACGTGCACGAGCCAAAGCACGCTACATCCGTCGTCAGAGTCAAAAGGAATCATGGATCCGTTTTACATCATCTATTAACCAGTCTACCAACTCTAAGGTAGTCTGGGATAAAATCCGGAAAATGAAGGGGAAATATACATCCCACCCTTCTTCAATCCTAGATTATAATGGATGCGCTATTGCAGATCCAACTGCAATAGCCAATGCTCTTGGGGAAACATTCTCTAACATCTCTGCAACATCTTCGTATTCCCCAGAGTTCCTGGTCCTGAAATATAACATCGAAAAACAGGCACTTAATTTTAAGTCCCAGGGCCTCTAACTATAGAGGAACTGAAAAGAGCCCTCGCTCTTTCAAAAGCAAGTGCCGTTGGACCAGATGGCATCCATTATGAAATGATTAAACATCTTTCACCAAAATCTATGGATTGTCTGCTCCTTCTGTATAACAGAATCTTTACTGAAGGGCAGTTTCCGGACTCCTGGCGAAAGGCAATCGTTCTTGCCTTTCCTAAGCCAGGAAAGGATCCAAAAGTCACCACCAATTATCGTCCTATTGCTCTGACTAGCTGTCTGTGCAAAATCCTGGAAAGAATGGTTAATTCTCGTTTAATGTGGTATCTCGAAACGAATGACTTTCTCTCCAACATCCAGTGCGGCTTCCGAAGGAACCGGTCCACTTTGGACCATCTTATTAGATTGGAAGCATCCATCCGGGATGCTTTCCTAAAACGCGAACACTTGGTGTCGGTGTTCTTTGACATGGAGAAAGCGTATGACACAACTTGGAGATTTGGCATCTTAAAAGATCTGCATAGCCTTGGCCTTAGGGGGCAACTCCCCATTTTTATTAAAAACTTTTTAGCCAATCGATCTTTCCAAGTTCGTGTAGGATCCTCACTCTCCCGTCCCTTCAGCCAAGAGGAGGGAGTACCACAAGGATCAGTATTAAGTGTCACGCTTTTTGCCATCAAAGTCAATTCCATCACAGAACAACTTCCTCCAACTGTAAACTGTGCCCTCTATGTTGATGACTTTAGCATATTTTGTCAGTCATGCAACACGAGGGTTATTGAAAGACAACTGCAGAAAGCCATTGATCGCCTTAATTCCTGGGCACTTGCTAATGGCTTCAGGTTCTCGCCGGAGAAGACCGTTTGCGTACACTTTTGTCGCAAGCGTAATCTTCATCCTGAACCTGAATTAAGGCTCGGACAAAGTGTTATTCCAGTAGTGTCAGACACAAAATTCTTGGGGCTTGTGTTTGATAAAAAGTTGACATTTCTCGAACATATTCGTCAACTTCGTACAAAATGCACGAGGGGACTCAATATTCTCCGCTCTCTCTCCTCAACGCATTGGGGAGCAGATCGATGCACCCTACTACGGCTTTACCGTGCACTTGTACGACCCAAATTAGACTACGGGGCCCAGGTGTACTCCTCAGCCAGAGACAGTGCCCTTCGATGGCTTGACCCTGTCCATCATCAGGCCATCCGTATCGCTACTGGAGCATATCGCACATCTCCTGTCCAGAGCCTATACGTCGAAGCAAATGAACCATCATTATCCCTTCGACGTAAGCAGTTGTCTTTAAACTATGCTTTAAAGTTGAAATCCCTGCCAGACCATCCTACCTGGACATCCGTTTTTGAGCCACGTTGGGAAAACTTGTACAATACCCGTAAGACTGCCAACTGACCTTTTGGCATTCGTGTCCAAGAGCTATTCAGAGAGTTTAACATCATGGTAGACAAGGTTGCACAAACACGAAAAGAAATTCCTCCACCCTGGCATGCTCATCCCCCACCGTGCGACTTTTCCCTTAAGAAATGGGTAAAGTCTGAAACCTCATCATCTGTCTACCAGAAGCTCTACTCTGCACACCAAGCTGAGCACTCAGGCTTCCTGCCCGTTTATACAGACGGCTCAAAGTCTGAATCGTGTGTAGGATCTGCTGCTGTCTTTCTGGACACTATAATATCTCAGCAGATTCCTCCTGAATCAAGCATATACACTGCAGAGCTGTATGCTATAGAGCTAGCCTTGGATCACATTTGAACTTGTCAATTCCAAAGGTCAATAATATATTCTGACTCTTTGAGTGTATTACAGGCTTTATTATCTACAAGACATAATTCTCATCCAGTTCTTTGTCGGTTCAGCAGAAGAGACATTCTCTTCATGAATGCGAGTTTGATATCTGCTTCTGCTGGATTCCTAGCCACATTGGGATAAAGGGAAATGATTTGGCTGACGCTGCAGCCAAATCAGCAACACCCACTCATAATCATTGCCTGTCAGTCCCCTATACAGACTACAGGCAAATAATACGCAACAAGATATATTCCCAATGGCAAGAACTATGGCACAGACAGAGAACAAATAAATTATATCAAATAAAGCCTGTAATAGAAATATGGCAGTCTAGTCTGTGCAGGAATCGGAGCGAGGAAGTTGTTCTTGCTCGACTCCGCATAGGACACAGTCATCTGACACATTCTTTTCTGCTGAGGGCGGATGACCCTCCTATGTGCAAGTCTTGCGACACCATTTTATCAATAAAGCATATTTTAATAGATTGCGTTAATTTTACCCATGTTCGCAATATATATTTTACCGCTTTTACTCATCCGACTGAGCCTTATACACTCAGTCAGATTTTATCAGACAACGACCACGTGTCAGCAGTTTTTAAGTTTTTACAAGCTATTAATATATACACACATATATAAATTGGATCATTTATTTTTAAACTTATACTGCTTTATATATATATATATATATATATATATATATATATATATATATAAATAACAAATTGACGAGGTAACCTTTTTAAAGGTTACCAGAATTTATCTTTATTGTTCTTTTAATCATTTCCTGGCGCAGTATAGCCTTAGTTGTTTTTGCGCCAATAAACCCAAAATCAAATCTCAGTTCATTGCAGGCCTTATCATCGATGAGGTTCAATCCTCATCCTGTCCTATCCCATCCTGGATACAGCAGAAACGGCACTTCCTTTCTCAGTCTGAATTTGATGTTCTTTCCTGTTGGATCCCTGCCCACATTGGAATCTTAGGAAATGACACCGCAGCCAAATCAGTGACCTTTTTGAACTCTTGACTGTTATTCCTCTATACAGACTGCAGGTAAAAGATATGTGTTCTACAAGATGATCAACTTTTATCCCCAGCATTCATAGCCTGGTCCTAGTCCATCTATCCTTTTTACACAATATGTTACATGTCTCCCTGACAATAGTCACCCTCAGTAACTAACTTCTGTGGGACCAGCATATTCTGTCTTGAAGATTGCCGCTGTGTTGCCTGATGCACTAGAGGGAGCTCTGACATTGAGTTGGGCAGCTCAGAGCTTGATGGGGCCCCATTTTAATACCTTCAAGGGCATCTATCCAACTCTTTAAACTCTCATAAGTGCCCATCGGAACTCTCAGTTGGCTCCTAATTTCTTGATACTCTCTGCACCTAGCACACACAAAGACACCCTCCTTGACTAGATCATGTCCAGTTACAGAGTTCTTCAAACATTTCACAAGTTGCAATTTTTTTTTTTTAGGCTGTGATGTGTTTCAGAATCATCCCCCTCTGTTCTCCCCCCGAGTCACAGCTCCTGCCACTTTGTGCCTTTGCTTTGCTGCTCTAGTCTGGGGCATGATATGAAAATTAATAAGATTAATAGATTCCTAAATGCAGGGATTCTTATTACACTATCTAGTTTTACATTATAGCTACCTATTTACCACAATTAAAAATTTGAATTTCCTACCACTCAATCTGTACAATGTTATGTATAGGTCTGATGAGTACAACAAACAGCTGTACAGAAAAATAGTGGGCCAGTAAATCAGAAAAAAATAATCAGTTTTAATACCTGGACATGCTGGAATCACAGAAAATGAAGAAGCAGATTTTCCTGCCAAGATTGCAAGCCACATAACGTCAGGCATCCAAATATCTTACACCGGTCACAAACACATCATAAAATATACCAGTAGAAAAAAATGGCTATCCATTTGGCAGAGGATCAAAAGCAATAAACTTCCAGATTAAAAATGATCACAAGTGGCCTAAGATGGAATATGAAGCAAGAAGTCGATACTTGCTAGATTGCAGATTGGGCATACCCAACTAACTCATAGTTACCTACTCACAGGATGATCCTCCACTATGCAACAACTGTCAAACTCAACTCACAGTAAAACACCTTATCTTTGAATGCCCATTATACTTGAGAGAATGACAAATAGCTTTCTCGTCCCAATCACTTTACTTTACTGCAAATTCTCTGAGACCTACGAGATATAAATCTTTTTACTTTCCTAAAAACAATAAACAAATACCATCTGATCTGAAGCAATATACCAAACCTGTTCCAAAAACTCAAACAAACAACAATAACAATTAGACCACAACCTGAAAACTAGTCTCTGGTATCCTAAAAGAGGAAAATCTAACAAGCAACCATCGATTAACTATTATTTAATCCCCCCCCCCATCTACATGAAAAGATATTTGCGATTTTGTCAGGAGATCAATCATTGGACCAGCAGACCTTGCTTTGAAAGTTAAGACAGGACATGGTTTTAGAGGGATCCTCACGTCTGGTGAGTATGGGCTGGGCAAACTCTGGGTCCTGAGCTGATTATCATCTTTCTTGGTGATTCCCTTCTACTCTCTCTCTCTCTCTCTGGGTAACATGGGAATTTTTTTTTTCTTCTTTGGCTGGTGCAGCATGTGACTACTACTAATAATAAGTTTTCTTCTCCCTGATGGAGCATCTCTTGGTGATCAGCATTTAAGGACCTAGGTGTGGTTATTCTAGAAGTTGTAGCTGCTTATGCAGAGAATGGTTTGTTGAACTGGTTGGTGGAAGAAGGTAATTAATGTACAGGAAGATAAGAGTGAGTGAAAGAATTGAACCTTGAGGAACTTCAGCATTATTTGAGAAGTCAGAAGACCAAGCCAGATTTCAAAGAAAGAAACTCAAATGTTTCTAGGATATTTTCAAGTGTACTAAGGGCCAACCTTTTTTTTTTTTTTTTTTTTTTTTCTGTCAAAATCTCAGTTATGCCAACTACTGCTCATCTCATTTGGCCAATTATTCACTCTATGATTCCTTCTGCTTTAAAGGTAGTACTTGAGGATATGTCCACGCTAATATTCTTTGTGAAATACTTCCTAATTTGGAAGCTCATCTGTTTTGATCTCCATTGATTCAAAATCCCTTTGCCCATTCTGTCAAATTCGTTTCTTGTCTTCTTTCTCCCTTGTGTTCTTAGCTTGAAAATTCACTTGAGACATTTTGACTTGATTTATTTGAAATTCTGCTTTCTCCAATCAAACACTTTACAGTGAAGTGATTTTTGTTTATGCTACTGGTCAATACCTTAACTAGCTTCAAATTTTTAGTTGCATGAAGCCAATTGTGGAGTATTGTGACATTTGCTGTGTCATTTTGGAATCTCCTGGGATGCACTAACAGGTTCATCAAGGTCTCTACATTTTTTTTTTTTCACAAGACACAGAAATAAAACAAGTGGTTTTTCAACATATCTCCTAGAAAGAACATATTTTTTATATTTTTCTTCTGAGTTGTGAGGGCCACTGCAAGATTTGTTTGGAAGTGTGTTTAGTCCACTGGTGAATGAATGGCTGAAGCAACTGTTTGTCAGTTGGGAAAAGTTCTGCCATGAAGAGCATCTTTCATTGTAGGAAACAACCAAAAGTCATTGGCTACAAGATCAGACAAGTAATGAGGATATGGGATAACCTCAAATTTGCATGCTCAGTCATTGCCATCACCCCAAAAATTCAATATTGCTGCTGCACAAGTATGGAGACCAATGCAGATTCTAAGGAAGGATTTCAGACAGAAAAATGTTTAATAGATATTATATTGGGAACAAAAAAAAGTAGAGTATTTACTATTAATCAGTTTCTGAAATCCTTCCATAGAATCCGCATTGGTGGTAGATTCTGGGGAGGAATATCAGAAAGTGGTTAATTGACTAAGGGAGAGTTGTGATAAGTTAGTAATATGAATAAATATTGAGAAGATGGCAGTTATGAGGATGGAAAGAGAAACGTATAACGTAAATGGTGGGGGAGGGGGGTGAAAAAGTATAGGTATTTGGGAAGCCTAGTGATGGAAAGGGTATAGAGCAGCAAAGGAATAAGAATAGCAGTTGGTAAAAGGCTTTTTAAAAAATGAAGATTATTATGTAGGAAAACTGGTTTAGTGCATAGGTTCCCAAAGTGTTAGATGCACTTGGTTTTTTTGTTTATTTTCATGAAATATAGAAAACTATTCCACTAATTCATGTATGGCACATTTTTATTCTTTTCTGTTATTCATATTTTATTGGTATTTCATTTCTATGAGATTAAATGTATTGGAGTACAGTATATATTAATTTATAAATTTATTATTAGCCATGTGGTGCAAGGAAGTCGAGGTTTTTACTGCACCAGCCAAAAAAAAAAAAAAAGAAAATTCTTAGTTACCCTGAAAATAAGAATCAGAAGTAGAAGGGAATCGCCAAGAAAAAGAAGAATGATGATATCCAGCTCAGGACCCTGGGTGTGCCAAACACATACTCACCAAATGTGAGCCCCAGGGCTTAAATATCTCTCCTCGGGGATTCACATCTGGTGAGTATGGGCTTGGCACACCCAGGGTCCTGAGCTGGATATCATCATTCTTCTCTTTCTTGGTGATTTCTTTCTACTTCTCTCTCTCTCTCTCTCTCTCTCTCTCTCTCTCTCTCTCTCTCTGGCTGGTGCAGCATAAGCCTCAGGCTTCCTTGCACCATGTGGCTAATAATAATAATAATGTGTATTCATAGCTAAATTTTCAGTCAAATCTGTTTATTTGTATTTGTTTTAGAACTTGGTGAGAAGGTGGGGATTTTTTGAAAAATTAAGGGAGCTCCAAGTGTAAAAGTTTGGGAACCTCTGGTTTAAGAAAAAGATTGTTATGATGTCTGGTATGGGGGTGAGGTACTTTATGGAGCAGAAACACAAACATTGAGAATGGCAGATATTAGAAGGTTGGAAAGTTTTGAGATGTGAATATGGAGGAGGGGTATAAAAAAGAGAACATGAGTTGTTGAAGTGAGAAATGAGAAGCATTTGAGAAGAGTGAGTGAGAAGAGATATTTGGCTGAATTAATCAGAAAATGGGAGAGAAATTGCATTGGACATATGTGGTGAGGGATTGATGAAGAATGTATTGGTAGAAGTAAATTATGCAAGGAAGCAAGCTTATGTAGTCGTCTTCTTCAAGTTCTCTGCCCACAGGCAGGTTTAGGACTCCAGTGATGCCTTTTTTTTTTTTTCTCTATCTTGTGCTTTCCTTTTAATTTCTGCATAATTTCCTCTTCCCATCCAATCCATCATTCCAATTCTTTCTCCCAACTCTCTTCCTACACATCTTTTGCTCTACCACTTTCCTCATCATGCTTTCTCTTCTCAAAACATGTCCTATAACGTTATTTTGTCTTCTTAGTTCTTTTACTAACGTTCTCTCTTCTCCTACTTTCCTCATTCCTCACTCTGTCCACCCATTTCACCCTTTCCATTCTCCTCCACACATATCTTGAAAGCTTCTAGCTGTCTGATCTCCTCTCTTCCCAGTGTCCATATCTCTGAGCCATAAAGTACATATTGTTTTCACCATTTGCTTTCTTAATTCCTTCTTGAAACTTCTCAATAGTTCTTTTCTATTACTAATGCCTCTTTGTCCATTGCAATTCTTGTTTTTATTCCTCCAAGCTTTTCCCATTTTCTGTCATTATGTTTCCCAAGTATCTGTATCTGTCCCAATCATTATTCCTTCTAATGTTACATTGATTCTTCTTCCTGGCCACTTTGAAATTAACATTATCTTGGTTTTCTTGCTGTTAATCTTTTCATATTATACTCCTTTACTTTGCTGTTCAAGATATCGAAGGAGCTTTGTAATTCCTCCTCATTATTAGAAAACAAAACCTGGTCGTCCTACTTTTGCACTTCCTTTCTGCCCTTCTTTGTACTCTTTCATCAATGCTTCTGCATATATATTAAATAGTAAGAGGGACATGGAACATACACCCTTACCATTGTCTACTTCTTCTGAATCCTCTCCATCAAACTGAACCACAGCTGTCTGCTCCATGTAAAGTTCCCAAGTTAGTTTTATATCTCTTTTATCTAGACCAGGGGTCGTCAACCTTTTAAATCCTACCGCCCACTTTTGTCTCTTTGTTGATGGTAAAATTTCCTTACCGCCCACCGGTGCCGCAGTAACTCAATTTAGCCCCTCATCTACGAGTATACTTAGAGAAGTGTCTGGTGAATTATTATCTATATTCAAAGTTTAGAGATGGAATTCAAAAGTAAATTGCAAAAGCATATTTTAAAAAGTCAAACTTCCAAAGTTGTTAGTAATGTATTCGATATATGAAGGAAGAACAAAATTTGTAACAATGGACAAAATGGAAAATGGACAAACAATGGAAAAAGCTTGAATCACCCACTAGTGGGCAGTAGGGAGCAAGTTGACTTCCACCAACTTACCCCAATTCACTCTGTCAAAAGCCTTTTCGAGATCAACAAAACAGATTGCCATATCTTTTCCTATTTCCATGCTTCTTTCTGCTAGTGTTCTTAATATTCCTATTGCCTCTCTGGTCCTGTATACTTCTCTTAACCCAAACTGATCTTCTTCTATGATTTCGAACTCCTTCGTTTTTGCTTTAATGCATTCTGGGAGAATTTTTGTATTATTTTTGAGGAATGAGAGATTAAACTGATTGTCCTATAGTCAGTTTGTTTAACTGCATTCTTTTCTAATGGGATAATTATGGATTTTAGAAACTCTTTGGGCCAGCTTATAGATTTTCCTGCAAAATCCTGAACAATCCTTTCTTTTTTCTCTCTTCTTGAAGCCCTTTTATAATTTCTGCTGGTATATCATCCAGTCCATCTGCCTTCTCTCTTTTACTGCCTTTTCAAACTCTTCTCTTCTCTTAATAATTTCGGTCTTAATGTCTCTTCTTCATCTTCTGCTGTCATAGGCCAGACTTTTGTTTTATCACATAGCTCTTCTATATATATATATATATTCCTTCCATTTTCTCCTTGTGTGTTCTTTGTCATATAGAATTTTTCCGTTCTTGTCTTATCTTTCCACTAGTCTTATTTTTATTGTTCATTAAGCGCTTGACTTTTCCATACATTAGATCACTTCTTTTTCTTCTTACCATTTCCTCTATTCTCTGCACTGTTCTTTCCACCATTTTTCTCTTGCTTCATCTGTTGCCCTTCTAAGTTCATTATTTAAACTCCTGTATTAAATCCTTGCTTCTTCTGTACTTTGGTGCTTCCATTTTCTCCTCTTCTCCATTTTATCAATCATTTCTTCTGTAATCCATGGTTTCCTTATCCTTTTTTGATCTACTGTACCTAATTTGCTTTCTGCTACTCCTGCAATCGTTTTAAACCTTTCCCATTTCTTTTCCACTTCTTCTATTTCCTCCCCTCCACAATCTCCCCATCAACTGCCTCTGAAATCTCCAGCTAGGCAGTCTTCAGTGCATTAAAATTCCATTTCCTTCTTATTCTTGAGCCCCTTATTCTCTTGAATGTAATCTTCATTTTCATCACTACCAAATTGCAGTCAAAGTCAGCATCTGCACCCAGATAGCTATGCAAATTCTTCACAGCATTTCTGTATCTTTTGTTGATTAAAATATAGTCAATTTGGTACCTGTCAACATTCCCCTGGTCTTTCCCAAATGTACCTTCTTTTTTCCTGCTAAACCATGTGTTTGATGCTAACATCGCTCTTCTTTTGCAAAATTCTAACATCTTCTTGCCCCTCTCATTCTTTGTCCCAAGTCCATAGTCCCCAACCTCATCTCCTTCACTGAGGACAGCATTCCAGTCCCATCACAATGATCGTGCATCTGTCACTCCCCAATTTTTCTTCCATTATTTCCTCTATCTGTTAATATACCTCATCTACTTCATCCTCAGTATGGCTGCTTGTTATTAAATATACTTGCGTAATCAATAAATCTATTGGCTCAGCCTTTAATCTTACAGCTATAATTCTGTCACTGACTTGGATCACTTCCTTGAGTTTTTTTTTTCTGTGCATTTTTATCTAGAAGTATAGCTACTCCTCTCTGGCTGTCATTCCCTCCTTTGTATATTACCCTTATATCTTTACTCATGAAGTCTCCCTCATCTTTCCATCTAGTCCAGTGATGGCAAACCTTTTTGAAGAGTGGGTCAATTATTTTTATTTCTTTTTTAAAATACTAGCCCGTGAGTCATAAGTTAGTGGTCTCAATTAGAAAGGGGGGGGGGGTAAAAAGGATGCCAATTATTTGGAAACATCAAACAATTTGTTAAGAGATCAAGTTGATAGTTGAATCTTTTTGGTTCTCACTTTTGAAATAATCCAAAAAAGGTTTTAGTTTCCTTTTTGATTTATAACTTTAACTTTTGCAAGTGAAGAGCTAAAAAAAAAAAGTAAATATCGAAGCTTGATTTGATACCTTGTACTGCACCAGGTGACATCATGACCAGTATTGCCTCTGCACGAAGTATTTGAATGAGCAAGGAATAAAAGAAAACGCCTTTATTTTGAAATATTCTTCATTAATAATTAACATAATTACAGATACAGTATGTGTAATAAAGTTGATAAAAGTATATTTAATGCGAAATTTGTTGTTGCTTACTTTCAGACAGTTTTTTAATATTAGGTACATACTTCGTGTTCATTACTTTAATACATTTTGCAGTCAATTCATTTCCAAGTTTATTCCTGTTGGAAGATTTAACAAAATTCATTGAGGAAAACAATTTTTCACATGAATATGTGGACCCGAACGTTGTGAGAAGAGCGTTAGCCAGTTTCCTCATACATGAAAAATTGTTCGGTAAAGAATACCATGCGTTTAATATAATATTTTCAACTTTTAGTGTGGGATCTTCATTAGGCCTAGCTGCATTACTTTCTGAAATTTTTCCTTCTACTTCGAAAATCAAATTTTCAAATTTATTTTTCCACACTATGCTGCTTTGGAATTCAATTAATTCCATTTCTAAGTTAGTGATACCTAGCCACATAAAATCGTTTAGTTGCATTGTATCGTACTCTGCTTTATGTGGACATAAAATAAAGCGAAATGTATTTTCCAAACTTTTAAATTGATTATATCTCTCATGGAAAGCTTGTTTTATTTTTTGCAAAATGGTTAAATATATTTTAATTGCATTTTCTTGAATGTCAAGAATATTTTCAAAATCTTTAGTGTTTTGAAAATGTTTTTATAATTGAGGAAAATATTTCATGGTGCTCATTTCCAAATCTTTAATAAAGATGTCAAGTTTTTTCATAAATATTTTGATATTTTCAAACATCATTAATGCAATTTGTCCATGTCCCTGAAGTTTTTTATTCAGTTCATTGAAATGCTGAGTGATATCACATAAGAACATTAAATCATTTAGCCAATTTATATTTGAAAATTCGTCATAACTATTCTTTTTTTCATTCAAAAAGAGCTTTATTTCGTCTAATAAAATGACAAACCGATTAAGAACTTGGCTGCAACTGAGCCATCGAACATTGTTTTACGTCAAAATCCCAGAATATTGGCACTCAATTTCCTCTAATAATTGTGCAAATTCTCGCTTATTAAGACCATTTATAAAGTTAATAACTTTAATTACAACTGGCATTACATTAGAAAATGTTTTTAAACCTTGCTTCGCACATACAACTTGCTGGTGTATTATACAACGAAATTCTATCAGAGAATGTCTCTAATATTTTGCTTAAGCTGCTAAATAAAACCAATGTTTTTTTCCCACCATATTGTGAGCACCGTGTGTTGTTCCAAAAACAATTTTTTGTAGGTCAATTTCCATTTTTTTAAAAATGCATTATCAAATTCTTTAAAAATATCAAGACCGGTACACCTTCCTTTCAATGTTATTAGTTTTATTAACTCTTCTTTCATTATATTGTCTGCATTATATCGAGCAAAAACTGCTGTTGCGCATAACCATTTACATCAGTACTCTCATCTAAAGCAATCAAATACATTTCTACAGACTTTAAGTCGTTATGTATTTGAGAAGAAATATTTATTTCTAATTCTATTACTCGATCTTTAATAGTATTGTGACTTATTGGCAACTCATTTATACGCTTTATAATCGAGTCTTTTTCCTTAAAATCTGAAAACAGTAGAACTACATTCTAAAAATGCTTGTTTTACAAACTCCTTCTGAAAGAGGTTTCCCATGGCGAGCAATGCAATGGGTTACTTGAAAAGTAGCAGCTGTAATGTTATTTTTCGGAGTCAAAAAAGTTTTTAAAACACTTGTTTGTGAATCATTCTGTTTATTTTTATTTATTTTTTTTTATAAATCTGACATTACATATTTATATTTTATAATTGTTTAATATTTTCGATTATCTTTTCTCTCTGTTCTAATTAAAAAAAGTAGGCCAATATTACAATAAACGCGTGCGCGTGGGTTACTTACAAAGCCTTCGTGGGTCAGTATCTGACCCACGTGTCATAGGTTCGCCACCACTGATCTAGTCTCTGCTATACCTAATATATTCAGTCTATTTTTCTTCATATATATCTCTTCACATTTTCAAGCTTTCCTTTCCTCAACATTGTTCTTATATTCCATGTGCCAGTCTTCATAAATGGATACTTATTACAAGGATTTCGCTGGTTTACGACCTGAGCAGCCTTGTTACTTCTCCTGCCGATAACAACACTCACAGCATCTGCCAGTTGAGCCTCGTTTCTGTTGATATTTAAATATGACATCATGAAGCTACTAGGAATAGATGTACAAGGCAGTTTCCTGTTGCCTTCCTTGCCAGCCGTGTCCCTATTATAGCGTTGGGTGCACCAGACATTTCTCAGATTTTTTTCCTCTGCCTGCCCCTTTTCCATTCCACTGTTTTCACTTCTGTGATCTTCCTCTGGTCAGGTAGAATGTTGTTGCTGCCCCAGCATCAGGCTGTCATCAGCTTATTTGATGGCGGCCAACCCTCGCCATGTCACATCCATCGTCATAGGAATTATGTAGCTTTTTATAGAGGTAGACCTGCCACAGTCTCTTCCTGTGTAATTTAATTTACTCAATTCATTTAAAGCATTAAAAACATCATTGAGATCCCTCTCAGGTGCATAATTTCCAAGCAATATAATTTGCATAACTGAAGTCCTTTATGGTAAGAATACTCTTTTGTGTCTCTAGCTGATCTTGTTGCTCTTCTCTGTACAAGAAATCAGCATCCTTTATAAGAGGTTTCCAGACCTGTATGCAGTATCAGCAAAAAAAAAAAAAAAAAATGTGGTCCCTCTAATAATTTGCCTAATGTGCCCTTAAATTTCTTGTTTTATATATATATATATATATATATATATATATATATCCTGCAGCCATCCTTTTTCAGTTTGTCTCCTTATATTTGCAAAAGGGTTCTTTATTTATGTAAACTCTAGAAGGAAGGGGGATGAATCAGATTGGTCCAATTGATATCAATGGTTCGGCTGTTGAGGACTCTGCTCAGGTAGCTGACAAACTGAATGAGATTTTGAATCTGCATTCACACATAAGGAGTTATTCAGGGAGAGAAATGCCAGGAGTTATCAAGCTCTGACAGGGAGCTAAATGATTTTGTAATAACTGAGAGCAAAGTGAAGGAGAAATTGTTGAAGTTAAAACATAAGAAAGACACCCAAGGTGGATAGCTCTACCCAGTTTTAAAGGAGGCAGTAAAGTAAGTAAGCAAACCCTTACCATAATCAGGGGAGGTTCCCATGGACTGAAGATGTGCAAATGTAACCCCAATTCACAAAGGAGGATCAAAGGGTGACACAAGCAATTACAGATCCTTTAGTATAACTTCTGTTCCAGGGAAATTAATGGAGGCACTGGTTAAAGAAGCACTACAGGATCACCTAGACAAGACTGCAGTTATAGTTTAGACCTAGCATGTGTTTGTTAAGGGCAAGTCTTTTCTGACCAATTTGATTCGATACTACAAAGAAGCCACAAAGCAACTTGATGCAAAAAATAATTTTGATATCATATACTTGGATTTTGGGAAAGCTTTTGATACTGTTGCACATGGAAGACTGCTATACAAATTGGAATGGTATGGCATTAAGGGCAAGTTGCTACTGTGTATAAAGGGATAGTTGAGTGGAAGAGGGCAGAGAGTGGTAATAAATGACACTGCTCTACATGGACTAATGTTATTAGTGGAGTTCCAAAGGGTTTGGTGCTGGGCCCAACTTCTCAACTGTGTTGTATTACACACAGGGTGGTAGAGAATAAAAAAGACCTGGGGGTAATTGTGCAGTCATATGAACTTCTCTGAGCAGTGCAGATGGGCTGCCAGAGCAGGTCAAGGAGGTTTGTCAATGATATACAGGAATTAGTGATATTGATGAAGGTATATCAGGCTCAGTGTCCCAAGTTTTCAGATGAAACAAAGGTTGTTAATGACTATGCTAATTCAACAGGATCTAGAAAAGTTGAGCAGATGGGCTGAGAGCTGGCAACTGAAGTTTAACGTTGACAAATGTAATGTTCTGCATATGTGTAGCCATAAAGCCCAGAGTAACTTCTCAGCTGTGTTGTATTACACTCAGGGTGGTAGAGAATAAAAAAGACCTGGGGGTAATTGTGCAGTCATATGAAGTTCTCTGAGCAGTGCAGATGGGCTGCCAGAGCAGGTCATGATGTTTTGTCAATGATATACAGGAATTTTGCTAGCAGAGACAAGGAGGTGATTATCCCTTTGTATAAAGCAATGGTCAGACCACACCTTGAGTACTGTATATATGTCTGGAGGCCTCATTTTAATAAGGATGTAGAGCTTCTCGAACAAGTACAGAGAAGGGCAGCGAGATTGGTGAATGGAACAAAGGGTTGTTCTTACACAGAAAGGCTTCAGTTCTGCAAATTGCCGTGTCTGAGGACTAGTCACCTGCAGGGTGATCTGGTTGAGGTGTATAAGGCCTTGAATGGTTCGAGCAAGTTCAGTGCTAATGGGATTTGTCACCTGAGGGGACATAATTCAAATTGAGGAAAGAAAATTGTAGAATCAACGTGCAGAAATTTGCCTTTAGCCAGTGGGAGGTTGATTGCTGGAACAAACTTCCATCTGTAGTTGTAGAAGTTGACAGCTTGAATAAATTCAAGGCAGAACTAGATAAACATTTGGAGTTAATGGATGGGTGAAATGGGAAGGGTGTTTTTTTTTTTTTTTTTTTTTTCCATTGGCTGATGTAATATAAGCTTGCTTTCGTGTATCATATGCCTCTGCTAATACTAATTTGTCATCTGTGAAAGAGTAAGGATACCATTGGAAATTTACTCAATTCATTGAGATCCATCTCAGGTGCATGATTTCTAAGAACTACAATTTGCAGAACTGAAGTCTTTTATGGTGACAGTACTCTTTTGTGTCTCTTGCTGATCTTCTTTCTCTTCTCTGTACAAAAGATCTGCATCCTTTATAAGAGGTTTCTAGACGTGTATGCAATACTGAAATACCATGTGGCATAACTATTGTCTTATACAATGGGACAATCACATCCTTGTTTTTACTGGCAAAATTTCTGTATATATAATTGCAGAACCATAAAAGCTGTCCTAGCAGCCTGTTTGCTCTTCTCAGAGAACTTATATCACGTACAATAAACCCTGTTTTTTTTCTCCATCACCTTTGAGTGTGTACCACCTAAACAGTATTTTATTCTAGGATTACTGTTGCCCACATGCAGTACCTTGTATTTGTCAATATTAAACCTTAATTGCCACTTCTGTTTCAACTACCTATTTTTTTTTAGGTCTTGTTGCAGTACTACACCTTAATTTCTATCATTAACCACCCCACCCATCTTTGTATCTTCTGAAAAGTTACACAATAACTTTGACGTGATTCTATCAATATTATTAATAAATATTGAAAACAGTAAGAGAGCCGAGCACTGAACCCTGAGGGACTCCACTAATAACATTGGTCTGGGAAGAGCCAGACATTAATAACCACTCTCCCTTCTGCCACTCAGCCGTCCCCATATCCATAGCACTAACTTACCCCTAATGATGCACTGCTTCAATTTGTATAGTAGACTTTTGTGTGGAACAGTATCATAAGCCTTTCTGAAATCTAAGTATGATGTCAGAATTATTTTTTTCATGCACTGTATCATAGTAGATATTTAGTTTCGTTAGACAAGATCTTCCCTTAACAAATCTGTGTGTGATTTACATGTATTGTAGGTGGTAGGTGACTTTCATCAACCAGTGAAATACCACCACTTTGCTTATTGGAGGCTTGAAGTGGTGAAACCCATGTTTAATCTCTAGAGCAAAGTTTCTGGCATCCCCCTCCCCCCATACTTCTCCTTCAACCCATGCACGGTACTAAGTACTATAGGTTTTGATGCCTTTCGTGTTTGGGGTTTTCATAAAAAAAAAAAAAATCTGCATGTTATAGAAGGAAAAATTAAATGGAAGAGGCCAAGAGTTAGTTTGAATAAAACTATGTGATAGAATGGTGGATACGGAAAGATAGAGGGCAAAGGATAGGAATATGTGAAGAATTAGCTAAGTATATCCATCGACTTGTCCTTGCAGAACACCAATTCTTGCAATTGTTAAAATGCTGCTCACAGTAGACCACATTACATTTCTTGTTTGACAAACCCTTTGTGCTCTGTCTTCGTATGTAGTAGCATTTGTTATACTCACTGCCTCCTCCCTGCACTGGCTAAAAAAAAGGCCCATGTTTGACTCACCATAAGACTTTTTTCACTCCATGGCTGACTCACTTTTGGATGAGGATTGGATCCCCCCCCCCAGAAACCATAATTACCTCATAGAGGAGGTTGAGGACCCTGCTCAGGTAGCCGACAAACTGAATGAGTATTTTGCATCTTCATTCACACGAGGAGCTATTCGAGGAAGGGAATGCCAGAAGTTTATTGAAGTCTGACAAGGAGCTAAATGATTTTGTAATAACTGAGAGCAAAGTGGAGGAGAAATTGTTGAAGTTAAACATAAGAAAGGCACCTGAGGTGGATGAGATCTATCCAGTTATATTAAAGAAGGCCTCAAAGAAAGTAAGCAAACCCTTAGCCATAATTATGAGAGCTTCCTTGGACTCAGAGGAGGTACCATGGACTGGAGATGTGCAAATGTGACCCCAATTCATAAAGGAGGATCAAAGGGTGACAAGTAATTACAGACCTGTTAGTTTAACTTCTGTTCTGGGAAAATTAATAGAGTCACTAGTTAAAGAAGCATTGCAGGATCATCTAGAAAAGACTGCAGTAATAGTTCAGACATAGCATGGGTTTGTTTAGGGAAGGTCTGGTCTGACCAATTTGATATGGTCACAAAGGAACTGGATACAAAAAATAATTTTGATATCATATACTTGGATTTCAGGAAAGCTTTTGATGCTATTGCACATGGAAGACTGCTATACAAATTGGAGCGGTATGGCATTAAGGGCAAGTTGCTACTGTGGATAAAGGGGTGGTAATTAATGGACACTGCTCTACAGGGACTAATGTTAGTAGTGGAGTCCCCAAGGGTTTGTTGCATTGTTGTTTTGTATATTTATCAATTTTATCGATGAAGGTATATCAGGCTTAATGTCGAAGTTTGCAGATGATACAAATTGCAGGGTTGTTAATGACAGTAAAGACAGTATGTATGCTACTGCAACAGGATCTAGAAAAGTTAGGCAGATCGGCTGAGAAGTGGCAACTGAAGTTAAACACTGAAAAATGCTAAGTGCTGCGTATGGGTAGTAACCCAGGGAAATGAAGAATGAAAAAGACCTGGGGTAATTGTGCAGGCAGATATGAAATTTTCTGAGCAGTGCAGACAGTCTGCAAGAGTAGCTCATGTTGTCTTGTCAATGATATATAGGAATTTTTCTAGCAGGGATAAGGAGGCGATTATCTCCCTTGTATAAGGCAATGGTCAGGCCACACCTTGAGTAATGTATACAGGTCTGGACACCTCATTTTAGGAAGGATGTAGAGCTGCTGAAATGAGTGCAGAGAAGGACAATGAGATTGGTAAATGGAACAAAGGGTTGCTGTTACAAAGAAACATAATTCTGCAAGTTGGCAGCTTAAATAAATTCAAGGCAGAACTAGAAACTTTTGGAGTTAATGGATAGGTGAAATTGGAAGTTTTTTTGGCTGATGCTATATAAAATTGCTTTCTTGCATCATATGCCTCTGCTAATGATAATTCTAGGGTTCCCCTAGGATGGCAGTTTTTGTTGTTTTATTTTCTCTCTCTCTCTCTGTCTCTCTCTCTCTCTCCTTTCTTAACCTTTGCATGAACAATTTTTTAAGTGTGCACCACCACCACCATTGCTCAAATGCTAAACTTCAGGGACTTTTCTTCTCATCCTAGTAACTTCTGTCCTAAAACATATTCCTCAAATTTTCACAAAAAGCCTTTTTCCACATACATTTTCCAGCATTCACATTTCTAGGCAATACTAAGTATCCATACATGGGATAATCTTGACTGCTAAGCTTTCTTAACATAATCATATATATACAGTGCTGTTTCTTGTATTCTCTATCTTGTGAACTTCTCAGATTATGCAGTCATTCCCGATTATAAACAAAAAAATGTATATTATAGGTTACCGTAGTAAAGTGCAAGGGTGCATAAGTATATGTCCTTTGGGTGATCTAGGTTCAAGCCCTTAGCTGCTAAATATGGTGCTGTTTCTTGTATTTTCTCTGTCTTGTGAACTCCTCTGGTTGTATGTCATCCCGGAGTATAAACAGAAAATTTATTTAAATAGTTCGAGAAAATAATGCTATTCTGTGATATAAATTTTTTTTTATTTACAGTACCCTGCTTCATTCCTAAAATGATGTTTGGCCAGTGCAGCTCAGCAATAGACTAATTTATATACATAATGAAGTTTTCTTTCACAGACTGCATGGCTGGTCGCTTAGATTAGATACGTTTATCCACCACTCACCGTAAGGCTACATGTTATCTGTTGATGGAGCCAATTTCAGACCAAGTGAGATTGTTGTGTTTGAATGATTGGGAGTTGTGCTCCACAAATTTTTCCTGTTTATGAGGTATCAGTTACAGTTTTCAGATTCTCATATATGCCACTTCATGGAGATTGACTTCTGGAAGTTGATTGGCAATTCCAGTCACTTACAACAGTCAACTAAAGATAAGTATTTACTGTTTTTCCTTGTGCTCTTTTCCATATTTGCTCACCGTGCTTTCAGCAATTGTTTGCTACTGAACTAGTACGTCCGACAATGCTGTGAGTGATCTTGACCTGTGCTTTCTGGGTTCCGACAGTACGCTTCTTCTCCCAACATGCCGATCACTTTTAACAAGTGACACGCTTGTTTTGCCTTTGCTCTCTTGTGTGGCATTTGAGAGATAGAGAGATGGGAAAAAAACTTCATATACCTACTATGTCTGATAAGGAAGTAAACTTGGAGGAGAAGGTTCTGGAGCTGATAGTTCTTCTTGAGAGTCTCAACAGGGGAACCAGGCTACTTTGTAGTTGACCAAGTTGATGAAAAAATCGCACTTCACAGCCAAAGCTTTTTTGAGTTCAGATGATGATGGGGACTTGGAGGAGGTTGCCTGTACCCACCATTAATGCAAGAAGACATTCAAACAGAAATACCCTACTGTGCTTGATAGAGTTACTATCCTCAGAAAGAGGTTACAAAGCTGCCTCACAAGTGATGATATCTCCATCTCCAGGGAAGCTACCCTTAAAATAGCCAGATCGTGGGGCAAAATGGAAAATATGGTACTAGAGCTTTTGGTGGAAAATGAAAGGCTAAAGGCCGAATGCCCACCAGCTAAAACCAGTTTTACCCCCCTGGCTCTACACTCACGGAGGGACCCTCGAAACCTTCATATGCAACCATTACCAGGAAGCCCAAGGCTCTACTTTTTAAAAATATAAACAGAGAGCCAGAACAAGGAAAGTACTTTTTTCTTTGCTTTTTATTAGTTTACTAACCTTATATAGTTTATATATAAACTATATAGGGGGGGGGGGAGAATTTTGCAACCCACCTAGAAACAGTATACATATATTTTAATTTATTTAATTTTTTTTTATTTATAAAAAAATTCACATACAAAATATAAATTAAATACATATACATATACTTCTTTAAACTAAACTTATAAAATAAAATATCACACTTGTTAAAAAAAAAAAATTTTTTTTTTTTTTTTTTTTTTTCACAGAAAAGCTGAAATTTAGTATATGTACCCCTCATGTTGGACAGACAACTTCTGTGATCGAGACCCACTAATATTCGTAACAAGTGCTAACGTTTTGTGATTTTCTCTTGTAGAGAAGCTGTCTTCATGTTGAATTTAAAATGTTTGACCAAATAAAAATAGGATAATAAATATAATGTATAGGATATTAAAATTTTTAAATATTATATTTTAAGTCAGGAAAGGTGCCCCTTGTGTTACACTGCATGACGAACAGAAGGTTGCGTAAAGGACATCAACTGAGAAAAATAGTTTTTATTAGAGGGGGGAAACTTGTTAGAGGGGTCGTTTTTAATTGACTTTAATTTTTGTTTAGTGAAAAAAGGTTAGGTTTTTTTCCTGTGAAATAATAATAAAAAATACATCTTTTAACAATAAAACAAGCATTAAGGGAAAACAAAGGATTTAAATCAGCAGCCACGAGTAGTAATACAAATGATACTGAAACTAAAGAATAGCAATGATGTACTTATAAATAGCAGAGAAGGCATAATTCAAATAGCAGAAGACTACTATGGAGAATTATACAAGGAGTGAGGGAATGATGCCAGCAGTGGGGGAAGATGGATCGCAAATTAGGAACACATACCTAATGAGGTAGAACATGCGTTGGAGAAAATGAAGAATCAGAAAGCCCCGGGGGAAGATGAAGTTACTGTAGAGTTGTTAAAATTGGGAGGAAGAGACATGGCACAAAAACTCATAAGACTCTTCACAAAATGCATTAGAAAAGGTGTGACACCTAAGGAGTGGAATAATGCAGTCATGGTTTTGCTGCATAAGAAAGGAGATAAATCAGAAATTGGAAATTATAGACCAGTTAGCTTGTTATCCCACATCTACAAGTTGTTCACAAGGGGCATTACTAAACAGACTAGACAGAATACTTGATGAGAATCAAATGAAAGAGCAAGCTGGCTTTAGGACAGGAATCTCAACTATGGATCACCTTCACGTAATATGGAGAAAGCAAATGAATATAAAACACCATTATACTTGGCATTTTTTGGATTATATACAGCATAAGGCAATGTTTTGGGCACTGGAAAGACAAGGCATAGATACCCCATATATAATGATTTTGAAGAAAATATATGAGAATGATACCTCCTTTATTAGACTAGACAAAGACAGTAGTAAATTTAAAATTGAAAAAGGAGTTCTACGAGGAGACACTATCTCCGAAGTTGTTTACAGCTGCCCTTGAGAAAGCTTTCAGAAGATTAGACTGGTCGCAGAAAGAAGTCAATGTGAGTGGAGAGTACCTAAACCATTTACGATTTGCAGATGACATTGTGGTTATAAGCCACTATCCCAAAGAATTATAGGAAAACCTTAATTCAGTTATGCACAGTTAGTAAGGATTTTGGACTAGAGATGAATATGACTAAAACAAAGTAATGATAAACAAGTATGCTACAGAAAGGAATATAATGATTGAACGGGTAGTAATTGAAAAGGTGGAGTCATATACTTATCTAAGTCATATATTATTTAAGGAGGTGATTATTCCCTTGTATAAGGCAATGGTCAGGCCACACTTAGAGTACTATATACAGGTCTGGAGGCCTCATTTCAAGAAGGATGTAGAGCTGCTGGAACGAGTACAGAGAAGGGCAACAAGATTAGTGAATGGAACAAAGGGGTGCTCTTACGAAGAAAGGCTTAAGTTCTGCAAATTACAGTGTCTGGAGACTAGGCACCAGCGAGGTGATCTGATAGAGGTGAATAAAGCCTTGAATGGTTTGAGCATGCTCAATGCTGATGGGATTCTTCCTCTCGCTCAGAATAATCACCTGAGAGGGCATAAATTCAAATTGAGGAAAGACAGATGTAGGATAGATGTGCGGAAATTTGCCTTTAGCCAGCGGGTGGTTGGTTGGTGGAACAGACTTCCATCCCTTGTTGTGGAAGTTGATAGCCTGAATAAGTTTAAGGCTCAGCTGGACAGGTATTTTGAATGAAGTGGAAGTGGTTTTTTTTTTTTTTTGGCTGATGCTGCATAAGCTTGCTTTCTTGCATCAAATGCCTCTGCTAATGCTAAAGATGCTAAAATCTGGGACAAATCATTAGCTGTAATAATGATAAATGGCTGGAAGTCAAAAGAAGAAGAAATTTTGGATGGATAGCATTCGGTAAGGTGGCACCAGCCTTATCATCTTCGACATTGCCACAACTACAACTAAAGATGAACTTGCAGAAGAGATTTTCTCCAGAAATCTTGAAGACTTTCTCAAGAAAGAAGAGGACCTTCAAGAAATAAAGGTTCAGTTTTCAACCAAGACTGGGACAAAATCGTGCTTAAACTGGTTAGTGAAAATTTCTCTGAGAATTAGGAATGTTTTTAAAGCCCAAAACAGAATATGTGGGGTTGATTGTTGCAAAGACTTTGTGCATGTTCTAAAATGTTTTCATTGTCCGGGATACAAGCACACCTCTGCCCATTGTTCCTACAAGGAACCAACCTGCAGACACTATGTTTAACTGTCCACCTGTGTGAAGAGTGCCCCAAGAAAGAAAAGCCAGCACAATGTGTAACCTGTAAGAGGATTAATAGGGCCCATGACAACTCGGTAAGGGATACCTCGTGCACACTTTATAAACAAGCAGTGGATAGCCAAATTCTGCTGCTTCTAAGTCGTTAATCACACACACACACACACACACACACACAAAAAGCACAATGATCTATAGTGGGTGCCAACCAGCTGACCAAATTTATGGAAGAGCTGAAGCTGGGTGTGTTATTACTCCATGAACTGTATTGCAATAGAGGAAAGGTCTCAGGCTATCCATTGTCATTTAGAGTCGTCCAGTCCACTGGTCCTGCCTGCATGGTGGCCATTGTTATTAGAAACCCAGACCTGGGTGCTTATTAGGATCTCCTCCCTTTGTAATTCGCACTCTGCTTGTGCCACAATTGAGAACGACACTGGTTGCCACTCCTTACCTCATTTTCAGTTTAGTGACAGAATAGAGCCCTACACTGCCAAAGTGCTATAGATCTCCTTCTTGGGAGAAGTAATCTTCTTATGGCAATTGATGCAAATGCACTCTTGTCCATTTGACATAATGCAAACACTGATAGAAAATGACTTTCTCCACAGGACTGGATATTATCAATGAGCCAAACATGCCCACCATGTTTACATTTAGCAGAGGTGATACAAATGTTGATATCACCCTTACTACCCCCAACTTCAGCACTGGTTGGTCCATGAAACATACCACTAGTGACCATAGTGTCATATTACATATGACATCTCTCCTGGAATGTCTACTAACACCCATTTAGTTGCAGATCTACTGTTTATGATAACAGTATACCTTCAACTAAATATGTGTGCTAGGACAATTTTGACCAGTAATTTCCCAGGTAGTATGGATGCATCAAAACTGACTACATCCAAAACCTTCTTTTAAAAAAAAAAAATATAAGCTGCCAAAGTTGCAATAAAGAAATAGAAACACAAACTACATAGCATCCCATGGTGGACCCCCAGGCTAACTGAACTTAGGAATGAAATGAAAAGAGCTTGCAGGGAGCTCTAAAGAACATGTAGAAGAGGCTTATCCAATGAAATAAATGCCTTAGAGTCACAATTCAAAAATGCACAGCACCAGTACTGCAATGGCATATACCATAAAAAGCAGACAGCATAGCAAAACTCGGTTCGCTCGGAAGGGAATTCTAACCCCTGGGGCATTGTCCACAAAGTTATTCACAAAACAATCTGCACTGCTGATATTATCTCTTTAAACAACAATAATAACCAAGAAACAACGAAGTATGGTGGTACCATGGGCACTGTCCTGGATGCCATTGTTGTCAGGGACAATCCAGCTATGGACACTGAATGCCAGTCAAAGATCGTTCAGGATAACACCTCATATCAAACATCCCATTCAGAGTCGCCCTTCGCTAGGTATTAGTTGGAGGAAGCAGTTAAGCACATCAAAATGTGGAAGGTGCCTGGTGGTGAGTTCATTGAAGGCAAGGCTATCTAGCATCTGTGGTCTGTGGCCCACATCTCTTCTCATTGCTGGCTACAATGCTTGTCTCCAGGAGGGCATCTTTCCAACTCGTTAGAAACATGCAATTGTTAGACTTATCCCTAAAGGTCCACTCAACCCCACTGATCCATGTAAGGCATACTGGCCCATTGCTCGCCTCCCTATCCTGGGGAAAAAGTGCTTGAGCCCCTCCTGATTACCAGATTGGGTCTTCAGTATTCTTCAGCTAAGTTGACTAGTATCCATCAGTTTGGCTTTAAGAAAGGCTGCTTCACTGCCCAAGCCTTGAATAACATCTTACAGAGTACTACCACTTCTACTTCCAAGTATGTATGTGCAATTTTCATTGATTTCCAAGGTGCTTTCAAGTGGCCCAGTGTTATCCGGAGGGCATATGAAGCTAGCTGTTCTACATAGATGTATCACTGTCTCCAGAGTTATTTCTGCACAGGAAAATTACCATCTCTACCTAGTTTCACAGCATTTCTGCACCTGTCACCAGGGGTTACCCCTAAGGTTCAATTGTTGGCCCATTGGCATGGAATATGGTCCTTGATGAGTAGACGGCTTGCTCATTCCCTTGGAAACCACTGCCAATGTCTTAAAGAAGCTTCTGACTTTGGCCTGCACTCACAAGCTTACAGTTTCTCCTAGAAAACGTTGCACATTAATGCTAAAAGGTAAGTTTGTTGTGCACAGACCTCTCATGGTTTTCTTCTAAGCCGAGTCTCTCTCTCCAAAACCAGCGCTCTGTCAAACATCTTGGCATTATCTTGAGTAACAAGCTCACTTTCATGCTGCATGTCCAGCACCTCAGAGAAAAATTGAAGAAGTACACTAATGTCCTTGCCAGAATTACAAGAAGGGATTGGGGTTTGAAGGGCAGAGCTCTTCACTTGATGTATGACGCTGTTTTCATCCCTATTGTCATGTACCGGCCATTTGGTTCCACTGCACAGATAAAATTTCTGTAGCTAAACAACTTTACATGCTGAGAACCATCCTTCAACTTTCCATGACATGTCGGACAGCTTTCACCGTTGCCCTTCAAGTCCTTACAGGGGGAACTTCCTCTCAACTTACATGTTTCCTGCTGTGGGCTCTCTCATGCTGTCAAACACAGTCATATGGCAGAGATCTTTAATATCGGAACCAAGATAGGCATTGATATTCATCACGATTAAAAAGATATCTGGGAGGCTTTTGTCAGCCTGTGGCTTAATAGGTGGACAGCATGTCCAAAAAGTGAAATTACCAGGAAATTTTTTCCCCAAGTGACTATTACGAATAAGGCAACCACTCCAAACCTACAGACATCTTTTCTCCTCACAGGAGATGGTCTTTAACAGCAAAGGAATCAAAATTTAAATTTTTCTTATTTATCCCTTGTTCTGTTCTTTGAAACAACCTTCCTTATATACCTTTCGTGTTTGGAATCACTGTGGGAAGTGCGGAAGGGATTCAATACTTCAAATACTTCAGGATCATTATAGGTGAAAATTATCCGGAGTTCAAATATGCATATAACACAATTGTGGTTTTTGCGATTCACTGACATTTTATTTGCATCTACCTAATCAAAAATCCTATTCAGCATTCTATTTACTGCATAAATTTTTTAACTCTTCTATAATTTCTTTTTTTAAATTAGGTTACTTTCTCTTTGCCCTTATAATGGTACCTTTGATTTCAGTAGTTTGTCTTTATCATAATGTATTCATTTTTTTTATATACTTTTCATTAGCTGAAAAATACTAAACGAGTACCAGGAGCTAGTGGCCGTTTACATCGTACCGAAACAGGAGATTGGGTGTGGTCTTCGGATGATGAAGCAACGGAGTCTTCTGACGAAAAGGTGCAAAATTTCTTCTTTATAAATATGTTGGCAATATGATGAATAATCTTAAAATATTTCTTATTAGCGAAGTAAAAATATTCTGAACAGTTTTAAATATTTGTAAAATAATAAGAGAAGTTTACCTCAATATAGTACGGAAAACACTTCAGTATGATATTCTAGAGAAATTAAAACGAAAAACTTACGTTAGACTAACAAATAATTTTAAAAATTTAAAAATCAATTTAATGCAATTAACAAAAAAATTGCAAAACGATTTTCCTTCCTGAAACAGTGCTTTTCAGCCGTATGTCGTGATCACAGGAATGAAAATAATGCCAAATAGGAGTGAGTACGAAACTTAAATAGGGATTAATTGTCTTTGCTCATGCGCGTAAAAGCCCATGAATCGGAGATGAGATATGGCCGACGAACATTAATGGAATTTTTGTGTAATTTAATTTCTACAGTTTCTGCAATTAATAGTTGCGTATAATTACGTTGGACACTTAAGTATTTCAGCCTCGTAAAATAAAAAAGTATGTTTTTTGTTAACAACGTGAAAGGCTGAACGAGAGCGTGAACTGGGGCCTAATGTTGATTAACACGAATATTCAAAAGAAAATGAGTCAAACCCTGGTAAGACGAGTCGCAATCACCACAAGAAATGTGGTATACCAAGGTCATTCATTTGTGCTGTGAACGAGGAAAGAACTGAGTGATTGTTCAGTATAGTGTGTAATTTCCGTATTGGCCTGGCCACAATTTTAAATTCGGTACCTTTTAAAGAATCTGTTAAGCTGTTTGTACCACTGTTTAACATATGGAACAGAAATAAAGTATTTTTTGATATTACTATTGTTGGTTGGTGTAGTATTTTGTATCCTATCCTTAGCTTGTACCCTAATTCGGTTTATTGCAGCAAGGGGATGATTCCTGTTTAAGAATCTGCTGGTTAATATTTGTGGGTGAATGTGTGAAAGCTGTTAAAATGTAGAAGCATACTGGTGTTTGTAGGTTTTTGATAGATGTTAAATTGGATTTTATTCGAGTCCCGAGTAAGCATGAAATTTAGAAAATTTAATGACTTTGGAAAGGGAGGATACGGATACAATGTAAATTTGAGTAATAACTAGAACATCGTCTAAATACCTCCCATAGTATATGATATGGGGTCGAAAAGGCGTCAAATTGTATATGCTCAATCGTTGAGAGATAGATCTCCAATATTAAGCCACTCAGGCTCAATCCCATTGGCAAACCAAAAATTTTTTTGTACACTTTGTCTCGAAAGGTGATGTAGTTGGCCCCAACTAACAGTGTTTAATTAAGTGAAATTTTTCCTTAATAGGAAGCTTCGTATGATTAATCGGTATCGAGTTATTATTTACCGTATCTCAAATAATATCTAATGTGTATTCAACGTTTACATTTGTATACAATGAGGTAACATCTAGTGACAATAAATTGTCATTGTCACCAAGTCTACAGTCCTTAAGATTATTAAATGTATCGTAGTTCCTAATACCAAATTGTATCGCTTATCTAAAGGGTTTTATAATGCTGTATACGTGTGTGACCAAAGGTGAAAATGCAGAGTTTCTGTAGGAAACAATAGGCCAAATAAGAAATCCAGCCTTGTGTAATTTTGCCTGACCGAAAAGTGCAGGAATATTGTGTGTTCTGGCCTTCAATTCCTTTAACTGAGCCATAAGTCGTTTTTTCAATACGTGGTAACGTTTTATTTTATTGATTGACTACTTTGGTAAATAGTGCCGGGTTTACTTCAAGATACGTGGAGGTATCTGAAACAACTGATTCTAACTTATTAATATAATTAGGTTTATCGAGTATTACCAATGTGTCTACTTTATCTGCCCTCTGTATAATAATGTCTTATTATACAGAGGAAAATTTTCCTGAAGTTCACGTAAAGCTGAACTGTCGTGCATTCAATTTAGGAAGTCGCGTTTCTTTTATGTTATTCACCACTTGGTTAACTTGTTGAATAAATAAATCTTTTTGTCTAACATTACGAAGTCCAAATTCAATATCAATTACACACTTTCTTTAGGTAGTTTTTGAGGTGGTAAATTATAATTTAATCCTTTGGATAAAAGTGAAATCTGGTCTTGCGATAGCGTATATGAGGAAAGATTTGTAACCTGTTGATATGCCGGTTTGTCGAATGCTGGGGGAGGGGGTGTTCGTGAACTAGCTGACATATTCTGTTGTGGCACGTTGTGTGTATGCAGTGGGTGGGTCATCACCCAACTCGTATGCACTTGGTTGCAAGCCCGCGGCAATGTATTAGAATTCATATGAAGGTGTCTTGACCCTCCCAATAATGATTGTGATTTGTTAACGTGTATGTTTTTTTATATCTGAGGCCTGTGCTTCCCGTCGCAAATCTATGGAGGTCTTTAATACAGACCAATCGTTAGGGTGTAGTTGATTTTTTAATTTATCGCGAAGCTTCCTAACCTGGGAAAGGTTTTTTTTTAATTTATTTATTAAAATTCGAGATTTTAAGGCAAGTTTAACGATATTATGCGATGTGGCAAGTGCTAGTTGTTTTATGCCCGAAATTTTTCATTTAAATTGACCCTAGCAAACTTCGAAATGAAATTGTTTTGAAGGCAATATTTTAGAAATGAAATATGGTAACTTTGGGCCGAATATTGTAGTGTTAATTCAATGTAATTTTGCATCAAGCTGAGCAAAAAATCCCCCATAATTATGTGTATCTATAGGTTATACCTGGAGAGAAAGGAAGTGAATGAAATAGTCAATGAGTTTAAAAAATGAATTAGATAGTATGAACCAGAGCTGTAATGCTCAATATGTTCTATGTTGATATCAATATTTGTAAAATGATAAGAGAAGTTTACCTCAATATAGTACGTAGAACACTTCCATGTGATACTCTCCAGAAATTAAAACGAAAAAATCGAAAAACTTACATTAGAGTAACAAATAATTTAAAAAAAAAAAAGATTTTTAAATCAGTTTAACACAATAAAACTCAATTTAACGCAATTAACAAAAAAAAATTGCAAAACGATTTTCCTTCCTGGAGCTGGAACCGATTTACAACCATATGTCGTGATCACAAGAATGAAAATTACTGAATAGGGGTGAGTATGAAACTTGAATCGGAGATGAGATATGGCCGACGAACATTAACAGAATTTTCGTGTAATTTGATTTCCATGGTTTCTTCAATTAGTCACGTATGATTACGTTGGACAAGTATTTTGGTCTTGTTAAATAAAAAAGTGTGTGTTCGTTAACGGCATTACAGCTCTCATTACAGCCAATAAACTCTTATTGACTATTTCATTCATTTCCTTTCGCTCCAGGTATAACCTATAGATACACATAATTATGGAGAATTTTTTGCACAGCTTGATGTAAAATTACGTTGAATTAACACTGCGATACTCAGCCCAAAGTTACCATATTTCTTTCTAAAATATTGCCTTTAAAACAACATCGTTGCGAAGTTTGCTAGGGTCAATTTATATATAAAAAAAAACGTGCTAACACAGAATATGTCAGCTAGTTCGTGAATACCTCCCTCGCCCAGCATTCAACGAACCGGCATATCAACAGGTTACAAATCTTTCCTTGTATACGCTATCACAAGATTTCACTTTTATTCAAAGGATTAAATTATAATTTACCATCTCGAAAACTATCTAAAAAAACAGTGCATAATTGATATTGAATTTGGACTTTGTAATGTTCCACAAAAAGATTTATTAATTCAACAAGTTAACCATGTGGTGAATAACATAAAAGAAACCCGACTTCCCAAATTGAATACACATGACAGTTCAGCTTTACGGGAACTTCGGGAAAATAAAGACATAATTAAACAGAGGGCAGATAAAGGAGACAGTGGTAATACTCGATAAACCTGATTATATTAATAAGTTAGAATCGGTTGTTTCAGATACCTCCACTTATCTTGAAGTAGACCCGGCACTATTTACCAATTTAGTCAATCAATACAATAAAACTTTAACCACGTATCGAAAAAACGACTACATTACGATGGCTCAGTTAAAGGAATTGAAGGCCAGAACATACAATATTCCTGCACTTTTCGGTCAGGTAAAATTACACAAGACTGGATTTCCTATTTAGCCTATTGTTTCCTACAGAAACTCGGCATTTTCATCCTTGGCCACCCATGTATACATACATTATTTAATAATCTTAAGGACTGTAGACTTTGGCGACAATGACAATTTATTCTCACTAGATGTTACCTCATTGTATAAGAATGTTGTTATTGTTATTTATTTTTTAGGAGCATTAGCAACTAAGGCCATATTGCTCCGGGAATATGCGGTGGTCATTCCCTGACCTTTCCGCATCCTCCGTATTTGGTGGTGATGGGCTCTAACCCCGGTCTAATCAAGCAGTGTGTGCTATGCACTGCTGCTCCTTCCCACCTGGCTACAGAGGCGCCCTGTATATGAATGTAAACGTTGAATACGCATTAGATATTATTTGGGATATGTTAAATAATAACTCTATACCGATTAATCATATGAAGCTTCCTATTAAGAAAAAATTTCACTTAATTAAACTGTTAGTTGAGGCAACTATATCACCTTTCGAGACAAAGTGTACAAACAAATTTTTGGTTTGCCAATGGAATTGAGACTGAGTGGCTTAATATCGCAGATCTCTCTCTCAACGATTGAGCATATACATTTGACGCCTTTTCGACCCCATATTACATACTATGGGAGGTATTTAGACGTAGTTATTACTGATAGTAGTACTATCCAAGATATTTTACTTTCGTTTAATAATATTCATTCTCGACTCAAATTTACATTGGAAAGGGAGGTTACGGATAGAACGAAATTTTCTAAATTTCGTGCTTACTCGGGGTTCGAATAAAATCCAATTTAACATCATCGAAAACCTACAAACACCGGTATGCTTCTACATTATAACAGCTATCACCCGTTCACCTACAAATATTAACCAGCAGATTCTTAAACAGGGGTTATCCTCTTGCTAGAATAAACTGAATTAGGGTACAAGCTAAGGATAGGATACAAAATACTACACCAATCAACGATGGTAATATCAAAAAATACTTTATTTCTGTTCCATATGTTGAACAGTGGCACAAACAGCTTAACAGATTCTTTAAAGGTACCGAATTTAAAATTGTGGCCAGGCGATATGGAAATTACACACTATACTGAACAGTCACTCAGTCCTATCCTCGTTCGCAGCACAAATTAATAATCTGTGTTTACCGCATTTCTTGTGGTGATTGCGGCTCGTCTTACCAGGGTTTGACTCGTTTTCCTTTGAATATTCATGTTAATTGACATGTGGCCTCAGTTCGTGCTTCTCGTTCAGCAGCATCAGAATTAGCCTTTCACGCATTTTATATAACCGATTATTAATTGCAGAAACCGTAGAAATTAAATTACACAAAAATTCTGTTAATTTTAGTTGGCCATATCTCATCTCCGATTCGTTGGCTTTTATGTGCATGTGCGAAGACAAATAATCCCTATTTAAGTTTCATGCTCACCCCTATTCAGTAATTTTCATTCCTGTGATCATGACATACGGTCAAAAAGCGTTGTCAGCTTCGGGAAGGAAAATAGTTTTGCAGGTTTTTCGTTAATTATGTTAAATTGAGTTTTATTGTGTTAAATTGATTTTTAAATTTTTTTTAAAAATTATTTGTTACTCTAATGTAAGTTTTTCGTTTTAATTTCTGCAGAGTATCATATGGAAGCGTTCAATGTACTATATTGAGGTAAACTTCTCTTATTATTTTACAAATATTGATATCAACGTAAAACGTATTGAGAATTACAGCTGTGGTTCATACTATCAAGAACAGTTTTAAAATACTGTTACTTTTACACTGAATGTAGGTTAACCCTTATTGAATGAGAGGAATAGGTTCCTCAAAAAAAAAAAAAGCATCTTTCAGTGAATGATAATAATTAAGAAATAAATTCAGTTCATCCAGTAGGAGCAGTAGCTAAGTATATTTAATGACATTAGCTTTTGAGATAACAAATCTCTTCATCAGCTGTAAAAATATATACATACAGTATGTAGATTCGTTACTCAAAAGCTGCTGTCATAAAATATATCTAACTACTGCTTTTACTGGACAAACTGAATTTATTTCTTAGTTATGGAACCCAGTGCCACAGGCCTCTTCTGTTTTAATGATAATAATGTTCTATACACTCCAATGTTATAATGATAGATGGGTTCTTTATTTAAAATTTACTATTTAATTTTTTTGGAAAAAAGTAAATAGTAAATTTTAAATATAACAAATGCTTCAGTGTAACATAGTAATAATGAAAGAGGTGGACTTACCCATTTTGCATAAACTGCATAATAAAAGCCTAGCTATATAATGGAATAATAATAAGAATAATAATAATAATAGAGAGGATTGAAGTTATTTTCACACTACTAGTTTGTTGCAGATAGTGAAGATTCTTCTGTTGTATGTGCTTTTGAAAGTGAGTGATAAGGTGCACCTTATATATTGCATCAGACTTTAAGCTGTCCTATACTCTTCTTTCTCTGAAATTGTTAGGGAAATCCGAGGATGTAGGAGAAACTACTTCTAAACATATTACTATAGTTTCACCTTCGTGGAGTTTTGTATATTATCCTCTGCGTTTTCTATAAATCTATCTAGGTATATATCTTAATGTGATTATCTTACTATTAGTTACTTCCATTTTGCAGGGTTTTTTTTTTATTTTTTTTTTTATTCATTTCAAATTTAATGCACTGTGGATCATATGATATAAAAATTATGGATTGCTATGCATAGAGCGGTGGACATCGTCAGTGAATATCGTATTTATTGTTCTTGTCTTTATTAGCCAAAAACAATAACAAATCATACAAAAGCAAGTTCTATAAGGGCAAATTTTCATCATAGTAGGAAAGTACATGGACTTGCAATAAAAAATTGAAGCTGTAATCTTCCAAAAATCCTTCCCGATGACTGCGAAATGCTAAAGAAATTTTAGCCAACGTAAGCATTATCTGAAATAACTGTTCTATTATCATTTTCCAAAATGAGGATCGGTATCTTACTTGTTCCTCAAGATCTTTATCAGTCGTTGCATTCTTTTACCACATTTCATGTATAGCACATGCCTCGATATGATGTTGAGAAAGACTGAGTTTTTATCCCAAAAAATTGTTTTCTTCCAATCTTGTAGTCTGTAATGCCACTGACTTTTAATATTTGAAAACAGCCGCATGGTTGGCAATATGCAGCATCTAAAATTTGTGAGTATTACATTTCACTAAAGCTTCTTTTTTGTTGTTGAGGATTCCTTGGAAATGATCCTTTAGGTCTCTGAGGTGACAAACTCATAATGTTTCTTTTTGTTTCATTGGAAATGTTGATGTCCACGTATTCTTCAAGATTGCTTGAAGGAATAAACAGTGCAGTGCGTTCAAAACTAATTTCCAATGAAGGCATATCTATGAGTGTTGAATTGTTTTTGTTCAGTGACCCTGCTTGATTTAAATGATCTGGAGATATATTTACACCAGCAGTATTCTTTTCTACATTTTCTGATTCAATACTGGCCTTTCTTTACCTTCTTCTGGACATAATTCATTACTGTGTTTTGTAAAGAAATGATCTAATTTAGGTAATTTATTGACTGCTTGTTCTTTTGCTTTCTTCGTTGTTCTTTTTTGGGCTACACTCTTTCCCTTTTTCTTTTCATCCATTTTTAACTAAATTTTATTAATTATATTTTAAATACAAATAGCAGTAATAAACAAATACATTTGTGTATGTCAGTTGCTGTTTTGATAATGACTTGAACAAACTTGAATTGAAATTAAGCAACTAATAACTTTTGACCACCGTGTATGGCTAAATGTTCATATGTGGGGACCATCCTCCCCTGTCTTCCTGTCAAGTTGGGGAATTCCGAACACTGATATGACGCATACATATACAGTAATAAAATGGGTGTTTGATCACTATACAAAGTTGCATTTGCAAAAGCAAAATAAAGACTGCTGCCGCCTGGGTTTGTTATGTTTTGACAATAAAATGCCTCAGTGAGAAAAATTTTCATTACATGTTGCATCTGTCCATAGGCGCTAGTGTAGTAGGGATGGTCCCTACTGGCATCTGTTTATGGGGCCCCCCCCCTGGTGAAGTAGCGCTCCTAGTTTTTGCCTACATTTGCTATATGGTAGCTATGCCCCTGATGCCCTCTATTCCCCTGTGGATGTTAAGTAAATTAGAAAAAAGAGTAGTTCAAAAACCAACTTAGTGAATCCGCTTCTGATGAATCACAACTCTGCCTCCTGGCTTGCAGTTACCTTGTGATCCATCTTAAAATCTTGCCCATAATCCCAGCATGTTCCAGCTTATACAGTAACCTCTCATTAGTGACTCAGACAAATGACTTGCTAAAATCCAAATAAACTGTGTCAAAATTATTCTCTAAATCTAGCTATGAGTAACTGTCAAAATAGCTAACCATATTAGTTAAGCATGATTTTCCCTTAACAGTACTATGTTGTGTTTCCTTCAGAATGCCATTTCTATCTAAATATCTCTGGATTGCACTCTTTGCCTCCAAGCTTTTTCCAACCACTGAGAGCTAAGCAGCTAACTATTGATCTGTGTTTACCTATTTCACTTTTAGAACTGCCTTTATGTATTGGAAATATGTTGACACTTCTCTGAGCTTGCTCAAACCATTCAAGGCTTTATACGCCTCAATCAGATCACCTTGCAGGTGCCTAATCACCAGACACTAATTTGCAAATCTTAAGCCTTTCTTCGTAAGAGCAACCCTTTGTTCCATTCACTAATCTTGTTGCCCTTTTCTGTACTCGTTTCAGCAACTCTACATTCTTCCTAAAACAAGGCCTCCAGACCTGTGTACAGTACTCAAGGCGTGGCTTGACCATTGCCTTATACAAGGGGATAATCACCTCCTTATTGCTGTTAGCAAAATTTCTGTATATCTTTGACAAGACACCATTAGCTACTCTTGCACACTGTCTGCACTGCTTAGAAAATTTCATATCTGACTGCACAATTACCCCAGGTCCTTTTCATTCTCTACCACCCTGAGTGTAGTACCACACAGTTGATATGTTACTCTGAGGTTACTGCTACCCATATACAGAACTTTACATTTGTCAATGTTAGACTTCAGTTTCCACCTCTCAGCCCATCTGCTAAATGTTTCTAGATCCCTTTGCAGTAGTGTACTGACATTGGTGTCATTAACAACATTGCCAGCCTTCATATCGTCTGTAAACTTGGACATTAAGCCCCTAATATACCTACATCAATATCATTAATAAATACGGAAAACAACAATGGACCCAACACTGAACCCTGGGGGACTCCACTAATAACATTAGTTCACGAAGAGCAGTGTCCATTGATTACCACTCTGTCTTCTCCCACACAACCATCCGTTTATCCATAGCAGATTTTGCTGTTAATGCCATACTGCTGAAATTTGTACAGTAGTCTTCCATGTGCAACAGTATCAAAAGCTTTCTAAGATCAAAGTATGTGATATCAAAATTATTTTTTGCATCCAGTTCCTTTGGGACCACATAGTATCAAATCAAATTGGTCAGACAAGACTTCTCCTTAACAAACTCATGCTGTGTCCGATCTATAACTGAAGTGTTGTCTAGATGATCCTGCAGAACTTCTTTAAGCAGTGCCTCCATTAATTTTCCTGGAACAGAGATTAAACTAACAGATCTGTAATTACTTGTCACCCTTTGATCCTCCTTTGTGAATTGGGGGTCACCCTTGCATATATAGAGTCCATGGGTACCTCCCCTGAGTTCAAGGAAGATCTCATAATTATAACTAAGTGTTTGCTTACTTCCTTTTCTGCCTCCTTTAATATAACCAGATAGATTCCATCCACCCCAGGTGACCTTTATGTTTATCTTCCACAACCCCGGGGGCTGACATCTGGTTTTTTTTTTTGTTTTTTTTTTTGATTTGGTAGTTGTTGGCGCATCGGCTTCTGTGGCCATATTGCACCTCCCAAGGTTTTTGCAGTACTTTGATCCAAGCCCGAGGCGGGAATCGAACCCGCGACCTTTGGGTTGCCGGGCAGGTACTTTACCCACTCGGCTAGCCCGGTCGGCTGACATCCGGTGCGTATGAGCTTGGCACATCCAGGGTCCTGAGCTGGATATCATTATTCTTTTTGTTGTTGTTGCTCTCTCTCTCGGTAATTCAGAAAAAAAAATTTTTTGCTGGTGCAGCATAAGCCTCAGGCTTCCTTGTAGCATATGGCTAATAATAATTTTATCCTCCACTTTGTGCTTTTAGTTATTAAAAATCATTTAACTCACTACCATAGCTTAATACACCTGGTATTCCCCTCCCTGAATAACTCATATGTAAATGTAGATCAAAAATACTCATTCACTTTGTTAGCTACCTGAGCTGGATCGTCAACAGTTGAACCATTGATATCAAGTGGACCAATCTGATCCATCCCCTTCCTCCTAGAGTTTACATATGTAAAGAACTCTTTGCTGTTTTGCTTTTCATCCTTTGCCAAAGAGTTCTCATAATTTGCCTTTGCCTGCCTAACCTCCTTTGTGATTTGAATGCAGTTTTTGACATCTGTTGTGGCAATCACTAATAATGAGTTTTGGGCACTCCTCCAAGATAGCAGTGTAGGTTTCTGCATTCACTGTTCCATTAATAAACTTAATTTGCCCCACCCCTTTGCTTGTTATGTATCCTCAGACCATCTGACCAGTGAGGAACTTTGCAGTCTGTGTTATGTAGTCAGGATGGTATGCCTCCGATTTTCCTCTTCTGACATATCGCTTCCCATCTGAGCTATGCAGGTTGAATTTCGATTTGTCAGAAAAGATGACGGTGTCCCATTGCTCTTTTGTCCATGAAACATGCATTTTAGCCCAAGAAAGTCACTTATTCCTCATTTGTTCGGTCAACAAAGGCTTCTTCTTGGGCCAATAGGCATGCAAAACACATTCCGAAAGCAGTCTTTGGATAGTTTGTGCACTTATTTCAACACCAGAGGCCATCTCAAAGTTTAGTTTTAGATCAGGAGCACTAGCATGGCAATTATGAAGGTATAGCCATTTCAAATATTGATCTTGGGAAGGGGTAGTCACTCTTTTACGACCTGATCCAGGTCTTCTCTTCACATCACCGGTTTCACACTTTAATTTCAGCACCCGGAATACTGTTGACTGTTGGCAGACTGTTTTATCAGCGATAGCACACGTAGAAAGTCCTTCCTGGGACGGAGCAACAGCTACAATTTTTTTCTTGTTGTCAACTGAACATATGGTGCCGTGCTTACACCTCCGCAAAACAGGATAGTAAAGAGCGTGTATACCCTTCCAATGCCATATTTAATGGAATTGGCTGATGCAATACCTTGCAATTACTGTCTGATGCAATAGAAGTGTTAACTGATGCAATACCTTTACTTTACAACAAACAAAATGACTCTAATCAAACAATATCCTAAACATTTCACTACAAACGTTACTTTTTTTAAGGTGATGCAAATTTTTGTCCGCCACTATATATATTAATTTCGTGTCTCCTATCAGGTTTAAATATATGTTTTAAGTTATGATGATGTGTTTATAAAATCTAAGTGGTTATATGTATTAAGTTAATATGTTACATTTGTAAAATCAAAGTATTTATTATAGATAATAAATTAAACTATGAATTGCCACCCACATGGTTCGAACTTTACCTTCAGTCTTTGTGCTTCGTGGTGTAAGTTGCCAGTAGACCACAAAAAAAGTAAAATCAAGTATTAGCTTTAAATTGATGTGTTGTTCTTTTTGATAAGTTTGATTATTTAGGTACCTTAGCAGTGACTAATTTTTTTTTCTAATTTATTGATTTCAAAATATTAAGAGAATCCTTATACTTCTGTTTAAGGATAGTACAACAAGAGAACATCCTTCAATAACAGAACAATCACCAGCAACTTCCACTGTGACTAGTCAATCCACTTCTAGTAGTGATTCTGTACCCCAAGTCCCTGAAGTACCAGTGCCTATGGACATCCAGCCATCCATCCTGCCTCAGAATGAAGTATCTGCTAATCCTATAGCTGTTCACATACAAGATAATGTGAACCACATGGCACCATCCCGGGTAATAACTTGGACCTGTACCTTATTAATGCTTTAAGCAACACATAAAATCATTAAATAAATACTAATTAGGTAAATGTTAAATTGCCACCCATAGTTCTGTATTTTAGTTTGGGTGCTTTATTTCTGTCTTCCCAATCTGATGTCATTCAAAGGAAACCTCTAAGTCAAATAGAAAATAAATTTTTTTGTATTAATAAAACTTAGTCATTTCTTACTCCAAGGCAAAATGGAAGAACGGTTTCACGTCAGGTTAATTCAGTTACTGTGATCTCTAAATCTCTGTTTGAAATACAGGTATACCATGAATTACATGATTACTGCGTACCTAGAAATTGCCATGTAAGGTGAAAATGCCATACTCAGAAATGATTTTCCATAGAAAATAATGAAATAAGGCCAGGTTGCATTTAGGACCAGACTATAAAACTGTGTGTGTGTGTGTGTGTGTGTGTGTTTATCTTATGACTATAAATCTTTATAATGATGTTTTATAAGCATTTGTTATTCATATATTAAGAATTTGCAGTATGTTAAAGGGTTAACCTTAAAAGCACTTAGTTATACCAAATGCGCCAGTTGTCTGGAAGCACCAAAACCAGTTGAGATTCCAGCTGGAAGAAATAACTGAAGCTTTAGAAAGTTTTTTGAATATGCAACTACCAATCACAACATCAACAATAGTGAAAAATGAATCTGAAGCAAGTGCTTTATCAAAGAATATTGCAAATTTTAAATTTATTTGTTCATTAATTTGATATATGATGCATTAGGCAATGTGAATATAACAAGTAAAGTTTTAAGAGAAATCGATTTAGATTTGACAAATGCAAACTTTCACGTTACTAACCTGTTGAAGTATATTCAGGATTACAGAAGTGGTAATAAGTTTGAAAATGTCATAAAGGAAGCAGAAAAAATTGCAACCAAATTGGAGATTGAAAAGGATTTCGGAAAAACCAGAACTCGAAGGCGAAAGGCAATGCTTACATATGAAAATAATGCTGAAACTATACTTGATGAAAAAGAAAATTTTAAAGTTAATTAAAAAATTAATAAATTAAAAAATGCCCTTGGAAATACTTGTAACAGATGAAAATGAAAGAGATATAGTTTGTGAAATAAGATACTTATTTCATGAACTTATCCTTATAAAGGAATATCTCCCATTAAAATCCTTGAATTTCTTTGGGGAAAAAATTTTACATCTTCATTACCTAGCTTGTTCATAGTTCTATGCATTTTGCTGACGTAACCTGTTTCTGTGGAGACCATGGTAAGGAATTTTTCAAAGTTGAAATTAATAAAATTTCATTTAAGGACAACAACAATGACTCATAAAAGATTAGCATTAAAGTCACATGATGCAAGAAAGCAAGCTCATATATGGCATCAGCCAAAAAAAAAAAAAAAACTCATTTCACCCATCCACTTGCTCCAAATGTTTGTCTAGTTCTGCCTTGAATCTATTTAACCTATCAACTTCTACAATGACAGATGGAAGTTTGTTCCAGCAATCAACCACCTATTGGCTAAATTCTGCACATCTGTCCAGTTGTCTTTCCTCAATTTGAATTTATATGCCCTGTCAGGCAATGAGTCTGAGCAAGAAGAAAAATCCCATCAGCATTGAGCATGCTAAAACCATACAAGGCTTTATACACCTCAGTCAGATCACAAGGTGATCTGATTGATACGTTTTGCAAATTACAGTGTCTGGAGACTAGGTGCCTAGTTTCCAGGCGCTGTAATTTGCAAAACGTAAGCCTTCCTTCGTAAGAGCAACCCTTTGTTCCATTCACTAATCTCGTTGCCCTTCTCTGCACTCGAGGTGTGGCCTGACCATTGCCTTATACAAGGGGATAATCACCACCTTATCCCTACTAGAAAAATTCCTGTATATCATTGACAAGATGACATGGGCTACTCTTGCTGACCATCTGCACTGCTCAGAAAACTTCATATCTGCCTGCACAGTTACCCCCAGGACCTTTTCATTCTCTACCACTGTCACTGTAAAACCCCATCCCCAGGCAGGGAATGGAGGAGACGGATCTCTGTCTCCTCTCCTCCCTGCCTACCCCCCATATTTCGGTGGAGCTCGTCTCCACTGACCTCTTTGGGGATGCCTACTCTATTCATCCCTATTCTTCTATCTGTTTCCTCCCCAGTCTTCAATCTCCCCCCCTCTCACTAAATCGACCAAGTACACTAACAATGCCGCCAAATTATAACCAACGTCTAAATTCTACCGGTTTTGTGCAAATCTCTAAGATATCTAACACTATCAGCTTTTATCTAGCGTTACATGTCTAAATTTAATAACATCAAAATTTTGCCCGGCCTATTTGGCCTTTAACACATCTCTTTAGTGTTCAACTCTAACCAGCGATTTCCTAACAGCAATCCCATTAAGCATTAATGTCAAATGCATAAACTTTTTTTTTTTTTTTTTTTTTTTTAATAGGCCCTAGCCACTGAAATCCCAGGAAACTAGGTGGCAGGACCTGCCAGAGCAAATTGTTGTGATACTGGATACACCCGGCTAGCCTCAATGTGGCAGGGTATGGGCAACGTCGGGCCCCACTAGGAGCCTGGCGGCCAATAAGCCGGATAAACAATGGGCACAACATATCACACTGCACAGACACGACCCACACACTTTCAAGTCTCTGGCTTGACAGTGTACTGTCCTCGATACAGCGAAACACACGCGGAGATGGGAGAAATCCCAGGTGCCGTCTGACACGAACATACCTTATACCTTGTCACTGTAGTACCACGCAGTTGATACGTTACTCTGAGGTTACTGCTTCCCATATGCAGTACTTTACATTTGTCAAAGTTAAACTTCAGTTGCCACCTCTCAGCCCATCTTATCAACTTTTCTAGATACTGTTACAGCAGTGTACTGTCATTAGTATCATTAACAAGCCTGCCGACCTTCGTATCATATGCAAGCCTGACATACCATCATCAGTATCATTAATAAATAGGGAAAACAGCAATAGACCCAACACTGAACCCTGGGGGACTCCACTAATAACATTAGTCCACGAAGCGCAGTGTCCATTGATTACCACTCTGTCTTCTCCCACTCAACCATCCCTTTATCGATAGCAGAAATTTACCCCCAGTGCCACACTGCTCCAATTACGCTGCAGTCTTCCATGTGCAACAGTATCAAAAGCATTTCTAAGATCCAAATGTATGATATCAGAATTATTCCCTGCATCCAGTTCCTTTGTGAGCACATCATAGTATCCACTCAAATCAGTCAGACAAAAATTCCCCTTAACAAAACCATGCTGTGTCCGAACTATAACTGAAGTCTTGTCTAGATGATCCTGCAGTGCTTCTTTAACCAGTGCCTCCACTAATTTTCCTGGAACAGAAGTTAAACTAACAGGTCTATAATTACTTGTGTCGCCCTTTCATCCTCCTTTGTAAATTGGGATCACATTTGCACATCTCCAGTCCATGGGTACCTCCCCTGAGTCCAAGGAAGCTCTCATAATTATGGCTAAGGGTTTGTTTACTTCCTTTGCTGCCTCCTTTAATATAACTGGATAGATCCCATCCACCCCAGGTGCCTTTCTTGTGTTTATCTTCAACAATTTCTCCTCAGCTTTGCTCTTAGTTATTACAGAATCAACTAGCTCACAGCCAGAGTTTAATTCACCTCTGGCATTCCCCTTGTTGAATAACTCCTCATGTGTGAATGTAGTGCAAAATACTCATTTAGTTTGTTAGCTACCTGAGCAGGATCATCAACAGTTGAACCATCGATATCAAGTGGACCAATCTGATTTATCCCCTTCTTCTAGAGCAGTGGTTCTCAAACTTGTTAATGTGAAGACACCCTAAATCCATTATGAAAATTTCCCGGCACCCCCAGCATGGGCACTGGCAGAATATTTTGTAAGGTGGTGCATGTGGAAGGGCAATGAGGGAATTTTTTTTTTTTTTAAAGTATGAAAAAAAAAAAAAAAACATTTCTTTTGGTACAGGATTTTTAAACAAAATTTTTTTTATTTAAAAATTGGCCTCATACCACATTTTATGCCCAATTTCTATATCTCTAAGAATAATAAATTGTATGAAAAAATTGAAATTAAAGGAATAATATTAGATTGTTTTTTCATACTTATTTTAATGTTTTTAGAACAATAAGTACATCCTCTAATTTATATCCAGACACTAAAATAATTTAAAATTACAAAAAAAAAAAAAAAATTGAAATTTGATTAATTTTAGGGCTGAGCGTTCGCAGTGACGCTGTGCTGTTTCAAATACAGTGTACGCGACGGACGGCTCAGCTGTTCCATATATGCAGGTGTATATACATAAACCCTGCGATGCTTTCAGCAATTATTTCATGATGAATTCTAATTTACACAGTTGCATGAAAATCAACAACCTTTAGTAGTAATGGCCACAATGTAAGATGATGCTAAATTTGACGTTGCGGCACCCACTTTTCTAGAGAACCACGATTCTAGAGTTTACATAAGTACAGAACTCTTTGCATCCTTTGCCAAAGATTACTCATAATCTGCCTTTGACTGCTGCTCACCTTTGTGACTTGGTTACAGATCAGCTCATATCTATCATAGGCTTCCTTGTCACCTGTTAATTTATATGTATCCAATGCATTTTTCTTCTCTGCCACATGTCTCATTAGTTCACCTGACATCCATTTAAGCCTAAACCTTGAACAATATTTCTTAGTTGGTATAAAAAACCTAGTACTTCCAAAATTAGTTCTTTGAATTAATGAAACAACTGATGGTGGTAACATCATTAGTTGGTCCCACCATATAGAATTTAAATAGTGTCTAAGACCACAGTAGTCGCCTTTACGAAAGTAAAAACCCTTGTCTTTACCCCTGATGGTAATTACCTCTTTGAGTAAATCCCAATTCAGCACACTGTGATCACTGCCACTTAATGGTTCCTTTATCTGCAGATTCTTAATGCATGAAGAATCACTACTGATAATCAGATCAAGAATATTCCTCCCTCTACTTGCCTCCCGAACATGCTGATGTAGAAAACAATCATCCAATAAATCCACGAAATCCTTGCTAGTGTGTGAGTAACCAATCCGCATATTCTAGTCAATATCTGGGAATTAAAATCCCTCATTATAAGACACTCTGATTTACTGGCCCACTCTATTTCTCTGTCTAGTTGTTTATTATACTCATCAGAGTCATTAGGTCTACAACACAATCCTGCTCTTAATTTTGCTTTCCCAGTGCTTGTGTCATACCAAACTGACTCTGCACTGCACTGCCCCGCCATGTTGACTGGCTGTACTTCCTTGGATTTTGTTTCTTAACTAATAGCATAACCTCTCCTCCCTTCCTATCCTGTCTAAATCTTCCTGTACACATTCACTTCCAAAATTCATTTCTACATTCCTTATATCTGTGTGACACCATGTCTCTGATGTCCCAATAATATTTGCCTTTGATGTTTTGACCGACAACTGAAATTCATCAAATTTATTTACTGAACTCCTAGCATTTTTACTAGCAGGAATAAAGAGGTGACTATCCCCTTGTATAAGGCAATGGTCAGGCCACACCTTGAATACTGTATACAGGTCTGAAGGGCTCATTTTTAGAAGGATATACAGGCATACCTCGGTTAACGTTACCTCTGCTAACGAAGCTTCGATATAACGAAGTCGGAAATTTCAATCCCCGTTTAACATAAAAAAAAAAATATTCAAGTTTAATCACCTGAAATCTAAACAAACTGAAGAAATTACGGAAACCTTTGGGGCTTCTCGTGGTTGGTTCGAGAAATTTAAAAAACGGGCCAGGATTCATAGTGTAAAATTAACAGGAGAAGCTGCAAATAAGTTTCCAGAAAAACTAAAGGAAATAATTGAACGTGAAAATTTTCCAAATTTGGTATTCAATGTTGACGAAAGCGGTTTGTTCTGGAAACGGCTACCAACAAAAAGTTTCTTTCTATTGAAGAAAAATCAGCTGCTGGGTTCAAAGCAGCCAAAGACCGTTTAACATTACTCTTTGGATCAAATGCCTCTGGCGATTATAAATTAAAATTGTTATTAGTTTACCATTCAGAAAATCCGAGGGCGTTAAAAGGTAACATAAAAATGAATTTACCTGTAATATGGAAAGCAAATAGAAAAGCGCGGGTTACCAAGGAGTTATTTACTGATTGGTTTGTTAACCACTTTTGTCCTGAAGTAAAACGGTATTGTCAAAAAAAACTTTGAAGAAAAAGCTCTTTTGTTGTCAGACAATGCTCCGGGACATCCTACTGATCTTAACACATTGGACACATGCATTCCTGTCAAAGTTGTGTTTCTTCCAGCAAACACAACTTCCCTGATTCAACCATTGGATCAGGGAGTAATAGCATCATTTAAAGCTTATTATCTGCGTCGAACATTAAGCAATTTATCTGAACTAGAGGATAAAGAGGAAATGACAGTTAAAACTTTTTGGAAAAACTACACCATTAAAAACGCAATTGAAAACGTTGATAGTTCTTGGAAAGAAGTCACTAAGAAATGCTTAAATGGAGTTTGGCGCAAAATATGGCCAGAAGTTGTACTAGAAGAAGAAAATAACATCCAAGAAATTAGAAATGAAGTTATCCAGATGGCTCAATCACTAGGTTTCGAAAATGTCGATGAAGAGGATGTTAGAAATTTATTGAATGCAGAAGATGGTTTTTCAGTGGAAGATTTAGAAAACCTTGTTAGCAACGAAGACAAAGATGATGAAGACGAAGTTAAAGAAGTTCCTGCCGAAAAAGTGTTAACAACCAAAGATTTAAAAAGGTGCTTAAATGACATTGAAAACGTTTCAAATTTTTTTAGTGAAGATGATCCTGATTTAGGAAGAAGTGTTATTGTTAAGCGATCAGTGTTAAATGCAATAACTCCGTATAGGCAATCGCTAAATGAAAGAGGAAAAAAGCATAAACAATCAACTTTAGACTCATATTTTAAAATGAGATTTCACTTTGTATGTAAGTTGACTGTTTATTTAATAAAACTTTTCTTTGTTCGAAAAAAAAAAGCTTTTCATTTTCTTTACGTAGGAACGTATCCCTATTCTGGCCATAGTATTTTTACCTCTGAAAACGAAGTTTCGCTTAACGAAGTAATTTCGTGGAACGCATCCTATTCGTTATTCGAGGTATGCCTGTTAGCTATTGGAACGAGGACAGAGAAGGGCAACAAGATTAGTGAATGGAACAAAGGGGTGCTCTTACAAAGAAAGGCTTAAGTTTTGCAAATTACATTGTCTGGAAACTAGGCACCTGCAAGGGGATCTGATTGAGGTATATGAAGTCTTGAATGATTTGAGCATGCTCAATGCTGATGGGATTCTTCCTCTTGCTCAGAATAATTTCCTGAGAGGGCATAAATTCAAATTGAGGAAAGACAGTTCTGGATAGATGTGCGGAAGTTTGCCTTTAACCAGCGGGTAGTTGATTGCTGGAACAAACTTCCATCTTTCATTGTAGAAAACACATTTGGAGCAAGCGAATGGGTAAAATGAGAAGGGTGTGTGTGTGTGTGTTTTTGCTGATGCTATATAAGCTTGCTTTCTTGCATCATGTGCCCATGCTAATGATGATGCATATTATTGTTACTAATGCATTGGTGTATGTGTAAGTATACATGCACCTGTTCCTATTCTTAGCTACTCTGACATAGCCCATGTATTTACTTGTTCTGCAATGACTTCTAGCAGTCTCTGAAATCCCCTTCACCTTGTTTTTCTGGCTGCTTCTTATTCCAATAGAAGCAGTGCTAGAATTACTTTCAGCAGCGACTACTGTTAATCTATTAGTCCGTGTATCCACCAAGCTTAGTTTTCTGCCCACCTAAGACTGCCTCAATAGCATCAGCAAATATTGTTGCACCCTTTCAATTTAAGTGTATCTCATCCCTGTAGAAGCAGTACTTTTTTTTTTTTGCATTTATTTTCAATTTGGTTGTGTCCAAAACCATGTTCCTACTCAAGAAGGAACCTGCAAACCTTGCTAACAAAACAGAAACACCATGGATCATTTTTAAAATTAAAAATAAGCTCACAACAGCAGTCCATTGATTAACTTCGATGGCTTGCCTTTTTTCTGGTGGCATTTGGCCAAGGTGTGGCCTGACCATTGCCTTATACAAGGGGATAATCACCCCTTATCCCTGCTAGTAAAAATGCTAGGAGTTTGGTAAATAAATTTGAATTTGAGGTGTTGGTCAAAACATCAAAGGCCAATATTATTGGGACATCAAAATAATTAAGATTGTTGAAACTTTTGGTCCTGAAGTCAGAAAAAGTTGGAAAACATTAACTTATAGTGATATCCTGTAGAAGTTAAGCAGCAAACAAGTTTTTAATATGAAGAAATGTTTGTTTAACACTTAGGTGTGTGTGTGTGTGTGTGTGTGTGTGTGTGTGTGTGTGTGTGTGTGTGTGTGAGTGAGTGAGTGAGTGAGTGAGTGAGAGAGAGAGAGAGAGAGAGAGAGAGAGAGAGAGAAATGAAAATTGAATGTTTCCTTTAAATATAAATTACCTTATGAATTTAAGAAGCTCTGAGCATTGAATTACTAATGCTGCTCTATAAGAAGTTTCCTTAATTTTCAGCCTCCAATTGAACCAGTTCAGTGTCCATTATCCATCGAAGTTATAAATTTGGTGTTAAGGATACGGTAAGTAAATTTTTCTGGAAGAATACATGGCATAAAAGGGAAGAGGAAAATTTTCATTGCTATTTGGTACCACTATTTTCAAAATTTGCATAATTCTAAATTCTCAATTAGAAGCATAATATATCTGTGGTCTTTGTTCTGAAATATTATTTAAACATATGCCAACATTTTATTATTTCAACATTCAATGAAATTGAATGGCGAAATAATAAAATTTTGTTATTTAGCTGCATTATTATACGTATAATTTATAATTAAAATAATACAATAAGAAAGTTATTATTGTCTTTATTAGTATCTATCAAATTGAAATCATTCTTTCAGCCCACTGAAAGAATGATTTCAGTTTGTAGTAAAGCTACAGCCAGACTGACTCTGCACTTGTTTATATATTTGAACCACCTTCAATCAAAATGTGAATGAAATCTCAAACTTCTAACAAATTACATAATTAAGGAAAACAGTTTTGGTGGGGAGACTAATGTAAATTGAGAGGGAATGGGGTGCATTCTGAACTAATTTTTCAAAACTTTTTTTTATCTGAGGATAATTCATGAGAGAAAATGCCACTTCCTCTATCTGAGATCAGTTATTACAGCCCTGATTAAAGTGGTCCTTAATAATTTCTCCAGTTTTCTAAGGAAATTGAACTCAGAACTCTCCAAACAAGTAACAGAGACATTATATTGTTTCTGAGGACTCCTTTGTATTCAATTTTCATGTAGCAAATTTGCTGTCTCCCCCCCCCCCCCATCAGTGTCTTTTCAGCATCATGTGGTAAAGGCCTGGATCTCACATAAAAAGCGGGGACTTGAGTGAGGGGGGGGTTTCACATTGCAGCCAAGTTATACCTTGAGGGTGGGTAGTAGTATATCCCATATAGCGATCCAGGAACTGGAATTTTCATCCATATAAATGAGAAACCACTTGATGCATGTGTGCAACAAGCAGCAGCAGCAAACATGTGAAAAAAATAAAGGATTTTCACCTGTTTTCTATAGGGCAGTTGAAATTTAGTACAATTATAATGAATTTATATAATTTTTGGTTATATATAATTTAAAATTATTAAATCTGTATCTTCCTTGCTGTTCCAACCTAGGGTTGGGTTAGGCGAATTTCCATCTATTTCTGTCTTCCCAAATCTTAGGTTCTGTCATTCTCTCCCACTCAGATCCCTTCGTTTCCACATCATCCCTAATCTGATCTCTCCATATTTTCTGGGGTCTTCCTTTTAGCATTAGCATTAGTTAGTAGAGGCATTTGAGGCAAGAAAGCAAGCTTATGCAGCATCAATCAAAAAAAAACCCACTTCCACTTCACCCCTCTGTTCGTTCAAAATACCTGTCCAGCTGAGCCTTAAACTTATTTAGGCTATCAACCTCCACCACAAGGGATGGAAGTCTGTTCCACCAACCAACCACCCGCTGGCTAAAGGCAAATTTCTGCACATCTATCCTACCTCTGTCTTTCCTCAATTTGAATTTATGCCCTCTCAGGTGATTATTCTGAGCTAGAGGAAGAATCCCATCAGCATTGAGCATGCTTAAACCATTCAAGGCTTTATACACCTCTATCAGATCACCTCGCTGGTGCCTAGTCTCCAGACACTGTAATTTGCAAAACTTAAGCCTTTCTTCGTAAGAGCACCCCTTTGCTCCATTCACCAATCTTGTTGCCCTTCTCTGCACTCGTTCCAGCAGCTCTACATCCTTCTTGAAATGAGGCCTCCAGACCTGTATACAGTACTCTAGGTGTAGCCTGACCATTGCCTTATACAATGGAATAATCACCTCCTTATTCCTGCTGGAAAAATTCCTGTATATCATTGACAATACTCCATGAGCTACTCTTGCAGCCCGTCTGCACTGCTCAGAGAACTTCATATCTGCCTGCACAACCACCCCCAAGTCCCTTTCATTCTCTACCACTGTCAGTGTAGTACCACAGAGTTGATACGTTGCTCTGGGGTTGCTGTTTCCCATGTGTAGTACTTTACATTTGTCAATGTTAAACTTCATTTGCCACCTCTCAGCCCATCTGCTCAACCTTTCCAGATCCTGTTGCAGCAGCATAGTGTCAGTAGTGTCCTTGACAACCCTGCCAACCTTTGTATCATCTGCAAACTTGGACATTAAGCTTGATATACCATCATCAATATCATTTATAAATACAGAAAACAATAATGGACCCAACACTGAGCCCTGAGGGACTCCACTAATAACATTAGTCCACGATGAGCAGTGTCCATTGATTACCACTCTCTGTCTTCTCCCCCTCAACCACCCCTTTATCCATAGCAGCAATTTGCCTCCAATGTCACACTGCTCCAATTTGTGTAGCAGTCTTCCATGTGCAACAGTATCAAAAGCCTTTCTAAGATCCAAGTATATAATATCAAAGTTATTCCCTGCATCCAGTTCTTTTGTGACTGCATCATAGTATTCAATCAAGTTGGTCAGGCAAGACTTCCCCTTAACAAAACCATGCTGTGTCTGAGCTATAACTGAAGTCTTGTCTAAATGATCCTGCAGTGCTTCTTTAACCAGTGCCTCCATTAATTTTCCTGGAACAGAAGTTAAGCTCACAGGTCTATAATTACTTGTGTCAGCCTTTGATCCTCCTTTGTGAATTGGGGTCACATTTGCACATTTCCAGTCTGTGGGTACCTCCCCTGAGTCCAAGGAAGCTCTCATAATTATGGCTATTTCAGCCTCTTCTTGTTGATTTTCATCTCAAGCATTCGTCTTGGTATTCTGTTAGAGTTCATTCTCTTCTTGTGTCCAAACCATCACAAATGAGATGCAGTCATCTTCTCCCTCAAACTTTCTATTCCCAAGTTCATTCTAATGTCAATATTTCTAATTTTGTCTCTTCTAGTTTTAGCTAGCATAGTCCTTAAAACCTTCATTTCCGTTACTTAGCTTCTGCTGGTATCCTTTTTATTCATCCTCCACATCTCAGCAGCATAGGTCAAAATAAGGACAAAATATGCCCTATTTATCAGCTTTTTACACTTTGGAACTTACTTAGCCCATAACAGGCTGCATTATAGAATAGCTGCTATTCTGAATAGCATATATTTGAATAGCTGCTATTCTGCTTATTTCCATATCTAGGCTGCATTCTTTGTTAGTACACTCCCTAGTTACTTAAAATTGTCCACCACCTCCAACATTTCATTCCCTAATTTTATCCGTTTTACACTCACTTCTGCCCCTCTGTCCACACCATATCTTTGCTTTTTTGGCTGCTTATCTTTAGACCATACTCACTGACTACACCTTCCCAATTTGTTAGCTTCTCTTTAAGTTCTTCCTCTTTGTTTGCCCAGAGGACATCATCTGCAAACAACTGTTGCACCGTTTTTATCATCCACTGCTACAAAGATCTTGTCCATGACAATAATAAAAAGTAGTTGTGACAATACACTACCCCTGTCGAAGTCCATTGGACAGTGGAAACCAATTTGAATCCCCCAAACTTTGTTCTCACACTTTGAATACATACTTCTAATCATCACAACCTCCTCCCTGTCTATTACCATTTTCTCCAGACTTTCCCACACTTTTTCCCTTTACACACTGTCATGTGCTTTTTCAAGGTCTAAAAATACCAGAAAGAAGCTCTCCACAAACTCTGTCTTTCTAGCAATTCTCTTAAAGGAGATATCACGTCAGTTGTTGACCTTCCTCTTCTAAATCCATGCTGTTCTTCCCTCATTCTATTTTATTCCTTAATCTTGTCTTGAGTATTTGCCCAAAAATTTTAGCACAGTGGTATAATAAATTGATTCCCCTATAGTTGTTACATTCTCTTTTGGGCCTTTTCTTAAAAATTGTGTGATGATTCCCTTTGTCCAAACATCTGGTATTCTTTTCTCTTTCCAAACTAGGCTGATAACATCATACAGCATTTTAATCCAGTATTGCCAGCAGTCCTAATAACTTCAACCAGTAACTCAACTCCAGGTGGATTTTCCACTCCATCTTTTTCATTGCTTCTTTTACTTCATCAAGACCAACTTTTGGGCTCTGTTTTCCCATTGCAAATTCCTCTCTTCTACGTGATAATTGGCGGCTTCCAGATGGTATTAGGAAACTTGAACTCTCCGAGTCTCTTCAGATGTATCTCGATCTTCAGTCCGATTGATAAGTGATCAGAATCGTGAAGATTAAATGTTTGAGTTCTTGCTTTACCATGCTTTACCTGCTTTACCATTGGCATTAGCATTAAACAGAGTTGTAAAATAGTTCTGCAACTGTTTCCTGGTTTCTTTCTCATCTGTGACTAATTTTCCACCCATATCAGCTAGGAACCCTGGTTCTTCATTGTTCCTTTTCTTCTTCCTCAACATCCCATATTATTAGCCATATGGTGCAAGGAAGCCTGAGGCTTATGCTGCACCAGCCAAAAAAATTTTCTGAGTTATAGAAGGGAATCACCAAGAAAGAGAAGAATGATGATATCCATCATTCTTCTCTTTCTTGGCACACCCAGGCTCATGACCCTGGGTGTGCCAAGCTCATACTCACCAGATGTGAGCTCCTGGGGCGAATATATCATCTTTCTATTTCCATTAATATCCTCCTTCTCCTCCTCTAATTTTTTGTTTTAACTCCATACAACTTTTGTCCTTTTCCTCTTTTACAATTCTCTTTGCTTCTTTTTTCTTCTCATTATATGCCTTTGTCCTCTTACAGTTTTGTTTTCATAAATTTCTTAAAAGCATCATTCTTCAGTTTCACTGCCCTTTTAACTCTGTCCTTCCACCAGTTTATACCATCACCACCTTAAATTTTTCCCAGTTCCTGTACAATGACATCTTCTGTTATTGTACTTGGTACTCTCTCTTTGATCTTCTCTTCAGACTCCTCTTATGTTATTGTTATTTGGTTTTTAGGAGCATTAGCAACTAAGGCCATATTGCTGCGGGGATATGCGGTGGTCATTCCCTGACCTTTCCGCATCCTCCGTATTTGGTGGTGACGGGGATCGAACCCCGGTCTAATCAAGAAGTGTGTGCTATGCGCTGCCGCTCCTGCCCACCTGGCTACGGAGGCGCCACTCCTCTTATGTCTTGATTCTGCAATTTCTAGATCTTTATCTTTTGTCCAGTTCTACTCTTATTTTTCTTTTCAACTCTTATCTTAAATTTGGCTCCCAACAGGTTATACCCTCAGTAAATACTTACTTAGGGTATAACCTTTACGTCTATCACCTTCCTACTCCATGTTCTATTGAAGATAAAATAATCTATTACTGTTTCGTATCTTCCATCCCAGCTGTATCTCGTTATTTTATGGCTTAGCTTCTTGTCAGGCCAAGCCAAGTATTACTTATTTTTAATCCATTTCGCAAGCAAAGTTCCACCAGCCTTTGGCCGCCTTCATTTCTTTGTCCATGTCCTTAAGTTCCAGTAACACTCTCCAACCCTATTCTTTCACTCCCTACCTGTGTATTTAAATCTCCCAAAATTACCACATTGTTTCCTAGGATGTCACTTTCCAACTGGTCCTCAAATCCAATCATCCAATCTTCTCACTGTCTTCTTCTCTTTGTTGGGGAGCATAAACTTGCACTAGAGTCAAATTTGTCCCCTCACATTCAAAGGAGATAAATTCTTGCATTTATCTCCTCACTTATAACTATACTAACTCCATACCTGGATTGGTCTTCTGCACCTTTCCAATATAATGTAAATCCATCTCTCATACACTTCTTTCCCTCTTTCTTGCACTTAATCTCACTAAAACCCAAAATGTTCAATACCGTTTCCTTCATCATATCAATTGACTCTTCCATCTTACCTGTTATATATTCAGGGTTCCAATTCGCAGTCCAGTGTCCAAGCTATGTCGTTTTCCGTTATTTTCAGTCCAGCTTTGACTCGTCTGGTTTTTTTTAGCACTTTTTATCCACTGTCAGCTTGCTGGGCTCTGTCACAGTTTCTCCAGAGCCCTGTTAGCCACTATAAAAATGCACTGTTGCCACCTCACACGTGTCCATTTGGCTTGGATGTTGGGTTGGATTTTGTGAGGCAAAAAAAAATTATTAAAATAAATATTGAATTCTAAATTAAGTGTGTGTGGTTCAGAAATAACTTGCAACAAAATGTTTATACTATTAAATTTTCTCCCATTGATAATTCGGTATATTATATTTTCTCACGTTTGTAATATTTCCTTTAATCGAACAAGTTAGTTCATAGTAAATCACCAAAATAGTTGAAATGGCATCGTTTTTGTTATATGAATGCCTTCACAATGAGTTGCCTTGATATTGCACTATTTCAAATAAGCAATGCTTCACCAGTGGAGAAGACAAATGTTACTTATTCTCGGCAGATGCCACCATACAGATGGCACAGTTTCAAGGCTTTTTATGTATATAAAAAGAGATGTGGATAAGAGTTATCCCACAGAGATGTGGGATAACTCTCTTATCCACATCTCTGTCCATATTAGAACTAGAAAAGCAAAAAAGTAAAGGAATGTAACAGTAATAGAGGAAGAAGTAGAAATGCCGTCGAAAAATAAAGGGGCAATAACTCCTCAAACTCCCACTCAACTCATAAATTCATAAACTTCTTGAATAGGTGCTTCCCCAGTAGGTAAGACTATTGTTAGCTCTTTTTGGCCTCTCATAGGTAGGTATTTTATAACTGGTTGGGTAGGTACTTGATAACTGGGCTGTCACTTATAACACCAGGGTACCTACCCACCCACCGATGAGAGGCCAGAAAGCCTTGAAATGGTGCTGTATGTGTGGTGGTATCTGCTTATAATGAGTAACATTAGTCTTCTCTACTGGTGAAGCATTGCTTGTTCGAGGTAGTGCAATATCAGGGAAACTCATTGTGAAGGCATTCACAATATGAGAGACAAAAAAAATGATGCCATTTCACCTACTTCACTGATTTACTATGAAGTAACATGATGCTGTGCACTAACTTCGATTAGTGAATTTTCCTTAGTCCAGAACTTTTAGCCCTAAAACCTTTTTAGATATTTCCTTTATCATTGAGTTCAAAAGATGAATTTTAGTTCATATAATTACCGTTTTCACACTATTGTGTTGTCACATTCAAATCTCGTAATAATGCTAATCTTTGTTTTAATCTGCAAACAGAAAAGTGTTCTGAAAGTGCACTACTATGTCATTGGTTGCACTTGCAGCTTATAATGAAAAGGGGGGAAAAAGTAACAACAGAGTTTAAAAGTTTTGGAATTGATGAATGATGTAAAGGGTGTTCTTTAAATAGAAGTAATATTATTAGGTGTGTCTTGGCAGATATTTATGTAATCTAGGAGTTAAAGTTCAAAAAATCCCCCCCCCCCATCAGAAATATTGTTTTTAAAAGGAAAATGATATTTGTTTAGCTGGATATTGAAACATAGGAGATAAACTCAGTAGATAGTGGAATTGAGGGTTATGTACTTTCAGTAAAGTCTTCACAGGCTTTTCACAATAGCTATTTCACGAAGCATTCTGGATATGATGGAGGGCAGTTTTTATTTGTTAAACTGCTTGTTACATTCATCAATAAACCAAAAATGTTAATTTAAAGATGCAGACTTTTTTAAGATCCAATACAGTCAAATGGTTAAGTCTGAGAGTGCACCTGCTTTAGTGAAAATTGGTTCTAACTCATGTAATTGCCAAGTGTTTTTAATGATTGAATTAATTTTCAGGGTGATTAATTATAAAATTCTGTGTTCCAGTGGTTATACTGGAATATAAACAGAACTATTCTTTATTGTTTTTAAAAACGTTAGAAAACTTTACTAAAGACAACTATTGTGGTCCACTTCTAGAACATCTTTCGAGCATAAAGTTACAAAGTATTATAAAGGAAGGAAGAGTTAATTTTGACTTGAAGAGTGTATTCTTACCCAATTAGGTTACCGTTTGTAGTGTATTATGCATGCTATAATAAATGCATTGGTCTTAATTTTAGAAGTAGAATATGTTGGAAACTCTTGCTTTTAAAAGAGAAAAATGTGTTAAGTCTGCTAATACCCAAATAGTTAATGTGTATACCCATCTATTGGACTTTGTTTTAAATCTTGAAATATAATCAGTTATTTATCTTTCAGAACTTTGTATCACTGGCGTTTTATTTATTATAAAACTTTTTTTCCTTTATGGGGTTTTCGATTCCATAATGGGTACTGGTACAAAGTGTAGAGGCTGGTTGTGAACAGTTACTATTATAATTGTTATTATTACTGTTGGTTGAGGAACTCTCTTACTATGCTACAGGTGTTCTCTAGGAGGCTTAGAAGGGACGGGAACAGGCATTCTGTGTGTTATCAGACACTCAGTCTGATAACACACAGACACTCTAAAACTGATGGATCCAATATATTTCTATTTTAGATTTAGGTGAAGTCCAGATGGACTGAATTCCCTAAAATCCACTCATCCACACCTTGTTGGTAATCCCTGTTACGTCACTTTGGTGGCAACGAACTTGTAGAGTGGTTCTCTGATGCCTGCTCAGTGCAAAGAGGAAAAGACCAAACCTCCAGCACTTTATTAAATATGACAACATGGCGAAACAAATGGCTCTTAGTACCCGGTGGCTTTCACTCTCTCTCTCTCTCTCTCTCATGGCAGTGAGAGGATCAGAGTGGAAGCAGAGGGTGCAGAGAATCTCTGGGTACGACCAGGCTGCCATACATGGAAACTGAACTTAGCCTGTTACAATGTAAGATTGCTCATCAGTGAAGATAGGATAGGATATTAGAGCTGGAAAAGGAATTAGAAAATGTGAATTGGAATATCATTGGCTTGACTGAAACGAGAAGCGAATCACTTACAAGTTTCTCAAGTGAAAATCTACTGTACACCAATGAAAAGAGTGAAGGTGGAGTTGGCTTTCTGGTCCATAAAAATATAAAAAAACATTTTGCAATTCAAAAGCACATCACCAAGGGTGTCAAGATCACTACTGATGATTTCTTAGAGGTACAAACTAAAGGTTATAATGATATATGCACCAACATTGAGCCATGATGATGAAGTTGAATAAATGTACACCGAAATTGAGACTTATAGATGAACTCACTACACCATTATTATGGGGGACTTCAGTGCTAAGGTTGGAAAGTAACAGAAATGGAAATGATAGGAAATTTTGGAATTAGTGAAAGAAATGAACGAGGTGAAAGACGTGGAATTTGCAGAATCTCGAGGAATGTCAGTAATGAAGATTTTTTTTTTTTTTTTTTTTTTTTTCAAGAAAAGGGTGAACAGAAAGTGGACATGGAAGAGCACAAGTGGATTAACAGTTAATGAAATTGACTGCATCCTCACTAACAGAAGATATGTTGTGAACGATGTTACCGTCCCGAACAAGGTAAATGTTGGAAGTGATCACAGAATGGTAAGATACACGCTCGATACAGTTGTAAGAAACGAATGGAAAAAAATCTTACTTGAGTAAACAATACAAAGATCTTTGAGATAACAGAAGAGGTGAAAAATCAGTATGAACTGGAACTTGTGAACAAGTTTGTGCTTCTGCAGACCTTTCAGGACCAAGATATTGACGAGGAATACATCATTCTGAAAGTGATAAAACACAAGAAACATACAGGTAAAAAGAAATACAAAGAAGAAAAATTTAGTCAAAAAACACTTGTCATGATGAACCAAAGACAACAAATGAAGAGCAAGACAAAAACTGACAAGAACAAAATTGAGTATGACCAAGTTATGCAAAGCCATTATAAAGAGACTCTGGGAGGATATAAGAAGATCTGATGTAGCCGAGTGGTCAAGAGCATGAGTGCAGTAGCACAGACTCTTTAAGTGGACCAAGGTTCAAGCCCATAACTGCTAAATACAATTAACATTTGTGTTGATTGAGTTATTGTAAACTCCACTAACCTGGTGGTCGTGCCGGATTATAAACAAGAACATTTAACACAAAAATATAAACCAAGCATTAAGGGAAAACAAAGTACTTGAATCAGCAGTAATGCAGAAAAACAAATGATGCTGCATCTGAAGAATAGTGATGGTGTACTTATAAATAGCAGAAGACTACTATAAAGGATTATATAAGGAGCAAGGAAATGATGCCAGCAATGGGGAAGATGTATCACAAATCTGCAACACATACGACATACTCGATATCCTTCCTAATGAGGTAGAACATGCATTGAAGAAAATGAAGAATCAAAAGCTGTAGGTGAAGATGAAGTTACTGTAGAGTTGTTAAAATTAGGAGGAGGAGACATGACACAGAAACTGGCAAGAACATCTAGAACATCCAAAAAATACATCATAGGATTTCTAGGCAGTGGAAGAAGGCCATTAATATACAAAAGGAAAAGAGTGGGAGAAAGAACTGAAACTTGTGGAACACCAGAATTAATGGAGAAGTTAGAAGCCATCACCTGCAGTGAGCAGCCAAAGAGAAAACTGGATACAATTACAAAAAACAGTTGGCGAACGATAGAATGGAGGCTTATTTAGAAGACCTTTATGCCAAACACAATCAGAAGCCTTTGAAATCTCAAGAGCAACTGCTTGAGTTTCACCAAAATCTTTCAGTGAATTTGTCCATAGATAGGTAACGTAAGCCAGAATATCACCAATGGATCAATGTTGACCAAATCTGTACTGATGATTGTTGATCATATGAATGGTTCCTAGCTAGTTTATGAATTGGTAGTTAATTAATTTCCCCATTACTTTATTTAAAGTAGAAATAAGTGCAATGGAATGACAATTTGATGGGACGGATTTGTCATCCTTTTTATGAACTGGCTGAATATGAGAAAATTTTCAAGCCAAAGGAATAATAATGTAAAAAAGGGGCAACACAAAACAGAATAATCGCCTGAGAGGGATAAATTCATATTGAGGAAAGACAGTTGTAGGCTAACGTTTGCCTTAGCCAGTGGGCAGTTGATTGCTGGAACAAACTTCCATCTGTCATTGTAGACGGTTGACAGCTTAAATAGATTCAAGGCAGAACTAGACAAACATTTGGAGCAAGTGTATGGGTGAAATGAGAAAGGTGTGTGTTTTGGCTGATGCTATATAAGCTTGCTTTCTTGCATCATGTGCCTTTGCTAATGATAACAGCAAATTCTAAATGGGCAGTGTTGAAGGAAGTAATCTTAAGCTAAGTTGAAGGAAGTAATCTTAGGCTTTTTTCCCAAATAAGAAATACTGTTCAATCCATTTAAGCCTAAATGGATTGCAGATGAACTAACGAGACTTGTGGCGGAGAAGAAAAATGCATGGGATGCATATAACTTATCATGTGACACAGAAGACTGTGGTAGATATACGCTAGTCTGTAATCAAGTCACAAAGTTAGGCAAGCGAAGGCAGGTTGTGAGAAATCTTTGGCAAAGGACGCAAAGAAAAACAGCATAGACTTCTTTACTTATGTTAACTCTAGGAGGAAGGCAATGAATCGGATTGGTACACTTTATATTGACGTTTCGATTGTTGATGAACCTGCTGAAGTAGCTGACAAACTGAATGAGTATTTTATTTTTCATTTGCAATTTACATGAGAAGTCTAGTTTGGAGGCCAGAAGCTTATCAAATTCTAGTAAGAAGCTAAATGATTGTAATAACTGAAAGCAAAGTGGAGGAGAAATTGTTGAAGTTGAACATAAGAAAGGCACCTAGGGTGGATGGGATTTATCCACTTATATTAAAGGAAGTAAGCAAACCCTTAGCCATAATTATGAAAGGTTCCTTGGACACAGAGGAGGTCCTTGTGGACTGGATATGTGCAAATGTGTCCCCAATTCACAATGCGGGACCAAAGTTGACATGAGTAATTACAGACCTTTAGCTGAACTTCTGTTCTGGGGAAAATAATGGTCACTGGTTAAAGAAGCAATGCAGAATCATCTAGACAAGACTTCAATTATAGTTCAGACACAGCATGAATTTGTTAAGGGGAAGTCTTGTCTACCAAATTTGATTGGATACGATGATGTGGTCACAAAGGAACTGGGTGCAAAAAAATAATTTTGATATCATATACTTGGATTTTAGGAAAGTGTTGATACTATTGAACTTGGAAGACTAATGTACAATTGGTGTAGTGTGGCATTAAGCACAAGTAGCTACAAAGGATAAAAAAATAGTTGAGTGGGAGAAGACAGAGTGGTATTGAATGGACACCACTCTTCGTGGACTAATGTTATTGGTGGAGTCTCCCAAAGTTTGGTGTTGGGCCCATTGTTGTTTTTTGTATTTATCAATGATATTGATGAAGGTATATCAGAGTTAATGTCTAAGATTCGAGATGATACGATCGTTGGCAAGGTTGTTAATGTCAGTAATGATAGTACACTACTACAACAGGATCTAGAAAAGTTGAGCAGATAGGCTGAGAGCTGAAGTTTAACATTGACAAATGTAAAGTACTGCATATGGGTAGCAGTAACCCCAGAGTAATGTACCGACTGTGTGGTACTACACTCATGGTATTAGAGAATGAAAAGGACCTATAGGTAATTGTGCAGTCAGATATGAAATTTTCTGAGCACTGCAGACAGGCTGCAAGAGCAACTCGTGGTGTCTTGTCAATGATATATAGAAATTTTGTTAGCAGCGATAAGGAGGTGTTGTCCCCTTGTATAAGGCAATGGTCAGGCTACACTTGAGTACTGCGTACAGGACTGGAGGCCTCATTTTAGGAAATATGTAGAGCTGCTGGTATATGTACAGAGAAGGGCAACTAGATTGATCAGTGGAACAAAGGGTTGCTGTTACCAAGAAAGACTAGAGTTCTGCAAGTTGCATTTTCTGGAGGCTAGGCACCTGTGAGGTGATCTAATTGAGGTGTACATGGCCTTGAATGTTTGAGCAAGCTCAATTCTAATGGGATTCTTGCTCAGCTTGCTCACCTGAAGGGACAGAAATTGGAATTGAGAAAAGGCAATTGTAGAATAGATGTGTGGAAATTTTCCTTTAGCCAGCGGGAGGTTGATGGTTGGAACAAACTGCCATCTGACATAGTGGAGGTCAAAAACTTAAATGAGTTCAAGGCAGAACTAAACAAGCATTTGGAGATGAATGGATGGGTGAGATGGGAAGTTTTTTTTTTTTTTTTTTGCTGATGCTATTTAAGCATTTTTTTTTGCACATAGGCCTCTGCTAATGCTAAATGGAATGAGCTGAATGATTTCTAACTTTTTCCAACCATGGAAAACAGAACTGAAATCATTTAACAAGGTTAGAAGATTTAAAATAGTTGGACTACCATTTTAAATCTTCTATTTGCTCAGAATATATCAGTAACGTTTTTCTTCTAGGAATGAAATCCTTTATTCTTCATTGCACTTGTAAACTCTGTCATTTACTATGGTTTTTCCAACATGTTTTAAAGCTATTTAAGTTATGAAATCCACAGGGATTACCTTTATTTTTGATATAGGATGCTTCTTTTCCAACCAACTCCTATTCCAGCACGCTAACAATTCTTTGTGAAGGGGGGTGATTATTCTCTTCATTCCTTGGAATGAAGAAAATAATCGCCCCATATTCACTAAGCTTTTTAGACCTTTTAAATTTTAACTTTAATGTCAATCTACGTAATGTTTTCTTTGCTGGCGGAGGGATGGTGTTTGTAGACCGAAGTTGGGTTGAGCGCTCAATATTGAGACTGAGGTGTTTGGAACACTACTGTTCTGACAGCAGAGAAGATGTTTCACAATTTTTATAAATTTTATATCGCCTTCAGAAAGAATTGATCATTTCTTGCACATTTGCAAAATGATCAGATTTTTTTTTATTTTTTCAATAAAATTTTTGAATGTGTTAAATATATCAAGACCTCTAGTTTTTTTCTATTAACGAAACCATACCCTTCTCTAGTGGCAGATCACCAAAATCCAGACGAATAAAAACGAGCAATTGGGCTGTATCACTGAAGTCTGTAGATTCATCCAGTTTTAAAGAAAAGTACACCCAATTAGCAGTATGAGCATGCAATTGTTCGCTCACATTTTTAGTAATTTTTTTCGACGGGTCACATTACAGTATTTCGAAATAATTGCAGATCTTGAAGAGTACTTTTAATTTCATTTTTGTTCTAAAAAATTTTCAAAAAGAGAATCTGTTATTTCTAAAAATAAGTCTTTGATGAATTTACCATCAGAAAATGGTTTGCATTTTTTTGCAAGAAGATGACTCACTTTAAATGATACTACAATTACTGCTTTAGATGTAAATTAAGTGTCATCGAGAAATTGTTTTGTGAATAATATGGTTTTTAGTTCTTTTAATTTATTTTTTCTAAGGTCATTATTAGGTGGAAAATCCATTTGGTATTTACCATGGAATGTGTTGAATTGCCTTTCTAAATTTTATTTTTTCTTTTTTTTGGGTATAGTCACGGAAGCATTATAAATTAAACAACAACATTTTTCTTTTAACATTACAAAAAAGTATTCTAGTTCCCACCCTTGATGAAAATGATACATTTTACTCTTTTTCATAGTATTCATTTTAAGTCAAATATTAAAGTAACATATAAGTACTGTCCAGTTATTAATATTAAGAAAACTAAATAAGAATTCATCCCATACACTATGTTCTCCACAACGTAACTGCATGAATTTTCACTAGACAAGCCTAGTGGCTGCGCGGAAACAAGAGTAGTCATGTGGTTTTACAGATTTATAATAAGCGTATGCAGTGACGTGCCTAATAATAATAAAATATAGATTTTTGACTAATCTATTTTTTATATAATTTAAAATTCATCATGATCAACCAATATTAAAGCACGATAGACTTATTGGCCATCCATGCTGTATATCATTCACAATACCTGTGAACTGCTCTGGCAGCTTGTCTGCATTGCTCTGAAAACTTTATATCTGACTGCACAATTTCTCCCAGATCTTTTCATTTTCTACCACACAGTTGGTATGTTTCTCTGGGGTTATTTCTACCCATGTGCAGTACTTTGCATTTATCAACATTCACTTCAGTTGCCACTTTTCAGCCCATCTGCCCAAATTTTCTAGATCCTGTTGCAGTAGCACACACTGCCATTACTGTCACTTACAAACCTGCCAACCATTGTATCATCTGCAAACTTTGACATGAAGCCTGATATACCTTTATCAATATCATTGATAAATATAAAAAACAGCACTGGGCTCCACCCCCAACCCTAGGGGACTCCACTAATAACATTGGTCCACGAAGAGCAGTTTCATTGATTACCACTCTCTGTGTTCTCCCACTCAACCATCCTATTATCCATTGTAGCAACTTACCCTTAATACCATTGTGCTCCAATTTGTACATTAGTCTTCCGTGTGCAACAGTTTCTTGAAATCCAAGTATATGTTATCAAAATTATTTTTTTGCATCCAGTTCCTTTGTAACCACATCATTGTATCTAATCAAATTAATCTGACAAGACTTTCCCTTAACAAACCCATGCTGTGTCTGAATTATTACTACAGTCTTCTCTAGATGATCCTGCAATGCATCTTTAACCAGTAACTCCATTATTTTCCCAGGAACGGAAGTTAAACTAACTGGTCTGTGATTACTCGTGTCACCCTTAGATCCCACTTTGTGAATTGGGGATACATTTGCACATCTCCAGTCCATGGGGACTTCCCATAAGTCCAAAGATGCTCTCATAATTATGGCTAAGGATTTCCTTACATCTTTTGCTGCCTCCTTTAACCCCTTCCCGGAACATTTTTTTCTTGAAAATGTGGCATAACGGATAAACTTTTTTTATTTTACAGATTAAAAGTATGCATCATGCAAATACTCATCGTATAATTTTTTTGTTTTTATACAAATATTTTAGTATAAAATAAGATGGGAGTAATTAACCCATTTTGGCTATCCCTAATTATCTTGTGTATTCCAAAACACTTACAAATTAAAGATTATTTTAATAAATTAGTGCTTGAGCTAAAAGAAAGAAACAGAAAAACACTCTTCACTACTCATTATATAAATAAATTTAAAAAATCAAGTGGAATGCACAAGCAGTAACCTCCCACCACAAGCAATAATCTTGAACTAACTACATTCTGACACTCGGCCGCCACAAGTGGATAGGTGTGGTAAGCGTTGCATACGGGCAGCAGTTTAAGAGGGCACTGAAATAATTTTTGATATAGTTTTCTATTTGGTTAACGCTTATCAGTATTCAGCATTTAGGATGGCAAATTTTATTTTGCTTACTGGCGACACATAGGAACGCATTCTACTGTATTGCTGTACAATGAGTAAATACAGTAAACCCCCGCTATTTGCGGGAGGGGGGGGTACGTTCCTGAGAAATGCTACGAATACCGAAAACACGAATATTGAGTTATGGCTCCCATAGTAATAAAAGAGTTCCCTTCCAAAGTATGAAATGTATAAGGGAAAAAAATTAGTTTAAAATTTTGTCTATGTATGTATTATAAAAATGTACCTTCATAATATGACTATGTACAGTACATAGTGAAATACAAGCATAAGTCATTGAAATGAAAATAAGAAACAATTTAATATTAAATGTAATATTTATTAGAAGTTTCAAACCAGCGCCTTTGCTAGCTAAAAAACTTATCCGGCCAGTGCTATCACCAGTTTCGCTACAGTGTTGATAAAGGTGTTTTGCCTTTTCAAGAATGATAAGTGAACTTAACAGAATTTTATTTTGAGCTCGGTCTTCTATCCACAGATTTAAAGCTTTTCCATTTTTTCTAATTTAACATCATGAGTTACAAAGCAAATTTTTGAAGCAATTAGTGCGTTTTCACAGACACTACGGCGAATTTTTTCTTCCGATTTCTTGATTGTACCATTGACTTTTTGATTTTATAATGTTTTGCCACTGACGAGACACTTTCACCATTAGAAATTTTGTCTAATAACTCAATTTTACTCGCTAATGTCATCACCTTCTTTAATATTTTCACAATTCCCTTGTTATTTGTAGCCATATTTTTGTAGGGGGTTAGAAAAGAACTTGTCCACAATAAAGTCACTTTCTTTTAACCGTTAACACGCTCGAAAAAGTCTGTTTACATTGACGTTTCTAGAGTTTATATAAGTAAAGAAGTCCTTGCTGTTTTTCTTAGCAACCTTTGTGAAAGATTTCTTGTAATCTGCCTTTTCTTGCTTAATCTCCTTTGTGACTTGATTACAGACTAGCTTATATCTGACATAGGCTTCTGGTTTCATGATACAAGCACTCTCTGGCCTACATAATACTTGACTTGTGGAAATTCGACTTAACGTAAGTTTTTGCAGTCTGGCACAAACTTAAAAAAATTGGGGAAACATATTTTCCATCCTGTAGGAATAAATGGAGGTATTTTGAATATATAATGTGAACCCATTAACACATAACTAAGCTGTTTATCTCTCTCTAAAAGGTCATTTCTATAATGGAAATTACACTACATTTTCATCGTTATCATATATTTCATTGAAATATATGATAACGATGAAAAACAGCAAGAAATCCTTGTTGTTTTTCGTAGCATCCTTTGCCAAAGATTTCTCATAATCTGCCTTCATCAGTCTAACCTCTTTTGTGACATCATGATTACAGACTAGCTTATATCTGCCATCTGCCATAGGCTTCTGAGTCGCTTGATAATTTATATGCATCCAATGCATTTTTCTTCTCTATTACGAGTCTCATTAGTTCATTAGATAAACATTTTAGGCCTAAACCTTGAACAATATTTCTTAATAGGTATGAAACTTTTAGTAGCTTCCACGATTAATTCCTTGAATGCTTCCCACTTAGAATTTGCTGTTGGTAATGTCATCAGTTGATCCCACTGTACAGAATTTAAAAACTGTCTGAGACCACTGTGGTCACCTTTACGGAAGCAAAAACCCTTTCCTTTTGTAATTATATCTTTAAATAAATCCCACATCAGTACACTGTGATCACTGCCACCTAGTGGTTCCTTTATCTGCAAATTCTTATTGCATGAATATTCACTGCTGATAACCATATCAAGAGTATTACACTCTGGTTGCCTCTCCAACATGCTGCTGAAGAAAACAATTATCCGATAAATCCACAAAAGTCTAGCTGGTGTGTGAGTGAATGACCCACAAGTTCCAGTCAATATCTGGGAAGTTAAAATCCCCAATTATAAGATACTCTGATTTACTGGCCCACTATTTCTCTGCACACTTGTTTGTTGTACTCATCAGAGTTATTAGGCCTATAGCCACTCTCAATTTTGCTTTTTCAGTTCTTATGTCACACCAACTGACTCAACATTGCACTATCAACCGCATCAGCTGGATGACTTCCTGAAATTTTAAGTGTTTCTTAACTAACAGCATAACCCCTCCCTTCCTATCCTGTCTATCCTTTCTGTACACATTGTACCCTCCATATTCCAATTCTGCATTCCTTATATCTGTGTGAAACCACATCTCCGATATCTTGACCAGCACCTCAAATTTATTTACTAAACTCCTAGCATTGGTGTACATGCAAGTATACATGCATCTGTTCTTACTCTTAGTTATCCTAACACAGTCCATGTATATACTTGTTCCATGATAACTCTCAGCAGTCCTGGAAATCCTCAGCACCTTGCTCTCCAGGCTGCTGCTCATTCCAATAGAAGCAGTGCAAGAATCACTTTCACCCCTGCCTGCTGCTACTATTAACCTTTTAGTCTTGTGAATCCCCCCAAGCTAACAGTTTTCTGACCCACTTAACGCTGCTTCGAAAGCATCAGCAAACACCCTTGCACCCCTTCTATTGAAGTGTATCTTAGGTTGAGCATGCTGAATTCTGATGGGATCCTTCCACTTGTTCAGATTACGAACCTAAGGGGCCATAAATTCAAATTAAGAAAGGACAGATGTAGAATAGATGTGCGGAAATTTGCCTTTTGCCAGCGGGTGGTTAATTACTGGAACAAACTTCCATCTGTCGTTGTGGAAGTTGATAGGTTGAATAAATTTAAGGAGGAACTGGACAGGCATTTGGAGGGAATGGTGTGTTTTTTTTTTTTTTTTTTTGGCTGATGCTGCATAAGCTCATACACTTGCTTTCTTGCATCACATGCCACTACTACTACTATCCCTGTAGAAGCAGTCTCCTTTTATCAAGACAGACCATGCTGTGAAACAAAGGTATTGTTTTCTTCTATTGCGTCAGCCAGTAATTTCAAGGTATTGCATCAGCCATTTCTATAAATACGGTGTTGGATAGGTATACACTCTCATTAATATCCTGTTTTGTGGAGGTGTATGCATGGCTCCATATGTTCAGTTGAAAAAAGTGTAGCTGTTAAAACAGGCTGCCATCAGTCAACTGTATCCCGGGTGCTGAAATTAAAGTGTGAAACCAGTGATGTGATGACTTGGATCAGGCCATAAGAGAGTGACTATGCTTTCCCAAGATCGAAATTTGAAATGTCTATGCCTTCATAATTGCCATGCTAGTGCTCCTAATCTAAATCTAAAACTGTGCTTTAGATGCCCTCTGCTGTTGAAACAAATACACAAACTATCCAGACTGCCTTCGGAATTTGGTCTGCATGCCTATTGGCTCAAGAAGAAGCCTTTGTTGACCCAACAAATAAGGAAGAAGCGACTATCTTGGGCTAAAACACATGTTGCATGGACAAAAGAGCAGTGGGACACCATCATCTTTTCTGAAGGATCGAAATTAAACCTGCATGACAAGTGGGAAGTGATATGTCAGAAGGTGAAAATCGGAAGCATGCCATCCTGACTGCATAACGCTGACTGTAAAGTTTCCCTCCCCCCAGTCAGATGATCTGAGGATGTATAACAAGCAAAGGGGTGGGGCGAATTAAGTTTATTAATGGAACAGTGAATGCAGGAACCTTCACTGCTATCTTAGAGGAGTGCCGGAAACCTGTTATTAAGGATCAACACACAGACATCAAAAACTGCATTTTTCAACAGGACTCAGCACCTTGCCACACAGCAAAATTGGTAATTTTTGTGCTATTTAGATTTAATGATGAGTTTGTCTTCTTGTCTCACAAGTTATACCTCAGAAATGCTGGAATTAGTGTTGGACTGGCCCAGCAACAGTTCAAATTTGAACCCTATTGAAAATTGCTGATACATAATGTCATCTAAAATTGCTCAGAAGAAGCCAACAGGTAAGATTCAGCTGCAGAAGAGAATTGTAAGGGTGTGTTACCAAGAAATTTGGCAACTGTATGTCCAGAAATTGATTAACTGTATGCCAGATCATTGCAAAGCTGTAATTGCAGCTCGAGGAGGAACAACAAAATATTGAGGACTTATTTTGCTGATTTACAGTACACAATACTATTACGTTAACTTGTTGTTTTAGTTTGTACACGTAAATGCAATAAAATGTATGTTTGGTTGTCATGATTGCCATTTGCGTGATTTCTCATATTTCTATTAATTATGTATTTTACCCTACGGGAAGTTATTTATGGCAGTTAGGTATATCAAGTGGAGTCTTTATTGGAATTCATTCACAGAGATATATATATCCCATCTAATAAATGCATTTCGAACATTTCTGCAACCCACAATGCAGCGCAAAGCACATTATTTTCAAAATTCCCATGTGATGCAGTTTTTTTGTCTGCCACTGTACACCTTTGTGTCATCAGAAAACTAAAAATGTTAACTTGTATACCAACATTTATATCATTAATAAATAGTAAAAGTAGTGAGGGGCCCCAACACCATTGCCAAGTTGGATAGAACAGGGGTCCTATCCAGCTTAGCAATTTAGTCTGTGAAGAACTATGACCATTTAAACCCACTCTTTGTCTCCTACCCTTTATTCATAATAACAACTTGTAGCTAATGCCACATTGCTCCAATTCATACAACAGTTGTAAATCTGATACGATATCCAAGGCTTTACTGAAATCGAAGAATATGATGTCAAAGTTATTCTTTGCCTCCATTTCCTTTGTAATGACATCATAGTAATGATTTTGGTCAGAAATGAACTGCTTTTAATAAATCCATGCTGTGATGGACTTATGGTCTCATTCCTATCAAGATCTTCTTGATAGGAATAGAGCAATAACTACAGATGTCTTTGGTTCAGACTTATAGGTCTGTAGTTACCTACTTCACCCTTTGAACCACCCTTGTAAATAGAAAATGCATTTGCATATCTCCAATCTGTAGGTACTTCTGAATCTAAGTAGGATTTCATTATTATGGCTAAAGGTTATCTACCTCTTTTAAAGCTTCTTTTAATTTCTTTTGAATTGGAAAAAAAGAAAATTTTTCCTCTTCTACTCTCACATTATTTATTTTTTCTTTTCTAAATAACTACCAAGTGTGTACAAATTGCAATTCTTCCCTTTGGAAAAATACTGTTTCCATACCCGGGGGTGGTGCTCCTCCAGAATTTGTCTTAGACCCTGTCTCCTAGACTATCCCTTTTGGGGATAAACTGTAGGAGATAATTGAGTCTAGATTGATAATTTAAAATCCATGTCCCTTGTTATCACCGAGATTTTCATTTTCCACCTCATAACTGTTCTACAGATATTTCCATCAGTACTGTTCTTCTGCAAGGCCATCTTTCTTCCAGACCAATCTGAACATGTACCTTGTCATTCATTGACAGTTCAACTCCAAACTTGCCAAACTAACTTTTGCTTTCTTGCTTTATTTCTTTGTCTCTTAGGAGCAAACCTACCTTCATATGTATTTTCTTAAAATTATGATCTGTGGAATTTCAAGTAGTCATACATTGTACTAGAGTACTATAGATTATGATATTGTGTTTGGTACCATAAAATAAAAATACACACACACATGCAGCAGTTTGAGTAATTGTTTTTACTTTTTTTGTGAAACAGTACAAATGTGGTGCCAGTACATATAAAATTTGAATTGACAAAAATCATTTTAAAAAAATGTTTTAATATGCAAAGAAATTTATTATTTTTTTTTTTTTTACTTTTTTAAGTACACTTAATGGCAGTCAGTCAACTCACAGCAAGATGCAAACTGATTTCTGCTTTCAGCTCTGTATGGTTTAGCATTGTTTTTCTTCTAAATAGTTACATCATCTATTCAATCTGTTTCTTTAAATACTCTAATACTAAATATCTATATATTTTGGTAATTTAGCATTTTTAATTTCTTTCTAATTAATTTTTAATTCCTTAAAAACAATGTAAAGTGTCAGTCTGTGCTAAAGTGATAGAAGTTGCCTAAGTAACAGGTTGATTATAGTAGTGAGCAGATTGCTAAAATAGTTTTGATAACAAACACTATTATATATTTTAATTATTTGATTGAGTTATATTATTATTCATAACTAAAAGTTTTCCTGTAAAATCCCCTGATCGGGAACATAATCCCTTGTTATATGACTTAATCTCTCGTATTATGTCTCTGTTTTTGTGGGAAAATCTGCTTTGGCTTATGCCATTTCAAGTTTTCTAGTATCATATGCTGCCCTAAATCTAAGGACCACCTGCAAACTGTATGAGTAATCATAAAATATTTTAATAAAACTAAGTTTAACTGTGGGACCTCAGTTTATATGGTTACAAATATTTTCAATTTTAGTCATTTTTAAACAGCAGAGGAAAGCAGGATCATGCCAGTTTGGTGCACAACAGTTTGTATGTGGCAATTAAGTACAGGACAGTTTGATGTATGCCAGTTTAGTGACAGTTTAGCAAGAAACTCTTCTGAAAGACAATTGGTGGCAATAACAAACAACTCAGTGTGTATGACACTTCAGCAAATTACAAAGAGACCTGAAGTCACTGAAGAATGTACTGAATTTTGTCACTAAATTAACCATTTTCAGCACTGCATGTTAAAAGTGCATTTTTTAGTCTTGCTTTGTCATATGTCAAGTGTTTACATGGAATTCATTGAATTGTCGTACTCACCAAACTGACATAGCCACCTAGTTGAATAATATGATCCTATTAGTGGCACATATAGGAAGTTTCCCTGAACTTGAGGGTGTTTCTTAAAGTAAGCAACTATACCATGTACAGACTTCAGAGAAGCACAAAATCACCTACTTGTGAGGGAGTTTGCAAGTCTTGTTAAATCTCCCCTTGATGTGGGCACTTGTACATTGTGAGCAGACCTCTTAGTGATGTTGCTGGCCTTCCAGATTAGCATCACTGGGATCCACCGCCCAATCAGTGTCATAAAGCATGGGGAGGCAGCAAATGCTGATAAAGAAGCCACTGATAAATTTGCCAAGAAATTTCAGAAGCTCATGAAAGATGAAGGATATTTACCACAACAGGTCTTCGACTGTGATGAAACTGGGCTTTTCTGGAAAAAAAATGCCCAGTAAAACCTACATCACAAAGGAAGAACAAGCTCTGCCAGGCCACAAGCCTATGAAGGACAGACTGACCCTCCTCTTTGCTGCCATTGCTAGTGGAGATCTGAAGATCAAGCCTCTCTTAGTGTATCATTCTGAAACACCAAGAGCATTTAAGAAGCACTCAGTTGTCAAAGGTAAACTTGGAGTCTACTGGAAATCCAACCCAAAAGCTTCTTTTCAAGGACTAGGTGCCTGAAGTCTTTGCACCTACAGTGAAGAAATACCTGTAGGAAAAGAACTTGCCACTGAAGGCTGTCCTCACCATGGATAATGCACCTGGCCACCCACTTGATTTAGAAGATGCCCTGGAATTAGAGTTCAGCTTCCTGAAGATTTTCTTACCTCCCAACACTACACCTCCATTTCAGCCAGTGGACCAGAATGTCATAGCAAACTTCAAGAAGCTCTACACCAAAGCACTTTACACCAGGTGCTTTGAAGTTTGCCATGCTTCCAGCTTCATGACATTGAGGAAATTTTGGAAGGAAGAATTTAACATTGTGCACACCAGTAGACTCATAGAAAAAGCTTGGTGTCAGTCAGGAACCTGAACTCTGCCTGGAGAAACCTGTGGCCAGCCTGTGTTCAATAAGAACCTGATAATGGAGCCCAAGTCATGAAGGACATTGTGGCATCAGCTAAAGACCTGGACTTGAAAGTGGAAGAAGAAGAAGGTGCAGAGGAGTTAATGGAGGAGCATGGCATGCAGCTGACCACAGAAGAACTGTAGGAGCTGCATAAACATCAGGTTGGGGAAATGGAAAAAAACGTTTCCTCAGAGGAGGAGAAAGAGGAAACATCACCAAAGGTCAAATGTCTTGAGCTACTATCAAGGAGATTCTTCAGGACTGGAAGAAGCTTCACAACAGGATGTTAAAGTGCACTCCAACACAGCTGAAGTGAACAGAGTGGGGGACCTCTACAATGACATAGTGCTTCACTGCTTCAGGAGCCTCCTTAAAAAGAGAGAAAAGCAATCAACACTGGATAGATTCTTCAATGCTAAAAAGCAGAAACATGCAGAAGAACTTGAAAAACCTGAAGCTTCTGAACATGAAGAACCTGTAAGCATGAACATGTAACCATGAAGAAGAATAAATAGTGTATGTAAATAGTGGCCTTTTTTTTTTTTGGTGGAGAGCCCAGTACCAATTAATTTATTTCCCATGGGAAATCACGTTTCATACCACAAACCAGTTTGTGGTACAAGGCCCTACTGTATTTATTTAAAATTGTAACTGTGTTCATTTTTTGCAAGTTTTTTTTTTTATTTCCTATAACAAGCATGATAATTATGTATAATTAAGAATATTATTTTATTATGATATAAAATGCTCATTGTGTTAAAATATAATACTGTGTAACAAAAAATGTCAAAAATATTCTGTTTATCTACTTTTACTTTGGTGTTTCTATATGAATTTGAGTATGCAAATTCTAAATATTAGTTTTGGCATATCATCAGTGGTTTGAAAGAAAAATAAATATGCAGTAATACTCTGTTAGATTCATTAACAATGTTTAACTTCTGTGCAGAATATAGCTTTCCTACAAATAAACAATAACTAGAAAAAAAAAAAAAAACCTTTAAAAATGTACATTTGAATATCTGTCTCTTGTGGTCATACCAAACCAAGAACTAGTTAAGGCCGCCATAGCCTAGTGGTCAGGCAGGCAGGTGCATAAGTACACATGCCTTGAGTGACCGGGGTTCAAGCCCATGACTGCTGAATACAGTGCTGTTTCTTGTATTCTGTGTATCTTGTAAATTCCTCTGACCGTTTGGTCATCCCGGAGTATACATTAGATCTGTCATTCTTTAATGACAGTCAAATGGAAATTAATTTGGCTAAAAATGATATAAACGAAGTGGTTCCGATCAAGGAAAGTATCATCGCCCAACAACAAATGTGGAGCGATGATAAAATCTTAGATTCCCTCCAGGAGTAATACCACAAAGCTTACTGTTTAACGAGCACAGAGGAACTGCCATTTCCCAGCATTTATCTTAGACAATTCAGAATGTTCAGAGAGAATTTATGTGCGACTCCATTCATGATGACAACGAGCGAGCTCAGACGATGCGGTGTTATTCCACATCATCTCCTTTACGTAGCAATGAAGATAATGAGATGAGAATGGGAGACTCTTTGATGGTGACTTTCAAATACATAGGTAAAGGTACTAAACTGACTCGTGGGCAAGTTAAATCCATAGAATACATTAACAGCTGCACGAAAACAATTTGGCCTTTTTAAGAACAATTCCAAACTCAGCCTGCTACTGGGCTCAATGTAAACACTATGTGCTAAGATTAGGCACCTCAGTAAACTTAGTGTTCTTGACTCTGAGTGCCAATGAAATCAGTTGACAGCACTTGCTTCAGCTATTGTACGAGTTACAAAATAATGAGCACAATATTACTGAGGACAACACAAGCAACATGGACTTCATGCAGAAGGTGACGATAGTGAACGAAGTCGCTGTAACTTGTGCAATATACAGTCGGTCCTCTTATAACACGTGTTTGCATTACACGAATTCGATCATACACGATTTATAAATAGGGGAGCGTTATCTTATATAACACGAACCGAATTCGCTTATACACGATTCGCCTTTGTGTTTACAAGAAATGGCAGTCGAAAGCGGAATCACCCCAACTGAACGCAACACGATAGGAATGAAGAAGATTCTGAAAATGTATTTATGTGTTTTATATCAGTGAAGGGGAAACACATTTCACCATAATAACGTAAAAACCAACACAATTCCAGCTATCGATATAATCGCAAATGCAATTAGATGGAGTTTACTACCAGTTTATAACAGGTTCCACTAGCAGAAACGCAACTGGAAATTGTTTTTATTGTTTTAGGGTAGTAACCTCCAAAAATGTGCTTTAGTAAAATGCGAGGTGTTAATTAATAGTGTATCTCGGCCTTTACGGTGTTATTTATTCAGTTGCTACACGCGCGCAGCTTTGTTTATGTGTATCAAGCGTGCCTCCTCGTTTTGTAATTGTGCTTTATTCCCTAAAAATTAGTAAAATACTTAAAAGGTGTGAAAAGGAAGCGTCCTGGCTAAGACACTGCAGATTCAGAGAGAAAAAAAAAAAGCAATATCGATAAACAGAGGCGGACTGGGTCGAAAATTCTTACCCGGGAAAATTTATAGTGGCCTCATACTACGGTTTATGGCCAAAATCACACCGGCCTCCGGCCCACTGTGGTTTCCCCCCGTAAGGCTTATGGCCAGTCCGCTTCTGTCAATAGAGAAAAAATATGAAATTGTGAAACGCTTTGAGCGAAATGAAAGACATGTGATATTGCACGTGCTACAGACCTAAATGAGGCAACGCCGAGAATTACAAAGAATGCGGAGAAAATAAAAACAACTTTCATAGCGGGAACGACTCAAAGTGTAATTAAAATCCATTAGATTAAGACACAAAGAATTGGAAGAGATGGAACGGCTGTCATCTCTTTGGATAGAAAATCAAACAAAAAGCAAGTTTGCTTACGATAGAAGCAAAAGCATTAGCAGTATTTTATTACGACTTACGTATTATAATTTATACTTACGTATTATAAAATACGTAAGTATTTTATTACGACTATTTTATTTAATATAAATTTTTTACGAATAAAATACGTATTTTATTCGTAAAAAATACTTTTTTAGTATTAAAAAATACTAAAAATACTTTATTATAATATAATATTTTTATTACGTATTTTAATCGTTATAAAATACGTAAGTATTTTATAACGATTAAAATTACCCGATTATTTATTGTGTTTGGTAATGTTTTGGTTCCAAATGTGTGTTCAATCTTGGGTGGTCGGCACCTAACCCTACTTTTCCCATAGGGCCTGTTGTTTATATTGCACGATTTTGCATTGCACGAGGATTTCTAGAAACGCAACTATCGTGCTATACGAGGACAGACTGTACTTCAAGAAGATTGTGAATGTAATTATGAACATATTGCAGTTGAAATAGCCTGTTTGGTCAGTTTTACGTGGTCAACTTTTTCAATTTCAACGTCTCAGTATATGATTCTACTTGAGAAATAATTCCATCAACGAGTACAACTGTATGCTCCACAGAGGAGAAATCAAAATCAGTCATGCAAGACATCATAGGTTGTATGAACGCAGAGCAAGAGCCACGCGTTCATCAGAAACTCCATAAATTGTCGGTTATCAGCACTGGTGGATTATGTTGTGAGCTCCCACTGGTCATTGGAAAGCCATATATTGTCACTACCAACGTCGACGTTACTGATGGGCTTGCTAACACAGCCATGGATAAATTATCCAAGATTGAATACAGCAAAGATCAATAGATACAAAGATTGTAGCCCGAGTTTACCACCTCACCTAAGATCCGAAAATTAGCTCTCAAGGAGACGGCAAGATACATGCAAGCAAACAACATCAATCTCGCAGTCTTGCCGCTCGCAAGATTAACTGCAAGTATATCATTGAACGACAAATGCACAATCTGTGCCAAAAGAAATCATTTTCCTCTTATATCAGCTTGTGCAATGACAATACACAAGTTGCAAGGCAGCACATTTGATAAATGGTTTACATGTACAAAAAGGGACATGAACAGCAGTTGGTTTATGTCGCTCTGTCACACGTAACCACGTAACTGACATCAGTAGACTTTACATTGCCTCGATGATCAGCGACAAGAGATTCTACTACGGCCTGAGAAACTACATCCACCATCGATCTACAAAATGAGTTTGCCAGGCCCTCGACTAATTGGCTACGAACAAGACAGGGCAGCTTGCTTGAATTCATCCATGATAGGAAGAAAATCTCGGTTCTCTCATTCAACTGCCAGAGCCTATGGGTGCACCATGTCAACCTAGCTGACACTGTTACACAACAGTGCCAAATCTTGCTGCTATCTGAAACTTGGTTAGACAATAATGAGAATGTAGCATCCAATTGCATGGTGCATTTCAAGCATGGAACCAAACGAACAGCTGGAGTCACAATATATCACAACAAGATGGATGAAGTACATATTGTTATGCTTAGATGTCATCTATCGACAAACAACTGGTTCGACAGTCAATGTTTGGCCCGTTGGTGATGCACATACATCAGAGTGCTTGTTACCCAACGGCCAAGTGACACTTTCAACGGTTTTCTATATTTCTCCTATCAGTGACATACAGGATATAATTGACTTGGTTGATTTCATTTTGCTGCCCTACTCAATTCAAGGTGCAGCATTGTTAAAGAAAGATCTACATAAAATACCCATGATCATGAGCGACGATTTCAATGTTAAATTCGAATTGGAAGAAATTAACAGTTAATTAATTTCTCCAAAAAACAATCCAAACTTTGATGCTATTCCCTCAATTTCAACTTCAAGGTCAGATACCCCAATCGATGCTGTTTTCCAGAGACATTTAGATGTGTTGCAATCGCAAGAATACTTCTCTTAATTTAGTTATCATAAATCTATATCTTGTCTTCCAGCTGAAATTTAGGGAAATTTGTGTATGATCCAAAAATATTTTCAATATACACAAATCAAAACACCTAAAAGAAATGCAAAGGATGCTTCGCATAAAACCACCTGCTGCACATGCTTGGCATGCACGCCACTTTTTTTTTTTTGCTAGTGTATTATATAGAAAAATGAGGGAGATACAGAGCAATAGAAGGGGGATATAAGATAACAAAAAAAAAAGTATGTATAATAAGAAAAATAATTACAAAATTGACAAAATAAGGATGCTATATATATATGTGTGCATTTTAAGAAATTGCTTGCGACACTGTTTAATAGGGGTGGACTCGGTTCTTCTTTTTTTTTTTTTTTTTACAACTTCACTTAAAAATAACAATGGTTTTGTTTTTTGTTTTTTTCAGAAACCAGAGGCGAGAACTGAATGATATTAGGTTTGAATTTACACCTGAAAGAGGTAATGAACTTCCTTTTACTTTATTAATTGAATACATTTAAAACCTGAGGAATAGTACATTCCCTAAAGTCAAATTAGCTAATTAAAGAAAGAAATATTTTTAAAGATTTTTAAACGAAAAAAAGGAACCCCCCCCCCACCCCCCAAAAAAAAAAAAAAGAAAGAAAGACTGACTTAAATAAGGTACAGAAAAACAGTTTTTCTAGTATATAGAGAATCTTGTTTTATTACTATTGTAAACCTGTATCCTTCTGAGTTATATACGGATAAAGGAATCACTAGGTAGCAGTGATCACAGTGTACTGCTCTGAGATTTACTTAAAGATGTAACTACCATCAGGGATAAAGGGAAGGGTTTTTGCTTTCGTAAACGATGACCACAGTGGTCTCAGAGATTTTATAAATTATAAATTCTATACAGTGGGACCAGTAGATGATGTTACCAATAGCAAATTCTAAATGGGAAGCGTTCAAGTAGGTAATCTTGAAAGCTACTAGGATTTTTCTTCCAACTAAGAAATACTGTTCTAGGTTTAGGCCAAAGTGGATGTTAGTTGAACTAATGAGACTAGTGTCAGAGAATAAAAATGCATGGGATGTATATAAATTACCAGGTGACACGGAAGCCTATGGTAGATGTAAGCTAGTCTGTAATCAAGTCACAGAGGAGATTAGGCAAGAGAAGGCAGATTATGAGAAATCTTTGGCAAAGGATGTAAAGACTTCTTTGCTTATATAAACTTTAATAGGAAAGGGGTGAATTCTCAGATAGCTACCAAACTAAATGAGTATTTTGCATTTACATTGACGCATGAGGAGTTATTCAAGGTGGAGAGGGCCAAATGTTTATCAAACTCTAACAAAGAGTTAAATGATTTTGTAATAACTGAGGGCAGAGTGGAGGAAAAATTGTTGAAGTTAAACATAGAGGCACCTGGAGTTTATGGGATCTATTCAGTTATATTAAAGGTGGCAAAGGAAGTAAGCAAACCCTTATCCATAATTATGAGAGCATCGTGGGACTCAGGAGAGGTCCCCACGGACTGGAAATGTGTAAATATATCTCCAGTTCACAAAGGGGGATCAAAGGGTGACAAGAATAATTTCAGATGTTAGTTTGACTTCTGTTCCAGGAAAAATAATGGAGTCACTAGTTAAAGAAGCATTGCAGTTTCATCTAGACAAGACTGCATAATAATTCAGACACAGCATGGTTTGGTAAGGGGAAGTCTTGTCTGACCAATTTGATTAGATACTATGACGTGATCACAAAGGAACTGAATGCAAAAAATAATTTTGATATCATATACTTGGATTTTAGGAAAGCTTTTGATATTGTTGCACATGGAAGACTACTGTACAAATTGGAACAGTATGGCATTAAGGGCAAGTTGCTACAATGGATAAAAGGATGGTTGAGTGGGAAAAGACAGACTGGTAATCAATGGACGCTGCTCTTCTTGGACTAATGTTATTAGTGGTGTCCGCCAGGGTTCGGTGTTGGGCCCGTTGTGGTTTTATATATTTATCAATTATATTGATGAAGGTATATCAAGCTTAATGTCAAAGTTTGCAGATGATACAAATGTTGGCAGTGTTGTTAATAACAGTAATTACAGAATGCTGCTGCAGGAGGACCTGGAAAAATTGGGCAGATGTGCTGAGGTGGCAACTGAAGTTTAACATTGACAAATGCAAAGTACTGCATATGGGTAGCAGTAACCCCAGACAAATGTACCAACTTGGTGGTGTTACACTCAGGTTTGTGGAGAATGAAAGAGACCTGGGTGTAATTGTGCAGTCAGAAATGAATTTTTCTGAGCAGTGCGGACAGGTACCAGAGTAGGTCGGGGGGGGTCTTGTCCGTGATATATAGGAATTTTGCAAGCAGGGATAAGGAGGTGATTATTTCCTTGTATAAGGCAGTGGTCAGGCTATGTCTTGAGTACTGCTTACAGGTCTGGAAGCCACATTTTAGGAAGGATCTAGAGTTGCTAGAACAAGTACAGAGAAGGGGCAACAAGATTGGTGAGGGTAACAAAGGGGCTCACTTACAAAGAAAGGCTTTAGTTCTGCAAATTGCAGCATCTGGAGAGTAGACACCTGGGAGGCAACCTGATTGAGGTGTATAAGGCCTTGAATAGATTGAGCACACTCAATGCTAATGGAATTCTTCCTCTTGCTCAGATTACGAACCTGAGGATGCATGAACTGAAATTGAGGAAAGACAGTCGTAGTATAGATGTGTGGAAATTTGCCCTTAGTCAACAGGTAGTTGATTGCTAGAACAAACTTCCATCTGTTGTTATGGAAGTTGTTAGCTTAAATAAATTTAGGGCGGAACTAACCAAACATCTGGAACAAATTGATGGGTGAAATGGGAAGAGTTTTTTTTTTTTTTGGCTGATGCTGTGTAAGCTTCCTTTCTTGCATCATATGCCTTTACTCATGCTAATTCTAATATTGATAAATGCAAAGTATGGGCAGAAGTGACCCCAGAGAGACATATCAACTGTGTGGTACTACACTCCAGGTAGTGGATAATAAAAAGACCTGGGGGTAATTTTGTAGTCAGATATGTAATTTTCTGAGTAGTGCTGCCAGAGCAGGGCATGGGATTCTTTGTAACTTTGCTAGCAGGGATAAGGGGGTGATTATCCCTTTGTATGAAGCAATGGTCAGGCCATGCCTTGAGTACTGCTTATAGGTCTGGAGGCCTCATTTTAAGAAGAATGTAGAGTTGCTAGAACAGCTACAGAGAAGGGCAACAAGATTGGTGAGGGAATCGAAGGGGTTGTCTTACCACAAAAGGCTTATGTTCTGCAAATTTCAGCATCTGGAAACTAGGCACATTTTCCCTGAGTTGTTATTCGTGCACATGGAAGACTACTGTACAAATTGGAACAGTATGGCATTAAGGGCAAGTTGCTACAATGGATAAAAGGCCAAAGACTAAGTGAACTACTGTTGTTCACAACAGTAGTTCACTTAGTCTTTAGGAACAACACTTATGAAAAACACAAAGCAAAATAAACTATGTTGTGAGATTGGTGTTCTCATAGGCCTTATGATCATATGAACACTTTTGGGTTCAGTTCTCAATACTCAGATCTCTTATTGATAACATGTAAGTTGATGCTACTACTTTGGGCTTAGTAAAGACTCTTGCAGTGAAACTCAATCTCTGTAAAGTCCTGAAAGAAAGAATTCAGGAAAAGCAATTAGTTGAATTTTACTATATCTATATCTTCTATGATTGAAGCACACGTCTTAGAACAAAGGAGAAATGGATACCAGAATTAATTTTTGGTCAGGATTTGTTGCTAAGAAATAGTGTCTTGAACTTCAGACAAAGAAAGTGATGTTGGCGGAACAGATTTGTTTTCAATGCTAATTGATGATGAGATTAAGGTTCTCTCTCTCTCCTGTTGCTACCATTACTGTTGATGAAAAATTGCCATTCTAGAAAAACTCAAACTCTTGCCTTTCATTCATCTTCTCTTAGAACTCTGGATGGAGTGCTTTCGCATATAGACAAGAATGACCTGAAACGATTCATGCTTGATCTTCAAAAAAAGACTTTCTGTGAGTCTTTTCTGAAAGAATTATAGCATTGAAAGAAGCAGCAGCTGTTTATAATGAAGTAGTGATTGCATCTGACAAACCAATTCACATTAAGTAATATAAAACATCTCTAGTGTTTAAACTGTACTGATTGACAAGTATTAGCAAGCTGGTAGAAATGAAACCATCTACATCCAATTTGGAATATTCCTTTTGTTGTTTTGGAGAAGCCCATTGGAGACTAAAAATTCATTTTAGAGACCTCAGGGCAGCCAATGAAGTTCCTGTCCTGAGTGGTTTCCCTCTAAATAATGCAGAAGATTTGCTACGCTGTATCCATGGTGCTAAGATATTCTCAAAAATATATCTTAACTCTGGATGTCATCAGACACCATTGAGGCCAAAGGTTAAAAAGTTTTTCTCCTTCTCCACAATGTGGCAATGGTCAGAAGAGCTTCAGGCACTTATGAATAACCTATTAGGCTAGAGCATTGCCTATCAGGATGATATGTTTCTATACATGGAACATATGGTATTGTATGACTAACTTATAGGCTGCCGTAGCCTAGTGGTCAGGCGCGCGGGTGCTTAAGTACATGTGCCTTGAGTGACCGGGGTTCAAGCCCTTGACTACTGAATACGGTGCTGTTTCTTGTATTCAATCTATGATGCGAACTCCTCTGACTGTTTGGTTGCCCCGGAGTATAAACAGGAAAAAAATAAAATAAAAAAAAAATAAATAAATTTATAGGTTAGTGCAATTGCATCAGTTTAATTCATAGCCACCTACCAAAGTAGTTAAGTTGACATTGTTTTAATTATATCTCATATTGTGAACGTATTCACAATGAGATATAATTAAAACAATGCCAACTTAACTACGTTGGTAGATGGCTACGAATTGAACTGATTCAATTGCACTAACCTATGCGCATTTGGCTAATGCTGTATAAGCTAGTCATTCTATCATGTAGCATGAGGCTCTTGCCCTAAAATACTTTGAGACATACGGTATTGCTATGAGAGATCATTTCCAGACTTTATAACTCTAACGTGTTTTTGAAATATTCCAAATGTGGTCTCTTCATCAATAAAGTCAAATACCATGATCATATTATAGATGAGAATGGAACACATGCAGGTGCCACCTTAAAGGCAAAGACTCCAAGGAATTTCAGGGAAGTGAGGAGCTTCTTTAGTATGTTAAATTTCTATAAAAAAGTTGGTTCCTGTGTGCACTTCAAATAGGCTTCAAAAAGAAGCCTATTTGAAGTCTCACGTTAAAGGGGAGGAGGTTTTTCGGCTGATCAGGATCATAGACAAAGCAATGCATTAACAAATGCAACTTTGCATTTGTTAAGCATTAGTCCATGCTGGTCTTCTTGGACTAATGCTATTAGTGGAATCCCCTGGGGTTTGATGTTGGGCTCACTGTTGTTTTGTTTATTTATCAGTGATATTGATGAAGGTATATCGGGCTTAATGTCCAAGTATGCAGTTGATACAAAGGTTGGCAGGGTTGTTAATAGCAGTGTGCTATTGCAACAAGAAGTCATTGACAAATGCGAAGTACTGCCTATGGATAAAAGTAACACCAGAGAAACGTACCAACTGTATAGTATTACACTTAGGGTGGTAGAAAATGAAAAGGATCTGAGAGTAATTGTGCAGTCAGATATGAAGTTTTCTGAGCAATGCAGACAGGCTGCCAGAGCAGCACATGGGGTATTGTCAATGATATATAGGAATTTTACTGGTAGGGAAAAAGAGGTGATTATCCCTTTGTGTAAAGCAATGGTTAGGCCACACCTTGAGTACTGTATACAGGTCTGGAGGCTCATTTTAGGAAGGATGTAAAGTTGCTTGAATGAGTACAAAGAGGGGCAACAAGATTGGTGAGGGGAACGAAATGTTTCTCTTACCAAGAAAGGCTTAAGTTCTGCAAATTGCAGCATCTGGAAACTAGGCACCTGCGAGGTGATCTGATTGAGGTGTTTAAGGCCTTGAATGGGTTGAGCTAGCTGAATGCTGATGGGCTTCTTCCTCTTGCTCAGGTTACAAACCTGAGGGGACATAAATTCAAATTGAGGAAATACAGTCGTGGAATAGATGTGCAGAAATTTGCCTATAGCCTGTGGGTAGTTGATTGCAATCCCCTTATGTGTTTGTGTTGTTTGAGAAATAGTAAGGAAACTATCAGCATTTTTCAAGCTATACTCGCCAAAATAAGAGCCCTTCTCAAACACATTCTTCTGCAAACTTTCTTAGAAGCCGTTGTTATACTTATAATTATTGGTATTACTCCTACATTTATCTTGCTTTATCATCTGTGAAATGTATGTACTACAATATAGAATTTGAATATCTTATCTGGTCAACAGACAGAATCTAACATTATTCTGGTTCACTACTTATATCCCTCCCTCCCTCCCTCCCAAGAGGATTGACTGACCTCTGCAATAGATCTCTCTCCATTTGCTCTCCAGTCATTTTTTTCCCAACTATAGACTGGGCAGTTCTTAATGATCTTCTCAACGGTGATCATTAATAATGAATAAATTTTCTGCTTATACTTGAACAGCCATATAAAGGGGTGCATTATAATCTTCAAGATTTTTGCACCATTAAAGCCATGACAGAGGGACTTCACAATACAGATAATACAAGCACATTTTATTATATTTAGTAGTCACACAGGCTTTTACCAGTCACTGAAAGCTTGTGCACTTTGGTACTCTCACACTTAACCACTCAGATATGGACACATCCCTTAATATGTAGATGAGGATGTTTGAATTTTTGAAATTCCATTTTATTGGATTTTCCAATAAAATGGAAATTTTCAAAGGTTACTGCAATAAAAATAGAGCATTTGTGTCCCTTGATGACTATCATTCAGTCCTATTCTATCCATAGTGTTAGTGGGTACATCACAATGCAAAATTGTTGCATAACAATGCTTCAACTGCTGTCACTCCACAATATCAAATAAGAAATTTTCAACACAGATTACACCGAACAACAAATTATGGGACATATCTTGTTACAGGCATGAAAGTAAGTTTACTTTATAGATTTTAAGGGTGATAAACCATGGCACTTGTTTTCAAAAAAAGCAGTGTTTTATATTTATACAAGTTATTTTTTTATTTATATGGCAGTAAGATGTAGCTATGAACATACCTATATCAAACACTAAACCTTTTTGCTTTTCGCTTGTATTCAGATTTGGGAGCATCTCTTTTCACCATCCAACAATAATTGGCTAATGTGGCAGCATTCCATTTGCTTTTGTATATTTGTTCCATCACTGCAATGTCTTGATGGAAGTGCTCACCATGTTCGTTGCTGATGGAACCACCGTTTGGCAGAAGATATCCAGGTGTAAATTCAAGAAATGTATCTTTGATGACACGTTGCACCATAGTTTTTTGTAAGACGTGATGAGATCTTCCACAGGTTGCCTGTAGTTGCTGGCTTTCCACGCTGAAATCAGCGTGGAAAGCCAGCAACTTAAAGATGCTATCATTAAGGACATATTCGAACTGTTCATCTTCGAAAAGTTACTTTATTTGTGGACCAATGAAAATGCCTACCTTAATCTTCTCTGTTTTAAGTCTTGGGAATTTCTCTTGCAAGTATGTGAATGCAGGATCATTCACTTCTGGTGCCTTCACGATATTTTACATGAGTCCTAGTTTGATGTGGAGTGGTGGAAGCAAAACTTTATTTTGATCTACCAGAGGTTCAAATGTTGTGTTCTTCATTCCAGATGTTAATGATTTTCGTTGAGGCCAACTATCTTCTCATAGTGCAAATCCATGGCAGACATTCACACTCGCAGAGAAAGCAATGATAATTAATGTAACCCTTTTGTAGTCCTAATAAAATGGCAATTATCTTTAAATAACCACATATCTGCCACTCATACTTCTGATAGGGTACACCTAAGAGGATGTTCTCCGTGTTTGCATATGTTTCTTTTTTGTGGACGGCATAGGCAAGACATGTTCAGGGCAGTATATTTACATTGAGTAATAACACAGCCTTAAGGCCATGTTATTACATAGTCTCCATTCTTTGGGAACTTGCCTCATGTTCATTTCTGCCATTAAACCATCAGCATCCTCACACAGTGAGTTCACCTTCTGTTAATAGAATTTACCATAGTCTTTATTTCAAGTACTAAATGTTTTCACTTTCACAAAATGATCTAGAAGATTCCACTGTTATAGCCTTGAGGCCAAAAGCCAAAAGTTCTGCCTTATTCTTCAGCAGTTTGAGATCTCTGAGGTCATTAAGCTCACTTTCTGGGTTCAGCAGGATAAGGGTTTGAACAAAATGGCAGATCCCTTGATGTAGATAGCTGCTATACTTCTTCGCTGGCGCCTCCGTAGCCAGGTGGGCAGGAGTGGCAGTGCGTAGCATACGCTTCTTGATTAGACCGGGGTTCGAGCCCGTGACCACCAAATACGGAGGATGCGGAAAGGTCAGGGAATGACCACCGCATATCCTCGGAGCAATATGGCCTTAGTTGCTAATGCTCCTAAAAACCAAATAACAACATAACTTCTTCACTTATATCAAGTTAATGTTCATCGGTATCTTCATCAGAGTATACAGAAAAACAGTCAGGTGGTTCGGGAATAGGCAGTACTTCACTGTGAGGCACAGGATGAATTGCAGATAGTATATTTAGGTACATCACTGTCCACATTTTCTTAGGAGGCACTGTACAGAAGTAACAGTCTGTGATATGATTTGTTGGCTCCCTCCATACCATGGGCACTGTGAAAACATAAAACATCCCTTTCGATTCGCCCATGCTTTTGAGGAACAGGTAGTGCAGCATATGTCTGGAGCTCAATTCTTGTCCTGGTTGCCTACTTTACACCCAAAGTACAAGAAATATTTGTAGGCCTCTTTTATGGCTCGAGTTAAGGGATGCTTTCTTGGAGGTAATGTGACTTCTCCACATACATAACAGAAGTCATCTGGAATATTCACACAATTACAGGCATATTAATCTTACACTACACAAATACTGCACAAAATGTAGGAATTTCACAGAGAACTGAGCAAAAATCATCCATTACTTTGCTGTATTCAAGGATTACTGCAACTGATCACGTGAGGCATCAGTTGCCAACCATGTGATAAGAGCATAGTGGTACTGAAACTGCAGTGTTGCCATGCATTTTGCTGTGAGCTGTAGTTGATAATGTAGATTGACTCACTAATATGAGACCCAAACTGTAATTCAAAAACAAGAGCCAATTGACAAATTTTAATGTGATTTTCATGTTCAGAAGCATAAATTTAGTCATGAGTGGGTATTTTCTTTTTCGTAACATTTTACATGTTAACCAGTGTTATTGGCAGAATGAAAAACATAACATAACATAAGAATGCAAAAAAAAAAAAAAAAAAAAAAACCAAAGCATGGAATCTATCCCAAAAACAGCTAACCACTTCCAACCTTATTAATTTGCTGTAAATGAATTAGAGCAAAAGCCAGTGGTTGTTAATAGGAGAGACTGTTTATATGGATGGGATATGCCTATATAGACTGGTGCAAGGATATTTGCTGATGCTATTGATGCAATGATAGGCAAATCGGAAAACTGCTAACTTGGGGGAATACATAAACTAATATATTAGCAGTAGCCGTAGGCAGAGGTAAAAATGGTTCTTGCACTGCTTCTATTCGAACATGCAGATGCCTAAAAAGCAAGGAGCTGAGGATTTCAAGGACTGCTAGGTGATACTCATGGAACAAGTGAATACACTTGTGAATACATGTGTGTTAAGGTTACCGAGAGTAAAACAGTTTACATGTGTATTTGCATGTACACTAATGCAAAGAGCATACTAAATACATTTTGACAAATGTGAAGTATACTGGTCAAGTTATCTAATGCAAACTTTGTAGGGATATCAGAGACATGATGTCACTCAGATATAAGGGGTGCAGAATTTGAATGTGGAGGGTACAGTATATACACATTGGTTGGAAAGGACAATGGGGGAGGGGTTATAATACCAGTGCAATTATGAATCAGTTTGGTGGTGTGACAAACTGAAGAAAAACAAAAATGAAATCAGGGAGGGTGTTATATGTCCAATGACCAAGATGAGTATATAACTAACAACTGTACAAACATATAGTCAGCTCATTTTCATCAGAATGTCTGAAAACGAGAGACTTGAATTTTCTATTTAACTGGACTGTGTGAATTGGTCACTTAAACAGTAGCGAGACTTGTGGATTTATTGGATGAATGTTTTTGACACCAGCATGTTAGAAAGGCAACTAAAAAAAGCAATACTTGTGACCTGATGATTATTAGTGAACCCCTTATGTATTAAGAATCCACAGATAACAGACCTGCTAGGTAGAAGTGATCACAGTCTATTGATGTGATTTATATTTCCTATTGCAGGACAATTGTTATTTGTTTTTGCTGGATTCAGTCACTTAATCTGGAATTAGAGGGAAATGAAAGCAAAATCATTATTGTCTATCACTCATAATCCCCTTAGTCCTGTATTTTGATTATACTGCTGTTATCTGAGAAATTCCTTTCACTGTAGGACTCATCTTGGCAAGGTCAAAATATGAATAAATTCTATAAATTAAACCAAAAATTAAATTATGCCCATCTAGTCTCATTAAAGAAAGGTGAGTAGTAGTACCAGTTTGACTTTGAATTGTGTTATCTTCATTACTCATTCATACATATTAAAAGCCAAACATCTTACCAGATGTAGAAATTGATGCTTTCTCACTGACTCCTATCAATCAAGTTAGTTCTGCTTATTTAAACATCTTTTAGCAGATGAAGACATCAAAATATTTTCACTTGTTGCAAGTGTTAGGCTCGTATATATATCATATTTAGACATGTTTGTTATTTGCACATTCAACTATTATTACAGCACATTCAATACTGCAATAATAGCCCTCTGGAAACAGTAGAATTTGTGTTGTTTTAATTCCAGCAAACAAAATCATAATTAGACAAATACAGTAATAAATATGGTGCAGCAAATTCTTAATGTAAAAATCATCTAACCAACTTCTAATTTTTTTTAATTATCTAGAAATATAAGCATCAAACTCCATATTAAGGATAAGTTTATTACTAATCTTTATATTATACGGGATAGGAGGTTCAAGGGGCAAAAATATAATTCAAAATAACTAATATTTCAAATCAAGCAATTTTGAATTATTGAAGCTACACTGTACTTAATGTAAGACAGACAGTATCATTATGGAATATACAATAACTGAGCATTAGGTGTATTTGTAATTTAATACTATTTTTATTGTAATCATTGCAATAACAGCCATGTGTTTGTCATCACTGGTAAAGTTGACCAGACAACCGATGAGCTAAATAATTTTTTTTCCATTGAAATTTTACAAGTGAACATTCTTTTGAACTTTAGGTGCTGTTGTTCCAGATAACCATTATTTGAAAATAGACAATAGTATGATCATTGAAAATAGATTAATAGAGAAATTTTCATGCTTGAATGCTTTAAAAAAAAAAAAAAAAAAAAAAAAGAGCTGGTGAGATTTATCCAATGATATTAAAGGAAGCAACACGGTAAATTGTCTAACCTCTGTCTATTATAGTTAGTGTGTGTTCATCTCAGGGCCCAGCAATTTGGAATGTAAGCCTCATATGAATTTATAAAGGTTGTTCCAAAAGCAAAATTAGTAATTACCTCTTTTTAACTTCTGTTTTATGGAAAATCATGGAACCATGGTTAAAGATTATTATAGAAACATCTGGGCAGGAATGAAATTATATGAGAAAAACGTCGAGTTTGTTAAAGGTAAATCAAAACTAATCTGATAAGTTTATACAGCATTGAAAGAAGTGGTATTAAAGAATTACTTTGACATAATATATTTTGACTCTAATAAGGTTGTTTATACAATCTCACGTGAATGCTTTTTATATAAAACAGAATGTGCTATTAATATGCTGAACTCCTGGACAATCGCTGCGACGAGAATTATTGTTTCTAGTACTTGTACCATACTTAGCAGCAATAAAAGAAGTTTATTTAATATGAAGGTAATATAGCCGATAAAATATTGGATAAAGAAATAAAAGGTACTTATAAGTGGCTGTACTTTGGTGTTCTATGGGATTCTCATGTTTCATATTCAAGTTTGACATTTGCCATGCTTGAATTTGGAGGGGGAGGAAGATACGTATGGAGATAATGGAATTTATTCAATGATAATAAAAGAAACATTGGGGCTTGTCCTTATTTTTTTTCTACTGTTGTATATGATGTATATGAAGGCATAATAGGTTTATGCCAAAGTTTGCATATAACACTTAAGTTGGGAGGGTGGTAAACCCCCGCTATTCGCAGTCGCTGATTTAATATAAAATGAAGCCTAAAAAAAATGTGAATTTTAAAGCACCGTGAACATTTTCCGCCATAAAAATCATGGGAGGGGATAAAATTATCTTTCCTGGTCAAAACAACGCTCAGTGGGTGGGGGAGAGGGGTAACAAAATCGCGAGCGTGGATGTTTCTTGCTAATCCTTATTCAGTATGTGCTATGCGCTTGTCATGGAAGGTTTCGTCGTTTGCTTTTAATTTATATGCTTATAAATTGAATAAATTTATAAATTGATATGCATACAAAAGTGATAAATCTACTGTTTTGCAGGTAAAACAGACTTTTTCGAGTGTGTTAACGGAAGAAAGTGACTTTATTTGGACAAGTTCTTTCTAACCCGTACAAAAATATGGCTACAAATAACAAGGGAAATGTGAAAAGATCAAAGAAGGTGATGACATTAGCGAATAAAATTGAGTTATTTGATAAAATTTCTAATGGTGACAGTCTCTCCTCAGTGGCAAAACATTATAAAATCAATGAGTTAAAGGTACGATCAATCAAGAAATCGGAAGAAAAAATCCGCCGTAGTGTCCATGAAAACGCGCTAATTGCTTCAAAAATTTGCTCTGTAACTCGTGATGTTAAATTAGAAAAAATGGAAAGGCTTTAAATCTGTGGATAGAAGACCGAACTCAAAATAAAATTCCGTTGAGTTCACTCACCATTCGTGAAAAGGCAAAACTCCTTTATCGACACTTTAGCGAAACTGGCGATAGCACTGGCGGGATAAGTTTTTTAGCTAGCAAAGGCGCTAGTTTAAAAGATTCGTTTGAAATTTCTAATAAATATTACATTTAATATTAAATTGTTTCTTATTTTCATTTCAATGCCATATGTTTGCATTTCACTATGTACTGTCTATGTACATAGTCATATTATGAAAGTACATATACATACATAGACAAAATTTTAGGCTAGTTTTTCTTATATATTTCATACTTTGGAACAGAACCCCTTTATTACTATGGGAGCCATAACTCAGTATTTGCGGCATTTCTCAGGAACGTAACCCCCGCCAATAGCGGGGGTTTACTGTACTAAGGTTTACTGCTATTGGATAAATTAATTTATCCAATTGGATAAATTAATCATTGATAGATGATTCCAATATCTAGTCATTGATAGATGAGTCCAATATCTAATCAATTAATCATTGACTAGATATTGGACAATTAATCTGATGGTCTGAAAATTCTGCAAGTGGTGTAAAAGAACTTTTAGCCTGCAAACCATTGCCTTTCACATGAAAAACTTATTTCCTGTCATTTATACTTCACATTTACATTATTTTCAGGCTTGTTTATGTTATTGAAAATTTTAATTTTGTTTTATTTATTACTATTTCTGCAGATATCTATTTAAAAAAACCTCAAACTTGTTGCTATGGGCATGTACGTAGAGCATGCTGTTTGCCCCCCCCCCCCTCTCTCTCTCTCTCTCTTTCCACACACAGATATCTTTCCACTTGATAATTCTATAAAAGATTAAGAAAAAAATTTTTCCCCCAATTATTTTGATTTTTAGACACTGCTGATGGTATAGCAGCTGAATTGGTTGGAGCAGGACTTGTTGATGGCAAGGATATTATTGTAGGTAAGTTGATTTTCAATAGGCTTTAAACCATTGGTATAAAATTTACAGCATAATGTAGTGTTAATGTTAATGAAGCATAATTTGGCTATTTTCAAGGAATGCTGAGGGTTGCCCTCATTCTGCAATTTTTAACTGTTGTGAAGGAAACAGAACTCCACATGATAGAGTTTTGTTTCCTCTCAAGGCAGATAATGTGGGTTAATGAGTATTTGTGTAATTTAGTATGAGTTATATTGTTCATCTGGCCACTTAGCCTGCAGGGTGCTGAGGCAGAGGATAGGAAACTCAAACTCTGGCAGCCCCCACCATCCACCAGAGGATTCGTATCCTAGAAAAAATCCTGTGACCACCCATTGTCTTAGATGTGCTGAATGGTATAACTAGCTGAATTGCAGACCAGCCCATGTGAACCTGGCTTCTGATAACTGAATTGTTAGTTAACTGAATAAATAATTAGGTAGTAGTATGTCCATTGCCATTAATTTAATTGTTTGAAATGCATTTTTATAGTGCATTTCAAAAAATTTGTTGAATTGAATGTGAATAAATATTTTATGCAGATTACATACAAATTTGCCATACAAAAATCACAGTTACAATTCAAAATATACCATGCATATCCAATTATTTAAATCTATATAAATGTGATACATTTTGAACAAATTTAAATCTGGCGACTGCCCCTTCCATATAATCACTGAGTTGTTCAAGTAAAACGTATGTCCATTCAAGTAAAAGATGATATCAAACATTATTTTTTTAAAATTAATTTCTCTGTTATACTTCAGCAGCACTTAAGGAATATGGATGCATTTTGTGGAAGCTATCAAAAAATTTAATCTTGAGTGAAAACTTTCACATGCATTTAATGTACGTTTGTTGAAGCACTTGCTTATGCCTGCATACCACTATATGATTTTGAACTAAATAATTAATTTTGTTATTGCTTTCCCCAGTGATAAAACTAATTTTAACAATTTTTTAAAATAAATTATTTCTCTGATATACTTCAGCACTTATGGAATGTGGATGCATTTTGTGAAAGCTAGCTTTAATCGTGAATGAAAACTTACAAATGTGCAAGCATACCACTATGTGATTTTCAACTAAATAATTAACTTATTGCTTTCCCCAGTAACAAAACAGTTTCCAACTTCATGTGTAAATAAAAAATTAAACCAAACAAACAACACATTAATTTTACAAAAGTCCTAGATTTTGTATTTTCCTAAACCATTCTTGTCCCAAATGAAATCTACAGCCAGTTATTGATAAATTTGGATAGATGGTTATTACGCCCTTGTGGATGTTTTGACATTTTTAACCTAACAACATAAACAGTATTTTGTGTATTGCTGGTTTCGTTTCAGATGGAATGAATTGATTTTGTTCGGTTTTCTGATATATCCGCTTTGGCGTTACTTTTGGCTTCAAGAAATTTTGTCAGTTAATTTCTCCATCCATCCAAAACAAGGCACATTTCTGCTCTAGAGAAAAGGGACGGTTGAGTGGGAGAAGACAGAGTAGGTATTAATGTACAGTGCTCTTCATGAACTAATGTTCTTGTTTATACTCCGGCACGACTACCAGGTCAGTGGAGTTCACAATAAATCAATCAATCAATACAAATGTTAATCGTATTTAGTAGTCACGAGCTTGAACCCCAGTCCACTCAAGTAGCATGTGCTACTGCACTCGCACTCCTGACCACTTGGCTACGTCAATGTTATTAGTGGAGACCCAATGGTTCAGTATTGGTCCCGTCCTCAGCTGGATATCATCATTCTTCTCTTTATTGGTGATTCCCTTCTACCTCTCTCTCTCTCTCTCTCTCTCTCTCTCTCTCTCTCTCTCTCTCTCTCGGTAATTCAGATTTTCTTTTTTTTTTTTTTTTTTTGGCTGGTGCAGTATAATTATTATTATTATTATTAGCCATATGGTGCAAGGAAGCCTCAGGCTTCCTTGCACCATATGGCTAATAATAATAATAAATTGTTCTCTATGTTTATTAATGATATGTGAAGTTATGTCAGGCTTAATATCTAAGTTGGCATATGGTACAAAGTTGGCAGAGTGGTTAATGACAGTAGTCAGGGTAGACTACTGCAATAATCTAGAAAAATTAGACATATGTGCTGAGAAATAGCAGTTGAAGTTTAACATTGACAAATGCAAGGTACTGCATATGGGTAGCAGTAATCCCAACTGAGTGTAAAGTTGTTCATTACATTTGGATTTTGCTTATTCTCCTGAGCACTGGAGGCTGCCACAGTAGGTCAAATGCAATGAAAAAGTCTACAGAAAATGCCAGAATATATTTTGCTTGAATTATTTATATTGTCAGCAACAGTTCCTCTGTTCCATATAAAACCAAACTGTGTCTCTCTGATTGTAGAGTTAAACAAACAGTAACGTAATATTAAAATGATAATGGGTAGACTAATGAGCCTAACCATTAATCTCTCATACATTTTCAAGAATAGAAAGCAGATCTTTATCAGGATTCTTCAGCAGCACTGTAATTTGGCAACCTTCCACTCTTTTTGGTAAGACTGAAATTGTGTAACAAGCATCATATAATAATAGCAAGACCAGGAGCTAAAATAAAAAACTATGTCCATTTCAGTCAGGTTGGCTCCAGGAGCCTTTCTTGTTATAGCTGTCTTTGGCTCTTTAAGTTATTCAACTTCATCTGAAGAGAAAACACTTATCTTATTTTCTTCTGTTCTAATCCCAGGTCAATATATCTTTATGTTCCTGTATTACAATTTATATAGTATGAATCAGAGCTGTAATACTCAATATGTTCTACGTTGATAATAATATTAGTAAATTAATAAGAGGAGTTTACCTCAATATAGTACGTGGAACACTTCCGTATGATACCCTCCAGAAATTAAAACGGAAAAAACGAAAAAATCGACAACTTACCGGTACATTAAAGTAAAATATAAATAATTAAAGTAAAATATAATCAATTTAACACAATTCAAAACAATTAAAATTCAAATTAACGCAATTAAAAGAATCTAACGAAAATATTCAAAACTATTTTCCTTCCTGAAGCTGACAATGCTTTTCGACCGACTGTCGTGATCACAGGAATGAAAATTACCGAATCAGGCTAAACCTGCAACTTAAATAGTGATTATGTGTCTTCGCGCATGCGCGTAAAGGTCCACGCATCGGAGATCAAATATGGCCGCCGAACATTAACAGAATTCTCGTGTAATTTAATTTCAACGGTTTCTGCAATTAATAGTCGCGTATAATTACGTTGAACGTTAAGTATTTTGGCCTCGTTAAATAAAAAAGTATGTTTTTCGTTAATGGCATGAAAGGCTAATTCTGACGCTGCTGAACGAGAAGCACGAACTGAGGCTTCGTGTTGATTTACACGAATATTAAGAGAAAACCGCGTCGAACCCTGATAAGACGAGTCGCAATCACCGCAAGAAATGTTGTATACTAGATCATTAATTTGTGTTGCGAACGCGGAAAGAACCGAGCGATTGTTCAGTATAGTGTGTAACTTCCGTATAGGCCTAGCTATAATTTTAAATTCGGTATCTTTAAAGAATCTGTTAAGCTGTTTGTGCCACTGTTCAACATATGGGACAGAAATAAAGTATTTTTTGATATTACTATTGTTGATTGCAGTATTTTGTATCCTATCCTTAGCTTGTACCCTAATTCGATTTATTTAGACAGGTTATACAATTTGGGATTAAGAATTACGATACATTATTTAATAATCTTAAAGACTGTAGACTCGGCGACAATGACAATTTATTCTCATTAGATGTTACCTCATTATATACGAATGTAAACGTTGAATACACATTAGATATTATTTGGGATATGTTAAATAAAAACTCGACACCGATTAATTATACGAAGCTGCCTATTAAGGAAATTTTTCACTTAATTAAACTATTAGTTGAGGCTAACTACATCACCTTTCGAGACAAGGTGTACAAACAAATTTTTGGATTACCAATGGGTTTGAGCCTGAGTGGCTTAATGTCAGAGATCGATCTCTCAACGATTGAGCAGATACATTTGACACCTTTTCGTCCCCTTATCACATACTATGGGAGGTATTTAGACGATGTTCTAGTTATTACCGATAGTAGTACTATCCAAGACATTTTACATTCGTTTAATAACATTCATTCTAGACTCAAATTTACATTGGAAAGGGAAGATACGGATACTAAGTCATTAAACTTTCTAAATTTCACGCTCACCCGGGTCTCGAACAAAATACAATTTAGCATCTATCGAAAACCCACAAACACCGGTATGCTTCTACATTATAATAGCTACCACCCGTTCACCTACAAAAGATCGATTATCTTTAATCAATTTCTTAATGCCTATAAATATTCAACGACGGATTCTGCTTTGGACTCAGAAATACAAATATTAACTAGCAGATTCTTGAACAGGGGTTATCCCATTAACACAATAAATCGAATTAGGGTACAAGCTAAGGATAGGATACAAAATACTGCACCAATCAACAATAGTAATATCAAAAAATACTTTATTTCTGTCCCATATGTTGAACAGTGGCACAAACAGCTTAACAGATTCTTTAAAGATACCGAATTTAAAATTATAGCTAGGCCTATACGGAAGTTACACACTATACTGAACAATCGCTCGGTTCTTTCCGCGTTCGCAACACAAATTAATGATCTAGTATACAACATTTCTTGCGGTGATTGCGACTCGTCTTATCAGGGTTCGACGCGGTTTTCTCTTAATATTCGTGTAAATCAACACGAAGCCTCAGTTCGTGCTTCTCGTTCAGCAGCGTCAGAATTAGCCTTTCATGCCATTAACGAAAAACATACTTTTTTATTTAAAGAGGCCAAAATACTTAACGTTCAACGTAATTATACGCGACTATTAATTGCAGAAACTGTTGAAATTAAATTACACGAGAATTCTGTTAATGTTCGGCGGCCATATTTGATCTCCGATGCGTGGACCTTTACGCGCATGCGCGAAGACACATAATCACTATTTAAGTTGCAGGTTTAGCCTGATTCGGTAATTTTCATTCCTGTGATCACGACAGTCGGTCGAAAAGCATTGTCAGCTTCAGGAAGGAAAATAGTTTTGAATATTTTCGTTAGATTCTTTTAATTGCGTTAATTTGAATTTTAATTGTTTTGAATTGATTTTGAATTGTGTTAAATTGATTATATTTTACTTTAATTATTTATATTTTACTTTAATGTACCGGTAAGTTGTCGATTTTTTTCGTTTTTTCCGTTTTAATTTCTGGAGGGTATCATACGGAAGTGTTCCACGTACTATATTGAGGTAAACTCCTCTTATTAATTTACTAATATTACAATTTATAATATTTACTAATAATACTTACTAATAATATTTACTAATAAGCTGAACAAATCCGCCTTGGCACTGTCCTAGTAAATCTTTTTCATTTCTTCATGGAAACAGGGAATGCATCTGTTAATAATAATACTGTTTAAGAGGTAGTATTTGATTCTTCAATCAAATTCGGCTCCTTAAACTGTTGTGTAGTACTGCAAATTTTGTGCACTTAATAGTTCTAGTACTATATTTTAGAATAACAATTTTTGAAATTTTAGGATTTTAAAAATTCTCTGTTTTAGAAACCAGATTAATTGTGGCAACTGTAACGATGTCTGTATTTGAGTGTCCGTGAATATTACTGAATACATTTTCATAATCAGGAACATTCATCACTCTAGAGAAAAGGGACGATTGAGTGGGAGAAGACAGAGTAGGTCCACAGAGCTCAGGAAATTTTCTAGTTCCTCACCTCTCTGTATTAGAGATAAACCATCTTGTAGAATAAGAATTAGAATCTAAAGCTATTGTAATTCTTTGTTCATGTAACTTATCTGCAAAAGTTATGTCAAGATCTAGAACTTGATTATATTGATAATATAGGGAGGACAGATGATAGACCATTCCTAAATGACTATGAATCTCTCTCTCTCTCTATATACACACACACACACACACACACACACACACACACACACACACACACACACACACACACACACACACACACACAAAGAGAGACTCCCTTGACAGGGGCACCTGTAGGTGGTGAGTTGACCTCCCAGAACCACAAGAACCACAGCCTAGGTTCCAGGCTAACAGCAGAGGAATACACGTTTGCCATGAACATGTGTATTTCTATTTCTTACCAATCAATCCCCAGAACCTCAGAAAGGGGGATCCTGCTGGTTGAGAGAACCCAGCTTCAGTGTAGCATTTAGGCCCCTGCTTCAAGGAAGGATGTAGAGTTGCTTGAACGTGTACAGAGGGGCGCAACAGGTCCTCTCTGTACATGCTTGAGGGGAACAAAAAGGTACTCTTACCAAGAAAGGATTAAGTTCTGCAAATTCCAGCGGCTGGAGACTAGGCACCTGTGAGGTGATCTAATTGAGGTGTATAAGGCCTTGAATGGGTTAAGCACACTGAATTCTGATGGGATTCTTCCGCTTGCTCAGATTACAAACTCGAGGGGGGCATAAGTTCAAATTGAGGAAAGACAGTTATAGAATAGATGTGCTGAAATTTGTCTTTAGCTAGCAGATGGTTAATTGCTGGAACAAACTTCCATGTATCGTGGAAGTTGATAGCCTAAATAAATTCAAGGAGGAACTGGACAAACGTTTAGAGGGAATAGATGTGTGAAATTAGGTTTTTTTTTTTTTTTTGGCTGATGCTATATAAGCTCTTGCTTTATTGCATCACATGCCACTACTACTACTACTACCACCCCTGGTAAAACATATTCTTATTAATGTGTTCACTATCAAAATACTGGATCTCTAATTTTCAGCTCTTGTACAAAGTCATATGAGCCACTGAAACTCTATCACCCGATCAGGAATGATGCAAATTTGACAAAATATTTTTCACTTATATGAAAAGAATTGAGTTATACACCAAGTTGTAATCTACAGTGACTATGTATTTTAATTTAAATAGGTAGGCACAATTTGATTCCTTTAGAAGAACAGTTCTTAGGAATTTCAAAATAATAAATACTATGATACAATAAAGGTGGAAACACTATTATCATGTCACTGTAACGTAGGGTGACCAGATTAAAAATTTGATCTCGGGGTACTCATGCTTACGTTTGGGGTATTCATTCCTCTTTTAGGGGTACTCACATTGTATCTTAAGAAAACTGAACAATTTTAATAACAACCATTTTATTGATTTTTACAAGTTTGTGGAATGCAAAATTAGCCAAATTTTAATAAAACTAACTGAATCATAGCCTGTCCTTTCATTCGGAAAATTTTATTGCAAGAGTTAAACACTAAAGGAAACTTTTTATACATATTAACATCAAATGTTTTGCGTAATTGCTTATAATACATATTCAATAAATGCGATTTATTTTCTTTTTCAAACAGTTTTTCATTTTTAGTGCATTTGTGTAAAATTCTTTGCATGACATATTGCGATTGGTTTTCGGCAACAGTTCTCCTTCAGCATTCTTATTTCTATCCTTTTTCCATGCAAACATTGAGCTAAATACTCACTAACTCATTGCATTTGAGTGAGGCAAAGAAAAAACAAAATTAATACATTTTTCTGTATTACATACTTTGTACACATTTAAAATTTTTATTCAAACATCTGTGGTATTTTTGAGGTCATTTGTCACAATATTTTTATGGAATGATTTCAACAGAACATATTCTTCATACAGCAAATCAATATTGATATTGGGAATTTTAAATTAAAAAAAAAAGTTTGTTGCCTGAGCCTTAAACCATTACAACAAAATAAAAAAAGTCAAGTAGAATGTAAAAGGTTACAAAGTAAGCATAATATAAATATTCTGTGACCCCCTTTGTAAATAAAATAATGTTGTTTTTTGAGTCTTTAAGGGTGTATTTCAACAACAACTTTATTGTAAGTTAATTCTTTCTTCCTAAATAATCATCTCAACAGGTTGTTTTATGATTTCTGCTTTTTTCAAATTCCCCATTTCAAATGTTAAAAAAGGTGTATCTTGGAAATTTTATTATAATTCCAAAAGGGGTACGTCTGGCAACCTGTAACATTGCATATGTGTCATTCTCTTTGAGGAAAGCTGAAGCGAAATGAATTGCCACAGTTCACCATCTTCAGATTTTGAAGAAGATTCTGAAAATGCATGGGCTTTTCCTATAGCTGAGAAAACAAAAGAGAATGAGCAATGAACACACGACATAAACTGGAAAAGAACAGAAAAGGGTGGATTCCATCATTTACTGCAGGACTTAGAAGAAGATTAAAATCATTTCAAGGTGTACTTACGGATGAATAAAGAAGAATTTAATTTCCTATATAATCCAATTAAGGATGACATTCGAGGGCAAAATACGCAATTTCGAAATTCACTCAGCACTAAAGAAAAATTAGTTGTATGTTTAAGGAAAGTTGAAAAACTGAAAGTTTTAATTTTGAATAAGGATTTATTCTGTCAAAATACGAAACAAAAATTTTTAATGAAATTTAATTACAACAAAAAACTACTTCTCAACTGTAAAAATCGAACTTGTAAGAAATTGTTATGAGTTGTGCAAATTGAAATGATCGACTTGTTCGTCCTCTCAATTTGTTAATTGTAATTCTGTTGGTATATTTTCCTCCTTTGGCCATTTTTGAGTGTCCCTGTGGCTGGACATTTGCAGTGAGTATGCTGAATAGCTGGTCGAAGTGGAGGGTGCTTCGGAATAGGCACAGGCGCAACGTCCTTGATGTTGTTGTTATTTGTTTTCGGATATTCTTACTTGTGCACTCAAAACAGAATTTAATTTTCTATTAGCGCTTCCTCCATTTTTCTCTTGTCACACCTAACGAAATTTCTCTTCAAACAGAAAAATCTGAGCTCTGACAAATGTCATTCAGCCTTAAAGCTCGACATGTTATCTTGTGAATACAGTCAATGACAACAGTGCTCTCCAAGCAATAAACTAATTGTTAAATATAGCTCCCCCGCATTTGACGTTAGACATGTATACAAGTGAAGTCTCGTGAGGTGATAGTAGGGTGTTTCTGCCCTAAGAGACAAAAAAAAAAAACTGTCAATAATCAACTAGATTATTGGCAAAGTTTTTTATTATTGGCTGTACAACTATTTACAATTTAAACTAGTTAACTATTAGCCAACTAACTACAACTTTAATGATAATCAAGTCATTTCCAATATAAGAATTTAAGTCTACAGCAACTATCACAAATTTTCAGCACAACACAGTCTTTCGATTAGTTCCAACACAAAGGTTAGCCTTCAGATTGAAAAAGTCTTCAACATAAATAGTCCAAAACACAGACTATAGCAGCAAAGAGTCACCAGATACCCAGGTAGAAAATGAGAAAAATCCCAAGATCCAAGGACATAGAAATACTAATCAAATGGAGCTGGCTCAGGGTTAATACTTGATGATCCCTTATAGTTAAATGGCCTTTTTGCCAGCAAGGGAGCCTCTAGGGTAAGCCACAGGAGACAAGTCCAACTAATCTGGCTTTAACACAACAAAGGAACACAAATGACAGTGATCATCCTAAAGGAGGCAGCAAGAGAGTGCATTGTTACCATTAAGGTTGTGAGGGCATCATTTGACTCAGGAAGGAAAGATTCCTCTAGATTGGAGAAGTACAACTGTTCCACCAACAGTTCTAAGAGCAAAGAGGGGAAACTTACCCCAGGGGCTGACATCTGATGAGTATGGGCTTGTCATACCCAAGTCCTGGGTCCTTCTACTTCTCTCTCTCTCTCTCTCTCTCTCTCTCTCTCTCTCTCAAGGTAATTTAGAATTTATTTATTTTTTTTTTTTTTGCCTGGTGTAGCATAAGCCTTGGCTTCCTTGCACCATATGCCTAATAATAATAACTACAGAGCTGTTGTTCTGAATTTGGGGGGGCAATGATAAAGAGTATAACACAGGCAAATTTAGATGGAATTGGAATTCTGAGATCATGCCAACATGATTAGCTATTTTGATACAGTTGCTTATGAGCTGGATGCTAAAATAATTTAAACATTGTGATTACAGTGGAAATCGATTAACATGAAACCATGGGGACAGAAATATTATTTTGTGTTAAAAGAAGTAAACAAAAAAAAAATTTGACAAGGTTTTTGATGTTGTAATAATCAAGAGTTAAGGTAGAAAGTTTAAACAAGTTAAAATTTTATGCACTATATAACACTACACAAGGGGCATTTTACAAACACAATTTATTAACATTTAACATGTTTATTGACTTCATCAGATAAAACAAACACATGCAATATGTAAAAAATTTTTTAAAAATGTTAATTGTTTTTTGTAAAAAAATCTATCTTTTTTTGCACAATGTTATTTATAAATCCCCCAGGGGCTCACATCTGGTTTTTTTTTTTGTTTTTTTTTATGAAAACCCCACACATGAGAAGTATTACAACCTACAGTACATAGTACCATGCATGGGTTGGAGGTTGAGAAGACGAAAGAAGATATTTATTGACATTAGACTTGAACTTATACTTTGTATAGACTGTAATTTTCAGGAAATACGTATGAAGGAAGGTTGTTCCAGAAAACGGCAGTTGAATGAATAAACGAGGAAGATGAAAATTTGGTTCTGTGAGTTTGAAGTTGGACAGTAAGTGGATGTTGGCAGCACGTGATTGGACTATTTTTAAAGAGAGAGCTGGAATTAGAGAAGCCAATTCAGAAGAACAGTGCCCATGGAAGTATCTGTAGAAAAGGCATCCAGCAGAAACAGTATGTCTATGAGACAGTGAGTGGAGAGAGACTGTTAGAGAGGAGTCATTAATTAACCTAACTGCCCTCTTCTGAATGGAATCTTTGAGAGAAATTTTGGGTGCACCGCCCCATATGTGGGAACAATATTCCATGGTAGGGCGGATTTGGGATTTGTACAGAGTGAACAACTGTTTGGAAGAAAAGTAATGCCGAGAGTGAAAGAGAAAGCCAAGTTTTTTAGATGCAGAGGAAGCAATACAGGCATACCTCGGTTAACGTTACCTCTGATAACGAAGCTTCGCTATAACGAAGTCGGCAATTTCAAGCCCCATTTAACATAAAAAAAAATATTCCACTTTAATCACCTGAAATCTAAACAAACTGAAGAAATTACGGAAACCTTTGGGGCTTCTTGTGGTTGGTTCGAGAAATTTAAAAAACGGGCCAGGATTCATAGTGTAAAATTAACAGGAGAAGCTGCAAATAAGTTTCCAGAAAAACTAAAGGAAATAATTGAACGTGAAAATTTTCCAAATTTGGTGTTCAATGTTGACGAAAGCGGTTTGTTCTGGAAACGGCTACCAACAAAAAGCTTCATTTCTATTGAAGAAAAATCAGCTGCTGGGTTCAAAGCAGCCAAAGACCGTTTAACGTTACTCTTTGGATCAAATGCCTCTGGCGATTATAAATTAAAATTGTTATTAGTTTACCATTCAGAAAATCCGAGGGCTTTAAAAGGTAACATAAAAATGAATTTACCTGTAATATGGAAAGCAAATAGAAAAGCGTGGGTTACCAAGGAGTTATTTACTGATTGGTTTGTTAACCACTTTTGTCCTGAAGTAAAACGGTATTGTCAAAAAAAAAACAACTTTGAAGAAAAAGCTCTTTTGTTGTTAGACAATGCTCCGGGATATGCGGTGGTCATTCCCTGACCTTTCCGCATCTTCCGTATTTGGTGGTGAGGGGCTCGAACCCCGGTTTAATCAAGAAGCGTGTGCTACGCACTGCTGCTCCTTCCCACCTGGCTACGGAGGCGCCAGGATAAAGAGGAAATGATAGTTAAAACTTTTTGGAAAAATTACACCATTAAAAACGCAATTGAAAACATTGATGGAAAGAAGGCACTAAGAAATGCTTAAATGGAGTTTGGCGCAAAATATGGCCAGAAGTTGTACTAGAAGAAGAAAATAACATCCAAGAAATTAGAAATGAAGTTATCCAGATGGCTCAATCAATAGGTTTCGAAAATGTCGATGAAGAGGATGTTAGAAATTTATTGAATGCAGAAGATGATGGTTTTTCAGTGGAAGATTTAGAAAACCTTGTTAGCAACGAAGACAAAGATAATGAAGACGAAGTTAAAGAAGTTCCTGCCGAAAAAGTGTTAACAACCAAAGATTTAAAAAGGTGCTTAAATGACAATGAAAACGTTTTAAATTTTTTTAGTGAAAATGATCCTGATTTAGGAAGAAGTGTTATTTTTTAAGCGATCAGTGTTAAATGCAATAACTCCGTATAGGCAATTGTTAAATGAAAGAGAAAAAGAGCATAAACAATCAACTTTAGACTCATATTTTAAAATGTGATTTCACTTTGTATGTAAGTTGACTGTTTATTTAATAAAACTTTTCTTTGTTCGAAAAAAAAAGCTTTTCATTTTCTTTACGTAGGAACGTATCCCTATTCTGGCCATAGTATTTTTACCTCTGAAAACGAAGTTTCGCTTGACGAAGTAATTTCGTGGAACGCATCCTATTCGTTATTCGAGGTATGCCTGTATTTGTAATGTGCATGTGCCAAGAGAGATTAGAAGTCAGGGTAATCCCCAAAAGAGATAACATCTTTCCTAGAAATTGGAGTGTCACCAAAGATAAGCATAGGAGCAGAAGAATCCTTTTTGCAAGATATAAGATAAGACTGAGTTTTAGAAGGGTTGAAATCAACTAAGTTGTCTTTGCCCCACTGGAGAATTACCTGTAGATTGGCATTTAAGGAATAGGAAGCGGATATTCGAGAAGTTGAAGACATTTGGGCAAGGCAAGGTTTCTCAAAATGTAAAGTGGAATGCAATGAGCTGTCATCGGCAAAACTATGGATAAGATTTCCAGTCAATGGAAGAAAGTCATTAATATACAAGAGGAAAAGAAGGGGGGAAAGAACTGAACCTTGGGGGACGCCAGCATTAGTGGAGAAGTTAGAAGACAGAGATCCATATACCATCACCCTCAGTGAGAAAACGGGATAACCAATTACAGTTGGCAAACCATAAGATGGAAGCTTGTATAGAAGACCTTTATGCCAAACATGATCAAAAGCCTTTGAGTTGTCAAGAGCAACTGCTTGTGTTTCACCGAACTTTTTCATTGTATTTGTCCATAAATGGTTAACATAGGCCAGAATATCACCAGTGGATCAACACTGACGGAATCCATACTGGCAATCATTGATCAAATGGAAGGTTTCTGGGTAGTTTAAGAGTTGGCAGTTAATTGATTTCTCCATTACTTTAGAAAGAGTAAAAGTAATTGCAGTGGGACGATAATTGGATGGGAGGGATTTGTCACCCTTTTCAGGAACTGGCTGGATAAGAGCAAATTTCCAAGCAAAAGGAAAAACTCCTTTGGAATAATTAAGTGAAAAAGGGTGGCAAAGAACAGGAGTAAGTTCTGGAGCTTTCTTAGCATCAAGATTCGTTGAAATCCTTCTGACATCCTTTGGATGGAAGACCACAGGAGGCATTGAATGGAACGTGTTGGGAATGGTGGGAGGTGTTTTACCAAGATCATTAATACATGAGTTGGAAGAAAAATCAGATACTAGCAGGGCAGCTTTATCCTTGAATGAAGTGACAACAGAACCATCTGGTTTTGACAGAGGTGGGAGCAGAGATTGGGAAAAGTTGCAGCCAATAGCTTTGGCAAGAGATCAAAATGCTTGGCTACCATTAGGGCAAGAAGCAAGTTTTCTACTCTTAGCCTGTTCAAAATCTAGTTTGGACTGATTAATAACTACTTTACAATTGTTGTGAGCTTTGGTATAGGCAGAAAATGAAACTGAAGATTTGGAAACAAGCCATTTATGATAGGCAACGTTCTTCTCTTGAACAGCCTTAGCACATTTTTTGGAAAACCAAGGTTTAGATAAAGAACGAGATTTTAAAGTGGAGTGTGAAATAAAGGATTCCATTCCTACAAGAATAATTTCACTGACACGATCTGACCAAATGTTGACATCAGAAGTTTTGAAACAGTAATCCGACCAAGGAAACGAAGAAGAGAAATCTCGCAGGTCATCCCATTTGTCAATCTTGTAATGCCAAACAATACGAGGTTGGGAATAACCATGAGATAAAGGCTCTGTTGGAGAAGAGACAATCACCAAGTTGTGATCTGAAGTACCTAAAGGACCACTCACTTCGACCGTGTACTTAGAAGTGTTGTTTGTGAGAAAAAGATCAAGTGTGTTGGCTGCACAGTTAGGATTGTCCGGTATTGTAGGTAAATTAACAATCTGTGCAAGGTCATTAGTAATTGGCAAAAGCCTCAGCATCTCGACCAGCTGGGTCGGTGTGACTAGAAAACGAAAGCCAGCTGGAGTTGTGAACATTAAAATCACCAAGGAAAATTACCTCTCTGTTAGGAAAGTTGGACTGGAGAAAGTCTAGTTGCAAAGAGAGGAAGTCAAAGAGTTCCAAGTGATTAGTGGAGTTTGGAGAATGGTTGAGACAACAGATGTATTTGACACAATGAGGTAGAGAGATTTTACGCCAGAGATTTTACACCACTTGTTCTGAAGATTCCAGATTACCAAGTCTCTTACAGGGAATATCGGAATGGACATATGCACAAGTACCACCTTTGAGGCAAAAGGAATCATATAGCGAATAATTTGGACAACTGAGATGAGCAGTAGTTGAATCTACCTATAACTGAGATTCTGTCAGAAATAGTATGTGGGGTTTGGCAGAGTGTAAGTGGAAATGGACATCATTGAGATTAGAATTGAGACCACATATATTTGTGAAATGAACTAGGAAGTATTTGGGAGGTTTAAATCTTTTCGTGGATAAGCTTGCTCTAATAGTTTCATGTTGTGTTCAGTACTAAATAAAAGTGGGGGGGGGGACATGCTGTATGAAGGAATGAAATTTTTGAATATAGCGTTAACATGGTAAGAATATACCTTCTCCAGAGTTATGTCAGATCCTTGACATAACGTAGCCTTGACAATGCCCCCCTGCATACCCACTACTCGGACTCCCTCCAGTCACTATCTGGCAGAGTAGAGATAGCAAGATTATACACTAGCTGAACCAGAAGCTTCCTAGAGGGTTACCAATGGGTTCGGTCCAGTGTACTAACTTGCGGCCACCCTGCGAACGCTGTTTTAGAGTGCTGACTGGAATGCCTTCCAACATCAGGCAAATTTTGACCTCAGTACAGTCAGTCAGGAGCCTATCAATGACGCAGTAACGTACATCACAGAAATCATTGTCCACGCAGCTGCTAATGCTGTCCCAAAAACATCAGCCCGGTTTCCACCATTTCCCAAACCTTGGTGGAATTCACAATGCACAGCAGCAAAAAAGGCTCAAAACAAAGCGTGGGGGATATTTCGCCGATATCCTACCACGAACAACCTTATAGCCTTCAAACGTGCACGAGCCAAAGCACGCTACATCCGTCGTCAGAGCCAAAAGGAATCGTGGATCCGTTTTACATCATCTATTAACCAGTCTACCAACTCTAAGGTAGTCTGGGATAAAATCCGGAAAATGAAGGGAAAATATACATCCCACCCTTCTTCAATCTTAGATTATAATGGATGCGCTGTTGCAGATCCAACTGCAATAGCCAATGCTCTTGGGGAAACATTCTCTAACATCTCCGCAACATCCTCGTACTCCCCAGAGTTCCTGGTCCTGAAACATAAACTGGAAAGAGAAGCACTTAATTTTAAGTCCAAGGGCCTCTATCCCTACAACGGGGATTTTACTATTCAGGAACTGAAAAGAGCCCTCGCTCTTTCCAAAGCAAGTGCTGTTGGACCAGATGGCATCCATTATGACATGATTAAACATCTTTCACCAAAATCTATGGATTGTCTGCTCCTTCTGTATAACAGAATCTTTACTGAAGGGCAGTTTCCGGATTCCTGGAGAAAGGCAATCGTTCTTGCCTTCCCTAAGCCAGGAAAGGATCCAAAAGTCACCACCAACTATCGTCCTATTGCTCTGACTAGCTGTCTGTGCAAAATCCTGGAGAGAATGGTTAATTCTCGTTTAATATGGTACTTAGAATCAAATGACCTTCTCTCCAACATACAGTGCGGCTTCCGAAGGAACCGGTCCACTTTGGACCATCTTATTAGATTGGAAGCATCCATCCGGGATGCTTTCCTAAAACGTGAACACTTGGTGTCGGTGTTCTTTGACATGGAGAAAGCGTATGACACAACTTGGAGATTTGGCATCTTAAAAGATCTGCATAGCCTTGGCCTTAGGGGGCAACTCCCCATTTTTATTAAAAACTTTTTAGCCAATCGATCTTTCCAAGTTCGTGTGGGATCCTCACTCTCTCGTTCCTTCAGCCAAGAGGAGGGAGTACCACAAGGATCAGTATTAAGTGTCACGCTTTTTGCCATCAAAGTGAATTCCATCACAGAACAACTTCCTCCAACTGTAAACTGTGCCCTCTATGTTGATGACTTTAGCATATTTTGTCAGTCATGCAACATGAGGGTTATTGAAAGACAACTGCAGAAAGCTATTGATCGCCTCAACTCCTGGGCTCTTGCTAATGGCTTCAGGTTCTCGCCGGAGAAGACCGTTTGCGTACACTTTTGTCGTAAGCGTAATCTTCATCCTGAGCCTGAATTAAAGCTCGGACAAAATGTAATTCCAATAGCAGCGGACACAAAATTCTTGGGACTCGTATTCGATAAAAAGCTGACCTTTCTGGATCACATCCGTCAACTCCGCACAAAGTGCACAAGAGGGCTAAATATTCTGCGCTCTCTTTCCTCAACATCCTGGGGTGCGGATCGATGCACCCTACTACGCATCTATCGTGCACTTGTACGATCCAGACTGGATTACGGGTCCCTGGTATACAATTCGGCCAGAGACAGTGTACTTCGTTGGCTCGATCCTGTCCATCATCTGGCTCTCCGTACCGCTATTGGAGCATATCGCACATCTCCTGTCCAGAGCTTATACGTCGAAGCAAACGAACCGCCATTATTGCTTCGACGTAAGCAGTTGTCTCTAAACTACGCTCTAAAACTGAAATCCCTGCCAGACCACCCTACGTGGCTAACCGTTTTTGAGCCACGATGGGAAAATTTGTACAACACCCGTAAGACTGCCAATCGTCCTTTTGGTATTCGTGTCCAAGAGCTACTCAAAGAACTTAATATAAAGGTAGACAGGGTTGCCCAAACACCAAAGCAACCCCTTCCACCCTGGCATGCTCATGTCCCGGCATGTGACTTGTCCCTTCGAAATTGGGGAAAGTCGGACACTCCATCGTCTGTCTACCTGCAGCTTTTTTCAGCACACCGAGCTGAACATTCTGACTTCGCGCCAGTCTACACAGACGGGTCGAAGTCAGAATCATATGTGGGATCTGCTGCTGTCTTTACAGACAGCACTACATCGGAGCAGATTCCCTCTAAATGCAGCATATTTACTGCAGAGCTGCACGCTATAGAGTTAGCCTTGGATCACATTAGTGAATGCCAATACCAACGGTTCATTTTGTATACCGACGCTCTCAGCGTGTTACAGGCTTTAATATCTGTGAGATATAATTCTCATCCAGTTCTGTCTAGCATTCAGCAGAAGATTCACGTTCTCCATGAACGTGAATATGATATCCGCTTCTGCTGGATTCCTAGCCACATTGGGATTAGGGGAAATGATTTGGCTGACGCCGCAGCCAAATCAGCAATTCCCAATAATGACCACTGCCTGTTAGTCCCCTATACAGACTACAGGCAAATAATACATCAAAAGATACATTCCCAATGGCAGGATTCGTGGAATAGACAGACTGCGAATAAGTTATATCATATAAAACCTGTAATTGAACCGTGGCAGTCTAGTCTGCGCAGGAATCGTAAGGAGGAAGTTGTTCTTGCCCGGACCCGCATAGGACACAGTCATTTAACTCATTCGTTTTTGCTGAGGGCTGATGACCCTCCTATGTGTGTGTCCTGTGGCACAATCCTAACGATTAGACACCTTTTAATTGACTGTCCAGATTTTAGCAGCACCCGTTTTACCGCTTTTAGTCATCTGACTGAGCCTTATACACTCAGTCAGATTTTATCCGACAATGACAACGTGTCTGCTGTTTTTAGCTATTTTAAATCAATAAAAGTTTTTAATTGTATTTAAAATTTGTTATTGTTATCTCTTTATTGATTTAATTTTTATATATTTGTTATTATTTATCTGGACATGGTGACCTAACTAATTAGGTCACCGAGAATTTAAACTTTTAAATATTGCATAGTCTTGGCGCATTATGGCCACAGCTGCCAATGCGCCAATAAAAAACCAAAAACAAACAAACAAGCTGTTTTAGAGTTGTACCCTAAAAATGTAAGGAAGATTGATTTTCCATTGATTTTCATGCTCTTCCTGATAATGAATATGGACAGCTTTTCAGATCCATCCAAATTGCAAGCGACCATTACAATTATCCTCTCTTTTGACTTTTTGCCACCAGAACACTGATGTCCCTTAAACGATAGAACAACCCCATTTCGTCAGCGTTAAAGATATCTCCCGCGCTATATTCTTCAAGCACTGTGGGCAGTGCAGGCTGCAGCCAATCTGATGTCATACTTGGTGAAACTTGATTTGCTTCACTGCAAACATTTCCCATCAGCACTGAGCAACCTCAGTGCTGATGGGAAATGTTTGCTGTACTGTCAGCAACCTGCTACTGGTTGCTGACAGTACAGCAACCAGTAGCAGGAAGTGATCACTGAGTTCTAAGGTGGACAATTCAGAGAGAGGTGGCAGTAGTTAAAGGCAAAGGAATGGGTTATAATTTCAGGAAAGGAAATTACGATGCCTTAAGATGCTACATGGCCTCTATTAACTGGGTAGATATCTCACAAAGAGCAAATACAATTGAATTATAGTATACCTTTAAGACATTAATCACAGAAGCCTTGAATGCCTTATATACCATTAAAAAATAATCCATGAGGAGGATTCCAAGTTGGATGAATAAGGAAGTTGCCAAATTACTTGAGTAGAAAAAGATGGCATGGATAAGTTTAGAGTAATCAAAAGTACTGAAGCGTCTAACAGCTACAAATTGATCTGTAATAATACCACTGAAAAGGTTAGGCTGGCAAAGGCAGATTATGAGAAATCGCTGGCAAAGTGAGCAAAAAGGGGGGGAGATAAGGAATTCTTCACATATATAAATACAAAGAAGAGAAGGACAAACCAGATCAGACACTTATGTAATGGACATGGGATAGTATTAAATACCCCAGCTGAAGTTGCAGATGAACTTAACAGTTACTTTGCATCAATATTTACAGAAGAAAAACCCGTTAACGCCAATAAGAAATTCTGGGAGTTGAAGGTGAAAAAAATGTAATACATTAAGTTAAAAAAAAAAAATTAAAAAAATTATTTCAAAATCTGGCCTGCTATGAAGAGAAGGTCCAGTACAGTGTACAAAATTCTTCTTAACTAATCAAGAGTTTTGTTACTGTTTTTAACAATCAAGATATATGCTTATTTTCTCTTTTATCATTACTCATGATTACTTCATTGCTTTTTTTTATTTATTATTATTATTGTTGTTATTCTATTAAGAACCTAATATTTTTACATTTTTATTTCTCTTTCTGTTTATAGTGGCAGCTAATTTGCAGAAGCTGGTAGACAATCCTTCTCTCAAAACAACTATTTTTGCTTTAGTAAGTTATCTTTTCTTTTGGTTTTAATTGACAAGCTGTTTTTTTTTTTTTTTTTTCCCCGAAAATATTTTGCCTGATTGATCATAAATGTTAAATAATACTGCCATTATTTTTTCAGATCAAAAACTATTGAAACTAATAGTGTTTTTGATTGCCTATCAGGAATAATAGATGGTCATTTAGTGTTGTAAATAGGCTTTTCCCAGCGCTTACTGAACATTTCTCAATACATGACAGACTTATGTATTGAGAAAAAGACATTGTTGGATTGTGTAATCCTTAAATTATGAAAAATACTGTACTACCCATAATTGACAAAACTAAGAATTAGTTGATATAAATATAGAGAATTACACCAAGCACATATATTTAATTAAATTTGAGGCAGTCAACCTACCCATTGTCAACACAGGACAGTAGTACATGTGTTTGAGTTAATAGTAAATGATAATATTCTTTTTTAATATAACTAGTTATAAACTCTTCTAATCTATATGTTTGGTTGTGAAAGAATATAAGCATTTTTTTTATATATTAAATGTTTGTTGAACCCATTTCATGATTTTGTTTTCGTGAATACTTAATTTTCAGTTAATATATGCAGTGTGGTTTTGGAAAATCTTAATTAACAATATAAATTTCTGTATAAACTCGTATAACTTAACAAGATACATTCCCAAAGATTTGCGAATAAATCAATTTTTTTTTCTCCCTTAATGAAATATGAATAAATGCAGTTGATGTACATGTCTGGTAAACTAATCCTGTTTTTAAAAGTCATTCAGAGAAAGCTGATAAGTTTCCTTCTTTTCATCATTAAGATTCTTATAGCAAGCAATAATGTCACTAAGGCACTTTGATAACATTGTTGTTTCTTTCAACATTGGGGTCAGAATCCTCTATAATCCCTAGGCTCTTTCAACTCCTTTATAATTTTTCTTAAACTTTTGAAGTTAATGCTATTTGAAGGATTACTGGAAATTCCCTCATTGCTATTGTCCTTTTCTTCATTTTGCATTTGTGTCTGCAACACAATCAAATCATTGCACATAAGGTCTTGCAAAACTCTTTTTGCTTCACTATCCACTTTCATGTCTCAGTGTTTCTCTGTTTCACCATCCAAACTTCTGCTGATAATTTCTTGCATTTCCTGGTAACCTTGTAATCACAAAAAAAATTGTGGCTAAAGCTTCCAGTAACAACCCCTTACAGTAAACTGTTTGATATTCTTTCCAGCATGCAGCAGTATTTCTCATTGGCATAAGGATGTTATATCCCTTCCAAGTTTGTGTGACAGTTGTTGCTTCCCTCTCATCGGTAGCAGCAATAGTCTGACCAATGGTTCTTCTCAAAGAATACTGCATAAAGGTAAAAATGACTCCTTGGTCCATAAGTAGTAGAGAAGCAACATTTTGGAGGACAGAATATCAGAATCCACAAAATGAGGAAGATGACTAGAATCATTATTAGACATTTAACATCTTAAATGCCATGTCCTTTTCCAACAAATATATTTCTATTTCTGATACAAAATAGAAACTGGTCCTGGAAATGTGTTGGAATAATCCATGCCTTATTTGATTTCCAAATCACTGGCAGGGAGAATCCACAAACATCTTAAATGCTTGTGGATTTTCCCTATGATATGTTATAAATGGTTTCAGTTTGAAGTCACCACTGCTCTCACTTGTAAGGTCAAGCAGCTTTTTATTGTTTGAAACAAAGCAATTTTCACTCTTTGTTGTTGCAATGCATGTACATGAGGGCATCATCTTTCAGAATAAACCTTATTCTTGAACACTTCATTACTACTATATTCCCCTCTTCCCCCATGCCTTACTAATTTCTGAAAACAAATTGGGAACTCACAGCTGTTTCTTGTGTCAGTTTTATATTGTGCAGCCTTGCATGAATTTTGTATCTTTGAAACCACCCTTCAGCGTGTGTTAAAAGGATCAAAATTATTTGCACTTTCCCTGTGAATTTTCAGCATGCAATAACTATCTTTTGCTTTCTCTTAAATCGTTGAAAGATTAACTGAAATTTGTTGCATACTTTTTTCATCAATGCAACTTCTTTATTTACAGAAGTTTTTCCATTTCATTACTGTGTGCATGAGTGAATGAAATTCACTGACTGCTCACAGACATTTTCAAATTTCATTATTTGCTCTTTATCCTTCACTTTGTACTTATTTTTGAGTACACTAACTGTAGCTCACAAACAGTAGACACTATGCCTTCATTTGTTGCTGTTCTTATTATTTTCATTCTTTTAAAAATTAATTGCATGTCTTTTGTTTTTCATCTCACCAAATCCAGCACCACACTCACTTTTTCTCCTTTCATTCATATGTTCTACATGGTAAACAACACTGTTTACAAAAATACTTTTACAAATTGCTGTTAAACTAAAACTACGGGAATACATAACTACATTATTTGGTAGTATAATGTAAATCATTGTTATACATTATACTATCACAATACCGAAAGTGCCGACCGGGCTAGCCGGGTGGGCAAAGTGCCTGCCTGGCAACCCAAAGGTCGCGGGTTCGAATCCTGCCTCGGGCTTGGATCAGAGTACTGCAAAAATCTTGGCAGGTGCATTATGGCCATAGAAGTCGATGCGCCAACAACAAACAAAACAAAAACCGAAAGTGTAACCAAAATAAAGGTTTTGTTTTCACTTTCTGATTTATAAGGCACATAGCTTCTAGCCTCATAAATAAAGTTTTTGTTTTATACTCTAGTACCACCACCACAGGAATCAATGGAGTGTCCAGTTATAATAGTTGTTTAACACTGTAGTGCATCAAAGACATGAAGATGTATGGTAACAGTTATATGGTGTATAACTTCTACTAGGCAGCCGGAGTGACATATTTTGGTAGTATAATGCAATGATATCAGTTATTGATTTTCCTATGATTTAAGAGTGGACTGATGTGTTATGTTATTTTTTCATCTTCATCTTCACTTCATTTTAGTAAGTGTGTTGAAATGTCTCTTCTTGTATCTCATTCATCTCGAGATCTCTGATGGCCTCATTCCATCAGAGGTCTAGAGATATTATGAAATGCCCATTCATTGAGGACTGTATTTACCAATTCTGGGTGGAGGTAGGGTTCCCCATGAGCTATGTCTGATTTTTTTTTCAGCTCACTCAATATATAGATCAGCCCATTGCAGGGCCGTGCAGAGCCATTTTAGTACCTGAGGCAAGGATGAAAAAATTACACCATCCCCTAAAATATTTAAAAAAAATAATAAAAAATAATAATTAAAAAAAACGACTTATTTAAAATACATTTCCTGTACACGTTTTAATTAAAAAATTAAATTTAGGTTATAAAAATAACATATTGGAACACATTGAACACATCAAGAATTCAAATTACCTTCCACTCAACTCCTGGATTTTAAAAAACAGGAAATCATTATCAATATAGAAATAATGTTCAAATGTAAAGGAAGCAGTTGGCAAATAGTTTGAAAATTTCTGTGCATATATCTCATTTTTCTTTTCTCTCATTTAATTATAAAAATGTTCACAATGCTATTATAAGTAGTGATGATTTACGGTCTGTAAAGAAATGTACAAAAAAAACTCTAATTTATTTGTCTTTTCGGTGAACATTACCTGTACAATTTCAAAACTGTATAATTTTAATGTTATTCACATCGTTTTCTAAGTGAACACTCCCTAAAAAGCCATTGGCTTATATGTTCAACCGCCCTTTTTGCTGTTATCTCCCAAAAAAGTATAATGTAAAATAGGGATAAATAAATGTGATTAACAACCATGGTGGCACCCCAGATAGCACTGGCATGCAGAGCTCACTATCTGTACAGTGGTGCCACAAATATTTTCATCTTGCAAAAGCAAGATGATAAATGGATTGGAATAATCAAAAATGTTGGCAATTATTTAATCTTTCTTTTGGCACCCCTTTCAGCTTTTAACCTGAGGCAAGAGCCTCATTCGCCTCACCCTCAGCACGACTGTGGCCTGTGGGCACCCTTATCCAGACACAACAAAAACCATACCGTAAAAACTGCCATATATTGCCAATGCATCCAAATTCACAATTAAAAAAAACTATCTTAAAACAAAACATTCAGCCTATGGGATGGTGTATAGCATAGAAAAAATTCATTGGTGACTAAATGCATATAATTGGAGAATAATTTAATAGAATAGCTTTATTGGATTCAGAATTTTTTATCTACCCATCATTTCATCTTCATAAAAAATGGATTTTCTAATTGCAAGGCTGTCCATTGAATTATACACTGAGTGGCCAATTTATGAAATATAACACCTTCTCCACATCACTTCTTCATCAGAAACAGTGTCGCATACATATCCGTACTGTGCTATACGAAGCAGATAATCAGGTACCAAAGAATAGTTTGTGTGTTTTTCAATAGAGAATAGAATAACGGCACAACCTAAGTGATATTTGAGCAACTGTATGATAATCACTAATGCTTTCTGGCTAGGATATTTGCACATGAAAGTGTATAGTGTACTAGAAATGATTAAAAAACCAGAAAACTTCCAGCCAGAAACAATTCATTGGCTAGATGTAGATATCAGAGGTACATCCTTATATCTGTATACAGCATGAAAAGCAGAGCCTTATAACAGCAGACATTCCCACCAAGAACTTGTTTGTTTTTTGGTTTTTAGGAGCATTAGCAACTAAGGCCATATTGCTCCGGGATATGCAGTGGTCATTCCCTGACCTTTCCGTATTTGGTGGTGACGGGCTCGAACCCTAGTCTAATCAAGAAGCGTATGCTACGCACTGCTGCTCCTTCCCACCTGGCTACAGAGGTGCCTCCACCAAGAACTCTACACATCTAAAAACAAGCATCTGTGAATACCAGTGAGCACAGACACTAGATATTTCAGAAGTAGAAAAGTGATAGTAATATCATGAATCAATGGATCCATCATGCTAACAACACTAAAAGCTGATAGTGAAAGTTTGATATTTGAGGAGTGTTTTCATGGTACATGTTAGATCAACTGACACCAGTGGATCAATATCTGATCCACTGGTGGATCAATATCTAATTCAAGCTGGCCATAGCCATCTTGAATATTGTTGAACAGAATATTTCATTGGCCTGCTCAATCACTAGATCTCAATCTGATTGAGCATCTTGGGTGTAATGTGTTGTTTGAAGCTGGGGTCCACAACTTTCCAAACTGAGGCAATTGTAGGGTGCAGTTGTCAAGCAATCTTGGCAAACCACCTTCTACTATAGGGGATACACAGGCTAATAGTTTAACTAGAACCGTAGACAGAGGTGAAAGTGATTCTTGCACAGCTACTATTGGTACATGCAGCAGCCTGAAAAGCAAGGTGTCTCAGATTTCAGGTCCTGCTGTGGGTCATCGTGGAACAAATGAATATATGGCTGCATACATGTTAGAGAGGGAACAAGAGGAAGCAATATTCTTGATATGGTTATCAGCAGTGATTCTTCATGCATTAAGAATTCGCAGATAAAAGATCCACTGGGTGGCAGCGATAAGAGTGTACTAATGTGGAATTTAATTAAAGACAACTACTGTCAAGGGTAAAGGGAAAGGCTTTTGCTTTCATTAGGAAGACTACAGAGGTCCCAGACAGTTTTTAAATTGTTTGCAGTGGGACCAACTGATGATGTTTCCAACAGCAAAATCTAATTGGAAGTATTCAGGGAAGTAATCAAAGAAGCTACTAGGCTTTTTATAACAACAGAGAAATACTGTTCAGGGCATTAGACCTAAATGGATCTCAAATGAACTATTGAGACACGTGGCAGAGAAGAAAAGTTCGTGGGATGCATATAAATTATCAGATGATACAGAAGCCTCTGGTAGATAAAAATTTGTCTGTAATCAAGTCACAAAGGAGGTTAGGCAAGCTAGGGAAGTTTATGAGAAGTCTCTGGCAAGGAATGGAAAGAAAAATTATAATTAAAATTAACAGTAAAAGGAAGGGGTTGGATCACGTTGTGCCACTTGATGTTTATCTGTTAACTGTTGATGTGACCCTACTCAGGTTGCAGAAAAATTGAATAGATATTTTTCATCTGCATTCACACATGAAGAATTCTTTAGAGTAGGAGATGCCAGAATTTTATCAAGCTCTAACGAGGAGCTAAATGACTTTGTAATAACTTAAAAGAAAGTGGAGGAGAAATTGTTGAGGGTGGACGTAAAAAAAAAAAAAAAAAAAAAAAAAAAAAAAAGGCACCTGGGAGCAGATGGAATCTATCCAGTTAAGGAGGTAAGCAAACCATTAGCCATAATCAAGAGCATCCTTGATTCAGGAAAGGTACCTATTAACTGGAGAAGTGCAAATATATCCCCAATTCATAAAGGGGTATCAAAAGGCAACAGGACTGATTATGGACTTGTTAGCTTACAGTCTGTTCCAGGGAAAACAATGGACTCACTGGGACGGGCATGCAATTATATTGCAATCACAGATGTTTTGTTGAGGGGGCTGCCTTGTCTAATAGGTTACAATGATGCAGTGACCTATTTTTTGCATGCAAAAAAATAATTTTAACATCATATACTTAGATTTCAGAAAACTTTTGATAGGCTTTTGAATTTTAGATTTCACATAAAAGACTGCTGTAAAAACTGGAGCAATGTGGCATTAAGGGCAAGTTACTGCTATAGATAAAGGAATGGTTGAGTGGAAGAAGACACAGATTGGTTATCAGTGGGCACTCTCTTCATGGACTGATATTATTAGCGGAGTTCTCCGGGTTCAGTGCTGGGTCCATTGTTGTTTTCAGTGTTTATCAATAATATTTATGAAGGTATATCAGCTTAATGTCTAAGTTTTCAGGTGACACAAAGGTTGGGTCGATGGGTTGAGAAATGGTAGGTGAAGTTTAACATTGACAAATGCAAGGTACTGCACATGTGTAGCAATATCCCCAGAGTAACTTATCAACTGTGTGGTACTACACTCAAGGTAGTGGAGAATGAAAAAGGCCTGGAGGTAATTGTGCAGTCAGACATGAAATTCTCTGAGCAGTGCAGACATGCTGCCAGGACAGCTCATGAGGTTTTGTCAATGATATGTAGAAACTTTGCTAACCGGGATAATGAGGTGATTATCCCTTTGTATAAGGCCATGGTTAAGCTGCATCTTGAGTACCATAAACAGGTCTTGGAGGCCTCACTTTAGGAAAGATATAGATCTGTTGGAATGGATGCAGAGAAGAACAAACAGATTGGTGAAGAAAGCTTCAGTTCTGCAAATTGCAGCATCTCGAGACCAGGCTTCCTCAAGGAGACCTGGTTGGGGTGTTTAAAGCCTTGATTGGATTGAGTAAGCTGAATGTTAATAGTATTCTTCGACTGGCGGAAACTATTAGCATTAGCATTAGTAGAGGCATTTGATGCAAGAAAGCAAACTTATGCAGCATCAGCCCAAAAAAAAAAAAAAAAAAAAACCCACTTCCACTTCACCCCTCTGTTCGTTCAAAATACCTGTCCAGCTGAGCCTTAAACTTATTTAGGCTATCAACCTCCACCACAAGGGATGGAAGTCTGTTCCACCAACCAACCACCCGCTGGCTAAAGGCAAATTTCCGCACATCTATCCTACATCTGTCTTTCCTCAATTTGAATTTATGCCCTCTCAGGTGATTTTTCTGAGCAAGAGGAAGAATCCCATCAGCATTGAGCATGCTTAAACCATTCAAGGCCTTATACACCTCTATCAGATCACCTCGCTGGTGCCTAGTCTCCAGACACTGTAATTTGCAAAACTTAAGCCTTTCTTCATAAGAGTTCCCCTTTGTTCCATTCACTAATCTTGTTGCCCTTCTCTGTACTCGTTCCAGCAGCTCTACATCCTTCTTGAAATGAGGCCTCCAGACCTGTATACAGTACTCTAGGTGTGGCCTGACCATTGCCTTATACAATGGAATAATCACCTCCTTATCCCTGCTGGAAAAATTCCTGTATATCATTGACAATACTCCATGAGCTACTCTTGCAGCCCGTCTGCACTGCTCAGAGAACTTCATATCTGCCTGCACAACCACCCCCAAGTCCCTTTCATTCTATACCACTGTCAGTGTAGTACCACAGAGTTGATACGTTGCTCTGGGGTTGCTGTTTCCCATGTGTAGTACTTTACATTTGTCAATGTTAAACTTCATTTGCCACCTCTCAGCCCATCTGCTCAACCTTTCCAGATCCTGTTGCAGCAGCATAGTGTCAGTAGTGTCCTTGACAACCCTGCCAACCTTTGTATCATCTGCAAACTTGGACATTAAGCTTGATATACCATCATCAATATCATTTATAAGTACAGAAAACAATAATGGACCCAACACTGAGCCCTGAGGGACTCCACTAATAACATTAGTCCACGATGAGCAGTGTCCATTGATTACCACTCTCTGTCTTCTCCCCCTCAACCACCCCTTTATCCATAGCAGCAATTTGCCTCCAATGTCACACTGCTCCAATTTGTGTAGCAGTCTTCCATGTGCAACAGTATCAAAAGCCTTTCTAAGATCCAAGTATATAATATCAAAGTTATTCCCTGCATCCAGTTCCTTTGTGACTGCATCATAGTATCCAATCAAGTTGGTCAGGCAAGACTTGGCCTTAACAAACCCATGCTGTGTCTGAGCTATAACTGAAGTCTTGTCTAAATGATCCTGCAGTGCTTCTTTAACCAGTGCCTCCATTAATTTTCCTGGAACAGAAGTCAAGCTCACAGGTCTATAATTACTTGTCAGCCTTTGATCCTCCTTTGTGAATTGGGGTCACATTTGCACATTTCCGGTCTATGGGTACCTCCCCTGAGTCCAAGGAAGCTCTCATAATTATGGCTAAGGGTTTGCTTACTTCCTTTGCTGCCTCCTTTAATATAACTGGATAGATCCCATCCAACCCGGGTGCCTTTCTTGTGTTTATCTTCAACAGTTTCTCCTCCACTTTACTCCCAGTTATTTCAAGATTCTGTAGCTTACTGCTAGAGTTGAATACACCTCTGGCATTCCCCTCGCTGAATAACTCCTCATGTGTGAATGTTGATGCAAAATATTCATTTAGTTTGTTAGCTACCTGAGCAGGATCATCAATAGTTGACCCATCAATATCAAGTGGACCAATCTGATTCATCCCCTTCCTTCTAGAGTTTACATAAGTAAAGAACTCTTTGCTGTTTTTCTTTGCATCCCTTGCCAAGGATTTCTCGTAATCTGCCTTCGCCTGCCTAACCTCCTTTGTAACTTGGTTGCATATCAACTTGTATCTATCATAGGCTTCTGTGTCATGTGTTGATTTGTAAGTATCCCATGCATTTTTCTTCTCTGCCATATGCCTCATTAGTTCATCTGACATCCATTTTGGCCTAAACCTTGAACAATATTTCTTAGTTGGTATGTAAAGCCTAGTAGCTTCCAAGATAAGTTCTTTGAATGCTTCCCATTTTGAATTTGCTGTTGGTAACATCATCAGTTGGTCGCACTCTAGAATTTAAATACTGTCTCAGTCCATCGTAGTCGCCTTTACGGAAGCAATAACCCTTCCCTTTACCCCTAATGGTAGTTACCTCTTTGAGTAAATCCCACTTCAGCACACTGTGATCACTGCCACCTAGTGGTTCATTTATCTGCAGATTCTTAATGCATGAAGAATCACTGCTGATAATCAAATCAAGAGTATTACTCCCTCTAGTTGCCTCCCGAACATGCTGATGTAGAAAACAATCATCCAATAAATCCACAAAAGCCCTGCTAGTGTGTGAGTAACCAGCCCCCAAATTCCAGTCAATATCTGGGAAATTAAAATCTCCCATTATAAGACTCTCTGATTTACTGGCCCACTCTATTTCCCTGTACAGTTCCTTATTATACTCATCAGAGTCATTAGGCCTATAACACACTACTACTCGCAATTTTGATCTCCCAATGCTTATGTCACACCAAACTGACTCAACACTGCACTGTCCAGCGATGTCGACTGGCTTCACTTCCTTGGTTTTTATGTGTTTCTTAACTAATAGCATAACCCTTCCCCCTTCCTATCCTGTCTATCCTTTCTGTAGACGTTGTACTCCCCAAATTGCAGTTCTGCATCCCTTATATCTGTGTGACACCACGTCTCTGATATCCCAACAATATCTGCCTTTGATGTTTTGAGCAATACCTCAAATTCATCAAATTTATTTACTAAACTCCTAGCATTGGTGTACACCAATGCACACCAATGCTATACATGAGGACGCATAAATTCAAGTAGAGAAAGGGTGGTTGTAGGATAGATGTGCATGAGTTTGCCTTTAGCCAGCAAGTGGCTGATTGTTGGAACAGGGTTACATCTTTTGTTGTGGAAGTGGATGGGATGGGTTGAATAAATTCACAGAACTAGACAAATTCTTGGAGGATATGTATGGGTGAACTTTTTTTTTTTTTTTTGGTTGATGCTATATAAGCTGTTGTAGTAATGGCATTTGCCAATACTACGACAGCTTTGTAATAGTAATGGCATTTGCCATTACTACTACAAAAAAAAAAAAAACAATACATTCAACTCACTGATTCCCATGGTTGTTCCAACAGAAGGATGAAAAATTTCTGAAAAATCCTAATAAAGCTCCACATTTCAATGGCATTTCTTGTTCTCCTTTTATATCTCCCAAATCTATGCCCCTGTTCTTTGTCACATTTTTACAGTTTCTTATTCTAATGAAAGTTATCACCCCATTGTATTCACCTGTACTCTTTCTAAAATAATAATGGAAAGATTCATTAGTCACCAACTCTTACGTCTCAAATCATTCCATATGATCATTGATTATGAATATAGATTCTACTAGCATTTAATTCACTGTTGATATACTTGTTTATATTACTCATCTTGAGAAAAAGTTGATGGAAAAGTTTGCTAAAACCCAAGCAGTTGCTCATAGCATTTCTAAAGCTGAAATGTCAAGATTGTTTCATTAAGGTTCCTAAACATTCTATCATATTGTGGTTTGTCAACTGTTTTTTGCAGTCGGGTGTCCAGTTTTCCCTGACTTCTCACCTTCCCTAATCTGTATTAGGACTGATGGTAGATGTCTCTGTGCCTTCTAAATTCTCCTGTAATTCTGGTGTTCCTCAAGATTCAGTTCTTTTTCCCACTCTTTTCCTCTTGTATGTTAATGACCTCCTTCCACTTATTGGAAATTGTATATGAATTTCTGCTGATCACAGTACACTAAATTATATATTCCAGTTTGAGGATCCTTATCCTGCAAACAGCTTCAGCTTCTCAAATATCCACCATCAATTATTAAAATTCTGAGGTGCAAATAATTTTCCACTGGGACAAAGAAAAGAAAACCTAAGTTTGGTCCTTCTGAAACTCAGTCCTGTCTTATTTGTCTACTACACCTTTGTGTTCATCTTCAGTTACACTCATATTTCCAGATAAGCTGACTCATTGGGAATTAGGAATTGCCCTAATTTCTATTACAGATTACTCTGACTTGTAATCTCTCTCTCTCTCTCTCTCTCAATAAAAGAACATCATAAATGCTGCTTCCTCTGCATTAAAAAAAAAAAAAAAAATTCTTTTTCATTCTCAACAGTATTGTTTTCTAAACAAATTCTTGCTCTGTACAGATGTCAAATGCATCCTACCATGGGATATTTCTCCCACTTCTGAACTAACTTTTTCTCTTCCTCATTTATCTCTTCTGTTGTTTTATCCAACCCAGCAGTGGATGGCACCGTGTATACAGTAAGCCCATGAGCAAAATATGTACTCTGCACATTCATTTCTAATGCAGGATAAGTGAGTTTTCTCTCTCTCTCTCTCTCTCTCTCTCTCTCTCTCTCTCTCTCTCTCTCTCTCTCTCTCTCTCTCTCTCTCTCTCTCCCCTACTTTTACAAGTCATGACTTATTTTTTATGCAGACTAATGTGAAATTGATGTGGCATCACCAAAGACAAAAACTGTAATACAAAGTGTTTGTGTTACTAATTTTGTCTCATTTTTTGTATACCTTTGTGTTCTTGTCACACAGATGACATACTGCTGTGTGGAGTTAGATGCTATTGATTTTGTTAGAATCATTATTTATCCATAAACATTTATCACTATTAGGGCCCCAAGCTGTGTAAAACCTTATTAACATCAATTTATATACAGCTAATTTATTATGTAATTTGACTACATATGAGCAACTAAGTTTGCATAAAGCTCATCATTATACAGCATCTTGTTATTGTGAAAACCCTTCACAAGGTATCCCCTCTTGCTTGCCTAAATAGAGAAGTCTGTTGTTACTTATTCTCAGTTGTGCAGTATCTCTAACATGGTGCCATCCAGAATGTAAGGGATGACAACCCAATGGTGAATTATTTCCACAAGCAATTCTAAAAAGTATGTGCAGTTTTAAATTCATAAAAATTTAGAATTATTAAAGCCTTAAACTATACTGCTTTAACCTATTGCTGTCTCTGATGTGTATAAGAACCAGATGATACTAGAAACAGTGTACCATAGTGCATATGGGTAGTCATTCTTAAGCAGTCAGTAAAGGATTGCTGCAAAAGTAAAGGCACATGAAATTAACAACTACTCAATATTGGCACACTGACTGAATTCTGTTATTTTTTGAGTTAGCTGGAAGCAAAGGAACAGTGGAGTAATCTACAGACCAGAAGATTGTGAAGAATATGATGAGTCTTTACATGCAGATGGAATGGGCAAGCAAGTGTGAGTTATGGGTGACTTTAATCTGCCCCAGATCGATTGGAATAAGTAGGAGGGAAACTCACAATGGGGAAAAACCTTTTTTTAAATAAACTAGATTGTAATGCATTAGGGCTTAAAGCCTCAAGCTGCAAAAAACATTTTAGTGCAATTGCATCATTTATACACAGCTAAATATAAATTAGCAAATTTGCAATAGTGGCATCGTTTAAGTTACATCTCATATTGTGAATACCTTCACGATGAGTTACCACGACATTGCACTACTTCGAATAAGTAACGCTTCACCCAAAGGAGAAGACTGTTGTTACCTATTCTCAGTGGATACCACCACCCAGACGGCACCGTTTCAGGACTATTTGGCCCTTCTTATATCATACACCATCAAGCATCTCTCATATTGTGAAGATATACTTCACAACTGTTTTGCCATCATTACATCACTTGGGTACCTACCCACCCACCAAAGAAGGGCCAAGTAGTCCTGAAACGGTGCTGTCTGGGTGGTGGTATCCACTGAGAATAAGTAACAAGTCTCCTTCGGGTGAAGCATTACTTATTCGAAGTAGTGCAATGTCATGGAAACTCGTCGTAAAGGTATTCACAATATGAGATGTAACTTAACCACTATTGCAAATTTGCTAATTTATATTTAGCTGTGTATAAATGATGCAGTTGCACTAAAATACACATAGTATAAACTAGATTATTATATTGTACCAGAATATTAGAGAGTGTACAAGGGACAAGAATATTCTTGACCTCACCTTACTAATGAAACAAATGGCATCACATGGGTTAAAAGTACAGGAACCATTGTCAGGAAGTGATCATGCAATCTTCAGTTGGAAGATAAAGAAAGATGTTGCAGTAGTTAAAGGCATGAGTTTTAACTTAGAGGAGGGGCTTTGGCAGTTTAAGGCGCTATATAACAGCTGTAAATTTGGTGGATTAACGAGGGGTGGCACATTTTAATTATGGAATACTTTTAAAGAAAAATCACAAAAGCCGTGAAGGTATACGTACCTTTAAGAAAATATTGATGTCTTAAATTATTCTTAAACAAACTGCTTTAAGTATAAAAATGTACTGCCTTAAATAAAACTGCTCATGGTTGTCATAGAACAACTGTGAGTGGTTTCGTCAAAGGCATTGCATTTATTCAAAGAATTATTAGGATTTTTTTGCTTTAAAGGTTACTTAAAAAATAAATTAATTAATTACTTATTACGTATATTTCACTGACTCTGAACTGTCTATGTCTATCAATACCAACAAAACTGTTGTAGAGTCCCCTCTAACTCAAGAATAGCTAATTCTGCCTTTAGCAACTGACCCTTATAATAATGATACTTCTGGTGATGCTTCTTCTGACAACACTACTGTTTCTCTTAATGCGCAACCTTGCAATCTTGTGAAGAGGTTGGACTTCAGAAATTGAGTTGTTAAATTCTCAGTGTGACATATCTGCCTCGCTTGTACATTCTCCATCTGTCTGTGAAACTACTTCTGATTCCAGTGGTGATACTTCAATGTCTGATAACTGTGCTTCTGCTACACAGCCTCAACTTTTATAAGTTCTGATTCCACTTATGGCACTTCTGTGTGGTAATCTACTGTATCCTCATGAAGTGCTGATCCCACCATTTCTTCTAAACATGGTTTCCAAAAAAGGTTCTGCCCAATCCTTTGTTCATTTGCTACCTAAGAAGGCTGCAGCTCTATGATCTGAGGATCTTGAGGATTATTTGTTTAAAGAATTCAACAGACTAAAGTGTCCAAATATGTTCTTCAGTGCTGGGCTGCCTTGAACATGCTTTAAATAAACTTCTCTTAAAGAACACAGAGCTTCAGACTAAACTGGAAGAAAATTAAAATCCAGTTGTGTCTCTCTTCCTACACCTGTTTCCACCGCCTTGACTTATGCTCAAGTACTACATGGTTCACCTGGTTCCCCAGCACCTGAATTAAAAGCCATCTCTCTTCCTCGGTGGCCACTGTTGCAACTAAGTCCACTTCAGCTCCTGCCCGACAGAATATTATTATTTTAAAAGCAGGATCTAATCTGGGTACCAGCCAAGCTGTTAAATTTGAAGTGATCAAGGCATTCAAGTAAAATGTGAAGGACATTAAAATAAAAGCTATGAGGCTTATTCGTAATAAGGGTATTATAGAAACTGACTCTGAGGCTGATGCAGCAATGACTGCATCCCTACCAGCTTTGTCTAAAGTGGGGATCCCCTCATCATACTGTAAAAAATCTGATCCAGCTGTACTTATTTTTAACGTGGAGAAGGAATTATCCAAAGAAGAGTTTCTTGAAGGTCTTCAAAAATCTGCAAGACCTCGATGTTACACTTGTGGATCTTACCAAGGAATTGACTTTTCTATTTCCACTAAGTCTATATCCAAAAGTAATGTGCATTAGGTCATTGGCATTTCTCCTCAGCTATATAAATTAATATTCAATTTACAGCATCTCTACATTAGGTTTACTGTCCACAAATTTAGATCTCTTGTGGTGGTGACAAAATGTTACGCTTGCCTAGGCTTTGGTCATGTCACTACCACGTGTCAACAGGAGTACCCCCCTTATGGTCACTGCTGCTAACGAGGCCATGTGTTTAACAAATGCTCAAGTAAATCTGAACCTTCAGTATATGCAAATTAATAAATCTAGAAAGGATTCCAAACACCCTGTTCATTATCCAAAATGAACCTTCATCCTTGATTCAGGAAAGGTACCTATTAACTGGATAAGTGCAAATATATCCCCAATTCATAAAGGGGTATCAAAAGGCAACAGGACTGATTATGGACTTGTTAGCTTATAGTCTGTTCCAGGGAAAACAATGGACTCACTGGGACAGGTATGCAATTATATTGCAATCACAGCATGTTTTGTTGAGAGGGGGGGGCTGCCCCATTGTACTCAAAAGAAAGATTCCTGTATTCAAAAGAAAGATTCCAGACACTCAGTTCGTGATCCACAATGCCAGAGTTAAAGAACTGATGAGATTAAGAACCAACTATGAGTAAAACATCTTATAACCATTCTTCTGCTACAGAAGGCTCTATCACTTCTGGTGCATATTCGTCAACTTAATGCATGCAACTCTTGTCTATTTGCAGATGAAGTTCTGCAATATTTGGATGTTCACCAGTGTGACATACTGGCCCTTCAAGAACCATATTATCAAAGTTTCTAGCTACCCTCTGTTCATGTGTGTCGTTCAGCCTGATCATACTGAGCTGCGCTCTGCATTTGTTATAACAAATGCTAATCTGAACGTTGTCAAAATCAATAGCCTTATCACACAACATGCTGTCTGCATTCATGTTTCAATTTCTAGCATTTCTTATTTTTTAGTTTCTTTATACTGTCCACCTACTTCTGATATTACTGTTTATCTTCAATACCTTGATAATGTTATTGCTACTGTTGGTTCCACACATCTTTTCATCATGTCAGATGTCAATGCAAAGTCCTACATGGTTTTCATCTTCTTCCAATACTAAAGGCAGCAGACTTATTGAAGAATTCTTACTCTCTCATCACCTTGTTACTCTCAACCAGCCTGACATAACTGACTGCATAATCCAATGCTTCTACTCTTTCTGATTGGCCTGTTAACTCTGGCATTTGCTCTAGTGATCACGAAGCTATTACCTTTGTGATCAAGTCTCCCTTTCCAGGTACTCTTTTCCTCTGCAGAACCTTTGCCAGTTTTCCCTTAAACATATATTATGGTCTTGTTTTGTTGATGCTCTTCAGTTCTCATTCTCGGACTCTGTGATGAATACTATTGCTAATTATTCTGCATTTGACTATGCATTGTATGACGCTTTGTTCAAGGCTTGTTCTCACACTGCTAAAAGGAAAGTGCTACCTAAACATCCAACGTCGTGGTGGAGTCATGACTTAACCATCTTATGCTGTCGTGTGTTTCATGCTTAGAGAGAACCTTCATTGCAAAAAATTTCAGGTTGCCCTTCACGGCCATAAGGCTAGGAGTGCACAGCCTCCCAAGGTAATATACAGTTATTTACAAATTAAAACAGAAAGGTGACTATACAAAGGAGAGAACTCCTCACAAGAGTTAATTAGATTGATCTGGCTTAACATCGAGATAACAGCACAAGCTCGATCAGACAGAAGCAGATATAAAGATACAGTTGAGTAATGGCTGATTAGTCCTGCTATTGAGAATTTTTTCCTATATCCCTGATCAACAGCAAATTTGTTCAGGTCAGTGTCAAGATTCTGAGTGCTTGAGCATTTTCTGAGGGCGGAACTTGTCCTAGAGATGGAGTTATGTTGAACGTGGGTAGAGCTTGTGAACAGGAACTTAGGGCAGCAGGGGGAAATCCTCCATCCACAGGTATCCTAGAATGAAGGTATTGCAATTATGCCCATTGTCATCTTGACTGTTGCTAGGAGGCATTGGTCAGCAATTAAGGTGAGAAGTCATGGAATCCCGAGAGAATTAGCAAGCTGTGTATTGCAATTCAGAGCTTGAAGATTTTGCTTCCTGCTGGCCCACTTTAGAAGCCAGAATTCTGCTGCATAGAGTGGTTTCTTTATTGACAATGCCGCATGGGCCCAAATTTCAGCAGCATAGAGTAAATGTGGAATGATAACTGTTGTAATGTACCTCACAGTTGTCTTTTTATCAGTAATATGTAGGAGATGTTGCCTTGCTATACACCGGAGTCTTGAAGCACATGTAAGGAGCACGTCTAAGTGGGCATTAAATCAAAGTTTGGAGTCGAACACAACTTCTACCATGATACCTGGACACGGTTGGGATGAGGGTCCTTCTAACTGAAGGCTGGAGTTATGATGGATCAGTGAATGCACCATGAATTTGGTCTCAGCAGGATTGATCTTCAGTCCAGACTAGCAGGGGTAAGATGCGACTGCGGTGAGTGTATTTTTAATTTCCACTTTTACCGGATCTAAGTCTTGACTGGGGATGATAGGAGTGAGTATTTAGATATCATCCACATAGCCCAGTAGACACTGAGTTTGTGCAACCAGCACAGAAATGACATAAAAACAGAAGACCAGAGAGGAAGAGGACCCATCCTTGTAGGACTCATGCAGTGATGGATCTTCCTATATGAAACTTTACTACCCTGTTATGCACCGGAGAGGAAAGGAAGCAAAGTATGAGATATCCTTCTTATCTGGAAGTGATATTCCAGGAGAATGAGAAGTTGATTTACTTAGACAGCATCAAATGCGGCCTCAATGTCTAATAGCTAATTCTTGTCTTTGCTTAAATGCTGACAAGTAGTATTAGCGGTCGCTAGCACAATTGTTGATCTGTTTGGAAGGTAGTAGTGAGGTTTTGGGGGAATTGCTGGGCACAATTGCTGGGTGGGGAGTAAGACCTTCTCCAGAAGCTTTAGCAGGCTTGGAGGAGTTGGAGATAGTTCAATTGTGATGTTCTTGTTTAGGTTGCAATATCAACTGTACTTGAGCTAAAGGTCCAATGAGATAATTTTTCCACTGCTGTGGGGAAATCTGGTTTGAGAGTAACTGGTTGAAGATAACACTACCCGACAAGATTTTTTTTTTTCTTCATTCCTCTAGAGCAAAAGTTGGTTATTCTGGACAAAATATCCTGATTATGAAAATATCGGTCTTTTACTTTTGTCATGTCTGCATCAAAAGATATACACATTTTTTAAATTCCTTGTTTTTATAAAATATCAACATACATGGTTGTAATTATTACACACAATATATGTGACTTAGACATGTTTCCCACTCAATTTCCTTTTATACTCCAGATTGCTTTCCCATTTAAGGAACCAACAGTAATCTCCCATCATGGCAGAGTTCCAGCAACCTTGGTATCGTTTTTCCATTGCAGATATGTCCTAGTGGAAGCACTCTCCTTGTTCATCACTGACATCTGCTAAGTTTTCAGGAAAGAAATCCAGATGGGAATGAAGGAAATGCATTTTCAATGACATTAGGCACCCCATGTTCATGTAATATTTCAGAAAGTTTGTCACCAGTTGCTCATAGTTATCTTCTTTCTGAGGAATCCGTGTACCACAGCCTTGAAAGATCTCCATGCAGCCAGTTCAACATCATTCAGGTTTCATTGAAATTCTTCATCTTTTAGGAGCTTTCTTATTTGAGGACCTATGAAAATTCTTTCCTTCAGCTTTGCATGAGATAAATTTGGAAATGTTTTCAGTAAATATGCAAATCCTCTGCTTTCTTTATCCAGTGCCTTAGTAGTGAAATTCTTAATCAGTCCAAGCTTGATGAGTAAAGGGGGAAGAAAAACCTTTTGTGGATCAACCAATGGAACATACTTTACATTGCTTTTTCTGGGAATATATTCATCTCTCTTGTCCCAGTGTTATACGACGTAGTGTTTGTCTGTTGCATGACTATCCCACAAACACAGTAAACAACAGTATTTAGTGAAACCACCTTGCAACCCAACAAGCAGTCCAATCACTTTGAGATCACCACAAATATTCCAACCATAGTCATTGTACCGTATAGCAGCAAGAATCTGGGATGTACTATCATACGTTTCTTTCAGGCCAACAGCATGAACAAGAGAAATTGATGGTAAAGTATTTCCATTACAAAGCAATACTGCTTTCAAACTTAGCTTTGACACATCAATGAACAAACGCCATTCAGAGGTATTGTAATCTATGTTCAGTTTGTGCATAAGACCAATGACATCTTTGCAGACACACATGTTGTTTTCCATTGCAAAATATCTTGACTCTTCATTTCGCTTATGGTATATTGTAATGTTTGTACCTTTGGCAAGTAAGTTCCACTGTTGTAGTCTGGATCTGAGTAATTCAGCCTTCTCTTTGTCTCTGATCAAGTCACTTAATTCTTCTTGTTCGATGTTTTGAGGGGCCTTTTCTTTTTCTGGCTCATAGTCCAAATCGTGTAAAGTACATGGTTCCGCAACATCTGGTAAAACGATTTCTTCTGTACCTTGATCACTACTTCCAACACCTCAAGGTTTTGGTGGCACAGGTACTGGCAGTTCTTTACTGTGTGGCACTGGCCCAATTGCTGATGGGATATTTGGATATTTGATGCAGTGCTTGCCCTTTTTGGAAATACTTTTTATTTTTGTCATGCAGAAATAGCAGTCATCCAAATGATTCTTGGGCTGGTGACACACTATAGGGATGGCAAAAGGTAATACAACAGATATGTGGAGCCCAATTTTTTCTTGGTCACCGATCTTGCAGCCGAAGTACAATTAATATGCAACTTTTGTGACGTCTATTTGCTTCCTCTGAGTTTTTGTGGTTAAGTGTCCACAAACAGCAAAAGTTGTCTGGGAGATTGATGCAAGTTCTGTGGTTTGTCTTCTCTATTTTAACAATGCATTAACCTAAAAACAGTAAAAGCAATTGGTAAATTTGAACAGAAGGTGAATTCTTGTAGCGTAGTTTATCATACACTATATATTGAACAGTTGAATGGTGTAATAAAATTAATAAAAATACTGACTTGCTGGAAAAGTGCATCAAAATATACTGTATTGCAAGAACGGTAATGATGTACTTGCTTAATTTTTAGCCCAGTAAACAAAACCAACCAAAAGTTAATAAGTTTAAAAATCGTATTTCAAACAGTAATGATATCTTTGTACAGAATCCAGTTATCTGTATCTTAAAACTGAGATGTGATAGGAAATTTTTATGATTGATTTTAAATTCTATACATAAAACATGACCAAAAACAACCGTTGATTTGCTGGAGGTAAAAATCATGCTGGGTAGTGTAATTAAAAGTGGCTGAATAATGTATGGACTTAAGCATGAATTGGGGAACTCCATCACCTGCAGTTGAATTGTTGGCTATGATCAGCTGTTGTTTTGTCATATGAATGGTATATAGCACACCATGCCGGGTAGGCTCCATTGGTAGAGCCAGATCTGAATTTGGTGCAGGATTATGGTTAAATCTTGTGATGAAATCGAGCCACAATTCTGGATAGAGTTGCGGAAAAGTTCAGATTCACTTTCTTATATGGAATTTTCCCTTTAGCCATTTACAGTTAACATACATTTTGATTGCCTGAGATTGCAGGTGGTTGAACTGAGCTGTTGCTTCGGCTAGAAGCACATTTTAAGTTCTGAATTCTGCCAAAGTCTTGTATGTGGACTAATTGTGATTATTTTAAAGGCACCATGTTGATCCAGTCTGTAACGATGTTCACAGCTAATTCTGGGTCACAAGTTCATAAGGCCTCCCAAGGGACAAGAGAGGCAACTCTGATGCAATTGTCTACATCAAGTAAGTTTGCCATTCCTTCCAACGACATTATACGAGCTGGCCAACTGCATATGTTGAGCACCTTAATGAATATCAAGGCCTCAAAAGGCAATATTCCAAGGCTGTAAAAGATCCACTTGGAGAACATTTCTAGCAGGTAATTCTAGCCCTTGTAGTCTGGTTCATTATCTCTCTAGAAACAAGGTTCATCCTCCAGAAATTTACCAGTCTGTTGATTCTCACAGTTTTTTTTTTTTGTTTTTTTGTTTGTTTGTTTGTTTGTTATTTGGTTTTTAGGAGTATTAGCAACTAAGGCCATATTGTTCCGGGAATATGTGGTGGTCATTCCCCGACATTTCCGCATCCTCCCTATTTGGTGGTGACTGGCTCGAACCTCGGTCTAATCAAGAAGGTGCTGCGCCTTCCCACCTGGCTACGGAGGCACACCCGATTCTCACAGTGCCGAAACTTTTACTAGCACTGTCAGTGCAATACTTGATGCACTTCTTACCTCGGATGACCTCTGCTGTGTTCTTCCTATTCATCAACAAATTAGATCTCTCAATAGGGCCTATGTTACTTCTGAATCCACTTCTTGCTTCAGTCAGGTGGAGGTTAATTTGGCAATCTCTAAAATCAATAATAATAGTTGTCCTGAACTTGATAACCTCAAGGACATTTTTATCGAGCAACTACACAAACTCTATCCTTTGTTACACTATAATAAATGTTTGAATGGGGCAACTTTTCCTGTCCTTTGGAAGACTGCATTGTTAAAATTAATTTCTGAACCTGGTATTCCTACTTCTGCTAAGGCCTATCATCCTATTAAGTTATTGTACACCTTGGGTAAAACTCTTGAACAACTTATTGCTGCCTATCTTGATTGTCTTTTTACTGAATGCTCTTTACAGTCTTCTGACCAGTTTAGTCATCATCCAGGGCGAGGAACTGAGGGGGGCCTTGGTTGAACTTCTTTCCAGAGTAAACAACTGCACATTTGAATGTGCTATGGCTATTTTCTTAATTTCTCTTGAGCTTTTGACTCCCTTTGGTGAGACAGCTTTTTTGCTCACCTCAGGGTTGCTCAATGCTCCTCACATCTACAACTTAACGTGCAATTACTTTCTCCACAGTTCTGCCCAAGTCATTTCTAGTACACAGCAACTTAGTCACTCTGTCTCTTGAGGATGCCCACAAAGTTCAGTGCTTAGTCCACTTGTCTGGGATTTGGTTCTAGTTGAGTGTCTTCTCCGTTCAACTCCCAGTGCTTCTAAAATCGCATGTGCCGATGATCTAATGCTTCTTGACCTTGGTAATTCATGATGCCAGTAGCATCATGAATGACTGTGCTCTTGGTCCATTATTAATAAACTTATCATTTCTCGTGACAAGGCTAAGCTTCTTTTATCTTAAGGGCAACCTTAACGTTTTCAGGCCTTCAACTGTTAAACTTTTTGGTCACTTTCTCCCCATGGTTGACTCATAAATTTTTAGGTATTATTCTAGATTGTAAGTTAAACTTCCAGAAACATGTCTTGCATCTTCATGATAAAATAGTGAAGTATACTTCTATGCTATCTCTGTCACATCAATCCTGTGGTATTAACCACCATACCCTTTGCGTTTTGTACAAAGTAGTGTTTATCCCAATTTGTAGCTATGGTACTGGCACCTAGTTTTGATGTACTAAGAAGATTGCTATCCAAGAAAAACTCCCCTATCCAAAGATGTATGCTCTTAATGATGAGCCATTCCTGTTGCACTGTCTCAGCTGCACTACAGGTTTTAAATGGTTGCCTACCTCAGGGCCTCCAAATCGCTTATCAAAGCTTTTGCTATTACCTTATACATGCCATTTCTGTTGACTTTTTTGGACATAACTTAATATCCACTGCAATCCTAAAACCGAAAAAACTCATTACTGGAACCACCTGGTTCAACTGTGGCAAGGTCAGTGATCTTCTTCCAAAGGTATGATCACAGTAAAGTTTATTCCATCCATGTCCTTTGCCTTGCAAAAGTCTGTTCAGTCCTGGTCTCCATATTTTTTTTTCTTCTAGCTGGCCATAGTTTCCTTCGCACTAAACTTGCTATGTGCAACCTGTCTGATTCTTCCCTCTGTAACTGTGGAAGCCCAGAATACTGGCAGCATGTCTTTTCACCTTTCCATATAACTTGGATCTTCATCAACCTCTGTCTGCTGTGTGGCAACCATTTTTCCAGGCAATGAGTCATCTCTCACTTGGACTCCAAAGAAAAATTTTATCTTCTGCAAGATTTGCACATAAAGCACTCAGACGTGGGCAACTCATCAGTGTTGCTTCAATTCCATGAGGTACTCCTATTTCTGCTCTGCCTCTAGTCCGGGCCATCATTGCCATTTTGTGATTCCACCACCTTCAACTTGGACAGTTCCTAATCTTACTTGTACAATGCTGAACGATCACTGGTTTCCTGTCTCCCGCAGGCGTCAGGCTGTCCCTGAGGTGAGATCATCTGCTGACAGGTTATCCTGTATAGAATCTTTATCTCTTCCCTCTATTCGCTTTTAATTCGTATCTTTTCATTTTATCCATCTATCAAGTGTTTACTTTATTAATTTTTTATTTTTCCTTCTTCTTTTACTGTTCTTTCCTCTATTATTGTTTCTCATTGCTGGAACCAGTCTTGCACTGATGCAGGATTTTTATTTTATTTTATAAATTTTATAAATTTATCTTTATTTATTTATTTTTCTTTTTTTTGTAGTTTGCTATCAATGCCTTATATTTATTTCATTTTTCTTAATTTTATTTTATTTTATTTCACTTATTTATTTTTAATTTTTTAATTCCTTTTTTTAAATCACTTATTACTTTATTATTCTATTTCATTTGCTCATATTTTGAATGGTTTTGACATTCAGTACATGACACTTGAGGTTTGCAGCAATTCACGCTCAGTTGTGGCATAGACTGGTATCGGGACATACCTCCCTGGTGCTTGTTGCTTCTTGGTTGCAAAGAGCCTGAAACAACATAACAACATATGCACATCACAAACATAGCATTTCACACATTTTTTGTCTTTCGCAGAGTTTCTATATCACCACAGTGTATCACCAATAAGATGAGGGAGGCAAGGGCTAAGAGAGCAAAGAATAGGGACAAGGAATTTTTCATGTATGTGAATACAACAAAGAAAAAAGCTAATCAGGTCAGACCCTTGTACACTGGGTGTGGAAAAGTGTTAGATAACCCAGCTGATGTTGTGGGTAAATTGAATAGGAACTTTGGATCGGTCTTTACTTGAATGAAAGACCCTTCGTGCTGAGAAGCCGTGTGAGTGAAGCTGAGCCATATGAAATTAGCGATGTCATAATTACAGATGATTGTTTATTAGAAAAACTTTTGTGCGTAAAGGTAAGGCTTCCGGAGTTAATTGCATATACCCTATAGTATTGAACCATCGAGATTAATTATGAGGGCATCTTTGGACTGGAGAGACATTTGGATTGGAGAAGTGCCAACATTATCGCCAATGCATAAAAGCAGTTAAGAGTGAAGTTGGTAACTACAGACCATTTAGTCTGACTTCATTGGTAGGAAAAATCGTAGAGGCAATGATTAAGAGTGCAATCCACAGGCATTTAGATAGATATAGCATTCTGGAACACGCAACATGGCTTTGTTTTTAAGGAAAAAATCATTCTTAACTAAACTAGTTCAAAACTGTTTTGACGCAGTTGCTCATGAGCTAGATTTAGGGAACATTTTTGACATAGTTTGTTTGAATTTTAGCAAAGCATTTGACTCAGTCACTCGTGAGAGGTTACTGTATAAGCTTGAAGAAGTTGGGATACTGGTAAGATTCTAAGATGGATTGGGTGGTGGGTGGGTGGGTGGGTGGCTGCAGGGTAAAAGGCAGAGTGTTCTGATTAATGGATATTCTTTAGATTAGTGTAGAGTCAGAAGTGAGGTCCTCCAAGGATCGGTTCTTGGACCAACATTGTTTTGGATTTTCATAAACAATATCAATGTTAGGATGTGAGGCTTGATGTCAAAATTTGCAGATGACTTAAAATTTGTAGAGTAGTTAATGATCGGTACCAAGCAGTGCTCCTTCAGGATGACTTGGACAGGCTGCAAAAATGGTCAGAAAAGTGGCAGCCATGTTTCAGTGCAGCAAAATATGGTCTATATTTTCCTGGGGAATAGCAACCCCAAATTAAATTAATTACGTAGTAGGATTGAATTAAAAACAGCAGAGGAAGAAAGATATCTGGGAATTATAATGCAGGCAGATATGAAGTTTCTAAATGGTGTAAACAGACGGCTAGCCATGGTGTCCTTTCAATGATTTATCAAACATTATCCTGTAGAAATATTGAGGTTATAATCCCGCTGTGTAAGGTAATTATAAGACCATATTTGGAATACTGTGTTCAAGTATGGAGACCTCATCTGAAAAAATACACTGAGCTTCTTGAAAAGGGTTCAAAGACAGCCAACTTAAATGGTGAGATCGACAGAAGTATGACCGTATGAGGAAAGGTTATGTGGGCTACAGAACTTGGCAATCAAACACATCAGAGGTACATGATTGAAGTTTATAAGGCTCTGAGAGGGACTAGTAAAATGAATGAAGGTGGAATTATGTTATAGAATTCCAGAACTAGGTGTCATAAATTCAAACTACAAGGCTTGAGGTTTAGATTAGATTTTAGGAAGTTTTCTTTTAGCAAGTGAGTTGTTGATTGCTGGAAAAAGTTAATTGCCCTCACAAGTAGTTGAGGGGTGGGGGTTTTTTTTGCCAGTGCAGAAAAAGCCTGTGCCTTCCTTGCACTATATGGCAAATACTATTACTTGGTACACAGTTTTATTTGTTCTTTGCATGTGTTGAGGTTAGTTTATATCAGGAGTGGCCAACTTAATTTGTGATGCAATCTACTTTTTTCCTTCAAAATGTGCCGTGATCTACCATCTCAAAAATTTCATTGCACAAGGTGCACAAATTGAGGGATGACTGTGTATTTAAAATTCCTCGTGATTGACTGAAATTAAATCCACGATTGACTCGTTGGCCACCTCTGGTTTATATGCATGGAATAGTTTATTATAATATATATTATTATAATTTTATAATATTTTATAGTTTTTAAGTTTATATAAATGGAACATTTTTAATAAAATTCTGAGTTTTGTTATTATTTGTGAATTTTTTGGAATATGAGGAATTCAGAATGTTGTTTCAAAAAATTTTGAAAATTATGGCACATTGGATGCCCTCCCTCAAATATAGGCAGCAGCAACAGAAATTTATTCTTTGAGATGTTATATAATGATGCTGCTTTATACAAACTTTGCTTATATAATTCTGTTACCATGTACCATTCTATTTTTATTTATTTATAATAAATATAATATTTATAATTATATTTATTATCTTATAAATATGAAAAATGGAATACAGTAACAGCTTTGTTGTGCGTGCACGCGTGCGTTCCAGCAGCATAATTAGTAAATTTTATTTTACTGGAAATAATAGATATAAAAAATAAACCCAACAGATGTAAAAAATGCATACTTAAATTTTTCATTAAAAATATAAAATTACTTTTAATTAATAAGTATTGCAATCCAGTAAAAGGTTTCGTATGAAATAAGCATAATTGAAAGGTATTCAAATTTAAAAAAAAGAAGACAATTTGGATATTGCTCCTCAGTATCTGACTATATTTCCTGAATGCTATCCATCCAAGATTTATTCTTCTCTTGACCTCCTGCCATTTATCATTATTACAGCTAATTACTTGTCCAAGATAAGTATATGAATCCACCTTTTCAATTTCTGCTCCTTCAATTATTATATCCCTTTCTGTGGCATACTTGTTCATCACTACTTTTGTTTTAGCCAAATTCATGTTTAACCTGAAATCCTTACTAACTCTGCATAACTGATTAAGATTTTCCTCTAATTCTTGGGGATCATGGCTTATAATCACAGTGTCATCTGTGCAAATTGTAAATGGTCTAAGTACTCTCTATTCACATCCAAGTGGTCAGGAGCGGGAGTGCAGTAGCACATAGTCTTTGAGTAGACCAGGATTCAAGCCCCTGACTACTAAATACAGTCAATTTGTCAACCTGCACTGGACCATCATGGCAGATTATGGTCCATTTCCTTCAACATAAATTGTTGAGGAGGCTTCCATCCTTCAGAGGATTGATAATGGCTGCAGTTTACCTTATATTGAGAACTTTTTCTCAATTTTAAATTTTCTATTGTCTTTGTCTAGTTGAATAAAGGAGGTAGTGTTCTCATATATTTGCTTGAAAATCATAATGTATGGGATGTTTATGCCTTTTCATAATCCAAAAATGCCAGGCATAATGGCGTTTTATATTCTATTGCTTTCTTTGATAGCCGCGATAGTACATGAAGGTGATACATAGTTGAGAATCCTCTCCTAAAACCAGCTTGCTGTTTTGGTTGATTCTAATCTGTTAGTAATAACCTTGTTAAGAACTTGTAGATGTAAGACAACAAGCTAATTGGTCTATAATTTCTAATTTCTGATTTATCTCCTTTCTTATGCAGCAAAATTATGATTGCATTATTAAAGGTGTCATGCCTTTCCTAATGTGTTTTGTGAAAAGGCTTACCAGTTTCTGAGCCATGTCTCTTCCTCCTAATTTTAATAACTCTAAAGTAACTTCATCTTCACCTGGAGCTTTTTGATTCTTCATTTTCTTCAATGCATGTTCTACCTCATCAGGAAAGATATCAGGTATGTCGTATGTGTTGCTAATTTGTGATACATCTTTCCCACTGCTGGTATCATTCCCTTGCTCCTTATGAAGCAGCACATCTGTGAAAAGTTTTCCACGGCATTTTTCATTTGTGTGACTTCCCTTAAGTTGTACAGAAGGAATGCAGATGACTCCCCAGTGACTGTCTGCTTGTGTTTCAAGTAGTGAATGTATAACATTCCCACAGCACTTGCATCAGTTGGTGACTTAAATTAATTCTCCTTCAGCTGTCCTAAGGTGCAGGCACCACCTTGTTGTGTTACCCACATTTGCCCTTAACTACTACTTTTTAGTCTTCTGTCTTCTGCTATTTGAATTATGCCTTCTCTGCTATTTATAAGTACACCAGTACCATTCTTCAGATTTGGTATCATTTGTCTTTCTGTAATAATGCTCATGACTGCTGCTTTAAGTCCTTTGTTTTCCCTTAATGCTTGTTCTACTTTTCTTGTGTTAAATTTTCTTATGCCCTATCTGAGTCTCTTTCTAATGGCTTTGCACAACTCAGTATACTCTATTTTATCCTTGTTGGTGTTTATCTTGCTCTTCATTTGTGGTTTGGTTCATCATGACAAGTGTCACCGGTAGATGACTCTCATCATCAACCGGTGAAATACCACCACTTTGCTTATTGGAGGCTTGAAGTGGTGCAACCCATGTTTAGTCTCTAGAGCTAAGTTCCAGTCAACCCTTCCCTTTCTTTTCCATCATGCAGTATGATTGATGACTTTTGGGGTTATGATGAACGTCATGGCGAGATCCAATATTCCTTACATTTCGAGGGTACAGCTCTAAAACGGTGTTCGCAGGCCGGCCGCTAGTTAGTACACCAGACCGAACCTATTGGTAACTCTCTAGGAGGCTTCCGGATCAGGTGGTGTATAATCTTGCTACCTCTACTCTGCCAGATAGTGACTGGAGAGAGTCTGAGTAGTGTGTATGTGGGGAGCATTGTCGAGGCCACGTTATGTCAAGGATCTGGATATATTCTTACCACGTGTACGCCATATCCAAAAATTTCATTACTTCGTACAGCATGTCCCACACACTTTTTCTTACTATTGAATACACCATGAATTGTCAAACTAATAGAGCAAGCTTATCTGCGAAAAGATCTAAACCTCCCAAGCACTTCCTAATTCATTTCACAAATATACGTGGTCTCAATTCTAATCTCAACGATGTCCATTTCCACTTGCAGTCTGCCAAACCCCATGTACTTTTTCTGACAGAATCTCAGTTATCGGTTGATTCAACTACTGCTCATCTCAGATGACCAAATTATTTGCTGTATGATTCCTTTCGCCTCAAAGGTGGTACTTGTGCATATGTCCGTTCTGATATTCCCTGTCAGAGACTTGGCAATTTGGAATCTCCTCTCTTTGATCTTCTCTGGCTTAAAATCTCTACCTCGTTGTGTCAAATTCATCTGTTGTCTCTACCGTTCTCCCAACTCCACTAATCACATGGAGCTCTTTGACTTCCTCTCTTTGCAACTTGACTTTCTCCAGTCCAACTTTCCTAACAGTGAGGTAATTTTCCTTGGTGATTTTAATGTTCACAACTCCAGCTGGCTACCGTTTTCTAGTCATACCGACCCAGCAGGTCGAGATGCTGAGGCTTTTGCAATTACTAATGACCTAGCACAGATTGTTCATTTACCTACAAGAATAATGGACAATCCTAATCATACAGCTAATACGCTTGATCTTATTCTCACAAACAACCCTTCTAAGTATACAGTCGAAGTGAGAGGTCCTTTAGGCACTTCAGATCACAACTTGGTGATTGTCTCTTCTCCAATGGAACCTTTATCTCATGGCTATTCCCAACCTCTTGTTGTTTGACATTACAAGAATGCAAAATGGGATGACTTGCGAGACTTTTCTTCTTTTCCTTGGTCAGATTACTGTTTCAAAAGTTCTGAGGTCAATGTTTGCTCAGATCGTGTCAGTGAAATTATTCTTGCAGGAATGGAATCCTTTATCCCACACTCCACTTTAAAATCTCGTCCTTTATCTAAACCTTGGTTTTCCAATAAATGTGCTAAGGCTGTTCAAGAGAAGAATGTTGCATATCGTAATTGGCTTGTTTCTGATTCTCCAGTTTCATTTTCTGCCTATACCAAGCCACGCAACAATTGTAAAGCAGTTATTAATCAGTCCAAACCAGAGTTTGAACAGGCTAAGAGTAGAAAACTTGCTTCTTGCCCTAATGGTAGCCAAGCATTCTGGTCTCTTGCCAAAGCTATTGGCCGCGACTTTTGCCCATCTCTGCTCCCACCTCTATCCAAACCTGATGGTTCTGTTTTCACTTCAGCCAAGGGTAAAGCTGACCTGCTAGGATCATATTTTTCTTCCAGCTCATGTATTAATCATCTTGGTAAAACACCTCTCACCATTCCCAACACGCTCCATTCAATGCCTCCTGTGGCCTTCCGTCAAAAGGATATCAGAAGGATTTTGATGAATCTTGATGCTAAGAAAGCTCCAGGTCCTGATGGTATTCTCCACTTGTTATCAAAACCTGTGCTCCTGAACTTACTCCTATTCTTTCCCGCCTTTTTTCACTTCTTATTCCAAAGGTGTTTTTCCTTCTGTTTGGAAATTTGCTCATATTCAGCCAGTTCCTGAAAAGGGTGACAAATCCCTCCCATCCAATTATCGTCCCATTGCAATTACTTCTACTCTTTCTAAAGTAATGGAGAAATCAATTAACCGCCAACTCTTAAACTACCTAGAAACCTTCGTTCTGATCAACGATCGCCAGTATGGATTCCGTCAGTGTCGATCCACTGGTGATATTCTGGCTTATGTTACCCATTTATGGACTAATTCAATGGAAAAGTTTGGTGAAACACAAGTAGTTGCTCTTGACATCTCAAAGGCTTTTGATCGTGTTTGGCATAAAGGTCTTCTAAACAAGCTTCCATCTTATGGTTTGCCAACTGTTTTTAGTAGTTGGTTATCCAATTTTCTCTCTGATCATTCACTGAGGGTGATGGTAGATGGCTCTCTGTCTTCTAACTTCTCCACTAATGCTGGTGTCCCCCAAGGTTCAGTTCTTTCCCCCCACTCTTTTCCTCTTGTATATTAATGACCTTCTTCCATTGACTGGCAATCCTATCCATAGTTTTGCCGATGATAGCACATTGCATTCCACTTTCCATTTTGAGCAACCTTGTCCTGCTCAATCAGCTTCAACTTCTCGAAAATCTGCTACCAATTCCTTAAATGCTGATCTTCAGGTAATTCTCCTGTGGGGCAAAGACAACTTAGTTGATTTCAACCCTTCTAAAACTGTCTTGTCTTATATCTCGCAAAAAGGATTCTTTTGCTTCTATGCTTATCTTTGTTGACAGTCCGATTTATAGGTAAGTTGATATATCTCTTTTGGGGATTACCCTGACTTCTAATCTCTCTCTTGGCACAAGCAGATTACAAATATTGCTTCCTCTCCATCTAAAAAACTTGGTTTTTTCGTTCTTGGCGTTTTTCTTCCAAACAGCTGCTCACTCTGTATAAATCGCAAATCCGCCCTGCCATGGAATATTGTTCTCACATCTGGGGTGATGCTCCCAAAACCTCTCTCAGGCTTCTTGATTTCATTCAGAAGAGGGCAGTTAGGTTAATTAACGACTCATCTCTAACAGAGTCTCTCCACTCGCTGTCTCATAGATGTACTGTTTCTGCTGCTTGCCCCTTCTACTGATACTTCCGTGGGCACTGTTCTTCTGAATTGGCTTCTGTAATTCCCGCGCTCTCTTTCAAAACAGTCTGAACATGTGCCGCCACAAGCCAACATCCATTTACTGTCCAACTTCAAACCCACAGAACCAACTTTTCATCTTCCTCATTTATTCATTCAACTGCCGTTTTCTGGAACAACCTTCCTTCATACGTATTTCCTGAAAATTACAATCTACAGAAGTTCAAGTCCAATGTCAACAAATATCTTCTTTCGTCTTCTCAACCTCCAACCCAAGCACGGTACTAAGTACTATAGGTTCTAATACCTCTCATGTTTGGGGTTCACATTAAAAAAAAAAAAAAATTTTTTTTTCCTTCTTTGGATTTCTTTTTACCTATAGGTTTCTTGGGCTTTATCACTTTCAGAAAGTTGTATTCCTTGTCGATATCTTGGTCCTGAAAAGTCTGCAGAAGCTCAAACTTGTTCCTAGGTTCCAGTTCATACTGCTTTTTCTCCTCTTCTGTTGTCTCGAAGACCTTTGTTATTATTTACTCGGGTCAGTTTTTCCTTTCTTTTCTTACATCTACAGTATATCAAGTGTGTCTTACTATTCTGTGATCACTTCCAACATTTACCTTGTTCAGGACAGTAAATCCTACACCACATAAAATTGATCGTCTAATCAATCAAACCTAACATTACAGGAGATAAAGATTTTTAAATAAAATAATGAGAATACAAATATGTACCTGCCAGCATGCCAGTTTTATGATTGAGAAACTGTTTGTTTGTATGTTTGTGTGTTTATTTATCAAACTGACCCTTATCTATATTTTTGCAAAGTGCAGATTTTCTTTATTTTCTTTTCACTAAAAATAATAAAATTGGGTTTGCTAGGTTTCAAAGTGATGAAGGATCGGTTGACTTTATTGTTGGGTGATAACGCAGCAGGGGATTTAAAATTAATACCCCTTTTAGTTTATTTGGAAGAGGACCAAAGTTTTCTCCAAAATCGACACATTTTTCTTGATTAAATTAACTCAATTTAGATCAATTAAATTCATGATTTTAATTGGAATTTTAAGTTTAATTTTGATACGTAAGTAGTTAATATTTTGAATATTAAATATTTTGACCGACATTTGTGCATCTTGTCACTACCATTTATTATTGATTAGGAAATATCCTATGGCACTGACCACAACTCACAAATACATATGTTACCTTATGGGAATGCGGCACTTGCTTAGCGCAGATTCACTTTGCGCTCTGTTTTTCTGGAATGAATTATCAGCGTTAAGCGGGGGTCTCCTGTACTGAAGAGGTCACAGCTTCCAATCACTGCAAAGAAAGCAATGAGTAGGAGGAGCTAGGGCTGTCAGTCACTTTGCAACAATTGATCAGAAGGGGTACCAGATTATAAAGAAAGACTAAACCAAAATATGTTAAATTTTTATTTTTTCTTTTTCTGAATTTCTGCTTAATTTTGTTAATGAATTGGCCATTAGGTGTGCCTTGATAGTCTGTATTGCAAAATAAAAATGCAGTCTGTTATATGCAGCATAGTACTTGTGTAGTGTGTAGCTAATTTTAATAGTGCCTTTCAGTAAGATGACAAAATAAGTATAACTTTTTCAATTTCAAGCAGTAGGAAATATGATGTAATCAGACATAAGCAAATAAATAATAATGCAATGCAGTGCAAAAATAAAGAAATGCAAAATACAGCGAATTCTCTTACTTTATGCGTGTTTAAATTACATGAATTTAAAATAATGCAGAGAAACCATATTTACAGAAAGCACCATGAGAGGGGGGGGAGTACATACCCAAACAGATATTCAGTCTTGACGAAACAAGTTTATATTGGGGAGAAAATGCGTGATCGCACTTATATTTCTATTGCTGAAAAGAGTGTGCCTGGCTTTAAGACAGCAAAAGATCGGCTAACACTTCTGTCTTGGTGCTAATATGGAGGGTCATAAACTGAAACTTGTGTCCGTTTACCACTATGAAAGCCCTTCTGATCTTAAAAGTTACAAAAGATGAATAATAATTTATTTATTTTTGAGTACCAGTACATGGTCATGCATTACTGTGTACTGGTACTCAAACCCTAAAGAGTAGATGACTGCTGTTATTTTTAGAAGTTATCTTTGATCTTAGTTATGAACAGAATTGTAAGTGTATTTCAAGGCAAAAGGAATTCCATTCAGCATCTTACTTATTCTTGATAATGCCACAAGCCATCCACCCAGTATTGTTGATGTCTGTTCCAATATCAAGGTTTCTTTTTTTTTTTTTTTTACCTAGCAAGTAGAACCTCAATACTCCAGCCTATGGACAAACATGATTAAATCTTTTATCAGGGTAAACAGCTGTTTTAAAGAAAAGTAACGATGAGAGCAAAAGAGAAAACCCAGTTTTTTAGATTTAGAGGAAGCAGTATTTATAATATGCTTATGCCAAGAGAGATTAGAAGTGACGGTAATCCACCAATAGAGATATATGACCTTGCCTAGAAATCAGAGTGCCCTCAAAGAGGGGCGCCTCTGTAGCCAGGTGGGAAGGAGCAGCAGTGCGTAGCACACACTTCTTGATTAGACCGGGGTTCGGGCCTGTCATCACCAAATATGGAGGATGCGGAGAGGTCAGGGAATGACCACCGCATATTCCCGGAGCAATATGGCCTTAGTTGCTAATGCTCCTAAAAACCAAAACAACAACAGCCCTCAAAGATAAGCATAGGAGCAGAAGAATCCTTTTTGTGAGATATAAGATGCAGTGGCCGGCCTGCAAAGACAGTTTTACACCTTTACTTCTGAATGTAAGGAAGATGATCTTGTAATGATGTCCATGATAACCTTAAAAGACATCAATCATACTGCATATTGTATTTCATAACCAGATTGCTGATCCCAAAAGAATAAAAACATACTTCACTATGGTGGGGTTTGTTATTTAATATTGATAAATAAGAGTGATAGAAGATTAGCCTTTCTTAGACAAGATTGAACATTAAATTTGCTTATTGTTAAAATATTTTAACTGGATATTAAATTAACTGTTATATGCACAGCAGAAATTCAGAAACAATCATCCTTTGATTGGTCCACAAAATTTGTCTTACTGTATGTACTTAGACTGATTTTATATTTTATGCTTATTAATTTTAACTGTATTAAATCAAACCCCACCCCATCGTATGTACCTTTAACCTGCTTATAGAGGTTTTACAGTATGGTAACTTTCAAATTAACAAGTTTATTTTTGAATATCCCTCCCTTTTTCTTTAGTTTTTTTTTTTGAAATCATTATTTATATTTTCAAATTACACAATTGTAATTGCTTTCCTGCATTTAGTTATTGTTTAACTAAAGTTTACTTTGAACATGAATCAAAAAAAAGGAAATGAACTCAGTTTTGTAATTTGAACTTTTTTTTTTTTTAAATATAATATTTCAGTGATCAGAAAAATGTACAAAAATGAGATTGTTTTTAAAATTATAAAAGAAAGAATAATCAAACTAATTATCCGAATTCTACTACTCAAAATATTTTTTATTATTATCATTATAATTCTTTCTCTCTCTCTCTCTCTCTCTCTCTCTCTCTCTCTCTCTCTCTCTCTCTCTCTCTCTCGCTCTCTTTCTCTCAGAAATCGCTTAATGTAATAAATTGTTATATCTCTCTTTAGAATCCAGGCCCAAATCCAATTGAAGTGCCAGATGACAAAGCACTGATAGGTTTTGCCCAACTATCAATCACAGATTAGCACTTACTTTTGCAGAAACTAGGGAGCCAATAATTATAGAATGCCTGCTCAAGGCTACCATGTTTTCAGACTTCATATGTATGTTCTGTTCAGAAGTGAATTGCACTTCATTGGAAGGAACCTTCCTTGAGTTACTTGTATAGATACATGTGTGGGTGCTACTGTAATATATATGGAGTCTTTGTAAATGTCACTATCACATGATAGGTGTCCTTCGCGAACATGTGGACTTCATGAAAGCGTGACATTGCCAGCTTTTTTTTTATTTAATCATTTTCACCTGGAGCAAGCCAGTGCTTGATCGACAGCATGGTTATTGTATAGTAATTCATTTATACTGCTAAGAACTTGTATTTAAGTGAGAATAAATCCTCTGCAGCATCATTAAGTGTACATTTCTTGTGATTGTGCATGTATGTGCACCCACACTTGTAAACTGCCATAAACAGTTAAGTAAAGCAGAATTTCATCTATACAGAATATTTTACAATGGTATGTTGTACATGTATACACAGATGTGAGGCTCCTCTGTAGCCAGGTGGGAAGGAGCAGCAGTGTGTAGCACACGCTTCTTGATTAGACCGGGGTTCGAGCCCGTCACCACCAAATACGGAGGATGTGGAAAGGTCAGAGAATGACCACCGCATATTCCCAGAGCAATATGGCCTTAGTTGCTAATGCTCCTAAAAACCAAATAACAAACAAACACAGATGTTAATTCTGTTAGTAATGATCAAGTGACATTTAACGGAATATTTACCTGCATATGAAGTACACCTAATTCTGTTTTTGTACGAACTTTTTTTACACGAATTTGATTTAACACGAATTGAAAATAAAAATTTCATTCTCTTTCTACGTGAGTCATTTTGATTTAACATGATTTCAATTAATTTTTTTTGCCTAAATTCTAAGAAAATTTTTTTTTTAATTTGTGGCATATTAGTGTCATTTCTATTTTACACGCACCAATAGATTGGATAACAGCTAGTGTGTGCATTTTGAAACATGTGCTTTTGTTTACCAATGTGTACGTCTAGATATCTATGAATCATCAGCGTTTTTATTGAATTTGGTGCACATCTACGGTATTTGTGCATTGTATCTTCGGAAGACATTTAGTAGTACGCTCTATTTCAAAGTGAAAGAATCTTTAGTGAAATTTGTGCACATAAAAATTTATTAATTTTGCCGATAGTCAATAAATTGTAAGTTTGCAAATTTTTCATACCTTTTTTTATTAATTATAACTGAGATATTTTTCGGTAGCCCTTATATAATGTCGAATAATTCGCCTATTACCAAAATGAAAAGGAAAGCGATTTCTTTGGAACTTAAAATTCAAATTTTAGATCGTCTTGCAACTGGACAAGGGGCTACGTCTGTAGGAAAGCATTTTGGTGTACATGAAGCTACCGTAAGAACTATTAAGAAAAATGAAGCTCCATTAGGAAGTCAGTATGTTCTGGAACAAAAGTAAGTGTTAATTCATCATCATATACAAGAGATATTGTCAAGGAAAAAATGGAAAAGGCTCTGGTAATATGGATAGAAGACCAGTCACAAAAAAAAGTACCAGTAGATGGAAATGCCATCAAGCAAACAGCACTAAGAATTTACAGACAGATTAAAGAAAAGGAGCCAAGCACTTCATCTCAATTAAACAGAAAGTGAATTTTCTGCGAGTACAGGTTGGATGACAGGGTTTCTTAAAAGGAATACTCTTCATAATATAAAAATTAAAGGTGAAACTGCATCTGCAGATGAATCGGCTGCTAATGTATTCCCGCAGGAACTTGCAAAAATTATTGAAGATGGAGGATACACCTGATCAAGTGTGGAATGCAGATGCAACTTGTTTCTTCTGGAAACGAATGCCGAACAGAACATATGTAGCCAAATCGCAGAAAACTGCTGGTGGTTTTAAGGTAGCTAAGGATCGTGTGACCTTATTATTTTCCTCTAACGCTTCAGGAGATCATATGTTGAAACCACTGCTGGTAAATCGAGCCCTAAACCCACGTTCAATGAAAGGTGTAGATATCAATAAACTGCCTGTTCACTGGGTGACTACTGCTATCTTTATAGAATGGTTCAACAAATGTTTCGTCCCAGAAGTCAGACGTTATATGAATTTGAAAGGTCTCGAATTTAAAGTTCTTCTGATTCTTGATAATGCACCCAGCCATCCTGTCTTGGAACACCCAAACGTACAAAATTTATTTCTGCCACCTAATACGACATCTTTGATACAACCAGTAGACCAAGGTATAATTGCGACAATTAAAACATACTACGTAAAACGAACATTCCAACACGTTTTGGACAAACTGAATGATGAAACACTAACAGTCATTGATGTGTGGAAGAAATTCTCAATTATGGATTGTATCAATCAAGTTGGATTAGCGTTAACTGAATTAAAACCAGCAACTTTAAATGCGTGTTGGAAAGCAGTTTGGCCACAATGTGTAAAAAGCAAAGATCCCATCATCCTTAATACGACCGCATTTCCCAACATCATTACAATGACACACAAAATTGGTGGAGAAGGATTCGATGATCTATCGTTTGAAGATATTGATGAATTGTTAACCGACAAAGCCATCATCCTTAATACGACCGCATTTCCCAACATCATTACAATGACACACAAAATTGGTGGAGAAGGATTCGATGATCTATCGTTTGAAGATATTGATGAATTGTTAACCGACAAAGCCATCATCCTTAATACGACCGCATTTCCCAACATCATTACAATGACACACAGAATTGGTGGAGAAGGATTCGATGATCTATCGTTTGAAGATATTGATGAATTGTTAACCAACAAAGCCCTAAGCGAAGATGAAATATTAGAGATTGTCCTTGGGACTCCTTATCCCACAGAACGTAGTGATAATGAAGAAAATGATCCTGTTCTAAATGCAGATTTAATAAAAGGAGGTCTGGAACTGGCCAGAAAATTAGGTAATCATTTTGTCAAACATGACCCTAATGAGGAACGCGCTGAGAAGTTTCAACTTGAACTGAAATTGTTGACAGCCTCTTACAGAGAATTATATAACGGCCTAACCAAAACACGAACACAACGATTAATAACTGAATTCGTTCGTAAAACCGGTGAAACATCAGCACCAGAGGAGACTCGTGCTGATTTTGCTCAAGAGATCACAGAAAGAATTTCATTAATAGAGGAAGAAGACAATGTCCACAACATTTCTAGTGATAGCAGTGATATTCCAGTCATACGCAAATGTATGCGCCGTTTATTATCAGAAAGTGAAAATGAATAAAATTTTGTTATGCGTAAAACAGATTTTTTTTGTTCATGAAGAATTCATTTCATATGCGTACAAATTTACTTTAATACATTTTCATTACATATTATTACATGTGTATTTTGTTGAAATAAAATAATAAGCTTAAAAAGAATATTTTTATGTGTTTTTTTTTTTTTTTTAATTATATTTACTGATTTTTTAGATCCGGAACCAGTCTTCTTTTCTTCCGTAAATACAATGTATTTTTTTACACGTATTTTTCAGGAACGTATCTATCGTGTAAAAACAGAATTAGGTGTATATCAAACTATTCTTTTGCTGAGTTTACAGTTCTCTTCTTATGATATTTTCATAATTTCATAGAAAATATCTTATGATTCATAAGATATTTTCTGCATTTCTTAACTCAGTTACCACTTCAATATCATGATGTTGTTGAGTTTGTTAGTTAAATAGCATAATATACCATCATACCTTTTTACTGCTAGTAATGTGGCATGCAGTATTACTAATTATAATTAGTTATAAGTTTCACAAATTATAATAACAGTGAAAGGTTATGCATAGTATATTCCTATAAAAATCCCTAATAACTTTGTATTCCAAAATTATTAGAGAATATTGATTATTAAATAATAGAAAGTGTTCTTGAAAATTAGCATATAGTTTGAGCTTTAAATGAATGCCATTCATGTTATTAATCATTCATGAACATGATAAAAATACAGTAGAATCTGGATAAGAATTTTCCAAGGGACTGGAAATTTAGAACCTTACAAGGGAAAATGTCATAGAAGGGAAAATGATTTAAGAGTATGAAATATTGGCTACACAAATAATAATGAAAAGATGCACATACAAAAGTTAAAAATAATTACGTATTATTTCAGAATTTATAAATATTTTACTCTGCCTATGGAAAACACTTTTAAACTGAGGATTTCTAATTGCTTAACAGTCTGTTCATTAAACACATTACCAAGTTGGAAGAATGAGCCCCTTTGGAGTTTCAACACTCCTTAAAGGGTTACAATTACAATAAGACAGAGCAACAATCCACTAACTAATTCAGAACTGTTCACAACCATCAGAACTTAATGGCAAATGCTTCACGTGGTCAACACTATCCAGTTATGGATATCGATGAAAACAATTGCAGTATGTCACTTCCATTATATTAAAATGTTTATACTAAAAAGGTTTTGGTGCTGAAAACCTCAGACTATGGAAAATTCACTAATCGAACAAGTTAGTACCAAGCATCATTTTAGTTCATAGTAAATCACCGACTGAAGTAAGTGAAATTGCATTGTTTCTGTTATATCTCATATTGTGAATACCTTCACAAGTTTTGAGAATTCATTGGTGAAATGTTACCTATTCTCAGTGGATACCACCATCCAGGAATGGTGGTATCCACTGAGAATAGGTAACATTTCACCAATGAATTCTCAGCAACACTTCACCAGTGGATTCTCAGCTGATACCCCCCCCCCCTCCCCGGGTGGTGGGTATCTGCTGAGAATCCATTGGTGAAGTGTTGCCTGTTTGAGAATCCACTGTCGAAGCTTTGTTTATTTGACATAGTTCAATATCAGGGCAACTCATGAGGCATTCGTAATATGAGATGTGACAAAAACTGCCATTTCACCTACTTTGGTGATTTACTTTGAACTAAAATGATGCTTGGCAATAACTTGTTCAATTACCAAAATGTTTGTATTGTTTTATATTTTTTTAATATAAAAATAAAGAATTTCTATATTTAAAAAACTTATTAAGTGAGAAAATATTATAATAATACACTGTGTATTCTTTATCACGAACTTTTTATGAAAGTAAACATTTTACCTGGGAAACTTCTTACGGGAGAAAATAATACATTACAGTATATAGAGTTGAAATTGGGAATTAAGAAACCAAACCTAGTATAGGGGAAAGCTTATGTGGGAATTTTTTTATCTGGAGGTCTACTGTATATTCTCACTACTTTGGGGTGCCTCCGTAGCCAGGTGGGAAGGAGCAGTAGTGCGTATCACATGCTTCTTGATTAGACCGGGGTTCGAGCCCGTCACCACCAAATACGGAAGATGCGGAAAGGTCAGGAAATGACCACCGCATATCCCGGAGCAATATGGCCTTAGTTGCTAATGCTCCTAAAAACCAAAACAACTCACTACTTTGAACACAGCAAGTAGAGTGCAAAACATGCTAAATATTTATAACACTGATTAGTAAATGAATTACTAATCAGTGTTATCCACTTCTCCAGTTACCAAAAGGTTTTTGCCACGTGTGTGGCAGAAACCTTTTGGTAACTAGAGAAATGGATATCTTGAGGGCAGTGATCTTGGATGTGCTCAGAGCTGGTTTATGCCGGCACATAAGATCATTACATTACATGCCCTTCGGCCTTACCAGTTGAAGCGCATGTAATGTAGGCGTTACCGTGCCTGTCTGTATTACTGAAGCGGTTGTATATTTCCATCAAGAGGCAAATCATAAACGATTTTCCGTAACCAGATGGGCCGGTCAAGAATATTTGAATTGGTTCGCGATTGCGAGATAACAGACTCCAAATTACAATTACATTCACGTATAGAATCTTTTGCTTGCCATTGGCCAGGCTCATTGAGTTTCAGAAGTCCTAGTTGGTCATCAAGTTTTCGCATGTCTTTGCAATTGTTCTGAGTGGATTGAGCATGGCGAGCTTTAGATCCTCATTCATCTCACTGTTTGGATGATTATAAAAGTAGTTTTAAAAGGGGTCTTATTCTAGCAGTCACGTTACAAGGCTATGCAGGTCATTACTGCATGCTTTGTCATGGTCACTGTCATTGTTGTCTTGACACATCTTACATATTTCAGTCATTTTATGAATTTCATACAATTTAAGATCTAGTATGAGCTCTTCATTGTCGTCGTAGATCTTGACATATTTCATCTTTGACAGTATCTCTGTTTCCTTTTTGTGAAATGGAATGTGCGGCATTACCATCTCTCTCTTGTACTCATTGAGATCCTGAGTCAAGTCGTAGTTTCAATAGCATATTATGCATGGATACTGTCGTTTCTTGCAGATCTCGTTAGCTTCATGTATAATTAGCGACAAAGTGTGACAGAGTAACATGATAGTATGATTGTAACAATGCAAATACTTGTATTGTTGTAATCATGCTATTCAACAAGTGGCTACAATCAAATGGGTAATTAGGCTATTAGCCTAACCTCTTCCAAACATTAATTTGGTAGAGGAAGCAGTGGACGTGTGTATCATGTTTATCACTAACATTTATTTGGCAGAGTAAGTAGCGGGCATGAGCATAAATTACATCATTTGTGATTTTGGTTCTAGCTAATCGAAATTTAGTAAGTATTGTCAAAGATGTTTACATATATAACATCTTTCGTGCGTACACGGTACACAATTTTTTTTTTTTCACTCTTCAATCTACATCCACTTGGCCATCAGTCAGTTTACACAGGTGACTTTACTTGCACTCACATTTGCACATCTTAACCTGGAAAGGAACTTTAAAAGTATACACACGCACACATATTCAGGGTATGACAATTAACATCTATTAGTCATTCATATACATCATTCACCTTTAAAATCTCATCCTTTATCTAAACCTTGGTTTTCCAATAAATGTGCTAAGGCTGTTGCATGTCATAAATGGCTTGTATCCAAATCTCCAAGTTCATTTACTGCCTACTAAAGCTCGCAGAAATTGTAAAGCAGTTATTAATCAGTCCAAACTAGATTTCGAACAGGCTGAGAGTAGAAAACTTGTTTCTTGTCAAAATGGTAGCCGACCATTCTAGTCGCAACTTTTGCCCATTTCTGTTCCCACCTCTGTCGTCTAAACCAGATGGTTCTATCGTGACTTAAGCCAAGGATAAAGCTGACCTGCTAGCATCCTATTTTCCTTCCAACTCATTAAAAAATATATATATTCTTGTTTATACTTCGGCATGACCAACAGGACAGTGGAGTTTACAATAAATCAATCAATATAAATGTTAATTGTATTTAGCAGTCACGGGCTTGAACCCCGCCTCACCTGTGTATTAATGATCTTGGAAACCACCTCCCGCCATTCCAGTACGTTCCATTCAATGCCTCCTTTGTTCTTTTGTCAAAAGGATGTGAGGAGGATTTTGAACAATCTTGATGCTAAGAAAGCTCCTGGTGCAGATGATATTTCTCTAGTTCTCAAAACCTGTGCTGCTGAACTTAATCCTGGTCTGTGTCTCCTTTTTCACTTCTGCTTGGAAATTTGCTCATATCCAGCCAGTTCCCAAAAAGGGTAACAAATCTCTCCCATCCAGTTATCATCCCATTGCAATCACATCTTCTCTTTCCAAATTAATGAAGAAAACAATTTACTGCTAACTCTTTGCCAACTATCTAGAAACCTTCCATCTGATCAACAATCGCCAGTATGGATTCCGTCAATATCGATCCACTGGTGATATTCTGGTTTATGTTTACCCATCTTTGGACAGATTCAGCGGAAACGTTTGGTGAAACTCAAGCTCATGAACTGTTTTTTGTAATTGGGTATCCAGTTTTCTCTCTGACTGCTCACTGCGAGTCATGATAGATGGCTCTTTGTCTTCTAACTTCTCCACTAATGCTGGTGTTCCCCAAGGTTCAGTTTTTTCTCCCACTCTTTTCCTCTTGTATATCAGTGACCTTCTTCCATTGACCAGAAATCCTATCCATAGCTTTTCTGATGATAACACATTGCATTCCACCTTCCAGTTTGAGAAACTTTGTCCTGCTCAAATAGCTTTAACTTCTCGAATATCCACTACCAGTTCCTTAAATGCTGATCTCCAGATAATTCTCCAGTGGGGCAATGATAACTTATTGATTTCAGTCCTTCTAAAACTCAGCCCTGTCTTATATCTCACAAAAAGGATTCTTCTGCTCCTATGCTTATCTTTGATAACACTCTGATTTCTAGCATATATCTCTATTGGGGATAACACTCTGATCTCTCATATATCTCTATTGGGGATTACCTTGACTTCTGATCTCTCTCTTGGCATAAGCACATTAGAAATATTGCTTCCTCTGCATCTAAAAAAACTGGGTTTTCCCTTTCATGCTCAGTGTTACTTTTCTTCCAAACAGCTATTAACTCTGTACAAATCTCAAGTCTGCCCTACCATGGAATATTGTTTCCACATCTGGGGCAGTGCTCCCAAAACTTCTCTCAGGCGTCAAACTTCTCAGTTCTAGATTCCCCTAAGAAGAGGGCAGTTAGGTTAATTAATGACTCATCTCTAACAGTGTCTCTCCACTCTCTGTCTCATAGACGTTCTGTTTCTGCTGCATGCCTTTTCTATTGATACTTCTGGGCACTGGCCTTCTGAATTGCTTCTATAATTCCCACTCTCTCTCTTCCAAAGTAATCCGAACAAGTGCTGCAACCATTTAACATCCCTTTACTGTCCATCTTGAAACTCACAGAACCAGCTTTTCTTCTTCCTCATTTATTCCTTCAACTTCCATTTTCTGGCACAACCTTCATCTTACGTATTTCCTGAAAATTACAATTTACATAATTTTAAATCTAATGTCAACAAATATCTCTTTCATTTTCTCACCCTCTAAGCCATGCACAAACGGTACTTAGTGTTCTCACCACAAAATTTTGCCAGCCGGGTGGCATTATGAAGTAGCCATGTGGGAGGTGTAATACTTTGCAATGTTATAAAATTTTCTGTTATTTTTAAATGTGACTTGAGCGATCCACAGCAAAAATTAATTGCATAATTTAACATTATATGCTCCTGTCGCATTGAACTCGATTGCATAGTATGTTCGAATTAATATTAATCGAGATCAGTGTACAGTACCATATGGTACTGAAAAAATTGCTTAAATTTTATCCGGGTGGTCAGTTAAATTTGCCGGGTGGTGCACCCATTCGATAGGCACACTTTTTTATTTTTTTTTTCTCTCCAGGTCAAGTGGGCTCATTTCCCACCCAGAAAGTCACATATCAACACTAATTACACTATTACATACATTCACTCACACTTAACATACACTCCATCAAAAACATTTCCTTTCATACTTGCACTGGGTGGGAAATAGGTTCTAGCTGGCCAGTCATTATCAGTTGTTGTCACAGTTTACTCCTTGTCTAAAAAGCTTTTTTATGCTGATTCAGGCAGGGCCATATGATGCACGTCATCAGAGATGAGAAGTTCATCTCTACAGCTTATGGGTGCCGACCGGGCTAGCCAGGTGGGTAAAGTGCCTGCCTGGCAACCCAAAGGTCGCGGGTTCGATTCCCGCCTCGGGCTTGGATCAAAGTACTGCAAAAACCTTGGGAGGTGCACTATGGCCACAGAAGCCGATGCGCCAACAACTACCAAACAAAAACAAACAACAAACAGCTTATGGGTCTTATAGTTTTGCATTCAAGGAGCTATGCTCTGTTATCAAAAATGTAGTGTATAAGCCTGGTGCAAACCAAGATGTAGTTTTGGGGAAGACTAGGGTTACGTGTGGCAGGAACCTCCTGGTGATGGCCCCTTTATCTTATTGGTCCCAACTATCTTGCCATTGCTGGTATAAACAGGTCCTCTTAAACAGGCCTGTTTAGGATCAGCTGTTAGGTCTATGTTGATCCCTGTGATGTCAGTAGCAATCTGCATTCTAAGTTGAGGCCTCTCCAAATTATTTCCAAATCTAATGGCAGTGCACCAGCCAGAACCTGCAGAGCAAGGGTGCTGACCGTGTGGCATGCCTTGGTAATTATAAGTAGGCCGACACACTGGATGGATACTAGTTTAACTCTATTGTTGACTGGTAACATTCTAGGGAACCAGATTCCACCCCTTAAGTAATTACTGGGAGGAAGTTAGACTTATAAATGAGGGCTTAAAATCTTCCTCTTTAAACCCCAATTGGCTCTACTTATTCTGGCAATTATGCTAGCATACCTTCTTACTTTTTTGTCACCATTTGTTAGATGAGGGTAAAATGTTAACTTGGAGTCAAAGATGACTCCAAGGTATTTTAGTTCTGTTGTTAGGGTTATTGTTTTTCCTGAAATCTTTATCAGAGGTGATATTCTTAATTTGCCTTTTAGTAAGATGGATTTACTTTTTGTACTAGAAATTACCAGCTTATGGGTTTGTGCCCAGTTCTGTAGAAGGTTCAGGGCACAATTTGCCTGGTCTTCCAGAGCCCTTTTGGTATTGCCCTTCACAAGAGAACAAGGTATTCTGCAAAGGCAACTTTGTCCACTTGACCCGTGTCAGGCTCCAGGAACTCATCCAGCACCAGGTTCCAAATACAGGGACCCAGCACTCAACCCTGAGGGCATACTGGTAACATTTAACTTTATATATTGAAATCTAGTTTGCACTGCTATTTTCCTGTTATTAAGATAATCATTGATACAATTATACAGGTTCCATGGAATGCCAGCATGGCTTATTCTCCTGAGGATACTGGGCCACCATAAGGTATCAAAGGTACCAGCAAAATCAATTGAAATGTAGGCCAGCATGTAGGTTTCCTGGGTGGTTTGAGCTGCACTCATTAGTTTGTTCATTGCATCCTCAGTCGAACATGCAGGTTTTAAAGCCTGTCTGCTCAATCAAAGGTTTGCATTCGGATAATGTGCTTCTAAACAGGATACTATGAGCCTTTCCAATACTTTGCTTAGAACTGGTAACAAGGCTATTGGCCTGTATGATTTAGTCTCATTTGGAGGTTTCTCTGGATTCTTTAAGATTAATCTCAGGTTTGCTAGTTTCTATGTAGTGGGAAATATACCTTTGCTTAGACGGTTATTAAATAGTTGGAGCAGATGTTCAGACTCACTTTTGGCAAGAATTTTTATCATATTTCTGGTTCAATTAAATTCTGGCCAGGACATATATTTTCCTTTGTTCTGTTAAAAGCATTTATCAGTTCTACTATTGTGTAGGGTGGGTTCTATATCTGGAGATACATAGGTCTCATTCTCATTTCAGATGTTGGTTTCTTCATAAGTGAGTGCTTGATCATCATCTGGGAACAAAGAGTCTAATGGATGTTATTGACTGTTCCATCCTGTGTGTGTGTGTAAGCAGTCCTGTCATACAGTGGCAGACAAAAAAACTGCATCACCTAAAAAAAAGTAACATTTTGTAGTGAAACATATAAGATATTGTTTGATGACAGTCATTTTGTTCATCTCAAAGCAAAAGTATTGTATTAGATAATGCTTCTATTGCATCAGACAGTAATTGCAAGGTATTCATCAGCCATTTCTATAAATACAAATTGGAAGGGTTTACACGCTCATTAGCATCCTGTTTTGCGGAGGTGTAAGCATGGCTCCATATGTTCAGTTGACCCAGAAAAACAAGTGTAGCTGTTGCTCTGTCCCAGGAAGGGCTTTCTACATGTGCTATCACTGATAAAATAAGTTGCCACCAGTCAACAATATCCCAGGTTTGAAATTAAAGTGTGAAACCAGTGGTGTGAAGAGAAGACCTGAATCAGGCATTGAGAGAGTGACTACACCTTCCCAAGATCGATATTTCAAATGGCTATGCCTTCGTAATCACCATTCTAGTGCTCCTGATCTAAAGCTGGACTTTTAAATGGAATTTTAAAAAGATGGACGTGTTGAAACAAGTGCACAAACTATCCAAAGACAGCTTTCATTGTTGCCTTTGTTGACCTAACAAATGAGGGAGAAGTGACTTTCTTGGGCTAAAACGCATGTTTCATGGACAAAAGAGCAATGGAACACCGTCATCTTTTCCAAAGGATCAAAATTAAACCTGCATGGCTCAGATGGGAAGCAATGTGTCAGAAGATGAAAATCAGAGGGATACCATCCTGACTGCATAACACCAACTGTAAAGTCCCCCCTTCCAGTAAGATGGTCTGGAAATGCATAACAAGCAAAGGGGTGGGGCAAATTAAATTTATTAATGGAATGGTGAATGCAGAAACCTACACTTATCTTGGAGGAGTGCCTGAAACCTGTTATTAGGGATCACCATACAGACATCCAAAACTGCATTTTTCAACAGGACAGCACCTTGCCACACAGCAAAATTGGTAAGTTTTGTGCTATTTAGATTTAATGATGAGTTTGTCTTCTTGTCTTAAAACATACTTACACCAATGTTTTCCCTCGTTTTTCTCCCTTGAGATGCAGTCATACCTCAAAAATGCTGGCATTACAGTGTTGGACTGGCCAGGCAACAGTTCAGATTTGAACTATATTGAAAATTGTTGATATATAATGTTGTCTGAAATTGCTCAGAAGAAGAAGCCAACAAGTAAGATTCACCTGCAGGAGAGCATTGTAAAGTGTGGTAGCATGAAATTGGGCAACCATATATCCAGAAGTTGATTAACTCTATGCCAGATTGTTGCAAGGAACAACAAAGCTCGCAGAGGAACAACAAAATATTGAGGACTTATTTTGCTGATTTACAGTACACAATACTATTACATTAACTTGTCATTTCAGTTTTTACATGTAAATGCAATGAAATGTATGTTTGGTTGTCATGATTGCCATTTGCATGATTTCTCATATTCCATTAATTATGCATTTTGCCCTTTGGGAAGATATTTATGACAATTAGGTATATCAGGTGGAGTCTTTTTATTGGATTTCATTCACAGAGATATATATCCCATCTAACAAATGCATTTGGAGTTTTTTTGTCTGCCACTGTAGTATGTGGTGAACTACATCACCTTTTGGCAGCTTGTTGGTAACTGTGCGGTATACAACACCCCCAAGGGGTCTGCATTAAGGTGGTACCAAAAAGAGCCCTCCTTGTTTCTTATTAATTAGGTATAGTTATTTCTTAGAGAGTAATACGTCTCCCTTCAGGCATTTACCTTAGCTGGAGTCCAACTAGATCTAGATCATTCAAAATTCTTCCTTGCCTTGTGCACCATTCATCAATCAGAGGTTTTCTGGTTCAGGACACCACCAGGGGGCTGCATTTGTTCAGTGCCTCTTCTTAATGGCCTTTTTAATTAGTTTAGTAAATTTAGACACCTGTTCTTCAGGGTGTAATTGATTATTACGTTTTGGGGAGATTCCTTGAAAGGTAGCATTCAATGCTTCAGTAAATTTGGTCCAATTTGCCTTATTAATATTATACCTCATGATATCATGTACTTGGGGAGGGGGGGAAAATCTGATCTGGCTGACGAACCAGTTGGAAAGTGATTGTATGGTGGTCTGAAGTGGCCATTGTTGCATCAATCATAATTTCATGCAACTGCTACTGTAAGTTTGTGTCATTGTGTGACTGTTTTAAAACTCTAAATGGTGAAGTAGCAATGAAGTTCAAATCATGCCCATTTTGAGTGCCTACTCTGGCAAATATTATAAGTTTGGTCCTATATTTTATCCAAGTTTGCAGTATAGTGATATAATATGGAAGCTTCTGGGGGGGGGGGAGGTTATTTGAGCAAAAGCTGCTAAAGGTTTGCAGAAATTGCTGATTTTAGTAACTGTTAAACTAGGGTTTCTTATTATTAAGGCAGCCCACATGGTATCTGCAGTGGCCTCAGCAATTCTATATACCTAGGACAGGGGTTGGCAACTTTTTTGGAATGAAGAGCCATTTTTGATCTAATTAAAAAAAAAAAAAAAAAAATCCAAAGAGCCACACCTTAGCTCAAGCCGAGAAGAGGGGCGGGGGTTTAAGAATTAGGGGCTCACATCTGGTGAGTTATGGGCTTGGCACACGCAGGGTCCTGTTTTTTTTTTGGCTGGTGTAGCATAAGCCTCAGGCTTCCTTGCACCCTATAGCTAATAATAATAATAAATCGTAACAGAATGGGAAGGTGATTAAAAATATATATATTTTTTGAAATATTTTTTTTTTATTCTGAAAAAAACAAACATCCATTTAGGTGCAAATTAATGTGACTTTTGCTGCTGAACTTGAACGAGTCTCTCAACATTAGGCGAGATTGCCACAATTTTCATCTTTGAACATGCTGAGAGACTTGCATTGTTCAGGCGGTTCCTTGATTTATTTTTAATATAGTTCATGTTTGAAAATATTTGCTCGCAGAAATACGTCAAGCCGAAAACTGAGAGAGGTCCAAACGCAAATATTTTGATTTTATTTACATGTCTGGTAAGCACTTGTCCACATCAAACACAATTTGGTCTTGCTTTTTCAACTCATCTATCGCCGTTCATTTGTGTAGAATTGCAAGGGCAGCCTTTTGCCTCTTCAATTTTAGTTTTAAGGCATTTTAGTCTTGCACTTCACATGTCCTTGATTTTTAAGTCCTCTAACTTCATTTAAAATTGTGCTTTGTCAGTTTCAGGGAATGGAAAAAAATTTGACTGAGAAGTACTTCAAAAGGTTTGATCAAAAATGATAATGTCGCCTTTTTCTTCCTAAAATCCTCAAATCTACGGCTAAATTCAGTACACATTTTGACAATTGTTTGTTGAAAAATTGTCGAATTAATAGGATTGGGATTATTTTTAGTACCTTGATATTTTTTTTAACATTGTAACACGTAATAATCTGCCACTTCCTATGTCTCCTGATTCAAAATTTCTGATTCAAAAACAACAAAGCGTAACTGCTGTGTTACCTTTTCCTTGTAATTTCTGATTTAACACATTTAAATGTGAAGTTACATCTGCCATAAAATAGAATTTTTTTTAACCAATCAGTGCCTTTTAGCTCTTCATATTCGACATTCATATCCTTCTGTCTTAAAAATAATTTCACTTCATCAAGACAAGAAGCAAATCTCGTTGGCGCCTCCGTAGCTAGGTGGGCAGGAGCGGCAGTGCGTAGCACACGCTTCTTACTTAGACCAGGGTTCAAGCCCATGACCACCAAATATGGAGGATGTGGAAAGGTCAGGGAATGACCACCGCATATCCCGGAGCAATATGGCCCTAGTTACTAATGCTCCTAAAAAAAAACTAAAAAACAAATCTCGTCAAGACCACCTCTAGAAAGCCATCTAACGCTGCTATGCATAAAGTCAGTATATTGATAATAGACTTCATTAAGAAGTTCATGGAATTGTCGATGATGTTAATAGTCTTGTCATTATTTTATTGACTATCTTTATGATCAAATCCACCACTGCTGTTATCTTTTTTGGAAACATTTGTGAGCAAAGTGCCTTTTGATGAATTATACAGTGAAAGGAAAACACATGTGAAATGTTTTTTTTTTCTAAATAAATTATTGAAACCTTTGTTCTCACCTCATGCTCAGGGCTCCATCGTTCCCGATGCAAGTTATTTTGATCATACTAATTCCCTTATTTTTGAAGCATTCAGTAATTGCAATTTCTATATCCTCTCCATGTTTGTCCTGTGAGTGTAAGTAAATCAAGCAATTCTTGGGGTCCTTGAGAATATATATTTACAAACAAGGACAACTTGCATGATATCACCAACATGATTCATCACAGGCTATAGAAAATCCTGATGCTGACTTTAGGTCCATAATCTGCTAACTGGTTACATCTTCGGCCCTTAGTAAAGCTTTGTCCTTCACATTTTTTGCAGATATTGGCATTTCTTTAATTTTCTTAATGATTTCTGTTTTTTGAAAATTGTTGAAAAGATTTTCCGACATTTTAATAAAATATTCTTTTATGTATTCGCTGTCCGTTAAAGGTTTCCCCCTTGTTACAATTTCAAGTGCAACTACAAAACTAGCAACATTTGTATTGCTTGATGATTTAATCCACTTTGACAATGAATTCTTTGTTAACATTTTCTGTTACACCTTTTTTACAGCCTTCTTTCTTGACCCACCGGCTGGATATGTTTTGGCGAATGTATCATGTTTAGTCAAAAAATGTTTCTGCGGTTTTTTTTTTATTTGAAGATTTTGCACCACATATTAAACAATGGAAGTCCTGTAGAATTTTCCGCAAATGTATATGACTCGGCCCAGTCCTTCTAAATTCCCAGTTTTCTTGCTCTATCTTTCTGTTTTGAGTAGCCATTTTAAAAATGATAGCAATTTTAATTTCATCTTGTTTAATAATAATACCACATCACTGATTTAAAAAGTCAAGTGATTTATAATATGAATTCACGTACCTATCACAAATACTACTTAACACATAGATATTATTTATTATTTTGTTCCTGCTTTCACTATTTTATATTAGTCGCCGCTCTTCGACACCTTACAGTACATGTGTTCTGTTTGCGACGTGCTGGGGAACTAAACTCAGAAAAACTTGCACTGAAACTAAAGCTATATTCACGTCACTACTGGGGCTTGTACATGTGCTAAAAGTTAAAAGAGCTGCATGTGGCTCGCAAGCTACAGTTTGCTAACCCCTGATCTAGGATAACCTTGAACCCTATCCCCATTGGATACAGGAATGTTTATTTCTTTTTCTTTGATGATAATTTTGATTTGACTGCAACTGCACGGGCTGTTTGGGCATTGTAAGAACCTCAAGATTTGTCCATTATTCTGTTTACAAATAAATAAATAAAATAAATTTTGTTTATACTCCGGGACAACCAAACGGTCAGAGGAGTTCACAAGATAGATAGATAGAATACAAGAAACAGCACCGTATTCAGTAGTCATGGGCTTGAACCCCGGTCACTCAAGGCTTATGTGAATTTTCTGCTTCAGTTGGCCGAATGCTTTGATATATATGAGGCACTTGGGATCCCTAAGGGAATGATTGTAGGGCAGCCCACTGGTTTTACAATTGAGCACTTTGCTTCTTGGGTCTTTCTACATTCCTTGTAGGTGGCCTCTGACACTACAGTGATCACAGGTTTGCTCTTTTTGAGAGCAGGTGTGTGAAGTGTGCCCGAACTTCAAACACCTGTAGCACTTAGGTATTGGGAAATCTTCCCCATACTTATGGCTTCCACAGCCAATGTATATTCTCTGTTGATTGCTAAGTAATTGCCATACTCTAGGTGAGATTTCAGTAATCCATTTGGATTATACTCACCTGGCTTTAGAGTTATATCTTAGTGTAAATTCTCCTGTCAGTTCTTTAGTCATGAAATCTTATAAATTTTTTTCATAAATTTCTGCTATGCTATCACTTTTGATCTTGTCAATATCAAGATGATAATGTTTAGACCCCTGATTTTGGGTTGGTCCATTTTCAGACCCATCTCATTTACCTTGGGATTATTTCTGATTTTGTTTGCCTCAGCTGTAGTGGCTGCATCAATTACCAGTCCAGTCTGTGTAGTTTTCCTGGGTCCCTTGATTTTTATTGACTTAAACTCATTTCCAAGTGTTTTGTGATGGCCTTGTGTTAAGTTTGGAGTCTTCAGAAGGTCTTAATATGATCACTTTATCCTGTTTAGGTGGAGTTTCTTGTTTCCTAGATTTACTGGGAATCTTTGATGCATGTACATAAGATTCAGTTGGTTGCTTCTGTATTTCAATTTCTGTCTTTTTTTTTTTTTTCTCAAAATTAGCTTTTATATGTGCAGGTCAATCAATGCACATTCAAATATTGTCCACTACTGAATTATCTTTTCTCTAGTTATAACCGTGACCCTGCAAGATTTATCTGTCAGGTGCTCAAGTTTGAACCTGATCATGATAATTTTATCAGGGCAGCTGTCTGGGAGGAAGTATCTATGTACTTTATATTGACTTTGTTAGAATCCTGGGTTATTTTCCACCTGTTTTGAGGATTCAGTATTATATCGCGTTTTTGTATTTACCATTGTATCCAGATATATACAATAGTTCCAAAAGAGAAAGCTGTTATTGCGGCAGTACCACTTTACAGTGGTATTACGGCAGTATATTGTGGCAGTACCACTTTACAGTGGTACTGCCGCAGTATCCATCTTCATCACTCCTGGAAGTTCACAATGCATTGTGCACATTGCTGAAATGCACGCAATGAAATTAAGCTTAGATCACAGGCTTTTTTGCCATCCTCAGGTCAAAATTTATAGTTTCTCCGAGTAACTGTCCTACAATGCAAATCTTTCCTTTCCATCGCGTTAAGAAACATAAGCTCAGTGAAGTTCTGATGAATTTGAGGCATACTGGAATTTCTGGAAACGAAAATACAGACAAGCAGCCAGTATTACACAAAAGCACAAGTTTTGTCTTCAGTCTGTTATCCTTTCATCCAACAAGCATTTAAATCAGTAGAAGGAATTATGGCATTTCAGACTAACCATAAACTATTACAGGTCAAACATGAACAAGTGTGGAATTTGTTTTTGAAAAATTTGACATGAAGTTGTTCTTGTTGGAACATGGATTGGCCACAGCTATCGGATGCATCTCCTTGTGGAAGAATATAGTTATCGATGCGTACTGCTCTTTCTGGACTAATGTTATTAGTGCTGGCCCATTGTTTTCAATATTTCTCAGCGATATTGAAGGTGTATCAGGCTTAAATGTCTAAGTTTGCAGATGACAAAGGTTGGAAGTGTAGTTAACGACAGTCAACAGGTAACCTACTTCACCAAGAGCTCAAAAAAAAATATATATATATATATACATTATATATATATATATATATATATATATATATATATATTTATAATTATTGATAAAAAATAATTTTTAATTGATAAAAAAATATAATTATTGATTTGCTTATTCTAATGGTTCTTGATATTATCCTTAATAATCTATTATATATATATTAGGGCCACCCATTATTTCTAATATTTGTATTTTGGAAATTGTATGTTCTCTGCTCGATTTGCTTCTTTTGCTGGTTTAAAAAAAGCTTGGTATCTATGCATGAGACCGACTGACTCGGCCACGCAGTGAAAAAAAAGCCTATTAAAGTTACTTGCATCATCGACAGAATTCGAACCGGGGCCTTTTACACCCAGTGTGGGGAGGACGATGACAATACCACTGTGCTACGCGTTCAGCACCAACAGCTGGACATGTTTATGTAAAGGGTGGCTCCTAGAACATCAGTTCAACTCCACATCGTATCTCTGTGAAGAATAGTACCAATATAAAAGGGCCAGAGATGTGATTGGTGTAGGTTTGTGTGTTCTGTTCTGACTGCTTGGCTCCCCAGAAGCATCAGTCACCTGGATAGATGATTCTGGGTAGTCCACGCAACAAGAAGGTGGATCAGTCCAAGTAAAGCATGTACTGTCTCAAAAGACACTCTGACCTACTTGGTGTTGTCAGAAACAGGTCAGGGTCCACTGGGGGCCCATTCCACAGGGGAAAAACCACCCATGGTGCTGGACATGGAAAAGAAATGAATAAAAATGAAGTAGACGGGAAAAAAGAAATAATAAAATAAAATACAGTATATATAATTAAAAATAAATGAAAGGAAGAAGGTAGTAGTGCTGCTAAAAAAAAAATAAATAAAATGAAGAAAGTAATGGTGCTCTTAAATTTCCTCTGGATTAAGTCTACAGGCCTAATCTAGAGGAAAAATTACAATTCTTGAGGATTTGAATTTACAAATTCAACAATTTTAAAAGAAATCTAACCAGCTATGCATCAACATGGCCATTGTGCTATATCCTGTTGAGATCTGTCAACACTGAATGCCGCAGAAATATGCTTTGAGCAAAAGCCTGAAGAATCAGAGCTTTGAAGCAGAAACGACCCCTGTTGTGAATGAAAATTAGTAAGTGCATGAAGAGGAAGTGTAAGTCATCATACAGGCAGCAATGAAACAAGATGTGTTCCCAACTTTCTGGTAATCCAGACGAACAGGTCCGTTTGAGACAGGCTGGTTCATAGGTTCATGCCCTGTCAACAGGTAAAACGTGAATATATCCATGCAGGACCACAATTGAACACATTTATGCAGGAGCAATGAATCTTCCGGTATAAATTTTCTCATTGTTACCCCAATGGGAGCTGTATCCCATGAAGACTGCCAGGTATTAACTAACTCGTTCCACAGTCCCCTTTCTCTTTTAGTATCATCTTGAAGGTTGATGGTTATCCCCAGAAATTCAGTCTCAATGTGATTTTTCAGTTCTGTATAAAAATCTTCTATAACCTGCAAGTCCCAAAGTAAGGTTCCGGCCAGTACCTGCAGACTCTGTGTCGAGACTGTCCTATCTGCCTTAACTATACATCGCAAAGAGGCAAGTTTAGATTTGAAGTCATTGAGCCATGCCCTAAGAAACCATGCACCGGTACCATACATGACCATAGGGAGGAACACTGCACTGTAATACATCCTTAAAGTTTTTCTAGAGAGAGCGACCTCATTCAACATGGGACACCCTAACAATTGCACCAGTAAATCTCCTTATTTCAGATATAAAGTTTTGTGAAGTGAGGAATACAATGGAGACTGGAATAAATTATCGCTCCTAGAAGCTTTTTCTCTTTAGCATTAGCATCGTAGAGGTATTTGATGGAAGAAAGCAAGCTTATGCAGCATCAGCCAAAAAAAAATAACCACTTCCACTTCACCCCTCTGTTCATTCGAAGTAACTGTCCAGCTGAGCCTTAAACTTATTTAGGCGATCAACTTCCACGACAAGGGATGGAAGTGTGTTCCACCAACCAACCACCCACTCGCTAAAGGCAAATTTCCGCACGTCTATCCTACATCTGTCTTTCCTCAATTTGAATTTATGCCCTCTCAGGTGATTATTCTGAGCAAGAGGAAGAATCCCATCAGCATTGAGCATGCTCAAACCATCCAAGGATTTATACACCTCTATCAGATCACGTTGCTGGTGCCTTGTCTCCAGACACTGTAATTTGCAAAATTTAAGCCTTTCTTCGTAAGAGCACCCCTTTGTTCCATTCACTAATCTTGTTGCCCTTCTCTGTACTCGTTCCAGCAGCTCTACATCCTTGAAATGAGGCCTCCAGGCCTGTATACATTACTCTAGGTGTGGCCTGACCATTGCCTTAAAAAATGGAATAATCACCTCCTTATCCCTGCTAGAAAAATTCCTATATATCATTGACAATACACCATGAGCTACTCTTGCAGCCCATCTGCACTGCTCAGAGAACTTCATATCTGCCTGCACAACCACACCCAAGTCCCTTTCATTCTCTACAACTGTCAGTGTAGTACCACAGTTGATACGTTGCTCTGGGGTTGCTGTTTCCCATATGTAGAACTTTACATTTGTGAATGTTAAACTTCATTTGCCATCTGCTCAACCTTTCCAGATCCTGTTGCAACAGCTTAGTGTAAGTAGTGTCCTTGACAACCCTGCCAACCTTCGTATCGTCTACAAACTTGGACATTAAGCTTGATATACCATCATCAATATCATTTATAAATATAGAAAACAATAATGGACCCAATACTGAACCCTGAGGGACTCCACTAATAACATTAGTCCACGATAAGCAGTGTCCATTGATTACCACTCTGTCTTCTCCCTCTCAACCACCCCTTTATCTATAGTAGCAAAATGGGCGCCTCCATAGCTAGGTGGGAAGGAACAGCAGTGCGTAGCACATGCTTCTTGATTAGACCGGGTTCGAGCCTGTCACCACCAAATACCGAAGATGCGGAAAGATCAGGGAGTGACCACCGTATATCCCGGAGCAATATGACCTTAGTTGCTAATGCTCCTAAATAACAACAACAACATAGCAGCAATTTGCCTCCAATGCCACACTGCTCCAATTTGTGCAGCAGTCTTCTATGTGCAAAAGCCTTTCTAAGATCCAAGTATATGATATCAAAGTTATTCCCGGCATCCAGTTGTTTTGTGACTGCATCATAGTATCCAATCAAATTGGTCAGGCAAGACTTCCCCTTCCCCTTAATATAGAAATTTTGCTAGCCAGGATAAGGATGTGATTATCCCTTTGTACAGTACTATTGTTAAGCCCCATCTTGCGTATTATACAGGTCTGGAAGCCTCACTTTATGCATTTAATTGATCTGGAATGGGTGCAGAGAAGGGCAACCAGATTTGACAAAGGAACAAAATTATAGCATCTCGCAACTAGGTACCTGCTGGGAGATCTGATTCAGGTGTTTAAAATCTTGAATGGATTGAGAACTGAATATTGACATTTTGACTTTCTCAGACTACACACATAATGGGGCATAAATTGTGAGTGAGGAAGGATGGTTGCCTTCAGCTAGCATGTGGTTAATTTCTGGAACAAGATTCAGTCTATCGTGGAAATGGATGGGTTGAATAAATTCAAGGAAAAACTAGCAGATCTTTGGAGCCTAAGGAAGGAAGGAAGGAAATAATAAAAATTGGAAGGATGGATGAACTGTGTAGGGTTTTTTTTTTTTTTGCGTGATGCTATATAAACTTGGTTTCTTGCATCATTAGCCATTACTTCTACTACACTGCTATTCTTTATTAACTGTACAATGCATTCTCAGACTCCCATGCCATTCAAACTGGCAGTGAAGTGTGTTTTTGGGTCAAACTACACGAGGGGTTTCTCCGCGTGGTATATGCTGTATTGTCTTGTGATGCCAGAGATTTAAAAGTATATGGGTATTGGTTACATGTAGTGTTGTGTACTGTTGTTCGTCTGGCCACCAGACCCCATGCTGAGGACCGCCGTTGGACGCACTTCGCTCTGTAGAGGTAGACCAGATAGTCAATCTGCCAGGTCCTGACACCTAATTTCCTAAGATTTCAGTCGTTAGGACAAAAAAAAAAAAAAAAAGCACACACACACACGTGTATAGTGGTCATGGCAGGAAAGGCGCTAAAATTTGAGAAGCCGAAAGTTTTGTGAGCGAAGCAATTTGGATGTGTAGGGTATTTGTTGGCATACAGGTAGAGTGGAGCGACTGAAGGCAGTGGGTAAGAGGTAGAAATAGGGGAACAATAGAGAAGGCGACCCCAGAGAATGCAGACCCATGCCTCACCAGGTGAAAGGAGGGGACGGCCGGGGGGGAAGAGACGAAGATTCGTCTCCTCCCCTCTGCCTAAGGAAGGGGGTTGAAAGGGGAACAAGGCAAGAGAGTCTGGTTAAAATTGCCAATAGTGACGTTGGGCAGCATAGCTGTTCTGTCATTCCTTGTCCAGTCCAATATTTTGTCATGCTTAGGAAGCAGATCTCAGCTTGGGATGTTGACTTCTAGTCCAGTTCTTGTTCTTCAGGTCTTTTTAGTTTCGTTTGTAATCATTCGTGAGTGTGGACACGTGAAATGTCTTCTGTCTTGCGCATTGCACTTGTTTGATGACTTTTGCAGAGTGATGTTCTTTATTTGTTCTTTGCTAGGGGTGGACAATCCGTGATGCAGTTGTGTTAGGTTGGGTTTTATGTTGGTTGTTCCTGTTGTCTCAGTGGGATGGTCCGTCTTGCAAAGAGATTTTTGGCAAATTTTGAGAAAGCTGTGTATTTTTCTTCTGACTCCAGAATGTAGTGTTCTTGGTCTGTGGGCATAATTACAATTCAGATTGTACAGACAGGCTGCCGGAGTGGGTCTTGTCAGTGATATACAGGAACATTGCTAGCAGGGATAAGGAGGTGATTATTCCCTTGTATAAGGCAATGATCAGGCTGCACCTTAAGTACTGCATGCAGGTCTGGAAGCCTATTTTAAGAATAATATAAAACTTCTGGGACACGTACAGAGAAGGGCAAGGAGATTGGTGAGAAGGAACAGAGGGGTGCTGTTGCCAAGAAAGGCTTAAGTACTGCAAATTGCAGGGTCGGAAACTATGCACCTGCGAGGTGATCTGACTGAGGTGTGCAAGGCTTTCGCTTAGAGGTGCTTAGATTCCACAGTTATATAGGCATAGATTCAAATTGAGGAAAGGCAGTTGCAGAATATATGTGCAAAATTTGCTTTTAGCCAGCGAGTAGTTGATTGGAACAAACTTATCTGTAGTTGGGAAAGTTGATTGCCTAAATAGATTCAGGAAAGAACTGAAGAAACGTTTGGAACGAATGGGTAGGTTTTTTTTTTTTTTTGGCTGATCTGGATAAGCTTGCTTTTTTGCACCATATGTCAGTTCTAATGATAATATTTGAACAATTAACATTACAACACCTGTCAGGAAACTGCTATCTTGAAATACGATTTACTTATATCATCGTTTTTAATTAATCTCTATATTACATATTATGAACATTACAGAGGTGTATTTCAAAAAAAAAATTATACAGCAACGCTCCTTCTCCAGAAGGCTATATGATAACGCCACATCGACTACAGTAAGTGAATCAGACTTCAGACTCGCGGTTCATAGAATAACCAGTTCTAGCGTTCAGCTCATGGCGAATCAAAATGCAGCGTTGGCACTCATAACAGTATATCTCATTCGTTGGATATCTTTATCTAACACATTGTACTTTAGTAAGAAACGTTCAAGTTTCATTGCGAGAATTATATTTTTGTTTTTAAATAAATTTTTAAAGATCTATAAATTTTAAAGATTACTGTTAATATATATTTTTAGTACGAATGAATAAGATAGATATTTTTCCCTCCCCTTTGGTTATGCCATTGTTTCATAATATTAGGTGTATAAATTTAATGATTTTCTATTATGACATTTACAAAATAGTACCGGAACGTTGTTCCGGCCTGAATACACCACTGGAACATTGCGAACAATCGCAAGATTGTCTCAATATTGAGTTTGTTGTTCTGGGTGGAAAAATGGTGAAACGGAAAGCAGGACTTCTGTTTGAATCCCGAATACAAGTGGCAGAATTCATGTTTGATCTACTTAACGCATGGCGTTATTATTTACTTGGATTACAGGCTGTTTTCTCGCTTTTTGTTTTTTTTTTCTTTATTTTCCTGGAATAACTGATAAACTACACATTTTGCCTGATATTGTCCTTTGGCCCGTAAAAAAGCCCATAAAAATTCATCACATCAGTGATGAATTTGAACCTTACCTTTTCCGTCTGGTGGGAGAATCTGCTACCCACAAGGCAGTTTAAGGTTGTATATTGGGCATTACTTACTTTTCAGAAATATGAGTTTTGGATAGTAACTTGACGATTGAGGAAGACTTTGTAGAAAGTAATTCGTAGTTTGGACGGGTTCCAGTCAAGGGCGATCTTGACTGCTTCTACGTACTGGGATGTTCCAATTAGATTATATAGGCTAAATTTGTAGGGGGTAGAATTAGCGATGATATGTGTGCGAATTGCAGGGGTCAGAGAGATGAAAAGCTGTTCATTACTGTCCGATTTGTAGGTTTGTAATAATTTACAGCAGCATTTTCTGGGAATACAGTGAGGTTCTATTTTACTAGTTTCCAACTCTTTTCAGTTAGGAGGACTGGTTATAGTTATTTATAATATGGAAGTTTAAATATCACATTTGAAGGATTCGAAGTCTTCTTAGGAAAGGTTGTTTTAGTAGTAGGGTTTTAGGAGCATCAGAAAAAATCCAATTTACTGGGGTGAAAGGCATGCTATTCTCGCCTGAGACGGACTAACAGCCATGGTGTGAAAAAAATCCCATTAAAATTTCTCGCCTTCGACTGGAGTTAAACTCGTGTTTTCAACCCAGTATGGGGAGGAGAAAGATTTATGATCAGTGGTGTGCTGGAGCCAGTTGTTAAATTTTCAAGAATTTTGCGAGCTGGTTAGTAAACCGACAATGGCTATAAACTGTAGAGTGGCACGCACTTCAATCCCTAATGGCTAACAGCACTTGGGCGATAAGCTTGTATATGGTGACACGGAAAATCCAGCCCGGGGTGAACTTATTTCGGCACCCTCCTTTCCCCCACCTTAATATTTGCCGCCCGTGTTCAAAGAAAAATATGGCGCCCCGGAACATTGTAATCCCCCTGGTCAAATAATAAAATAACATTTTTTGTAATAATATTTTATCGATATTAGAACTTATAAATAATATTTACATTTTTATTTTATTTCCTTATCACGCTTTATTCATGCTACACATATTTGAACATGAAAAGGTAACATAAAATTAAGACAGCTCTGTGGAATAAATTTTTTCGAAATGTGATATGTATGTATTAAATGCTATCACTTAGTTTTTAAAAAAATCGTGAAAACAGATATTAAGAATAATTGTTATAAAAATATATAATAATAATAACCTTTATTTATAACTAAACATAATTACATGTATAAAGTTTAGTTCATGTGTTATTACATATTTATCTTATAAAATAAATTGAAATACAATGACTAGATATTAAATAAATTGAACTTTTCGGGCTTTCAGTTATGAAAAAAATTTTTATCACGTCGTGCATATCTAAACTTTCAGCTAAATCGTGTTCTGTCGAGACTAGTGCTAAATTACCCAATCTGTCTTGGGAGATTGTACTAAGAAGATCATTTTTAATTATTTTTAATTTGGAAAATTATCTTTCCCCGGTAGCTACACTCAATGCCAATGTAAGAAATATTCTTAGAGCAACCACTACGTTTGGAAAAGTGGTGCATAAATTGTTTTCAAAAATATACTCTAATTTTGTTGAATTTTGTTCTAGGGTTGAATTTGAAAGTGTCTGCAATTCTGCCCAGACACGATAAGAGGAAGTATATGATGAGAGCCTTGTCGATCAATTCGGCCATGGAAAGATTGTGCAAGGCTCAAGGGATAGAATTTTTTTCAGCTTGAACTGAACTTGTTAACAGCAGAAACTGCTTCTGCAGGGATCGGATACACTTAAATAGAAAGGGTGCAGAAATATTTGCTGTTGCTATCGAGGCAGTGTTAGGTGGGTCGGAAAACTGCTATTAGGGAGGATACAAATACTAATAGATTAACAGTAGCCACTGGCAGAGGTGAAAGTGATTCTTGCACTGCTTCTAGTGGAATGAGCAGAAGCCTGAAAAACAAGATGCAGGATATTTCAGAGACTGCTGGGAGTCATTGCGGTACAAGTAAACACATGGGTTGTTTTAGGGTAGCTAAGAATAGAAATAGGTGCATGTATACTTCCGTGTACACCAATACTAGGAATTTGTTAAATAAATTTGATGCATTTGAGGTATTGCTCAAAGCATCAAAGGCGGATATTGGGATATCAGAGACGTGGTGTCACACTGATATAAAGAATGCAGAACTGGAATTTGGAGAGTACAACGTCTACAAAAAAGATAGACAGGATAGAAAGGGAGGAGGGGTTATGCTATTAGTTAAGAAACACATAAAATCCAAGGAAGTGAAGCCAGTCGATATCGCGTGACAGTGCAGTGTCGAGTCAGTTTGGTGTGACGTGAGCATTGGAAGATCAAAATTTAGAGTAGGAGTGTGCTATACGCCTATTGACTCTGATGAGAATAATAAGAAACTGTACGGGGAAATAGAGTGGGCCAGTACATCAGAGAGTCGTATAATGGGGGATTTTAATTTCCCAGATATTGACTGGAATTTGTGGTTGGTCACTCACACATTAGCAAGGCTTTTGTGGATTTATTGAATGATTGTTTTCTACATCAGCATGCAGGGGAGGCAACTAGAGAGGAGTAATACTCTTGATTTGAATATCAGTAGTGATTCTTCATGCATTAAGAATCTGCAGATAAAGGAACCACTGGGTGGCAGTGTGCTGAAGTGGGATTTATTCAAAGAGGTAACTACCATCAGCGGTAAAGGGAAAGGTTATTGCTTTCGTAATGGCGACTACGACGGTCTGAGACTATTTAAATTCTATACAGTGGGGCTAACTGAAGCTGTTACCAACAGCAAATTCAAAATGGGAAGCATTCAAAGAACTTATCTTGGAAGCTATTAGGCTTTACATACCAACTAAGAAATATTGTTCAAGGTTTAGGCCTAAATGGAGGTCAGATGAATTAACGAGACATATGACAGAGAAGAAAAATGTATGGGATACATATAAATTAATAGTTGACATGAAGCCTATGATAGATATAAGCTGGTCTGTAACCAAGTCACAAAGAAGATTAGGCAGTCAAAGGCAGATTAAGAGAAATTCTTGGCAAGGTATTCAAAGAAAAACAGCAAAGAGTTCTTTATTAATGTAAACTCTAGAAGGAAGTGGATGAATCAGATTGTCCACTTGATATCGATGAGTCAACTGTTGATGATCCTGCTCAGGTAGCTAATAAACTAAATGAATATTTTGCATCAACATTCACACATGAGGAGTTATTCAGCGAGGTGAATGCCAGAGGTGTATTCAACTCTGGCAGTAAGCTAGAGAATCTTGTAATAACTGAGAGTAAAGTAGAAAAGAAATTGTTGAAGATAAATACAAGAAAGGCACCTGGGGTGGATGGGATCTATCCAGTTACATTAAAGGAAGTAAGCAAACCTTTAGCCATAATTATGAGAGCTTCCTTGGAATCAGGGGAAGTACCCACAGACTGGAGATGTGCAAATGCGACCCCAATTCACAAAGGAGGATCAAAGGCCGACAAGTAATGATAGACCTGTGAGTTTAACTTCTGTCCCAGGAAAATTAATGGAGGCACTGGTTAAAGAAGCATTGCAGGATCATCTAGACAAGACTTTAATTACAGCTCGGACACAGCATGGTTTTGTTAAGGGAAAGTCTGGCCTGACCAATTTGATTGGATACTATGATGCAGTCACAAAACAACTAGATGCAGGGAATAACGTTGATATTATATACTTGGATCTTAGAAAGGCTTTTGATATTGTTGCACATGGAAGACTGCTGCACAAATTGGAGCAGTGTGGCATTGGAGGCAAATTGCTGCTATGGACAAAGGGGTGGTTGAGGGCGAGAAAACAGAGATTGGTAATCAATGGACACTGCTCTTCGTGGACTAATGTTATTAGTGGAGCCCCTCAGGGCTCAGTGTTGGGTCCATTATTGTTTTCTGTATTTATAAATGATATTGATGATGGTATATCAAGCTTAATGTCCAAGTTTGCAGACGATACAAAGGTTGGCAGGGTTGTCAAGGACACTACTGACACTATGCTGCTGCAACAGGATCTGGAAAGGTTGAGCAGATGGGCTGAGAGGTGTCAAATGAAGTTTAACATTGACAAATGTAAAGTACTACACATGGGAAACAGCAACCCCAGAGCAACGTATCAACTCTGTGGTACTACACTGACAGTAGTAGTGAATGAAAGGGACCTGGGGAGTGGTTGTGTAGGCAGATATGAAGTTCTCTGAACAGTGCAGACGGGCTGCAAGAGTAGCTCATGGTGTATTGTCAATGATATATAGGAATTTTTCTAGCAGGGATAAGGAGGTGATTATTCCCTTGTATAAGGCAATGGTCAGGCCACACCTAGAGTACTGTATACAGACCTGGAGGCCTCATTTCAAGAAGGATGTAGAGCTGCTGGAACGAGTACAGGGAAGGGCAACAAGATTAGTGAATGGAACAAAGGAGTGCTCTTTTGAAGAAAGGCTTAAATTTTGCAAATTACAGTGTCTGGAGACTAGGCACCAGCGAGGTGATCTGATAGAGGTGTATAAAGCCATTAATGGTTTGAGTATGCTCAATGCTGATGGGATTCTTCCTCTTGCTCAGAATAAATACCTGAGAGGGCATAAATTAAAATTGATCAAAGACAGATGTAGGATAGACGTGCGGAAATTTGCCTTTAGCCAGTGGATAGTTGGTTGGTGGAACAGACTTCCATCCCTTGTTGTGGAAGTTGATAGCCTAAATAAATTTATGGCTCAGCTGGACAGGTATTTCGAACGAACGGAGGGGTGAAATGGGAGTGGTTTTTTTTTTTTTTTGGCTGATGCTGCATAAGCTTGCTTTCTTGCATCATATGCCTCTACTAATGCTAATGCTTCTGTTACTCTCAAATCTAGTTTTAAAATATTTTTAAGTACTTTTAATTCGTCGGTCATGTCAATGGCATCGATATCCTTTTCATTCTTGATATCGTCTGTTAATTTATTTTGCAAATCTTTACAACATTCTAGAATTTCTTGATCGGTTACCTGCTGTAAATTATGTATGTCATATAAAAAATTGAAATCATCACTATGTGTTCTTCATAAATCAAATCTGTGTTTAAGAGAATTTATTGTTGTGCCTAGTATTGAAAAATAAAAATTAATTTTAAAATTTAACTGTGCATCGTTTATGGCTTTGTCTGGATTTTCATAATCAAATGGTTCAAATTCAATTTTCTTTTTACGTCTACGTATAAAGAGGGACATCAGGAAATTTAGTTTCGGTTTCCAATATTTCGGCTAACTGTTTTGATTCATTTAAAAACTCTAAAAATCCACTATTAGATCGTTTACTTTGTTAGTAATTAGATAAATTATTTAATTGATCAAGGCAAGAATTTAAATTCAGTTTTGGATTTTGCATTGCATTACTTATTTCATTCACATTATTTAATATTTCGAACTAAATTACTATAGAACATATAAATTTAAATGATTTTAATTTCGAGGCTAAACATTTACACTGGTGTGATCATTATTCTTTATTCTTATCTTCCATTATTTCTAAAAGGGCATTATAAATTTCGCCAATTTCTTGTCTTAATGGCCTTATTGCACCTATACGACTGGTTACTGGTTTTTAAAGTAATTTCGAAATGTTTTTTTCCAAAACGTCCCCAACGTTGCGTTGACGAAGAAAAAAATAAAACAATTCTTGAACTGAAATTAAAAAAAACAAAAAAAAACTAATGTTTCGAAATTAATTTTGGCAGCATCATTAACCACCAATTTGAGACCTATGTGCAGTGCAGGATACAAAAAAATCACGGCGGTTGATATTTAAAATATTTCTTTGCAAACCCTTATGTTTGCCCCTCATGTTAGCTCCGTTGTCATATATATAATATATATATATTAAGGCCTAATTCATCATATATAATATATATATTAAGGCCTAATTCATTAAACTTGTTTAAAATAAATTATCTTAACCCTTCTCCCTTCGAATTAAAAGATAATTTATAATAAACTTCATGCTGATAATATTTATTACCTGTATTTTTTTAATATTCTTATGTAATATTAAATAAATACACTGCACTTTAAAATAAAACTGTTAAATTTCAGTTCATTACCTATGTAAACGATACTCGCTATAACGTAACTGACAAAAGTTTTAGTTTGTGGCGACTAGGTACGAACGAGTCATAGAGTAGTACTTTCTACTCTGTGGAACGAGTAATCCCCCAAAATTTGATCCAATTGTCTCAGCGAACGCATCCATATCGTTAAACGAGGAAATACTTATAAGGGGCTCTCAACAACTATTAATATAAGAATGAAGAATCAAAAAAGTTATAGGTTCACTATGTAATCATTTTTAAAAAGTTAATTGTGAGAAGAATTTCTTTATTTGTATTTTCTTTATTCAAATTATGCTTAGATTCTACATCATTCGGTCGCTCTTGGATTTGGCCGCCCGTGTTCGTCGCACCCTCGAACACAGGGTTCCCGCAGTCCTCCGTCTATGGGCTGTATTAACAGCAATGTTGGCCCTACAAGGTTGCTAATTCATTGCCAAATCTGTGTGTTTCTCCATTGGAGTAGCGTATTTTTTTTTTTTTTTTTATTTAAAGTGAATACAAGAGGCAATGGGTAGTGAAGTGCTTTCACAAAATGAGATCGACACTGAGTAGCAAGCTTGTTTGGTTTGGCGTTACACAGGTATTTTGCCCTGCCTTTACAATAACGTTTTACAGCCCATAGCATAAAACTTATTTCGTTGAGCTGTTAAAACATACTCCATTAATTTTCTCACATATATTGTAGACATTCTCATCACTGAGTTATCGGGCCGTTCTCTTCGGTACTTACTTCCCCACTGATGGAGCCTTAAAAAGGGCTGACTTGTAGAATTCGTCAGTAGCATTAGCATTAGTAGAGGCATATGACGCAAGAGAGCAAGCTTATGCAGCATCAACCAAAAAAAAAAAAAAAAACAACTTCCACTTCACCCCTCCGTTCGTTCAAAATACCTGTCCAGCTGAGCCTTAAATTTATTTAGGCTATCAACTTCCACAAAAAGGGATGTTAAGTCTGTTCCACCAACCAACTGCCCGCTGGCTAAAGGCAAATTTCCGCACATCTATACTACATCTATCTTTCCTCAATTTAAATGTATGCCCTCTCAGGTGATTATTCTGAGTAAGAGGAAGAATCCCATCAGCATTGAGCATGTTCAAACCATTCAAGGTTTTTATACACCTCTATCAGATCATCTCGCCGGTGCCTAGTCTCCAGACACTGTAATTTGCAAAATTTAAGCCTTTCTTCGTAAGAGCAATCCTTTGTTCCATTCACTAATCTTGTTGCCCTTCTCTGTACTCGTTCCAGCAACTCTACATCCTTCTTGAAATGAGACCCCCAAACTTGTATACAGTACTCAAGGTGTGGCCTGACCATTGCCTTATACAAGGGAATAATCACCTCCCTGCTAGAAATAATCTCCCTCACCATGCTAGACAAATTCCTGTATATCATTGACAAGACACCATGAGCTACTCTTGCAACCCGTCTGCACTGCTCAGAGAATTTCATATCTCCCTGCACAATTATCCCCAGGTCCTTTTCATTCTATACCACTGTCAGTCCTCAGTCTTCACCCCTGCTCTAACTGAATATGCATTTTATTCTATTTTATTTTTTATTTTATTATAATTATTATTTTTATTTATTTATTATTTTTTTTATTTATTTTTTTTATTTATTTTATTTAATTTATTTTTTTTATTTATTTTTTTATTTTTATTTTATTTTTTTATTTATTTATTATTATTTTTTTTATTTTTTTATTTTATTTTATTTATTTATTTTTTTTTATTTTTATTTTATTTATTATTATTTTTTTTTTAATTTATTTTTTTTATTTATTTATTTTTTATTTATTTTTTTTTTTTTTAGGCCCTTGCCATTGAAATCTTAGGAAATTAGGTGGCAGGGCCTACCGGAGTAATTACTTCTAATGTTATCCCTCTATGCCTGACCTGCCACCTCGGGGTTAAGTGTGGGCAACGGGGGGTCCCACTAGGGGCCCAACGGCTAAAAGGTCAGAGGAACTACACTACACAACATAAACATGTACCTTACACTTTTTAAAATCTCTGGCCTTCACAGTGTTCTGTGTTTCACAAACAGAGTACACAACACGGAGATGGGGGAAACCCCTTGGGCCGTTAGACAATGAACACTTTACACTTATGTCAGTGTAGTATAACAGAGTTGATATGTTGCTCTAGGTTGCTGTTTCCCATATGCAGTACTTTACATTTCACAGTGTTAAACTTAATTTACCACCTCTCAGCGCATCTGCTCAACCTTCCAGATCCTGTTGCAGCAGCATAGCGTCAGTAGTGTCCTTAACAACCCTGACAACCTTTGTATCGTCTGCAAAGTTGGACATTAAGCTTGATATACCATCAACAATATTATTTATAAATACAGAAAACAATAATACACCTCCCTTGGCGCCTCCGTAGCCAGATGGAAAGGAGCAGCAGTGCGTAGCAGAGGCTTCCTGATTAGACCGGGGTTCGAGCCCGTCACCACCAAATATGGAGGATGCGGAAAGGTCAGGGAATGACCACTGCATATCGCGGAGTAATATGGCCTTAGTTGCTAATGCTCCTAAAAACCAAATAACAAACATAATAGACCCAACACTGAACCCTGAGGGACTCCTCTAATAAGATTAGTCCACGATGAGCAGTGTCCATTGATTACCAATCTGTCTTCTCCCCCAAGCCACCCCTTTATCCAAAGCAGCAATTTGCCTCCAATGCCACACTGCTCCAATTTGTGCAACAGTATCAAAAGCCTTTCTAAGATCCAAATGTATAATATCAAAGTTATTCACAGCATCTAGTTCTTTTGTGACTGCATCATAGTATCCAATCAAATTGGTAAGGTACGACTTCCCCTTAACAAAACCATTCTGTGTCCTAGCTATAAATGAAGTCTTGTCTAGATGATCCTGCAGTTCTTTAACCAGTGCCTCCATTAATTTTCCTGGAACAGAAGTTAAACTCACAGGTCTATAATTACTTTTGTCAGTCTTTGATCCTCCTTTGCGAATTGGGGTCACATTTGCACATCTCTAGTCTATGGGTGTCTCCCCTGAGGCCAAGGAAGCTGTCATAATTATGGCTAAGGGTTTGCTTACTTCATTTTCTGCCTCCTTTAATATAACTGGATAGATCCCATCCACCCCAGATGCCTTTCTTGTGTTTACCTTCAACAATTTCTCCTCCACTTTACTCTTAGCTATTACAAGATTATCTATCTTACCGCCAGAGTTGAATACTCCTCTGGCATTCCCCTCGCTGAATAACTCAACATGTATGAATGTCGATGCAACATATTGATTTAGTTTGTTAGCTACCTGAGCAGGATCATCAACAGTTCAACCATCGATATCAAGTGGGCCGATCTGATTCATCCCCTTCGTTCTTGAGTTTACATAAGTAAAGAATTCTTTGCTTCCCTTGCCAAAGATTTCTCGTAATCTGCCTTCGTCTGCCTAACCTCCTTTGTAACTTTGTTACTGATCAACTTATATCTATCATAGGCTTCTGTGTTACGTGTTAATTTATGTGTATTCCATGCATTTTTCTTCTCTACCATACGTCTCATTAGTTCATCTGACATCCATTTAGGCCTAAACCTTGAACAATATTTCTTAGTTGGTATGTAAAGCCTAGTAGCTTTCAAGATAAGTTCTTTGAATGCGTCCCATTTTGAATTTGCTGTTGGTAACATCATCAGTTGGTCCCACTGTATAGAATTTAAATACTGTCTCAGTCCATCGTAGTCGCCTTTACGAAAGCAATAACCCTTGCCTTTACCCCTAATGGTAGTTACCTCTTTGAGTAAATCGCACACACTGTGATCACTTCCACCTAGTGGTTCATTTACCTGCAGATTCTTAATGCATGAAAAATCACTACTGATAATCAAATCAAGAGTATTACTCCCTCTAGTTGCCTCCCGAATATGCTGATGTAGAAAACAATCATCCAATAAATCCATAAAAGCCTTGCTAGTGTGCAAGTGAAACCCACAAATTCCAGTCAATATCTGGGAAATTCAACACCCCCATTATAAGACTCTCTGATTTGCTGGCCCACTCTATTTCCCTGTACAGTTTCTTATTATACTCATCAGAGTCATTAGGCACACTCCTATTCTCAATTTTGATCTCCCAATGCTTACGCCACACCAAACTGACTCGACACTGTACTGTCCAGCGATGTGGACTGGCTTCACTTCCTTGCATTTTATTTGTTTCTTAACTAAAAGTATAACCCCTTAACTAATAGTAATATAGTACACCTGAAAGAGCAAGCTGGCTTTAGGACAGGATTCTCAACTATGGATCATCTTCACGTAATATCACAGCTAATGGAGAGAGCAAATGAATATAAAACACCATTATGCCTGGCATTTGCGGATTATGAAAAGGCATTTGACTACATACAGCATAAGGCAATGTTTCGGGCACTGGAAAGACAAGGCATAGATACCCCATATATTATGATTTTGAGGAAAATATATGAGAGTGCTACCTCCTTTATTAGACTAGACAAAGACAGTAGGAAATTTAAAATCGAGAAAGGAGTTCGACAGGGAGACACAATATCTCCGAAGCTGTTTACTGCTGCCCTTGAGGAAGCTTTCAGAAGATTAGACTGGTCGCAGAAAGGAGTCAATGTGAACGGAGAGTACCTTAACCATTTACGATTTGCAGATGGCATTGTGGTCATAAGCCACAATTCCAAAGAATTAAAGGAAAATCTTAATCAGTTATGCACAGTTAGTAAGGATTTTGGACTAAAGATGGATATGGCTAAAACAAAAGTAATGATGAACAAGTAAGCCACAGAAAGGGAAATAATGATTGAAGGAGCAGTAATTGAAAAGGTGGAGTCATATACAAATTATTAGTGTAATATTGATAAATGGCTAGAAGTCAAGAGAAGAATAAATTTTGGATGGATAGCATTCAGGAAATAAAGGCACATACTGAAGAGCAATATCCCAGTTTGTCTGAAACGTAAAACAATGAACCAATGTATACTGACTTATGGAAGTGAAACCTGGGCACTCACCAAAAGAATGGAAGAGGCTGAGAACTACACAGCAAAGAATGGAACGAATTATATTGGGAATCAAACTGATTAGGCAGCAAACTCAAGTAAAGGACAAACTCAAGTAAAGCACATAGATTAGGCAGCAAACTCAAGTAAAGGACATTCTTATCAAAACTAAAGAACTAAAATGGTCTTGGGCAGGACACATAGCTCGAAGACATGATGACAGATGGACTAAGAAAATAACAGAATGGCACCCAGGAGGAGCTAGAAGAAAACCTGGAAGACAACAATGGAGTTGGATAGATGAAATTCATGAGTTTGTGGGTAGTAAATGGATGGCCAGTGCTCAAAACAGAAGGAACTGGAAAGTTGCTGGAGAGGCCTTCACCTGCAGTGGCTGATGATGATGATGGGTATAACCCCTCCTCCCTTCCTATCCTTTCTATAGACGTTGTGCTCCCCAAATTCCAGTTCTGCATTCCTTATATCTGCGTGACACCACGTCTCTGATATCCCAACAATATCTGCCTTTGATGCTTTGAGCAATACCTCAAATTCATCAAATTTATTTACCAAACTACTAGCATTGGTGTACATGCAAGTATACATGCACCTGTTCCTATTCTTAGCTACCCTAACCGAACCCGTGTGTTTACTTGTACCGCAATAACTCCCAGCAGTCTCTGAAATATCCTGTATCTTGTTTTCCAGGCTTCTGCTCATTCCAGTAGAAGCAGTGCAAGAATCACTTTCCTATCTGCCAGTTGCTACTATTAATCTATTAGTCCTTGTATCCCCCCAAGCTAGCAGTTTTCCGACCCACCTAACACTCCTTGATAGCATCAGCAAATATTCTTGCATCCTTTCTATTTAAGTGTATCCCATCCCTGTGGAAGCAGTCTCTCCTCTTAACAAGTTTTTTTTTTTTTAATGAAGACCCCAAACACGAAAGGTATCAAAACCTATAGTACTTAGTATCATGCATGGGTTGAAGGAGAAGTATGGGGGAAGGGGGATGCCGGAAACTTTGCTCTAGAGACTAAACATGGGTTTTGCCACTTCAAGCCTCCAATAAGCAAAGTTGTGGTGTTCCACCGGTTGATGAAAGTCATCTACCACCTATAAAATCCAGGCTGAAAAAAATTCTACCCCTTGAGCCTTGCACAATCTTTCCAGGGCCGAATCGATCGACAAAGCCCTCATCATATACTCTCTCCTATCGTGTCTTGGCAGAATTGCAGACACTTTCAAATTCAACCCTAATTCACGGCTTTTTTACAACAGTGACCTGTACTTGTTAAGTAATTCTGCCGGTCTCCTACTTTTTATATCATTAATGCCAACGTATACAACTATATCACCTTTTGTGCCCTTAAATTATGATATCCGCTCTACAACGTCATCAACCTTTGCCCCTGGCAGACATACCCTGGTCCCGTTCCACCTATCCTTTTTACAAAGCATGTTCCCCGTTTTCCTGACAATAGCCACCAACAACTATTAGTTCCTGTGGGACCAGCGCATTCTGCCTTGAGGGTTGCCGCTGTGTTGCGTTATGACCAAGTGCAAGCTCTGGTGTTGATGTGGGAAGCTGAGAGCTTGATTGGCCCCTTAATTTAGATTCTTTGAGGCCATCCACCCTGTCCTTCAAGCTCTCATTTAGGCCCATAACAACGCTGAGTTGTCGCCTGATTTCGTTACACTCCTTGCATCGAGCACATACAAAGACATCCCCCATGGCAATATGTCCCGTACTCGATTGCTCCACAAACATCATGCAAGCAGCGCATTTTAAAACGCCGTGATTCAGAGGGCAACTGTCTCCCTCAGTTCTCCTCTGAGCCACAGCACTCCCATTATCTTGAGCCTTTTGCTTTGCGGCTCTGCTCTGAGTCATGATTTCGATTTAATTTCAGTAGGGAGCCATAAGCTTAGATTTTGAGGTTTATGTAGTTTGAAATGTGGCTTGCTTTTCTTTTCACTTGTTCTCTTTACTTCTAAGAGCAGTACACTTCTATATTGGATCACTGCTTTTTATTTAAAAAGCAGTGATCCTGGTGAACTGGCGGCGCAATAGGAAATCGATGCATTCATTAGCAAATTTAGTCTACTCTGCTATATTTGAAATGAGGCTGTCCTGCTTGTACAGTAATGTGAATATTCACGCACCAAATGAATTCTGTTTCCATCCTGGACGCTCGACTGAGAATGCTCTCTCTAAACTTATTGAACCAACCACAAATACGATCTCAAAGTATTTCCTGATAATCGCTGTCAACTTCGATGAGGCTTTTGGTCAGCTCTGGTGGCCAAGCATCCTGAGCCACCTCCGTCAGGTTCACACCACTGACTTCTGGAAGTGAGGCCCCTCTATTGAAGACAAGGACAGAGTTTTTTGCTTTCCAAAATTTTGCCATACAGGTTTTCAAAAGACAAGTCCTGTGCAAATTGAACAAGTACAATCCTAATAAAGCTACCATGTAGGCAGTCAAGGCAATTGCCTCTGGGCCCTTTAGGGGCCGGCGTCTTTGACTGTCTCCTGTTTTTGCAATTTTCATTAAGTAGGGGCCCGAACATGTTCTTTGCCTTCCGGCCCGAAAAAGGGTAGCTACGCTACTGCCTCCTGTGAAACTTGTAGAAATGTAGTAAAGAAATGTAAAAATGTGTAGAAATGTAGTCGAAAGTATGGGCTAAATGGTCCACAGGACATTGGAACGGAGATTTTGCAGTCGGGGTAAGCATAATATGTGTGGTACTGTTCCAATTAGTGGTGGGTAGCTTACCCTGTGAAACTACACAAATTCAGCTAGCGTTCACAGTGAAGTGATGCTCTTGTGTGAGGACAATGTGGAATAAGATTATCCTTACAATTCCCTGTGATGCACTGGATACTTCCATGGCACATTCCAATTTTTCATGAGTGAAACGGATGCGTGTTGAATGTCTCTTCGGTTGTGGCAAGAAAAAAACATGGCGGAAGAAAGGTGAAATGATTCAAGGGTGCTAGTGCAAGGACTTTCTCACTAGCTATTTTTAAATTCACATGAGCTGTAGGCTTTCAAAACCCTATAATGGAGCAGGCATATGATGTGCGGAACTTCACTATGTTATATGAACAGTAGAGTTTCAAAACCCTATAATGGAGCGGGCACAAAAAATGCAGAAGTTCAATATGTTGTAATGGAACAATTGTAGTTATCTGCCAGTATGTAAATAGTGGCAGGAAAGCTGGCTGGGATTGCCTAGTACAATATATAAAAGTGTGCATGCATCGAAGACTACCTGAGTAACCAGCAAGTTACTTGTTGTTGTTTGTTATTTGGTTTTTAGGAGCATTAGCAACTAAGGCCATATTGCTCCGGGGATATGCGGTGGTCATTCCCTGACCTTTCCACATCCTCCGTATTTGGTGGTCACGGGCTCGAACCCCGGTCTAATCAATAAGCGTGTGCTACGCACTGCTGCTCCTGCCCACCTGGCTACTGAGGCGCCTAGCAAGTTACTCTAACAAACGCCTATCGTCGAGAATCCCGCATTGTTTACGAAGGCTGTCCACAGGGCTCTGTCTTTGACCTGTTCTTCTAGAACATGATAATGGACAGGTTTCTCAATCTTGACTTGGAGAATCCCACAGCCCAGGCCTTCACAGGTGACCTTATCATCACCATCGAGCCCTCGTGGGTATCACGGTTGGTAGGATGCTGTCCTCCCCACACCGGGTGGAAAAGACCTGAGTTCGAATACCATCGAATGACGGAAGGAATTTTTATAGGTTTTTGTTCACAACGCGGCTGAGTTAGTCAGTCTCGGGCGAGGGTAGTATGGTTTTTTCTCCCGGAAACATTTTCGTCCAGCAAAACGAAAACCACCTCGGAACACACGCAATTTACAGACAATATACGGGGAGAAACATAGCCTTAGTTGCCGATGCACCTAAAACCCAACCAACAATTACTACATCACTGCCTTGTGAATTCCAGGGCAGCGTTAGAAACAACCGGGATCCAAACTATGCAGATTCTTGAGGAATGGTCTAATATGCACAAACTCCCTATCTCCCTGAAGAACACCTAAAACCACCAAGCCTCAACATATTAAGATAGCAGACGGAACAATCAAACAGAAATAAAGTACCTTGGAGTTATCCTGGATATGCAGCCATGGTTATAAGGATCAACAGATGACTGGGGCTTAAAACGTAGCACTCTTGCCCTACTATACAGGGCCATTTTTCTACCCATCATAACATACTGTGCCAGAAGCTGGTATTTGCAAATCATTCCGACAAATAATCAATGGAATCTCATCACTCTACAACGCAGTATCCTCCTAGCTACTACATGTGCTTCCTCCACAACTAGAAATTCTGCCCATCAGGTCCCGGCAGGGATTCTCTCCTTGGATCTAGAGGTCATTAGAATGGGTCTGCATCCATCCTTGACATCATTATTGATCCAGCCAAAAATGTCAAGCAGGAACAAGAATGAATAGCAAACCAATTAATTCTAATCTAGCAAAACTATACTATACCAAGGAATTCTTATCAAATGTATCCCAGCTGGCTCCATGCACTGTATTCCTTGTTATGGGCCATGATTAAATCAACGGCAAACTCGTCTCAATTAGTATAGCACAGGATCCTCACTGCCTCTGCAGGCTCAATAAAACTTGGAAGCACGTCTTCTACGACTGGTCTGCATGGGTAGCACAGTTGGTAGAATCGCTGTCGTCCTCACACAAGGTGGAAAAGACCTTAGTATTAGTTCCGTAGATGACGTGAGGAATTTTTATGCCCCTTTTTCATAACGTGGGTGAGTTACTCGGTCTGAGGCGAGGGCAGCATGGTTCTTTCTCCAGGAAACTCTGGTTTTTAGTCCAGAAAACAGAATACATACAATTTAGAGACAATATACATGGAGCAATGCCTAGCCGGGTGGGTAAAGTGCCTGCCTCGCAACCCAAAAAAAAAAAAAAAAATCAAATTACTATATTAGGGTTACCCGTAAATGAAATTACATTAACCCGTATTCGTGTCTGTAAATTGCGTGTGTTCTCTGGTCGATTTGCCTGTTTTGCTGGACGAAAAAACCTCAGTTTCTGAGGGAAAAAACCTTGCTATCTACGCCTGAGACCGACTAACTCAGCCACGGAGTGAAAAAAGCCCACTAAAGTTCCTCCCGTCATCGACGGGATTCGAATCCGGGCCTTTTCCACCCGGTGTGGGGAGGACGGTGGCGGTACCACTGTGCTACCCACGCAGACCTCGCAACCCAAAAGTGTAAGTGTAAGTGTGTTTAGGGTCAAACGGCACAAGGGGTTCCCCCCATCTCCGCGTAGTTTACATTGTGGGTGAACCAGTTGACTGGAAAAGCCAGAGATTTAAAAGTGTATGGACTTTGTATATGTGTGACCTTGTACCGTTGTTCATCTTGTCATTTAGCCGCTGGGCCCCTATTGAGGCCCAACGTTGCCCCACTTACGCCCCGTGGAGGCAGACCAGGAACCCAGTAGTCTGTTTCACTCTGGCAGGTCCTGCCACTTAATTTCCTGAGATTTCGGCGGCTAGGACCTTAAAAAAAAAAAAAAATAAATAAATAAATAAAAAAATAAAAAAATAAAAAAAGAAAGACAGAAAAGCGTCGACGTAGGGGTAGAATCGCTTAGTTTTGCTAGGCCAAGTTATAGGCGTAAGGTAATTTAGATATGTTAAGTTTTTGGGTAGGCCTTTCGCTAGCGTATAGATAGAGAGGGGGGAGGCAGAAGGCTGGGGGGAGAAAGACAGAAATATGGGGCCAATAGAGTAGGTAGCCCCAGTTTTCAGTGGGACATGCCCATGTCCCACTGAAAACTGGGGTAGAGTAGAAGATATAGGGTGGAGAGGAGAGGAGGAGGACGAAAATGTACCCCCCTCCCCCCCAAGGAAGTAGGTTTAAAGGTGAAGGGGGCTAGAGTACCCTCTTCAGATCGCCATATGGTTATTGGCAGCTATTGTTTCAAGTTTCTTTACTCATGGGGCAAGCTCCGTCCTTGTGCTTGTGTCACTCATCTTTAGTTGCAGCCTTTACATTGTGCTGGCTGGTGTCTCAATAGTGGTACTTGATGTCAGTCATTGTAGATGGTGATTAATGTCCTTCTCCTGATGAAGAGCTTGTGCGAACTGGGATAATGCTCTATATTCATCCTCAGTATCTATGAAATGGGATTCCAATCCTTTTGGTAGGTATCTTATTTTTGTTATAAGTACCCCTCTGAGGTCTTCATATTGTGGGCACTCGTACACTATGTGATTCCAGCTTTCTGTCTCCCCGCACGTACAGTTTGGGTCCTCAGTGAGTCCGAATCCGTGCAGCTTCTCATTGTAGGGTCCGTGTCCTGTTATTAGAGATGTCAAATGGTACCCAAAAGTCGCGGGTTCGAATCAGAGTAGTGCAAAAACCTTGGGAGGTGCATTATGGCCACAGAAGCCGATGCGCCAACAACTAACAAAAAAAAAAAAAAAAAAAAAACATGGAGCAATATGACCTTCGTTGCTGATGCTTCTAAAATTCTACAACTAGTCGCTCTATGGAGACAAAATAAATCTACTTCTCCAGACTGCAGCAAATACTGCGAAGTTATGAACACCGCCTAGTTAATGATGAGGAGTAATATCGTGCCTCCTTTCAGTATGCTCAAAACCTATTTGCCAAAAGGAAACTTCTGCAGATACAAGACCGTTAAAACGCCGAACCTCCATTACAAAAGAAACCGCTCACTTAAAATTATATACTTCGAGTAATTAGCATTCTTTTTCCTTTTTCAGGATGAGACTAATCGGACTATATTCTTACTCTTAAACAAGACAAAACCTGGACACTTACCTTCATGTACTCTTACCTCTACATTCATGTCCATGGACTGTGACCTTCCATATCTGTCATGGAGTGCTCCTGCTGACCTGGCTATTGCTGGGTAGGAATTCTGTTGCCAGCAACCTCTTACCATTCATGCCACTAGCGTTCTATGCAGTAAATTTGCTGTGTGACTTTCATCCCAATTACTGGAAGTTATCCCATTCTTTTTTTTTTTATTATAATTATTAACTTGGTCTCCATCCAGAAAGCTCAGGCGATCCTGGTAGCCAGAAAAACAACAGAACCCGACACAAATCTACATAAACCACACACTATATACATACACTCTTGGCATTTACAGAGTACTGTTTGTTTTCCTCACAAGAGTACTATTGGCGCAGTTGTGGTGAAACCATCGGTGGCGTCTCACCCCAAACACTGTGTACGCTATGTACAATAATGTTTTAGTTCCCATAAAACGAAGCCTTTGACCTAAATTCTTTGAAAATTCCATTACCTTAAACCCAGAGTTTCCCAAACTGGGGCATGACCAAAAGGTTGGAGTCGCAAGCATCTTAGAAGGGCTTGTGGGGATCGCAGCTGGATACGGTTGAATGTGTAATGTATAAAAAAATCACCTTCGTCCATAGTAAAAATGAGGGCTAAATCTCAGATTACTAACACTCGCATCATTGACCAATTCACAAAACACAAGCCCCTTTCCTCTTTCATGCTAGTTATGCTATTATGGCTTGTTTCAATTTTTGTCATTATGTTGGTAGGTGTAGTCTTCGTAAAAAAAATTAAGGTTAATGAAGTTTTATTTGATGTCTGTTCATTAGTTAACTGTATTTATATTCCCATAAAATATGTGTTTTATTTATTGCCCAATTTTAATCTCAAAATATAATCATTAGAAGGCGCGGTATCACAAAGTTTGAGAACTTCTGCCCTAAATGTTATATTATAAAATATTCAAGATATAAAAAGAGAAGTTAATTTCGTTCTCAGATTCTGTTTGATTGTGAGCGCGTGCTCACAATCAAACAGATGTAGAAACAGATAAACAAATAGCAGTTTTGTTTTTCGTTTTTTTTTTTTTTTTTTTTCTTGTTGATTCTTATTAATGGGGTTGGCATTCATTCTTTTGAAAATGAAATTTGAGTAAACTGCCAGTATACCAAGATGTGCCGTATTAACCATTCCCACAGAGAAGAGCCTTGCCTCTTTCTTATCAATGTTTACCACTATTTCCCGTGTACGAAGCTGTGGAAACTCTTTCACTGCAAACTACATAACTCTAGAGCACGACACCACATCCGTTCCGGAACGGAACTAGGCTCTAACATTATTATTGTTAAATTGAAGTAGTGAACATATGCTCACTTGGAATTTTTTCTGTTTTGCATACCTGTAACCAGCGTAATATTGCTTTAACAATATGTTCATGAAATAACTTTCTGAAAAGAGGATGGTAATTTACAAAATCGATAAAATGGGACCAGAACGGTTACAATGTATAGCTGCAACATTTTCTCTGTGGTTAGGATGTATACAAGTTATAGTTCTGGGATTCAACGTAGATGTGCACTTTCCCATTTTATTCTCTGGTGATAAAAATAGTTATTTTGGTTTCTCCGTAGCTCTGCACACGAATCGAGAAGGGCCGCTGTAAGTATATACTATTTATTTCCCTTTATTATTAACGCATTAGATTAATTAGATGGAGAGGGACGTAGTACTATTACGAGCGCAACAAGCAGGAAACAAAGGGCTACTGTAATCCCTTGGTCGATTTGGGCTAAAAAAAAATATTACATTTGAATTGTATTGAGGCTTTCTGAACTGAGTCGGTTTATTAATAAAATTACAAAACTTACTGAGGATCAACCTCGATTATTAAGTTCGATATGATATTATTATTATTATTATCAGCCATATGGTGCAAGGAAGCCTGAGGCTTATGCTGCACCAGCCAAAAAAAAAAAAAAAAAAAATCCCGAGTTACCCTGAGAGAGAGAGAGAGAGAGAGAGAGAGAGAGAGAGAGAGAGAGAGAGAGAGAGAGAGAAGGGAATCATCAAGAAAGAGAAGAATGATGATATCCATAGCCTCGGTAGCCGGGTGGGCAGGAGCAGCAGTGCGTAGCACACGCTTCTTGATTAGACCGGCGTTCGAGCCCGTGACCTCCAAATACGGAGGTTGCGAAAAAGTCAGGGAATGACCACCGCATATACCCGGAGCAATATGGCCTTAGTTGCTAATGCTCCTAAAAACCAAATAATAACAACGACAGACAACAACAGGACCCTGGGTGTGCCAAGCCCATACTCACCAGATGTGAGCCCATGGGGTTATGATATTAAGTTTCGTTTATAATTTCAGTATTCATGCCATTGATATTTAAAGTGATGGAAAAACAAAACAACAACAAAAAAAGTTCTTGTTTATATTCCGTGGGGGGGGGGGGAGGTATACAATGAATGCAATCATTGACTGCATCTAGCAGTTATATGAGATTGAACGATGTCCACCCAAACGTAGTAGTAATAGAGGCATATGATACAAGAAAGCAAGCGTATGAACTTATGTAGAATCAGCCAAAAAAAAAAATAATAAATAAATAATTTCACACAACCATTCCCTCTAAAAGTTTGTCCAGTTCCTCCTTGAATTTATTTAAGCTATCAACTTCCACAACGACAGATGGAAGTTTGTTCTAGCAATTAACCACCGCTGGCTAAAGGCAAATTTTCTGCACATCTGTTCTACACTTGTCTTTCCTCAATTTGAATTTATGCTCCCTCAGGTTCGTAATCTGAAGAAGCGGAAGAATCCCATCAGAGATCAGCCTGCTCTACCCATTAAAGACCTTATAACCTCAATCAGATCGCCTCGCAAGTGCCTAGTCTCCAGCCGCTGCAATTTGCAAAACTTAAGCCTTTCTTGGTAAGAGGACTCCTTCCTAAAATGAGGCCTCCAGACCTGGATGCAGTACTCAAGGCATAGCCTAACAATTTCCTTATATAAAGGGATAATCGCCTCGTTTTCCTTACTAGAAAAATTCCTGTATATCATTGACAATACTCCATGACCTGTTCAGGCAGGCTGTCTACATTGCTCAGAAAACTTCATATCTGACTGCACAATCACTCCCAGGTCTTTTTCATTTTCTGCTACCCTAAGTGTAGTACCTCACAGTTGGTACATTCCTCTAGGGTCACCTCTACCCATATGCAGTACTTTGCATTTGTATTGTTAAACTTCAATTGCCACTTCTCAGCCCATCTGCCCAAATTTTCTAGATCCTGTTACAGTAGCACTCTGCCATTACTGTCATTAACAACCCTGCCAACCTTTGTATGATCTGCAAAACTTCGACACTAAGCCTGATATCTTCAACAGTATCATTGATAAATAAACAAAACAACAATGGACCCAACACCGAACCCTGTGGGACTCCACTAATCACATTAGTCCACGACGAGCGGCGTCCATTGATTACCACTCTCTGTCTTCTGCCACTCAACCACCCTTTTATCCATTGCAGCAACTTACCCTTAATACCCTACTGCTCTAATTTGTACAGTAATCTTTCATGCGCAACAGTGTCAAAAGCTTTCCCGAAATCCAAGTACTGTATATGATATCAAAATTATTTTTTGAGTCTAGTCTCTTTGTAACCACATCATAGAATCCAATGATATTTGTCAGACAAGACTTTCCCTTAACAAACCCATGCTGTGTCTGAATTATTGCTGCAGTCTTGTCTAGATGATCCTGCAATGCATCTTTAACCAGTGACTCCATTATTTATACCCGGAACAGAAGTTATGCTAACAGGGTTATAATTACTCGTGTCACCCTTAGATCCTCTTTGTGAATTGGGGATGCATTTACACATCTCCAGTCCGTGGAGACCTCCCTTGAGTCCAACGATGCTCTCATAATTATGGCTAAGGGTTTGATTACTTCCTTTGCCGTCTCCTTTAATATAACTGGATTGATCCCATCTATCCCAGGTACCTTTTTTGTGTTTAATTTCAACAATTTCTCCTCCCCTTTGATCTCAGTTATTGCAAATTCATTAAGCACCCTGTTACAATGCGTATATGCATTATTGCGCTCTCGCGCCTGATAACGCGCCTTCGTCAGGCATAATTTCGAATAGTAGTATCCCAAAAATGTATTCGCCGCTAGTGAGAACTGCAAGAAATACGCAAAAAAAAAAAAAAATAATAAATAAATAAATAACTGTATATAATTAGGAATACATTTTTATTCCTATGCAAAATCAGTTATGGAGTTTACGCAAAAACTGAATGAAAGTCCACAAAAATTGATTGATGAAGAACTTTAACGACCTCAAGGTCTTATAGGAAGAATTTCTAAAAAAAAAAAAAAAAAAAAAGAAAATTATCGATTTAATTTTTTTTTTTTTTTTCAATTTTAATTTAATGGCAATTGCTTGTTTGATTTTTTTTGTCTATTGTTATGGAACTGCGGACACACGTATTATCACTATGCACATTAGTTTTTTCTGCTTATTTCTTAATAAATTTGTAATTTTAATTTTTTTAAAATCTTATAAATGGAAAATGTTGAATTAAGTTAAAACTTATCACAGATATGTAGATATCGAATTTCAATTAACAATTCATAATACTACATAAGAGAAATTTGAAAACCAGCGAAAAGGTTGATTGTAGGTTTCACCTATATCACGCCAGAAGATTGAGGAACTGAAAATTTCAGGTGAACTCCGAGAAATATTCATAACCGGACAGAATTTTATTATTATAGGATTCCACCCCATGACCGGTACTGGTACCAAGTGCACAGGGTCGCTGTTATGTCCAGTGTTACTGCTCGTCAAGGAACTCTCTGACTAACCTAAAGCGTTCAGGATTGCGACTTTCTGGAATCCTTTGTAGGTGTTCTCTGGGAGACATATTGCTACTAGGCTCTTGTGTAGAGTCTTTAGCACCATACAGGTGGTTGATACGGTGATCGGGATCATCGTTACTTATTGCATATGCCACATTTCTTTGATCCCTGTCTTAGGTTTGTGTACTTCCTGATCTTTTCCTCGTAGGTTTTTGGAGGTTACCAGTGTTGTACACCGCTGTGTCGATCAGATAGGTAGCCTCTTCCTACTTGTCAACAAGTTTTATGCTCGGGATTGTCTTGTCCGTTATTATGGTACAGTCCCAGTACACCGTGTCGGTTGGGGGTCTCTAAGACGGCCTAGGGTTCGTACTTTTAATACAGTACGCTTTGTTTGGTCACCTGGTATTTCCTCTCAACTTCTCAGGGGCGTATTCAGGAGTGTGCAGAGAGGCATATGCTCCCCTCAACCAAAATTTTGAAATTAAAGAAACAAAACGCAGGAGGAGTTCTAAAAAAAAAAAACTCAAAAGTCTGCTTGCCATGCCTCCCCTTACGATGATACCCGGATACGCCACTGCTGCTTCTGATATATTATCCTGGCTACCTGGTCGTATCTACGAGTGTGCTCCGTTTGGGTAATCATTCTGCAACCGTTTCTGAGGCCAGGTGGCATCGTCGACATGTGTCATCTGGCACTTCGGGCTCCTTTGGCAATATATTTTCTATAGTTCCTGGTGTTTGCTATAGTTACCTGGTCTAGGAAAGCGAGCATCAATCCTTCAGTCTCCGGGGTAGAGCGTTCCAGGCTCATAAGCCATGCATTGGAAGCCATTTTATCTATATGGTCATTGTAGTGTACGTCATTAAGTATCTTCTTTGCCTATCTTTCTAGCTTCCTGTTTCTGTCTGCGCGGCCTCGCTTAGGTTATTTTGAGTATGCCGCTTGTTTATCTTCCTTATGTCCTGGCGCTGTGTTTTTATGAACATAATCTTTCAGATTCTCTGTCGCTTTCTTCTCTTGCTCACTAAGATCTGTCAAGTCCCTTCCTTCTTCTTCTTCCGGTGTTATGGTCAGTCTGTCCACGACCGACTTCGAATGATGTCGGCGGCTCTTGGTCATCATTGTCCTTTCTTTCTCGTGATATCCTCCAGCTCGGTGTTAATCCAATCTATGATCCCGAAGGAATATATGACACTGGGACTGCATATATGTTTATGTGGTGTATTGTGTCTTCTCCGTTCAGCTTAGTTTTGAACAGGCTCCTAAGTCTCTGATGCTATGTTTCGGTCAGACAAGCCTGCATCATCTTGTGTATTGCGAAACCATGTTTTACGGGTTTAAGAACCAGTACAAAAAGAGGGGTTACGTTCCGAAAACTAACAGATATACCATTTTTTTAAAATAACTATAAGAAACTTAATTTTTATTAAAAATAGTAGTAACTGAACAAATGTCTTACAAACTGTTATACATAGATAATGTATTTTCATTTCAGTTTCTTCCTTTCTTATCGCTGCTAAGCATAATCAAACCAGAATGTTTTCTCCGTTACAGAATATCTTCACCTTCTGAACTTTTTTCTGTACCATTTAGATTTCGTATATCTTCTGCTCTAAAAATCAGTACACCTGATATTGAGCTCCGTTAATCAGTGTAACTCTCGTAATTCAGATGGGAAAGGCGGAATTAAGCGAGTTTGACAAAGGCCAAATTGTAATGGCCAGACGACTGGGTCAGAGCATATCCAAACTATTTGCAAACACAAACAATTATACAGTATTAGGCCACCCGAATATTTAAATTCATCTGCCATGCTGTGTGTCTCATGTCTGTTAATTGCATGTGTTTTTTAAGTACTCGTAGTACTGGCATGTGATGCAAGAAAGTAAGTGTATGAGCTTATGCAGCATCAGCCAAAAAAAAAAAAAAAAAAAAAAAAAAAAAATCATACCATTCCCTCCAAATTCCTATCCAGTTCCTCCTTAAATTTATTAAACCTATCAACTTCCACAACGACAGATGGAAGTTTGTTCCAGCAATTAACCACCCGCTAGCTAAACGCAAATTTCCGCACATCTATTCTATGTCTGTCCTTTCTTAATTTGAATTTATGCCCCCTTAGGTTCGTAATCTGAACAAGTGGAAGGATCCCATCAAAATTCAGCGTGCTCAACCCATTCAAGGCCTTACACACCTCAAACAGATCACCGCACAGGTGCCTAGTCTCCAGCCACTGCAATTTGCAGCACTAAAGCCTCTCTTGGTAAGAGGATCTCTTCATTCCCCTCACCAATCTTGTTGCCCTTCTCTGTACACGCTCAAGTAAATCTACATCCTTCCAAAAATGAGGCCTCCAGACCTGTAAGCAGTACACAAGGCGTGGCCTGTCCATTACCTTATACAGACGGACAATCACCTCCTTTTCCCTGCTAGCAAAATTCCTATATATCATTGACAAAACCCCAGGACGTGCCTGGCAGCCTGTCTGCATTGCTCAGAAAATTTCATATCTGCCTGCACAATTACTCCCAGGTCTTTTTCATTTTCTACCACCTTAAGTGTAGTACCACACAGTTGGTACATTTCTCTGGGGTTACTTCTACCCATATGCAGTACTTTGCATTTGTCAAGGTTAAACTTCAGTTGCCACTTCTCAGCCCATCTGCCCAAATTATCTAGATCCTGTTGCAGTAGCACACTGCCATTACTGTCATTAACAACCCTGCCAACCTTTGTATCATCTGCAAACTTCGACACCAAGCATGATATACCTTCATCAATATCATTGATAAATATACAAAACAACAGAGGACCCAACACCGAACCCTGTGGAACTCCACTAATAACATTAGTCCACGAAGAGCAGCACTCATTGATTACCACCTTCCTTCTCCCACTTAACCATCCTTTTATCCATTGTAGCAACTTACCCGTAATACCATTCTGCTCCAATTTGTACAATAGTCTTCCATGTGTAACAGTGTCAAAAGCTTTCCTGAAATCCAAATATATGATATCAAAATTATTTTTTGCGTCCAGTTCCTTTGTATCCACATCATAATATCCTATAAAATTTGTCAGACAAGACTTTCTCTTACTAAACCCATGCTGTGTCTGAATTATTGCTGCAGTCTTGTCTAGATGATCCTGCAATGCATCTTTAACCAGTGACTCCATTATTTTACCCGGAACAGAAGTTAAACTAACGGGTCTGTAATTACTCGTGTCACCCTTCGATCCCCCTTTGTTAATTCGGGATACATTTTCACATCTCCAGTCCGTGGGAAACTCCCCTGAGTCCTAGGATGCTCTCATAATTATGGCTAAGGGTTTTCTTAGTTGCTTTGCCACCTCCTTTAATATAACTGGATAGATCCCATCCACCCCAGGAGCTTTTCTTATGTTTAACTTCAACAATTTCTGCCAGGGTATGTCTGCCAGGGGCAAAAGTTGATGACGTTGTAGAGCGGATATCATCTTTTAAGGGCACAAAAGGTGATATAGTTGTACACGTTGGCACTAATGACATTAAGAGTAGGAGACCGGCGGAATTACTTGACAAGTACAGGTCACTGATGAAAAAAAGCCGTGAATTAGGGTTGAAATTGAAAGTGTCTGCAATTCTGCCCAGACACGATAGGAGGGAGTATATGATGAGAGCCCTGTCAATCAATTCGGCCCTGGAAAGATTGTGCAGGGCTCAAGGGGTAGAATTTTTTTCAGCCTGGTCTGTACTTGTTAACAGGAGAGACTACTTCTACAGGGATGGGATACACTTAAATAGAAAGGGTGCAAGAATGTTTACTGATGCTATCGAGGCAATGTTAGGTGGGTCGGAAAACTGCTAGATTGGGGGGATACAAGGACTAATAGATTAACAGTAGCCACTGGCAGAGGTGAAAGTGATTCTTGCACTGCTTCTATTGGAATGAGCCGCAGCCTGGAAAATAAGATGCAGGATATTTCAGAGACTGCTGGGAATCATTGGGGTACAAATAAACATATGGGTTGTGTTAGGGTAGCTAAGAAAAAGAACAGGTGCATGTATACTTGTGTGTACACCAATGCTAGGAGTTTAGTAAATAAATTTGATGAATTTGAGGTATTGCTCAAAACCTCAAAGGCAGATATTGTGGGGATTTCAGAGACGTGGTGTCACACAGATATAAGAAATGCAGAACTGGAATTTGGGGAGTACAATGTCTACAGAAAGGATAGACAGGATAGGAAGGGAGGAGGGGTTATGCTATTAGTTAAAAAACACATAAAATCCAAGGAAGTGAAGCCAGTCGACATCGCTGGACAGTGCAGTGTCGAGTCAGTTTGGTGTGACATAAGCATTGGGAGATCAAAATTGAGAGTAGGAGTGTGCTATAGGCCTAATGACTCTGATGAGTATAATAAGAAACTGTTCGGAGAAATAGAGTGGGCCAGTAAATCAGAGAGTCTTATAATGGGGGATTTTAATTTCCCAGATATTGACTGGAATTTGGGGGCTGGTTACTCACACACTAGCAGGGCTTTTGTGGATTTATTGGATGATTGTTTTCTACATCAGCATGTTCGGGAGGCAACTAGAGGGAGTAATACTCTTGATTTGATTATCAGCAGTGATTCTTCATGCATTAAGAATCTGCAGATAAATGAACCACTAGGTGGCAGTGATCACAGTGTGCTGAAGTGGGATTTACTGAAAGAGGTAACTACCATTAGGGGTAAAGGGAAGGGTTATTGCTTCCGTAAAGGCGACTACGATGGACGGAGACAGTATTTAAATTCTATACAGTGGGACCAACTGATGATGTTACCAACAGCAAATTCAAAATGGGAAGCATTCAAAGAACTTATCTTGGAAGCTACTAGGTTTTACATACCAACTAAGAAATATTGTTCAAGGTTTAGGCCAAAATGGATGTCAGATGAACTAATGAGGCATATGGCAGAGAAGAAAAATGCATGGGATACATACAAATTAACACGTGACACGGACGCCTATGATAGATACAAGTTGATCTGCAACCAAGTTACAAAGGAGGTTAGGCAGGCGAAGGCAGATTACGAGAGATCCTTGGCAAGGGATGCGAAGAAAAACAGCAAAGAGTTCTTTACTTATGTAAACTCTAGAAGGAAGGGGATGAATCAGATTGGTCCACTTGAGATCGATGGGTCAACTGTTGATGACCCTGCTCGGGTAGCTAACAAACTAAATGAATATTTTGCATCGACATTCACACATGAGGAGTTATTCAGCGAGGGGAATGCGAGAGGTGTATTCAATTCTAGCAGTAAGCTAGAGAATCTTGTAATAACTGAGAGCAAAGTGAAGGAGAAATTGTTGAAGATAAACACAAGAAAGGCACCTGGGGTGGATGGGATCTATCCAGTTATATTAAAGGAGGCAGCAAAGGAGGTAAGCAAACCCTTAGCCATAATTATGAGAGCTTCCTTGGGCTCAGGGGAGGTACCCATTGACTGGAGATGTGCAAATGTGACCCCAATTCACAAAGGGGGATCAAAGGCTGACACAAGTAATTATAGACCTGTGAGTTTAACTTCTGTTCCCGGAAAATTAATGGAGGCACTGGTGAAAGAAGCACTGCAGGATCATCTAGACAAGACTTCAGTTATAGCTAGGACACAGCATGGTTTTGTTAAGGGGAAGTCTTGCCTGACCAATTTGATTGGATACTATGATGCAGTCACAAAAGAACTGGATGCAGGGAATAACTTTGATATTATATACTTGGATCTTAGAAAGGCTTTTGATACTGTTGCACATGGAAGACTGCTAAACAAATTGGAGCAGTGTGGCATTGGAGGCAAGTTGCTGCTATGGATAAAGGGGTGGTTGAGGGGGAGAAGACAGAGAGTGGTAATCAATGGACACTGCTCATCGTGGACTAATGTTATTAGTGGAGTCCCTCAGGGTTCAGTATTGGGGCCTTTATTGTTTTCTGTATTTATAAATGATATTGATGATGGTATATCAGGCTTAATGTCCAAGTTTGCAGACGATACGAAGGTTGGCAGGGTTGTCAAGGACACTACTGACACTATGCTGCTGCAACAGGATTTGGAAAGGTTGAGCAGATGGGCTTCGAGGTGGCAAATGAAGTTTAACATTGACAAATGTAAAGTACTACATATGGGAAACAGCAACCCCAGAGCAGCGTATCAACTCTGTGGTACTACACTGACAGTGGTAGAGAATGAAAGGGACCTGGGGGTGGTGGTGCAGGCAGATATGAAGTTCTCTGAGCAGTGCAGACGAGCTGCAAGAGTAGCTCATGGTGTATTGTCAATGATATATAGGAATTTTTCTAGCAGGGATAAGGAGGTGATTATTCCCTTGTATAAGGCAATGGTCAGGCCACACCTAGAGTACTGTATACAGGCCTGGAGGCCTCATTTCAGGAAGGATGTAGAGCTGCTGGAACGAGTACAGAGAAGGGCAACTAGATTGGTGAATGGGACAAAGGGGTTCTCTTACGAAGAAAGGCTTAAGTTTTTCAAATTACAGTGTCTGGAAACTAGGCACCAGCGGGGTGATCTGATAGAGGTGTACAAAGCCTTGAATGGTTTGAGCATGCTCAATGCTGATGGGATTCTTCCTCTAGCTCAGAAAAATCACCTGAGAGGGCATAAATTCAAATTGAGGAAAGACAGATGTAGGATAGATGTGCGGAAATTTGCCTTTAGCCAGCGGGTGGTTGGTGGGTGGAACAGACTTCCATCCCTTGTCGTGGAAGTTGATAGCCTAAATAAGTTTAAGGCTCAGCTGGACAGGTATTTCGAACGAACAGAGGGGTGAAGTGGAAGTGGTTATTTTTATTTATTTATGTTACTTTTTTTTTTTTTTTTTTTTTTTTTGGCTGATGCTGCATAAGCTTGCTTTCTTGCATCAAATGCCTCTACTAATGCTAATGCTAATGCTAATGCTAATGCTAATTTCTCCTCCACTTTGCTCTCAGTTACTACAAAATCATTAGGTATCCTGCGACAATTTGATAACCTTCTGCCATTTTCAAACCTTAATAATTCCTCATGTGTGAATGTAGATGCAAAATACTCATTCACTTTGTTTGCTATCTGAGCAGGATCATCAACAGTCGAACCATCGATGTCAAGTGGACCAATCAGATTCATCCCCTTCCTTTTATAGTTTATATAATTAAATAAATCCTTGCTGTTTTCCTTAGCATCTTTTGCCAAAGATTTCTCGTAATCTGCCTTCGCCTGCGCCTGCCTAGGAGTCCGGGTGCGAGGTTAGCCTGGGCAGACATTGCTCCTTAAAGCTCTTCAAACAGAGAAGTTTTTCCTGATTTATTTTCTGCTTTATTAGTTTAAATTGTCATATTAACTTATTTTCTAGAGTAGCTTTATATTCCTAGTTACGATACTTAGTTTAAAGTTTAACTTAGACAGAGATTTCGTAGATATTACTTAGTATCGGTAACGGTATCAAATCCACGTGTCACAAATTGAACTAGAGGTCTTTTAACCAAATTTAGTCGATTTATTAACCAATTGTTATATCAAATTATCTTCTATAAGTAGATTATAGACCTTGGCAGGATCCTTAGTTTAGTCTAAATTGAGATAGCGAGATTTGGAAGCTAATCAATACTTACGAGTCCGTAGAAATACCGTTCGTGAATTCCCGCCATTTTTACACGATAGCATAAGCTTAGTGTAGTATAGTGCATAATATAATATTGTCAATTAATCAGTAAATCTATTAATCTTGATAAACTTTATTGTCAATTAAATTGTATTTTTAACTCTATTAATATATATAACTACTTAATCGTAACAAATAATTAATACATAACTATAGTGGTACACGTGATACGGAAGTTGTATAAAGGGAACACTAGATACCGAAAAAAAAAAAAAAAAAATATATATATATATATATAACATAACTGTTTTGGGATATAACTTAAGGATTTAATTTTTGTTTTAAATTTTATTGAATTAAATTGGAATCATGACTCTGACCAGAGCAGCAAAGCAAAAGGCTCAAGCTAAGGGGAGTGCTGTGGTTCAGGGGAGAACTGAGGGGGGCAGTTGCCCTCTGAATCACAGTCTATTAAAATGCACTGTTTGCTTGATGTTTGCGGAGCAGTCGGGTACGGGACATGATACTGCCAAGGGGGATGTCTTTGTGTGTGCACGATGTAAGGAGTGCAAGGAAATCAGGCGACAACTCAGCGTTGTTATGGGCCTTTATGAGACCTTGAAGGACAGGGTGGATGCCCTCGAAGGAAATAAATTGAGGGGCCCATCAAGCTCTCAGCTGCCCACATCAACGCCAGAGCTTGCACTTGGTCATCAGGCAACACAGGGGCAGCCCCCCTAGGCAGAATGCGCTGGTCCCACAGGAACTAGTAGTTATTGGTGACTCTATTGTCAGGGAAACGGGGAACATACTTTGTAAAAAGGATAGGTGGAATAGGACCAGGGTATGTCTGCCAGGGGCAAAGGTTGATGACGTTGTAGAGCGGATATCATCTTTTAAGGGCACAAAGGGTGATATAGTTGTACACGTTGGCACTAATGATATTAAGAGTAGGAGACCGGCGGAATTACTTAGCAAGTACAGGTCACTGTTGAAAAAAAGCCGTGAATTAGGGTTGAACTTGAAAGTGTCTGCAATTCTGCCCAGACACGATAGGAGGGAGTATATGATGAGAGCCTTGTCGATCAATTCGGCCCTGGAGGGATTGTGCAAGGCTCAAGGGGTAGAATTTTTTTCAGCCTGGACTGTACTTGTTAACAGGAGAGATTGCTTCTACAGGGATGGGATACACTTAAATAGAAAGGGTGCAAGAATTTTTGCTGATGCTGTCGAGGCAGTGTTAGGTGGGTCGGAAAACTGCTAGTTGGGGGGGGGATACAAGGACTAATAGATTAACAGTAGCCACTGGCAGAGGTGGAAGTGATTCTTGCACTGCTTCTATTCAAATGAGCAGAAGTCTGAAAAACAAGATGCAGGATATTTCAGAGACTGCTGGTAGTCATTGCGTTACAAGTAAACACATGGGTTGTGTTAGGGTAGCTAAGAATAGAAACAGGTGCATGTATACCTGCGTGTACACCAATGCTAGGAGTTTGGTAAATAAATTTGATGAATTTGAGGTATTGCTCAAAACATCAAAGGCAGATATTGTTGGGATATCAGAGACGTGGTGTCACACAGATATAAGTAATGCGGAACTGGAATTTGGGGAATACAATGTATATAGAAAGGATAGACAGGACAGGAGGTGAGGAGGGGTTATGATATTAATTAAGAAACACATAAAGTCAAAGGAAGTGAAGCCAGTTGACATCGATGGACAGGGCAGTGTCGAGTCAGTTTGGTGTGACATAAGCATAGGGAAATCAAAATTGAGAGTAGGAGTGTGCTATAGGCCTAATGACTCTGATGAGTATAATAATATATTGTACAGGGAAATAGAGTGGGCCAGTAAATCAGAGAGTCTTATAATGGGGGATTTTAATTTCCCAGATATTGACTGGAATTTGTGGGTTGGTCACTCGCACACTAGCAAGGCTTTTGTGGATTTATTGGATGATTGTTTTCTACATCAGCATGTTCGTGAGGCAACAAGAGGGAGCAATACTCTTGATCTGATTATCAGTAGTGATTCTTCATGCATTAAGAACCTGCAGATAAATGAACCACTAGGTGGCAGTGATCACAGTGTGTTGAAGTGGGATTTACTCAAGGAGGTAACTACCATCAGAGGTAAAGGGAAGGGCTTTTGTTTTCGTAAAGGCGACTATGATGGTCTGAGACAGTATTTAAATTCTATACAGTGGGACCAACTGATGATGTTACCAACAGCAAACTCAAAATGGGAAGCATTCAAGGAACTAATCTTGGTGGCTACCAGGCTTTACATACCAACTAAGAAATATTGTTCAAGGTTTAGGCCTAAATGGTTGTCAGATGGACTAATGAGACATGTGGCAGAGAAGAAAAATGCATGGGATACATACAAATTAATGGGTGACATGGAAGCCTATGATAGATATAAGTTGGTCTGTAACCAAGTCACAAAGGAGATTAGGCAGGCAAAGGCAGACTACGAAAAATCTTTGGCAAAGGATGCAAAGAAAAACAGAAAGGTGTTCTTTACATACTTGAACTCGAGAAGGAAAGGGATGAATCAGATTGGTCCACTGGATATTGATGGTTCAACAGTTGAGGATCCTGCTCAGGTGGCTAACAATCTAAACGAGTATTTTGCATCTACATTCACGCATGAGGAGTTATTCAGGAAGGAGAATGATGTAGGTAAAGTAAACATTGGCAGTGAGCTGGATGATTTTGTAATAACCGAGAGGAAAGTGGAGGAGAGATTGTTGAGGATAAACATAAAAAAGGCACCTGGGGTGGATGGGATCTATCCAGTTATATTAAAGGAGGCAGCAAAGGAAGTATGCAAACCCCTAGCCATAATTATGAGAACTTCTTTGGACTCAGGGGAGGTACCCATAGACTGGAGATGTGCAAATGTAACCCCAATTCACAAAAGAGGATCAAAGGCTGACACAAGTAATTATAGACCTGTTAGTTTAACTTCTGTTCCAGGTAAATTAATGGAGGCACTGGTTAAAGAAGCACTGCAGGATCATCTAGACAAGAATTCAGTTATAGCTCAGACGCAGCATGGTTTTGTTAAGGGCAGGTCTTGCCTGACCAATTTGATTGGATACTATGATGTAGTCACAAAAGAACTGGATGCAGGGAATAACTTTGATATTATATATTTGGATCTCAGAAAGGCTTTTGATACTGTTGCACATGGAAGACTGCTGCACAAATTGGAGCAGTGTGGCATTGGAGGCAAATTGCTGCTATGGATAAGGGGATGGTTGAGTGGCAGAAGACAGAGAGTGGTAATCAATGGACACTGCTCAACGTGGACTAATGTTATTAGTGGAGTTCCTCAAGGTTCAGTGTTGGGTCCATTGTTGTTTTCGGTGTTTATGAATGATATTGATGATGGGATATCAAGTTTAATGTCTAAGTTTGCAGATGATACAAAGGTTGGCAGGGTCGTTAAGGACACTACTGACGCTATGCTGCTGCAACAGGATCTGGAAAGGTTGAACTGATGGGCTGAGAGGTGGCAAATGAAGTTTAACATTGACAAATGTAAAGTACTACATATGGGTAACAGTAACCCCAGAGCAATGTATCAACTCTGCGGTACTACACTGACAGTGGTGGAGAATGAAAAGGACCTCGGGGTAATTGTGCAGGCAGATATGAAGTTCTCTGAGCAGTGCAGACGAGCTGCAAGAGTAGCTCATGGTGTCTTGTCAATGATATACAGGAATTTTTCTAGCAGGGATAAGGAGGTGATTATTCCCTTGTATAAGGCAATGGTTAGGCCACATCTTGAGTACTGTATACAGGTCTGGAGGCCTCATTTCAAGAAGGATGTAGAGCTGCTGGAACGGGTACAGAGAAGGGCAACAAGATTAGTAAATGGAACAAAGGGTTGCTCTTACGAAGAAAGGCTTAAGTTTTGCAAATTACAGAGTCTGGAGACTAGGCACCGGCGAGGTGATCTGATAGAGGTGTATAAGGCTTTGAATGGTTTGAGCATGCTCAATGCCAATGGGATTCTTCATCTTTCTCAGAATAATCACCTCAGAGGGCATAAATTCAAATTGAGGAAGGACGGATGTCGGATAAATGTGCGGAAATTTGCCTTTGGCCAGCGGGTGGTTGGTTGGTGGAACCGACTTCCATCACTTGTTGTTGAAGTTGATAGCCTAAACAAATTTAAAGCTCAACTGGACAGGTATTTCGACCGAACGGAGGGGTGAAATGGGAGAGGGTTTTTTTTTTTTTTTTTTTGGCTGATGCTGAATAAGCTTGCTTTCTTGCATCATATGCCTCTACTAATGCTAATGCTAATGCTAATCTCCTTTGTGACCTGATTACAGACTAGCTTATATCTGCCATCGGCTTCTGAGTCACTTGATAATTTATATGCATCCCATGCATTTTTCTTCTCTGTCACGAGTCTCATTAGTTCATTTGATAACCATTTAGGCCTAACCCTTGAACAATATTTCTTAATAGGTATGAAACTTTTAGTAGCATCCACGATTAATTCCTTGAATGCTTCCCACTTAGAATTTACTGTTGGTAACATCGTCCGTTGATCCCACTGTACAGAATTTATAAACTTTCTGAGACCACTGTACTCACCTTTGCAGAAGCAAAAACCATTTCCTTTACCCCTGATGGTAATTAAATCTTTAAATAAATCCCACATCAGTACACTGTGATCACTGCCACATGGTGGTTCCTTTAGCTGCAAATTCTTAATACACGAATGATCACTGCTGATAACCAGATCAAGAGTATTACTCTCTCTGGTTTCCTCTCGAGCATGCTGATGTTGAAAACAATCATCCAATAAATCCACAAAAGTCTGACTAGTGTGTGAGTGACCAACCACAAGTTCCAGTCAATATCTGGGAAGTAAAAATCTCCCATTATAAGACATTCTGATTTACTAGACCACTCTATTTCTCTGTACAATTGTTCATTGTACTCATTCGAGTCATTAGTCGATTTGTCTGTTTTGCTGGACGAAAACCCCAGTTCCTGGGGGGTGACCTTGCCATCTACGCCTGAGACTGACTAACTCAGCCACGGAGTGAAAAACCCATTAAAGTTCCTCGCGTCATCGAACCCGGGTCTTTTCTGCCCAGTGTGGGGAGGACGGTGACTGTGCTAGTAGCGCAGACGTCAGAGCATATCCGTAACGGCATAGCTAGTGGGATGCTCACAGTCAGCTGTGGTTAGTACCTAGCTAAAGTGGTCAGAGGAGGGAGAATGCACGAACCCCCAGCGAGGTGTTGGACGAGAACGGTTCATCGATGCTCGAGGTGAGAAAAGGCTCTCCAGGATGGTACATGGCAACAGAGGGAAAATTGTGGGGCAACTCGTGGGTAATGGGAATGCTGGTGATGGAAGTAATGTGTCACAAAACTCAGTACATGGAACCCTGCCTAAAATGAAGCTGCGTAACCCTAGGCCGCTCCATGTTTCCATGCTAACCATGGTTCATTGGCGACAGCGCCTACAATGGGCACGCTAGCATTGAAATGGGACCTTGAGTAATTGGAAGGAGGTCGTCTGGTCCAATGAATCACATTTCATGTTGCACTATGTGGACGGTCGGGTACGTGTGCATTGTTTACCTGGGGAAATGATGGCACTTGGATGCACCATGGAACAAAAACAAGGTGGTGTCATGTTTTGGGCGATGTTCAGCTGGGATACCCTGGGTCCAGTCATCCATGTGCTGGACACTCTGACCATCTAACTAAACTTGGTTATTTGCATTGCAAGAAGATCCAGGATAACCCTTGAGGACTGAGCAAATTTTGTCCTGGATGACCTGGTAAGCTGGACCCTCACAAATAAATTAAAAATATCAAACACAAAAACAAAGCTAATGATCTTCAAAAACGGTGTGGATTACCGCAGACCCCCTAAAGTGCTTATTTACGGGAAGCAAAATTCATATGTGTCACAACCTAAACACCTTGCCATCATATTGGAGAACAGGCTTAGTTTCCAACTAGACATGAACAGTTTGGCAAACAAAATCAAAGCCTTCAATGAGGCCATCATCATGATCTTCCGTTAGGACTGAGGACCCACAAAAAGAACTCCATCTCTCTACTATAAAGATGTGTTCTTGCGAATTGCCTCATATGCTGCTGGGGTCTGGTTCCATAGGGTCACTAACAGTAAAATCCAAACCAAACTCCTTTCCATGAAAAGACCATGCTGCTTCCAACACACCGAGTACCAAGAACAACATCAACTAATGCACTGTAGGTTCTATCAGAGGCCCTTCCCCTGGACCTATATACAGGGTGTTTCAGTTAAACGTTTCAGAACTTCTAAGAGGGGTAGGGTACATCCTGACAACTCGAAATCATATAGCAATGTGGGGTCGGAAATGCTTTCCTGAAGCGGTGTTGTACACAGAAGCACCATAAAGAAAAGAGACCGTAAGTGAGAAATCGTTTTAATAATACATGAAAAGAAGCAAAAGGTACATGGATTAAAGTAAGTGTTCGAAGTTTCTTCCACGGGCTACAATGCACGCCTCACATCTCCGACGCATGGACATCCGAACATTCTGGAATACTCCAGGCGAATTTCGAATTTCTTCGGCAGCTACTGCGATTCTTGCAACCAGCTCCTCAGCATTGTCAACAGGGGTGTCATAAACTAGCGATTTCATATGACCCCAGAAATAAAAATCAAGACATGATAGGTCGGGTGACCGAGCAGGCCAACGCACGGGACCACCACGTCCGATCCACTGTTGACTAAATGTGACATCCAGGTAGTTACGAACATCTCCGCTATAATGGGCAGGGGCTCCATCGTGTTGGAACCACATTGTGTGTTGCGTCGATGCAGAAATCTGTTCATCTCTCAAAAGTTGTGGCAATACTTGCTGCAGAAAGATCAAGTAGATAGGTCCGGTTAGACGACACGATAACAGGTAAGGTCCGATGAGGTGATCTCCCATAATACCGGCCCATACATTGACCGAAAATCGAATCTGTGCTGCACGACGTCGTATTGCATGCGGGTTCTCGACCGCCCAGATATGGTCGTTATGCGTGTTGAAAATTCCTTCCCTTGTGAAGGATGCCTCATCGGAAAACAACACTTCAGCAGGAAAAAGGGGATTTGTAGCACATTTTCCAAGGTACCACTGTGCGAAAGCAAAACGAGGTGCATAATCCTCCGGTTGCTGTGTCTGGACACGCTGCCTGGAGTATTCCAGAATGTTCGGATGTCCATGCGTCGGAGATGTGAGGCGTGCATTGTAGCCCGTGGAAGAAACTTCGAACACTTACTTTAATCCATGTACCTTTTGCTTCTTTTCATGTATTATTAAAACGATTTCTCACTTACGGTCTCTTTTCTTTATGATGCTTCTGTGTACAACACCGCTTCAGGAAAGGATTTCCGACCCCACATTGCTATATGATTTCGAGTTGACAGGATGTACCCTACCCCTCTTAGAAGTTCTGAAACGTTTAACAGAAACACCCTGTATATAGTTTATAGAGGCTGCATCTACAAGCACAAAAAGGATTACCAACCTCATTCCCTGGAATAGACTGCAATCCTGATACAAATATCAAACAGGAAAAAAATAAACCTATGGAATAAACTCCTCTCCCTTTTGCAGGTTAGATGGGATGAAAATTCCACTGGAGATGTCACCAGACTTTTTATTCCGGATGTCACCTTTCCCATGAATAAGTCTAATTCTAATTGGTTCTACCCATCCATGAGCACATCCTACATCCTAACATGACATGGCGCTCTTAAAGCGAAACTGTTCCAATTCAGACCAGCGACAAATCCTCATTGCTCCTGGGCCCCTCCGTAGCCAGGTGGGCATGAGCAGCAGTGCGTAGCCCACGCTTCTTGATTAGACCTGGTTTCGAGCCCGTGACCACCAAATACGGAGGGTGCGGAAAGGTCAGAGAATGAGCACCGCATGTCCCCGGAGCAATATGGCCTTAGTTGCTAATGCTGCTAAAAACCAAGCATTAGCATTAGTAGAGGCATTTGATGCAAGAAAGCAAGCTTATGCAGCATCAGCCAAAAAAAAAAAAAAAAAAAAAACCCCACTTCCACTTCACCCCTCTGTTCGTTCAAAATACCTGTCCAGCTGAGCCTTAAACTTATTTAGGCTATCAACCTCCACCACAAGGGATGGAAGTCTGTCCCACCAACCAACCACCCGCTGGCTAAAGGCAAATTTCCGCACGTCTATCCTACATCTGTCTTTCCTCAATTTGAATTTATGCCCTCTCAGGTGATTTTTATAAGCTAGAGGAAGAATCCCATCAGCATTGAACATGCTTAAACCATTCAAGGCTTTATACACCTCTATCAGATCACCTCGCTGGTGCCTAGTCTCCAGACACTGTAATTTGCAAAACTTAAGCCTTTCTTCGTAAGAGCACCCCTTTGTTCCATTCACTAATCTTGTTGCCCTTCTCTGTACTCGTTCCAGCAGCTCTACATCCTTCTTGAAATGAGGCCTCCAGACCTGTATACAGTACTCTAGGTATGGCCTGACCATTGCCTTATACAATGGAATAATCACCTCCTTATCCCTGCTGGAAAAATTCCTGTATATCATTGACAATACTCCATGAGCTACTCTTGCAGCCCGTCTGCACTGTTCAGAGAACTTCATATCTGCCTGCACAACCACCCCCAAGTCCCTTTCATTCTCTACCACTGTCAGTGTAGTACCACAGAGTTGATACGTTGCTCTGGGGTTGCTGTTTCCCATGTGTAGTACTTTACATTTGTCAATGTTAAACTTCATTTCCCACCTCTCAGCCCATCTGCTCAACCTTTCCAGATCCTGTTGTAGCAGCATAGTGTCAGTAGTGTCCTTGACAACCCTGCCAACCTTTGTATCGTCTGCAAACTTGGACATTAAGCTTGATATACCATCATCAATATCATTTATAAATACAGAAAACAATAATGGACCCAACACTGAGCCCTGAGGGACTCCACTAATAACATTAGTCCACGATGAGCAGTGTCCATTGATTACCACTCTCTGTCTTCTTCCCCTCAACCACCCCTTTATCCATAGCAGCAATTTGCCTCCAATGTCACACTGCTCCAATTTGTGTCCAGTCTTCCATGTGCAACAGTATCAAAAGCCTTTCTAAGATCCAAGTATATAATATCAAAGTTATTCCCTGCATCCAGTTCTTTTGTGACTGCATCATAGTATCCAATCAAGTTGGTCAGGCAAGACTTCCCCTTAACAAAACCATGCTGTGTCTGAGCTATAACTGAAGTCTTGTCTAAATGATCCTGCAGCGTTTCTTTAACCAGTGCCTCCATTAATTTTTCTGGAACAGAAGTTAAGCTCACAGGTCTATAATTACTTGTGTCAGCCTTTGATCCTCCTTTGTGAATTGGGGTCACATTTGCACATTTCCAGTCTATGGGTACCTCCCCTGAGTCCAAGGAAGCTCTCATAATTATGGCTGAGGGTTTGCTTACTCCCTTTGCTGCCTCCTTTAATATAACTGGATAGATCCCATCCACCCCGGGTGCCTTTCTTGTGTTTATCTTCAACAGTTTCTCCTCCACTTTACTCCCAGTTATTTCAAGATTCTGTAGCTTACTGCTAGAGTTGAATACACCTCTGGCATTCCCCTTGCTGAATAACTCCTCATGTGTGAATGTCGATGCAAAATATTCATTTAGTTTGTTAGCTACCTGAGCAGGATCATCAACAGTTGACCCATCAATATCAAGTGGACCAATCTGATTCATCCACTTCCTTCTAGAGTTTACATAAGTAAAGAACTCTTTGCTGTTTTTGTTTGCATCCCTTGCCAAGGATTTCTCGTAATCTGCCTTCGCCTGCCTAACCTCCTTTGTAACTTGGTTGCATATCAACTTGTATCTATCATAGGCTTCTGTGTCATGTGTTAATTTGTATGTATCCCATGCATTTTTCTTCTCTGCCATATGCCTCATTAGTTCATCTGACATCCATTTTGGCCTAAACCTTGAACAATATTTCTTAGTTGGTATGTAAAGCCTAGTAGCTTCCAAGATAAGTTCTTTGAATGCTTCCCATTTTGAATTTGCTGTTGGTAACATCATCAGTTGGTCCCACTGTATAGAATTTAAATACTGTCTCAGTCCATCGTAGTCGCCTTTACGGAAGCAATAACCCTTCCCTTTACCCCTAATGGTAGTTACCTCATTGAGTAAATCCCACTTCAGCACACTGTGATCACTGCCACCAATGGTTCATTTATCTGCAGATTTTTAATGCATGAAGAATCACTGCTGATAATCAAATCAAGAGTATTACTCCCTCTAGTTGCCTCCCGAACATGCTGATGTAGAAAACAATCATCCAATAAACCCACAAAAGCCCTGCTAGTGCGTGAGTAACCAGCCCCTAAATTCCAGTCAATATCTGGGAAATTAAAATCTCCCATTATAAGACTCTCTGATTTACTGGCCCACTCTATTTCCCTGTGCAGTTCCTTATTATACTCATCAGAGTCATTAGGCCTATGGCACACTCCTACTCTCAATTTTGATCCCCCATTGCTTATGTCACACCAAACTGACTCAACACTGCACTGTCCAGCGATGTCGACTGGCTTCACTTCCTTGGTTTTTATGTGTTTCGTAACTAATAGCATAACCCCTCCCCCCCTTCCTATCCTGTCTATCCTTTCTGTAGACGTTGTACTCCCCAAATTGCAGTTCTGCATCTCTTATATCTGTGTGACACCACGTCTCTGATATCCCAACAATATCTGCCTTTGATGTTTTGAGCAATACCTCAAATTCATCAAATTTATTTACTAAACTCCTAGCATTGGTGTACACGCAAGTATACCTGCACCTGTTTCTATTCTTAGCTACCCTAACACAACCTATGTGTTTACTTGTACCGCAATGGCTCCCAGCAGTCTCTGAAATACCATGCATCTTGTTTTTCAGGCTTCTGCTCATTCTAATAGAAGCAGTGCAAGAATCTCTTTCACCTCTGCCAGTGGCTACTGTCAATCTATTGGTCTTTGTCTCCCCCCAAGCTAGCAGTCACACATCCTATCGTCCTGCCCCAACTATGAAGAATAACGGAAAATACTTAAAAATAAGGTTCAGAAGTCAATCTTAAAGCCTTAATTGAAAATGAAACTAACTTTCAAGCCCTTCAAATCTTCACCAACCACGTCTTCAGCAGAAGAATGGAGATACTTCACCACAATGGATAATTCAACAAGCTCTTGCTGAGCTGTTCCGTGTGTCACCTACCAGTAATCCTGGACTTGAATTCTTTTGATCTCTGAGGTTGTTCAGAGATGTCAACCACTGGTGTTTTATTTTATTATTTTCATTATTATTTTATTTTTTTCATTTTTAATTAATTTATTTTATTATCATTTTTAATTAATTTATTTTATTATCATTTTTAATTAATTTATTTTATTATTTTTTTTCTTTTTGCTGGTACTCAGGACTGGACATCCTGAGTACGGGATTGGTGGCATCTACTGGTATTGCATTACTACACTGGATGTGGGATTTTAGTGCAGTACTGAGGCGCAGATAGTAGATTATGCCAGGCTCCACGTGCCTTGGGACGGGCATCAGGCAGCAGTTGCTCGGGTGTGTTGGCTGCTTATATTTCGGGCCCTGGTTACACAGATTCTGTAGTCAACACAGAGACAATTTGCGGAGATGGACCCAGGTCCTGGAGCCGCTACATACAGGCCACATACATACATACGTAAATGTCATTGAGTGTGCATACATGCATTTCTTTTACTTTTGAGTCTTTGAGAGTTTTGTTGCGTTTTACAATTTTGTCAGAGAAGCTCCATTTTCTGCTGGAGTTTCTTACACAGTTTCGAATAATGTAAATAGTGAGTGTTTATGTACTTTTGCATTTATGTAAATAAATAAAAGAAATAAAATAATACCTAAAAATCACTGCTGACCAGGTACACCCTTTCATGGCAACGGTCTTCCCCTCTGGCGGTGCCGTCTTTCAGCAGGATAATGCGCCATGCCACACCGCCCGGATTGTTCGAGATTGGTTTGCGGAACATGAAGACTTCCAGGTATGAAGTCTCCAGATTCCCTAGACATCAATCCCATCAAGCATCTGTGGTTTGTGTTGGAACAGCAACTCTGATCTCCGCCGTCTCAACCACGGACTTTACAGGAGTTAAAGGATCTGCTGGTTGCATGTTGGTACCACATACCAGAAGACACATTTAGAAATCTTGTAGCGTCCATTCCTCGACGGGTATGAGCTGTTTTGGCTACACGTGCAAGACCAATATCATATTAGGTAGGTGGTCGGTGGTCATAATGTTTTGGCTCATCAGTGTACAGCATAATAATTAAAAAAAAAAAAAAGATGTTCTTGTTCTTTCCAATAATTTGTCCAAACCAATCATAAATTTAATCAAACCACCCTCCTCTACAATATTAGGTGTAGGTTTATTACACAGTTGATTATAATTTTTTGAATATCGATATCCGTTCATCTATTCTAATGGATGTCCAGATTAAGTGGATGTCCCCCACCTTGTGTGTTTTATTTCAGTAAGCATAAAGGTGCCACCGTCATCATTTAGTTTAATTAACCCTTTTAAAGCCTTATACACTTCAATTAAATCAACTTGGATGCTTTGTTTCTACAAACTGAAATTTACATAACCCAGCCCTTGGTAACAGTATCCTTATGTGCGCTCAACTAATCTTGATCTTACATTTCACAGATCCCTGTTCTTGCTGAATTGAGGTTTACAAACTTGTATGCATTGTTCCAGATATAGACTAACCGTTCCCTTATACAATGAGACAGTCCCATCTTTGTCGCCGCCTAAAGAATTTCATGTCCAGTTCAGTTGTCCATAGTACGTTTTCATAATCCATTACAAGTTGTTACAATGGATAAAAGGATGGTTAAGTGGGAGAAGACAGAGGGTGGTAATCAATGGGTGCTGCTTTTCGTGGACTAATGTTATTAGTGGAGTCCTACTAGGGTTCGGTGTTGGGTCCACTGTTGTTTTGTACATTTATCAATGATATTGATGAAGGTATATCAGGCTTAATGTCGAAATTTGCAGATGATACAAAGGTTGGCAGGGTTGGTAATGACAGTAATGGCAGTGTGCTACTGGAACAGGATCTAGATAATTTGGGCAGATGAGCAAGAAGTGGCAACTGGAGTTTAACCTTGACAAATGCAAAGTACTGCATATGGGCAGAAGTAACCCCAGAGAAACGTACCAACTGTGGTACTACACTTAAGGTGGTAGAAAATGAAAAAGACCTGGGAGTAATTGTGCAGTCAGATATGAAGTTTTCTGAGCAATGCAGACAGGCAGGCAGGGCAGGTCATGGGGTTTTGTCAATGATATATAGGAATTTTGCTAGCAGGGAAAAGGAGGTGATTGTCCCTCTGTATAAGGCAATGGTCAGGCCATGCCTTGAGTACTGCGTACAGGTCTGGAGGCCTCATTTTAGGAAAGATGTAGATTTACTTGAGCGTGTACAGAGAAGGGCAACAAGATTGGTTAGGGAATGAAGGGATCCTCTTACCAAGAGAGGCTTAAGTTCTGCAAATTGCAGTGGCTGGAGACTAGGCACCTGCGTGGTGATCTGTTTGAGATGTATAAGGCCTTGAATGGATTGAGCACGCTGAATTCTGATGGGATCCCTCCACCTGTTCTGATTAGAACCTAAGGGGGCATAAATTCAAATTAAGAAAAGACAGATGTAGAATAGATGTGCGGAAATTTGCCTTTAGCCAGCGGGTGGTTAATTGCTGGAACAAACTTCTATCTTTCGTTGTGGAAGTTGATAGGTTTAATAAATTTAAGGAGGAACTGGACAGGCATTTGAGGGAATGGTGTGATTTTTTTTTTTTTTTTTTTTTTTTGGCTGATGCTGCATAAGCTCATACACATGCTTTCTTGCATCATATGCCACTACTACTACTACTACATTCAATTTGGTTCTACCAGATTTTATGTTGTTATGGAATTACTGCTACCCAAGTGCAATACTTTACATTTGTGTGTGTTAAACAATTTTCCTCCCATCTGCCGAGTTTGTCTAGATCCTCTTGAAGTAGCACAAGGTTAGTATCCCTAACCACTGTGCCCATCTTTATATCATCAGCAAACTTAGGTCACACTTTTTAAATACCTGCATCAATATCATTAATTAAATTAAAAACGGTAATAGGCCCAATATTGACACCTCTGGAACTCCATTTATCATATTAGTTCATGAAAGTAGTGGCCATTTATAACAACTCTGTGTCCTACTATTTAACCATCTATAATGCTATGTTGTTCCAATTTATAGAACAGTTGTACATGCAGTACAGCATCAATGGCTTTACTGAATTTTAATGAATTTGCATCCAGTTCGTTTGTAACATCCTCACAGCTAATCAGATTGGATCTCGCTTTAACAAACTTAAGCTGTGATTGCCTTGCATTATGACTACAAACATGACCTTACTTAATTAAAAGTTTATAATTAACTTAATTAAAAGTTAATAATTAACTTTTAATTATTGATTCCATTAATTTTACTAGCAAAACGCCTTAGTTGCTAATGCTCCTAAAAACCAAACAACAACAACAACTAGCAAAACTTGAGAGAGAGAGAGAGATTACAGGTTATTATTATTATTAGCCATGTGGTGCAAGGAAGCCTGAGGCTTATGCTGCACTAGCCAAACATTTTTTTCTGAATTACCCAGACAGAGAGAAGTAGAAGGGAATCACCAAGAAAAGGAAGAATGATGATATCCAGTTCAGGATCCTAGGTGTGCCAAGCCCATACGCACTAGTTGTTAGTCCCTGGGGTTTGCAGGTACTTCTAAATCTAAAGATGATGGCCAAAGTTTATCTCTCTTTGCAGCTTTTAGCACAATTGGATAGATTCTATCATCCCTAGGTGCTTCATTTGCCTTTAGCTTCAGCAGTTTCTCTTCCACTTTATTATTTGTTATTATAAAATCATTTAACTTCCAATAAGTATCAGCCTTCTCCTAATTCCATCTCTAAGAACTTCTCAGTGTGTGATTGAGATGCAAAATATTCATTGTTCATCAGCAATCTAAACAGGATCATCAACAGTTATACCATTAATATTCAGTAGACCAATGTATTTCGCCTCTTTCCTTATACTGTATTCTTAAAGTATGCAAAGAATTCCTTGCTGCTTTTCTTTGGAGTCTCTGCCAAAGACCTCATGATCTGCCTTAGCGTGTCTAAGTTACCGAGTAACTTCGATTATACTGGTGTGCACAACTTAAGGACCAACTATTTCAAAAGGTTACAACCACAAAAATCTTTACTTAAGGTACTCTTTGCTGATGAAAGTAGATTCAGTCTCAGCAGGGATTCTGGACCTCACCTAATCTGGCAAGAGGTTGGCACACGCTATCATCCCCCAAACATCACTGAAAGGGATCGATATGTCGGTCGAGGTGTTCTCGTCTGGGGAGGCGTTATCTTGGATGGACCTACACAACTCCAGATACTGGCAGGCGGTACTGTAACCGGTGCACGCTACTGTACTGAGGTAATCCTTCCCCCCTCCCCATGTGCATCTGTTACGCGGTGCCATTGGCCCCGAGTCAGTGGCGGATTTAGCACTTGAGAGACCCCAGGCGCAATTAAATTTTGAGGTCCCCCTCTAAATATTTTCGGTACCACCACAGTGTGCATTCTACGCGCACGTTTTTACTATAGCACACGCTCGAGATTTGGTGTTGCGGTTTTAATCATTTTGGTTGCGCAATTCTTTCATACGTATTTTAACTAATGTTTAAATGAAAAAATGACACAACTACCATCCCTCCCAAATCTAACATTAATACATAAAATTAATACAAAATCTAGCATTAATGATAATATGTATTCTACTTCAGATTCACTTAGTTCGCATAGATATTTCATATACTATGTGGGGATATTCGCATAGGAGTTTATTAACTTCTCATATTAAATTATAGTTTCATTCAGTAGCGGTAATAAAGATGAGTGTAAAAATTTAAAATGAAACATATATTTTTTTTTTTTTTGGAAACCTGAGATTTGAGGCCCCCTCGATTTAAGAGGTCCCAGGCGCGCGCCTCGTGCACTTGTGCGGAAATCCGCCACTGCCCCGAATTCGTGTTTATGGATGATAACGCCATACCCCGTCGCACTGCAGCTGTTGATATGCTTTTGGAAAGTGAGGACATTGTTCGTATGGATTGGCCTACCCGTTTCCGCCATTCTAAATCCCATCGAACACATGTGGGGAGACGCCTAGCGGCACGTCCACACACACACACACACACACACACACACACACACACACACACACACACACACACACACACACACACACACACACACACACACACACACACACCAGAATGTTCATTAGTTGCAGATGGCGCTAACAGACGAATGGATGATGGACAATTACCACAAGAATTTATCAACAACATTGTTCTAAGTGTGGACAGGCGGTGCAAAGCCTGCATGGCCATATCTCCTACTGAGGACCACCTCTTCCCTTTGTTCCATCGTTAGCAGTGATGCATCTGTATGTATCACGCCAGCCAGTGCTATGTTGCCATTTTTGAATAAAGTCCCTCTGTACCGTTTTGTTTCTGTTGTTGTGTCAGTCTGGTTTCCTTCATCATTTCTGTACCTCATGAGGTTCCTTTGGTATGCTTTCCCATATCCAGGCCACTCCCATGAGAAGCTACAGGTGAAAACCTGACCGGTCCTTAATTTTGCACACCAGTGTATATACGAGACCTGTTAATAAAAATATTCATTGCGTTGCATTATTCTTCACAAAATTTCATATAACTCCCTTGATTTTATATTTAGATTTAAAAAGCTGTGGGTGCCGCAGTTCCGCAGTGCCTATCAGCGAGCTGCCTCTGGTCTTGAACATGAACTACACTTAGCCAACCAGTTTTACTACACACCAACTACACTTAGTCTTCCAGTCTTGAAAGCTGGACATTGGATCTGCTGTATATCATTCTGCTAGAGAGAGAGAGAGTACCCTGCTCAACATTCGGGGCTTAGGATTACCAGATTACCATACATATACACAGAACGTCTTCAGTTCAAAGTCTATATCTGAGGAAGCCCATGACCCCCACTCACTTCTTAACTACACGGCTAAAATTAAAAGCCTGCTTAATCATCCCATTTGGCCAATACCACATGTATCCTCAACCCTTTATACTCGAAACAAACCCAAAACAAATCGGCCTGTTGGCATCAGATTACAGATCGTAACTGAATGCTGGAATGCTCGCTGTCATAATATCATCAGTTACTTCGCCCATCCTGTCCCTCATGGATTATTTTCTCGATTTCTTGTGATGATTACTTCGAAAGATAGGAAAAAGATTCTCTAGCAAATAATAACAAATAACCCCAGGGGCTCACATCTGGTGAGTACGGACTGGCACACCCAGGGTTTTGAGCTTGATATCATCATTCTTTTCTTTCTTGGAGATTCCCTTCTAGTTTGATTCTCTCTCTCTCTCTCTCTCTCTCTCTCTCTCTCTCTCTCTCTCTCTCTCTCTCTCTTTCTCTCTCTCAGGGTAACTTTGGAATTTTTTTTCGCTCTTGTAGCTTAAGCCTCAGGCTTCCTTGCACCATATAGCTAATAATAATAATAATAATAATAATCCATCCAACCCCACCAACTGGAAGTGCTTCTTACTGCGCAACTGCGCTAGTGACCACCCAGGAAGGGAGAAAACGCCAACACATGAAGTGGATACGTACATCATGGAAGCATACTACGAAATAGCGAAGCTGGAGACCGATATGACAACTTATAGGAAGAGACTACATACAGGAAGAGACTACATACATGGCTGGAACGATTCCCGGATATTCAGGTCACCAAACAGCGAACCAAAGAAGGACCATCGTCACGAAGAACCTTATAACTCCGGCAATCTTGGAAAACAATCAACGAGGACGTGAGCGATCAACTATAAAGGATTAAGAATACAGAACCAGAGGAGGAAGAACGTACCACCACCGAACCAGATGAGGAGGAACAAGAAGAAATACAACCCACAGCAGCTGAAGTGGAAAGAGACGAGGTCATGATATCCAGAATGGAGAACGAGTGGAAGAAGGCCCTAGCAGAATTCGAAGGCATGGACCTCACAAAGACTCACGTGATACCGAAACAGAGGCCGAATAGAATCTTGTGGAGAGTCACAGATCACCACAATCGGTACATAATACCCATTACCTCGACAGCAATGGAGCAACACTAGAGGCCCTCCACACAGCCGTGTATTGTGCCTGCAGTAGCAGCCACGAGAATTAACGGAAGAGAAGCGAGAGACCAGTGGCAGAAGAACCGAAAACAGAAGGAACCACCAGCTTGGTAAAGAAGACTTCAGCAAAAGATAGAACAATTAAGAGTCAATATAGGCCAATTGACTCAGTACCAACGGGGCAATAGGAGTAAGAAATTAATTCGAAAAGTGAAGAGCATCCTCAAGAGAGAGAGCGTCCACAGCAAACATGAGACAAAAAATCAGAGAATAGGAGAGTTCTCGAAAACATTGAAGCAGATGCTAGGATTGAAGCAGATGTTCTCGAAAACATTGAAGCACCAATGCTAGGAGTTTAGTAAATAAATTTGATGAATTTGAGGTATTGCTCAAAACATCAAAGGCAGATATTGTTGGGATATCAGAGACGTGGTGTCACACAGATATAAGGAATGCAGAACTGGAATTTGGGGAGTACAGTGTCTACAGAAAGGATAGACAGGATAGGAAGGGAGGAGGGGTTATGCTATTAGTTAAGAAATACATAAAATCCAAGGAAGTGAAGCCAGTCGACATTGCTGGACAGTGCAGTGTCGAGTCAGTTTGGTGTGACATAAGCATTGGGAGATCAAAACTGAGAGTAGGAGTGTGTTATAGGCCTAATGACTCTGATGAGTATAATAAGAAACTGTACGGGGAAATAGAGTGGGCCAGTAAATCAGAGTCTTATAATGGGCGATTTTAATTTCCCAGATATTGACAGGAATTTGGGGGCTGGTCACTCACACACTAGCAAGGCTTTTGTGGATTTATTGGATGATTGTTTTTCTATATCAGCATGTTAGGGAGGCAACTAGAGGGAGTAATACTCTTGATTTGATTATCAGTAGTGATTCTTCATGCATTAAGTATCTGAAGGTAAATGAACCACTAGGTGGCAGTGATCACAGTGTGCTGAAGTGGGATTTACTCAAAGAGGTAACTACCATTAGGGGTAAAGGGAAGGGTTATTGCTTTCGTAAAGGCGACTACGATGGACTGAGACAGTATTTAAATTCTATACAGTGGGACCAACTGATGATGTTACCAACAGCAAATTCAAAATGGGAAGCATTCAAAGAACTTATCTTGGAAGCTACTAGGCTTTATATACCAACTAAGAAATATTGTTCAAGATTTAGGCCTAAATAGATGTCAGATGAACTAAGGAGACATATGGCAGAGAAGAAAACTGCATGGGATACATACAAATTAACACATGACACAGAAGTCTATGATAGATACAATTTGGTCTTTAACCAAGTTACAAAGGAGGCGAAGGCAGATTACGAGAAATCTTTGGCAAGGGATGCAAAGAAAAACAGCAAAGGGTTCTTTACTTATGTAAACTCTAGAAGGAAGGGGATGAATCAGATTGGTCCACTTGATATCGATGGGTCAACTGCTGATGATCTTGCTGAGGTAGCTAACAAACTGAATGAATATTTTGCATCGACATTCACACATGAGGAGTTATTCAGCGAGGGGAATGCCAGAGGTGTATTCAACTCTGGCAGTAAGCTAGAGAATTTTGTAATAACTGAGAGTAAAGTGGAGGAGATACTGTTGAAGATAAATACAGGAAAGGCACCTGGGATGGATGGGATCTATCCAGTTATATTAAAGGAGGCAGCAAAGGAAGGAAGCAAAGCCTTAGCCATAATTATGGGAGCTTCCTTGGTCTCAGTGGAAGTGCCCATGGACTGGAGATGTGCAAATGTGACCCCAATTCACAAAGGAGGATCAAAGGGCGACACAAGTAATTATAGATCTGTTAGTTTAACTTCTGTTCCTGGAAAATTTATGGAGGTACTGGTTAGTGAAGCACTGCAGGATCATCTAGACAAGACTTCAGTTATAGCTCAGACACAGCATAGTTTTGTTAAGGGGAAGTCTTGCCTGATCAATTTGATTGGATACTATGATGCAGTCGCAAAAGAACTGGATGCAGGGAATAACTTTGATATTATATACTTGGATCTTAGAAAGGCTTTTGATACCGTTGCACCTGGAAGACTGCTGCACAAATTGGAGCAGTGCGGCATTGGAGGCAAATTGCTGCTATGGATAAAGGGGTGGTTGAGGGGTGAGAAGAAAGAGAGTGGTAATCAATGGACACTGCTCATCGTGGACTAATGTTATTAGTGGAGTCCCTCAGGGTTCAGTATTGGGTCCATTATTGTTTTCTGTATTTATAAATGATATTGATGATGGTATATCAAGCTTAATGTCCAAGTTTGCAGACGATACAAGGTTGGCAGGGTTGTCAAGGACACTACTGAGACTATGCTACTGCAACAGGATCTGGAAAGGTTGAGCAGATGGGCTGAGAGGTGGCAAATGAAGTTTAACATTGACAAATGTAAAGTACTACATATGGGAAACAGTAACCCCAGAGCAACGTATCAACTCTGTGGTACTACACTGACAGTGGTAGAGGATGAAAGGGACCTGGGGGTGGTTGTGCAGGTAGATATGAAGTTTTATGAGCAGTGCAGACGGGCGGCAAGAGTAGCTCATGGTGTATTGTCGATGATATATAGGAATTTTTCTAGCAGGGATAAGGAAGTGATTATTCCCTTGTATAAGGCAATGGTCAGAATACACCTAGAGTACTGTATACAGGTCTGGAGGCCTCATTTCAAGAAGGATGTAGAGCTGCTGGAACGAGTACAGAGAAGGGCACAAGATTAGTGAGTGGAACAAAGGGGTGCTCTTACGAAGAAAGGCTTAAGTTTTGCAAATTACAGTGTCTGGAGACTAGGCACCGGTGAGGTGATGTGATTGAGGTGTATAAAGCCTTGAATGGTTTGAGCATGCTCAATGCTGATGGGTTTCTTCCTCTTGCTGAGAATAATCACCTGAGAGGGCATAAATTCAAATTGAGAAAAGACAGATGTGAGGAAATTTGCCTTTACCCAGCGGATGGTTTGTTGGTGGAATAGACTTCCATCCCTTGTCGTGGAAGTTGATAGCCTAAATAAGTTTAAGGCTCAGCTGGACAGGTATTTCGAACGAACAGAGGGGTGAAGTGGAAATGGTTATTTTTTATTTATTTTTTTCTTTGGGGGGGGGCTGATGCTGCATAAGCTTGCTTTCTTGCATCAAATGCCTCTACTAATGCTAATGCTAATAAAAATACACGTTAACCATTTTTTTAAATAAATAAAAAATATTATCTACTATTAATGTTTTATTTCCAGTAAAATTTGAATATAATATATGTATAATACAATAATAGCATAATAATAATCACAAAGTTTTGAACTAATAGTTGAACATATTAGTTCAACTAATTTGTTGGGGTTTTCCGTGGGCCCAACTTCTAAATCCGCCTCTGACACTGGAAGCAAAAACAAATACATCTCTGGAAAAGCTCCAAAACTGGGATCCACACTCCACAACCTCTCAATTCTTCTCAAGGGAAAGCTACAAATATGCAGGCCTCCAACAATGAAGTTAAACAACATTCCCATCCGCCTCTACACAGAAGTCAAATACCTGGGAATATACATAGACAAGACCCTAGCCTTACCTTCCACTCTCATCTGAAGTACTTGTCCACGAAAATCCGAAAGTATGCTGCCATGATAAGAAGAGTCAGCAGAGCGGACTGGGGACACATAAAGCCTTGTGTCTAATCTTCAAGGCAGTGTTTCTTCCATTTGTTTGTTATGGAACCTCATTTTGGTGTGCAAGGTCCACCATAGAAAAGAGTAAGCGCAAATTTGATTCAATACCGAGATTCACGTTGTTGTCTATCTGCAGGGCTTGCTGCACTGTCAGCACCGCTGGCCTACAGGTTACTGGATGCTTGCCGCTCTATCTTGAGACGATTAAAAGGTGCCTTTACCATCGATAAAAGAAAGGAATTCCAATGCAGGTGTTAAATCTTCAACTGGACCTTACCAACAACCTGAGCAAGAAAGAAAACAAATTTTAAGCACCTTCAGGAACTTTGGCAGCATTCGTGGGAAACCACACCAAAGAGAGAAATTACCAGAAGATTCCTCCCTTCCATTGACATGACCTTCCCAAAGCCCCCCTTCCTGGTTTTCGCCTGTCTGCAAGTTATATTTCTGCTCACAGACATGAACCCTTTCAGCAGAAATTTACAGTAATGGTAATTGAAAGAAACCCGTTCTGCCACTGTGGCAAAGAGGAGTTGTAGGGGCATCTCTTGCATGAGTGTCCCACTTATGATGATTGTAGGCTCAAATTTTTTTACTAAAATCCAGAGAAACCCTTGCAGCCGGGGAACATACCTGCTTCAGGATGAAACAACATACAAAGCCCTAACAAGTTTTACGGAAGCTGTCTTTAGATGGGGTCAAGTTTGCTGAACTTAGAACAACGTCCCCCAAGTGCAGTCACAAACTGTGGTTGGATAGGATTTTCCCTACTGATATTAGTATTACCATTAGTAGAGGCATTCAAGAAAGCAAGCTTGAACAACAGAACCCAACACAAGAATATACATTCAACACACAACACTTTTCTGGCATTTACAGTAGTACTGTATTACTTCACAGTGTGCATATGGTGCAGATGTGGGAAACTACTGATGGCGCCTGATCCTAACACAGCACACTATTTCCTCGAGCTTTTACCTTGGCTTTGCAAGCCAAAGCTTTTGACGAAAGGCATTTCCAGTACAATCATCTTTCATCAGCATTGTAAATTTGCTCTGGCACAAGTTCATTGGTGTATATAAATATTTGAAACTTACTGGTGAATTCTTGTGCGGTTGGTGCATCACTACTTAATTTTTCACTTTGAATGGCAAACTGACGAATACCATGCCTCTATTTAAACCGTGTTAACCACCCAGAAAATGCGTTAAAATCACCCTGCAATTTTAATTCTAATTAAAATTAATTTTAATTTTAATTTATTAAAAAAATATTTTGCCTTGACCTCGCAAATTGCCCCACAGACTGGAGTGCCTTCTGCTCTTTGTTGGCTAAACCAGAACACCATTACCTTATCGAGGTCCTTGTATGTCGGCTGTTTTATTGTTTTTCTGATAGTCTTTCCTTTAATGCCATCACATGTGCCCCAAAATCGAATAGCTTCCTTTTTGTTTTTTTTTTTACGATGTCACGTATGGTTTGGTCACCAACATTGTAATGGTTCTTTAAAGATTCAAGGGATGCACCATTTCTAAACTTTTGAATAATTTTAAGTTTTTGTTCAATTTAAAGAACAACTGTTTAGTGTTTGCCCATCATTTTCACAAGTTCTAAAACAAAAAAAATATATATATATTTACTATATCTACTGATAATCAGGTCAAGAGTATCACTCCCTCTAGTTTCCTCCCGAACATTCTGCTGTAGAAAACAATCATCCAATTAATCCAAAAAAGCCTTGCTAGTGTGTGAGTGACCAATCCACAAATTCCAATCAATATCTGGGAAATTAAAATCCCCCATTATAAAGGCACTCTAATTTACTGGCCCACTCTATTTCTCTGCACAATTTCTCATTATACTCATCAGATTCATTAGGCCTATAACGCACATCTACTCTCATTTTTCCTTTCCCAGTGCTTATGTCACACCAAACAGACTGAAAATTGCATTGTCCACCAACATCAATTGGATGCACTTCCTTAGATTTCGTGCTTCTTAACTAACAGCATAACCCCTCCTCCCATCCTGTCTATCATTTCTCTACACATTGTACTCCCCAAATTCCAGTTCTGCTCTGCTTATGTCTGTGTGACATCATGTCTCTGATATCCCAACAATATCTGCCTTTGATGTCTTAACTAGCACTTCAAGCTCATCGAATTTATTAACTATACTCCTGGCATTGGTGTACATGCAAGTATACATGCACCTGTTTCTACTCTTAGTTACCCTAACACAGCCCATTTATTTACTTGTTCCACTATGACTCCCAGCAGTCCTGGAAATTCCCATTGCCTTGCTTTCCAGGCTGCTGCTCAATTGCGTTTCAATAGAAGTAGTGCAAGAATCACTTTTACCTCTGCCAGCGGCTACTGTTAAACTATTAGTCCTTGTTCCCCCCTAGCTAGCAGTTTTCCGCCCCACCCAACTCTGTCTCGATAGCATCAGCAAATATTCTTGCACCCTTTCTATTTAAGTGCATCCCATCCCATCCCTGTAGAAGCAGTCTCTCCTGTTTACAAGCACAGACCAGGCTGAGAAAAATAATACCCCTTGAGCCTTGCACAATCTCTCCAGGGCCGAATTGATCGACAAGGCTCCCATCATATTCTCCCCCTCTCGTGTCTGGGCAGAATCGGAGACACTTTCAAATTCAACCCTAACTCACGGCTTTTTTTCAGCATTGTCTTGTACTTGTTAAGTAATTCTGCCTCTTTCCTACTCTTAATATCGTTAGTGCCAACGTGTACAACAATATCACCCTTTTTGCCCTTAAAGGATGATATCTGCTGTACAACGTCATCAAATTTTTCCCCTGGCAGACATAACCTTGTTCTGTTCCATCTATCCCTTTTGCACAATATGTTTCCCGTTTCCCTCACAATAGAGTCGCTACAACAACTAGTTCCTTTGGGGCCAGCGCGTTCTGCCTTGAGATTTGTTGCTGTGTTGCATGATGTTCAAGTGCAAGCTCTGGCATTGATGTGGGCAGCTGAGAGCTTGATGGGCCCCTCAATTTAAATCCTTCGAGGGCATCCACCCTGCCGTTCAAGATCTCATATAAGCCCATAACAATGCTGAGATGGCGCCTGATTTCCTCGCACTCCTTACATCGCGCACACACAAAGACATTCCCCTTGGCAATATCATGTCCCGTTCCTGATTGTCCACAGACATCCAAGAAGCAGTGCATTTCAATATACTGTGATTCAGAGGGCAACCGCCCCCCACCTCTGTTCTTCCCTGAACCACGGCACTTCCATAGTTTGAGCCTTTTGCTTTGCTGCTCTGGTTTGAGTGGTCATTTCTATTCTAGTTCAATAAAATTCCAATACAAAATATAACCCTAAACCTATATCCCAATGCAGGTTTAACACTATATATATGTATTTTGGTATCGAATATTATCTCTGAGTTACGTTATATGACTTTTTTATCCCCTAATTAATACTTATGTGTATTAATTTATGATGTTACGTTTGTAATAACTAGGTCGCTATATTTATTTAGTTAAAAAAATACAATTTAATTGACAATGAAATTTAATAAGATTAATAAATTTTACTGATTAATTGATACAACTATACTCGATATAGTAGTATCAATATAATATCAACACTAATGTGTTGCTATAGGTCAGCAACACATTAGTGAAATTGTTAACTAGTTCGAAATGCCAAACAGACACTTGATGTACTTGACATCTGGTGTGTATGGGTTTGGCACGCCCAGGGTTCTGAGCATCCAGATATCCTCCTTCTGCTCTTTTTTGGTGATTCCTTTCTATTTCTTTCTCTCTCTCAGGGTAACTTGGAATTTTTTTATTTTGGCTGGTGCAGCATAAGCCTCAGGCTTCCTTGCACTATATGGCTAATAATAATAATAACTAGTTTTCCGTTAAACTTTACGCAAGCACACGTTGTATCGTATAACAATGGCGGCAAGTTAGGAACAGTTAATCTACGGACACGAGGTATTTACTTTCCAAATCGCGCTACCTAAATTCAAAATAAACCACGGAGCTTAACCAGGGCTATAAGCTACCTATAGAAAATAATTTAAAACTTTTTGTTCGCTGGAGCTGCAAAACCTGTCCAAATTTGATACCCTTACCGATATTAAGTAATAACCTACAAAATATCTATCTAAATTCAATTTAAACTAAAGTATTGTTACTAGGAATATAAAGCAACTCGAAAAAATAAATTGATATGCCAATTGAAGTCAATAAAAAAGCAAAAACTTCTCTATTTGCTGGAACTGTAAAAACTTCGCCAGTTCACATCATATGGATTTTGTTGGCGAATTTGAAGAGTTTGTGAATGTGGATGATGAAGTTGCTACCACAGCAATGCCAACACCAGAAGAGCTGCTGAGCACCAAGCATGTTTTTGTTATCAGCAACAGTGAAAGTGAAGAAGCACACACACACTGCGAACTAAAAAAGATGCCCAAAATGCATTGAGCATAATAGAGAATGTCTTTGCCTTCAGTAATGTTGATAAAGAAACAGCTATTACATTTGATATTGTCTGTGCAGTAGTTAAAAATGCATATAGGACAAAATCTGTGCAAAGAACATGGGATTCTTTCTTTAAATTAGATTAATTTATTAAAAAGTTAATGGTTTGTAATTCTTTTTATGTGATACTAAAATATTGTGTAGATTTGATTATAGAGAGTTATTAAGTGCTCGATAATTCCTATATTCTATTATATTATGAAACAACAGGGATTACCTTTATTTTAGATATAGAAGCTTCTTTTCCAACCAACTCTCCTAGTCCAACGTGCTAATAATTCTTTGGGAAGGTGATATCAATTTTACAAAACATGTGGGACATCTTCCCCACTGTCAAAACCGTAGTGTTCAGACCCCTCGGTCTCAACACTACGGTTCTGACAGTGGGGAAGATGTCCCACATGTTTTATAAAATTGATATCGCCTTCCCAAAGAATTATTAGTGCGTTGGACTAGGAGAGTTAGTTGGAAAAGAAGCTTCCTATATCTAAAATAAAGGTAATCCCCGTTGTTTGATAAAATATTGTATAAAAAATGTGGACAAGGCTTTTGTTTTTATTATTTTTTATTTTTATTATTTTATTAATTTAAATGAATTTAATTTTTATTTATTTTTGTTATTATTATTATTTATTATCATTCTTAGATATATAGTATATACCCAAAAAAAAAAAAGTAGAGTTTTGACACTTTTGGGCGATCTCGTTATTATTACAAACCGTGAAAATTTAGGTAATTTGAACTTTGTATTAATGAGATTCGACTGTATATTCATCTCTCAATCACAACTTTATAACGCTGCTTCTGGTCACTTATTTATGACTTGCAAAACATCTGTTTATACCTGTTCTATGTATTACTTGAATATTAAGATTTCTGGTGGATATATATATATATATATATTTATTTTTTTTACTTTGGAATCTTGAAGTGTCCCACTTAATCCAATCCCAGTAAATTGAGAGTCTGCTGTGTAATCAGAAAAATCTTGAATAACTCTAATAATTATTTCTTATATAAAATTTCTTATCCACAGTTTTTAGGAAATAATAATTTACGCACTAGCCTTGATTGTGTGATTTTGATAGAATAATCACACAAAGAAAACAGCAAACTAATTCAGCTGTACATTGGAATTGAAGACTGTATATTATTTCTTTCCATTACCTCTGGTAATGTAAAAACTTTAAACATTGCATTGCATGCCCAATATTATATTATAAGATCAATCTAAGAAAAGTTATATGAGAGCAACTATGAAGTATCCCAAAGCTTTCCAAACAAAAAACCTCAAAAAAAAAACCTTGATTATCCGATAATATTAATCCATAAAACGGGAGCAGAATACACACAACACCACTACTCTCTACATTTGGCAGTATGATTTTTTCTGGAAAAGCTTCATAGCTAAGCTATTTTTATTTTCTTCTGTCTTAAGAGTGCTGAGCCCATTTGCCAGCTTGCTCACTTGCCTTTACTCTAAGACAGACTTACAGATTTGTATATCCAACTGGCCTCATTGGTATAACAGCCTTGATGACCTGCTTCTAGTTGCTTATCACTATGAATTCATGCCCAGATACAGCATTCTATATTTTCCCAAAAAAATCTTACATCTCATTTCATGTTGGGTTCCATGCAGCTGCAGCATACAATATTAAGCCATTTCGTGCTTCTTGAACTGGCCGGCTCCGTAGCCAGGTGGGAAGGAGCAGCAGCACGTAGCACACGCTTCTTGATTAGACCGGGGTTCGAGCCCGTCACCACCAAATACGGAGGATGCGGAAAGGTCAGGGAATGACCACCGCACCGGAGCAATATGGCCTTAGTTGCTAATGCTCCTAAAAAAAAAACCAAATAACAAATAAATAACAAGCTTCTTGAACTTTGCAAACAAATATTCTAGTAGATATAAGGAACTGTCACTTGCTAAATTCAATAAACTAAGAGAAATGTGTTCAAATCCCATTCCAGACTCCAGAAGAACTGTTTAAATTGTCATGTCCTGTTAGAATTATTGCTGGTTTAAGGTGTAACATAGCCAAGTGGTCAATGAGGAGAGGAGAAATAGCAGTAAATGCATTTGATTATTCATGATTCAAGCTTTTTGACAACTAAATACAGTTAACGTTCTTGTATTCTCTACCTTGTAATCTACTGTGTGATTGTCTCGCTAATTACATTAAGATTATAAATTTGTTAATGAATTTATATAATATTCTAATGATGAAAGCTATGTTGAATCACTACTGAAAAGATAATTCATATCTTTCCAGAGCCTTAATTACTGCAACCAGAGCCAATTCTTCACACCTGAAGCACGAACTTCATCAACCTGGAGTTTTATACAAATGCCACATTCGTGATTCAAAATGCCAGGAGGTGGTGTTAGACAGAAAAGGTGATTTCCTTACATGTGTTTTGAAAGAAGGAGTGAGCTAAATGTTTTAAATAATCATAATAATAAGTTTATTTTTGCTGTTTCAGGATTTTGAATGCAAAAATTCATTCAGTATGCTACTGCCTATGATCATTATTGCATATTAGGTCTGCAAAAGTTTGTTTATGTGTGATTTGTAATATGCATTGGTTTAGTTCTCACCCTCTCCATCCAAGAGTTAATAACTACAGCATTTCATTAAAATATACATTGCACTGAGTGGAATTAATATAATTTAGAAATTTAATAACTGTACAATACAATTAATTCACATATTTCAGATCATCATGCTTCCTTCATCTGTGGTAATTGGTATAGATATAATCTGGGCCACCATTATGCACAGGCAGGGCAAGCAGTTGCCTGAGGTGCCAAATTGAAAAGGGTGCCACCACTTTTTTAGCAACATGAAACAAAAAAATGACATAATTAGAGGTAGCTTTGATATCATTCACTGATTTCATAAATTGTATAATATTGCCAATTGATTACACTATAACTGTAATTGCACTGTCAAAATAACAAAGCTGTGCAAGCTAAGACATTACTGTATCCTACCAAAGCCAACTCTTTTTTTTTTTCTACCCTTAATATGGGATGCAAAAAAATTTTCGTTGCAGTGGCATAAAGTCTAGCGGCAGAACTGGATATAATACAGAATTACATCCTAAAATGCCTATGGTCTGGAAGAAATAATGCATACAGTCCTCCTGTCATATCACAGACAATGAAGCCAAGGAGAGAGAGAGAGAGAGAGAGAGAGAGAGAGAGTGTCAGAACTGTAGTTATTTGGGATAACTACAACATTGTTTTTCAAACTTTTTTGAGTAACATTTAAGAAGCTGACAAAAACTTCTTGGATTTAGAACACAAAAGCAGCTAACTGGTTGACCGGACCACAATTTTAAGGAATGCCCTAATAAATATCAGAGCACTAAGTGAAAATTGCCTTTCTCAACACGCCACACAATCACTCTGTAAGAAAAAAGCACATGTCCAGTATACAAATGAGTAGGTGACAGTATCTGTTTTCAAGCTAATTATTCCTTAAAACTCTGGAGTAATAACCAGAGTTTTAAGAAATCATGCACATTAGTGCACAATGTTCAATATTGGTGGCAAACCAGCTCGTAAAAGTTAAGAATGAGTTCAACCTGGACTTTCCTTCTACTTCAAGGTCCTTATGGGGTGAGCTCACTGGCTATACCCCCACATTTGGAAAAGTTCAAATCATTGACCCATCCTGCTCTGATACCATTACAATGGTGTGTGAGTGTACTTTTAGTGCTAATTCTAACCCTTTTTATCAATCATTTCCAGCCCTATTACAAAGATCAAGAATTGTTTTCTTAGATACACATTCCATGTCTATGCCACATAAATCTGGGAAGTGTTTCTTCTGCATGCTGTCTATCTACTTATAATGTGATTTTCATATTATCTGTCTTTGACAATGGCAACTTGTGGTTTTGTGAACAATCTAAATATATTTTGATACATAAATTTGGGCCCCCATATAAAGTGTGCCGTACATGTGTGGAGGGATTGTGGAAATGTGGCAAAAAAAGAAAGCCATGACATTTTCCATTGCCATGACGTACAGGGAACCTTGGGATCATATTAGTGATGGTAATTTTGTTTCATAAACGTAGCAGGTTATAATGCAAAGAACAAACAGAGCATTGTGAACTCCAACAACGTTACTTCAACTGTAAGTCCCTATGGACCTAAACTACTGGTACCACCTCCACCATTTGTTCTTGAACATATGCCAACAGATCCTGAAGCTCGTACTTGTGATCTGGATGATGATGAACTATTTTGATGAAGAGAATCACAACTATAGTTCATAGTTGTGAACTCAAGATTTTTGAGTTCACTTCTTGCAAGTAGTGAACTCAAAGGTCTCATGAATGATTTAAATCTATCCAAAGGGTCTGCCGAGCTTTTAAAGTCAAGACTGAAATCAAAGAATCTGCTGGTCCCAGGAACAGTCTTTTCATGGAATAGACATCGTGAAAAAGAATTGGTTCCCCATTTTTCCAAAGATAGGTCAATGCTATATTGCAACAATATACCTGTAGTTATAAACTTTTTTGAAATTTCTGCAGGCCAACAGAGTGGAAGATATTTGACCCATCAAAGCAAAGCGTCAAAGGAGTTCTCCTTCATAATGGAAACAAGTATGCATCCATTCTTGTAGCCCATTTGGCAACTTAAAAAAGTACAGAAATGTTAAGCTTAAAAAATTCAGTACAAGGTTCATTGTTGAGTAGTGTGAGGAGATTTCAAAGGTATTGTTCTGCTACTTGGCCAATGGACTAGTTACACAAATATGCTTTGCTTTTTATGTGAATGGGATAGTTGAGAAAGAAGCGATCATTGGGAAAGGAAAGTGTGATCACCAAGACATTCTCAACAACAGGTTCAAAGAACATTAAAGATGAACCGGTAGCAAATACATACTGGACAAAATTAACAGAACACGTACAAACCATTGTGTAACTCGTGCAGCTTGCGATGAAGTGGACAAAATTTAGTACCATAGAATAACAACAAAATGAGGAGACAGCAAGAAACTTTGGACAAGTACAAGGAACATTTATAGGGTTGTATAAGAATTACCAAAAAGGTCACATTACAGAAGTTGACTTAAGATGCTCAAAAATATGGCCACATGACATCAGTGCAGTGTATGATCCTTTTCAGTGGCTGAACAGGCCTAAGAGCAGTGAATCATGTTGAATAGAAGGATGTCTATAAGATTCTGTGGCATCAAAATCCCATTCTTCCACCAGTGCAGACCCTAGCTTACCGAAGAGTTGGCTGTTGGTATGCAATGCCCAAGGGCATTCCAAACACGTGCGATCAGATTTAAGTGTGGTGATTGTGCTGGCCATAGCAGTTGTTTGATATCTTCAGTTTCAAGATATTCCTCCACCTCTTGAGCTGTAGTGCAGTGGCATTGTTATGCATGAAAAGAAAATCCACATTCCTCATTGTCTCTAGATGAAATGACGTTTAGAATTTGTAGTCTAAGCTAGGACTCTCAGAGAACAGAACTGTACTCCATTCATCAGGGCTCCAAGTCACATGTTCATGGCACCAGTTTTGACGAGCTCTGCGGTGATTTGGGGTTAATGGAATACAAATCACTGGTTTCTTTGCATAGAGTCCACTTGAATTCAGCCTTCTTAACAGTCCGGTTGGAAATGTGCACTTGAGGTTGCTGCAGCTGCAGCAGCAGCAGCCTCAAGAAACAATCAGTGATAAGACATTGTAGGATTCTGTCTTGCAGTTAGAGCCAGATAGTGGTCTTTTCTGGTTGAGATAGCCCTTGGGCGACCTTGGCCAGCTCTTCTTGAAATGATGCCTGTCTCCATAGTGTCGAGATGACACTATGGAGACAGGCATCATTACAAGTACTGTTATCATTAAACCAACATGCCGCCTGCGACTGCTCAGCTTCAAGTCATCCAATGGCCTGCCATCTCAAGGAATCATCTAAACAACGATGACTTGCCATCCTGAGTACTGGAGATGTGGCTATTCCACTGAGCAAGCCAAAAAAATGGGAATGAAGTGATGTGGTCACAAACTGTATTTTTATAGGCATGAATAATTTGCATAATGTGCGGCTCCATACGGTGGTAGATTAATTTCCATTGGATACGCAGAATTTGCTTGTCAGGATGCCTATTATATCAAATATTTGTCACTGTTCACAATAAAATATTCACGAAAAGCATTTTGTTTTGTTAATTTTTTCAAGCAGCGTATTAACAAAGTACTGCTATCTTTGTTGCATATAAAGCTAGGTTTAATGAAATAGTTCATCGAAGCCCTGACTAGAGAAGGAAATTATTTCAAGTATGTCTGCTCTCATCACTTGCATACTAATAAATCAAAGCAGGAATTTTTGTTGGCTGCTGCACCCTGTATTTAAAGAATCCAAGAACCAAACTGAAAGAGATGCTTGGACTAGCTTGAAAAATATAGTATGCATTTTTTTTTTTTTGAAAAAATAAATACAGATTATGAGATGATTGTGAGTAACATGCTGGAGGTATTCAGGTAACTAGGTAGCAGCATGAGTGCTAAGGTACACTTCTTACACTTTCATCACAACTATTTCCTAGAAAATTTCCATTATATTCTATATAAAAGAAGTGGAAAAAAGCTACCAAGGGGGATGGAAAGCTAGTATAATGGCCGACTTCTGCTGGTTGCTAAAAAGAGGAACAGCCACTGAAATTAGCTTCCTGTTTAACCTAGTTTAACCTAGTCTAGCATATAAGAAATCCAGTTTGTGGTCATCTATGCTTGACAGGAGGAGGTAGCATTTGAATATTTTTGTTTTTACGTATTTCTCTTGGTATTTTTATATAAAAATAAGTTCTTTATAGAATCTGTGAAAATGCAAAAATATCACAAGCATCTCCACCATTATTTTCGGTTTTTCTTTATTAGTAAAATATTCTGACACGATGGAGAAAATTTCTATTAAAATTGTAATTCAGATTTTACGAGCAGTAAAATATCAGAAAACTTTTCTTAAAATTCAGATTGGTTCTTGATAGCCAGTGTTGTCATTAGGAACCAAGACCTGGTGGTTACCAAAGGTCCTTCTTTCTCTGTTCCTTCCATATGATCTGTGGCTACCCGCGTCACTATATAGAGCAACACAAGTAGCCAGCTGGTGGCCTCTACAACTTCCAGTGGCACCTCCGTAGGCAGGAGTGGCAGTGCATAGCACACGCTTCTTGATTAGATTGGGGTTTGAGCCTGTGACCACCAAAAACGGAGGATGCGGAAAGATCAGGAAATGACGACCGCATATCCCCGGAGCAATATGGCCTTAGTTGTTAATGCTCCTAAAAACCAAATAACAACAACAACAACAACTTCCAGTACAGTGTCCGGACATTCTGCCTCACATTACGTAATTGGAGTGGCTCTGCTGTTTATATCAGTTGGTCCCAATGCAAGATTCACCTTATGGCATGATTCACAAACCGATCAGGATAAACAGGGTCAACTCTGATGAATTCATTGCTTCACTCATCTAGGTATCAGTAATTGGCTTGGACAACCGATAAAGTACTCTTCTATGATGAATCTAATCTGGATATCAACCTGACTTCCCCTGACCTAATTAAAAAGCTGACATACATAGTTGAAGGTTCATAAAATGAAGATCTCCAGTGATCATTGCTTTGTCTCATTTATTGTTGTTGGTTATTGTGTTGTTTCTCCAACATTCAGACAACATTACACTAGAAGATTCAAGAAACTTGCTTTAGTCCATATATCAACAGCAGGCTTTAACACTTCTCCAAATCTTTGACCAGCTTATTGTCAGGAGGGAGGAAAGTGAACTTTGTACAAGACAATCTCTGTCAGGCTTCCACTATTGCAATGAAAAATAACACCCACTTGCCCAAGTGCATGCCCTGGTGGGGTAATGAGATTGCTAGGCTAATAACAAGCTTAAGAAAGCTTATAAGGACTTCCAGCATAAGGCCAGGTCTGTTCCTCTCCAGAAGCTGAAATACTGCAACAATTGTTAAGACCCCAGAAAGAAATACACAAATACCATATCTCTGCTTGTTGCCATCTGACAGAAAGTGAGGACAGCTATAACCCTTGAAGAATTGTGCACAAAAATATATAAGACAAGATTACTTCTGCAGACATAATCAAATCCCTTATTGTGGATGAATGACTGAAACCACCAACCAGCATGATACCATAGTTCGTATCTTTGACATCATCCCAATCAGGGACAATCTGGACATGAATATGGATTCCAGAAATAGATCATAGCAGACAGTGACAACTACCACCTAGTGAGCTCCTCTTCTCCATTCTCCACAGAGAAGATTGACCAAGCTGTTCACAGGATTAAGGATGGAAAGGGTTGGATTTGATTGAAAGTGAAGGTTTAGACTATCTCCCTTCACCTTCTTGCTGGCTTATTCAACACTTTCCCAACCGGTTCTTGTAGATAATAAAGTTATTTCCCTCTGTCCCATCTGAGATCTCGAGATCCCCGGAATTCAGTGTTTAAAATTCTTGATAATAAAAGAAATTTATCTGTTTTGAGTATTGTAGGCAATGAAAATAGCCTAACATGGCAGGATTCCATTGGCAGAACCCTGGTTGATCTTTTTCCGCAGGACACTGGTCAGTTGAGTCAGGATCAAAAGCAGATTGAAAAGGAAGAAGCATATACATTAATTGAGGCAACTGAGGCTGTGGACTGTGCAAAGAAGGGTAAATCGCTGGGCACAGACAAAATAGAAGTTTCTGTAATGAAAAAAGCATATAAATTAAAGCCTGATATATTTGTTAACTTATATAAATTTAATAAATGTTTGGAAGAAGGTGCCTTCCCACCTAGTTGGAAATTTGCACAAGTAAAATTGTTAATTAAAGGTACTGGTAGAATGATGAATGATACAGGATCTTATCGACCCCATTTTTTTTATGAAAACCCCAAACATGAGAGGTATTAGAACCTATAGTACTTAGTACCGTGGTTGGAGGTTGAGAAGACGAAAGAAGATATTTGTTGACATTAGACTTGAACTTCTGCAGACTGTAATTTTCAGGAAATACGTATGAAGGAAGATTGTACCAGAAAACAGCAGCTGAATGAATAAACGAGGAAGAAGAAAAGTTGGTTCTGTGAGTTTGAAGTTGGACAATAAATGGATGTTGACTAGTGGTGGCACGTTAGGACTGTTTTGAAAGAGAGGGAGCAGGAATTATAGAATCCAATTCAGAAGAACAGTGCCCAGGGAAGTATCTGTAGAAAAAGCATGCAGCAGAAACAGTATATCTATGGGAGAGACTCTGTTAGAGATGAGTCATTAATTAACTTAATTGCCCTCTTCTGAATGGAATCTAGAAGCCTGAGAGAGGTTTTGGCAGCTCTGCCTCAGATGTGGTAACAATATTCCACGGTAAGGCGGATTTGCAATTGTACAGAGTAAACAGCTGTTTCAAAGAAAACTAACGCTGAGAGCGAAAGAGAAAAAGTTTTTTAAATACAGAGGAAGCAATATTTGTAATGTGCTTGTGCCGAGAGAGAGCAGCGAGAGAGAGAGAGAGAGAGAGAGAGAGAGAGAGAGAGAGAGAGAGAGAGAGAGAGAGAGAGAGAGAGAGAGATTAGAAGTCAGGGAAATCCCCAAAAGAGATATCATCTTGCCTAGAAATTGGAGTGTCACCAAAGATAAGCATTGGAGTAGAAGAATCCTTTTTGTGAGATATAAGACAGGACTGAGTTTTAGAAGTATTGAAATCAACTAAGTTGTATTTTCCCCACTGGAGAATTACCTGGAGATTGGCATTTAAGGAATTGGTAGCAGATAGTCGAGTAGTTGAAGCTGATTGAGCGAGCGAGGCTTCTCAAACTGGAAAGTGGAATGCAATGTGCTATCATCAGCAAAACTATGGATAGGATTTCCAGTCAGTGGAAGAAGGTCATTAATATACAAGAGGAAAAGAGTGGGGGAAAGAACTGAACCTTGAGGGACACCAGCATTATTGGAGAAGTTAGAAAACAGAGAGCCATCTACCATCACCCTCGGGCCCCAAGTGCCAAGTATTTCTAGTGATCAAGCGATTTCTCTGTGATTATAAAGCGATTTCTAAAGTGATAGTGTTACATATATCTAGAGTTTGAAACTAATTCTTTATTGTATATATATAGTTGCTGGAAAGTATCAGTGCAATGGTTCCTAAAAAAGGAAACACACCTTTCTTTTATTTATATTCTAGTCCTAGTAACCACTAATCTACTTCCGCTTGGTCACTAGGTGGCACCGCTTCTGCCTCCCTGTGGCGGGGGGCCAGAAACCTGGAAGAAAAGCTCTCACTCCCAGGCAAAAAGGTGCAAACATGAATGATCCACATATTACAACCATGGATCCCAAAAATCTGACTCCTTTGAGTCGGAAAAATGAGACTATTGCAACTAAAAGGCAAAAAAGGACATGACATCGCTTAATGCACCTACATTTATTGTCTTTCTTTCTACGACAGAACAGCCATTAAGAAAACTGTCGCCATTTGTCCTCAACATATGTTTAAAAAGTGTGGCTGGAACACCAAAAAGTGTTAAGTGACTAAAATCAGGCGACATTCTAGTCAAGACAGCAGATGCCAAACATGCAGAAAGACTGCTTCAAATGAAAACATTTGGTGGGATCCATAAAGGTCTCTCCCCATAATACGCTAAATACATCGATAAGGAGTAATTTCTGAATGGGACCTTATCTGTGTTTCTGAAGAAGAGATTAAAAATGAACTTGAAGGCGTTATAGCTGTGAGAAGGATTAAAATTACTAGAGATGGGACACTTACTCCAACCAGAAATATCATACTGATTTAGCACTCCTAAACCATCTACATCCGTGAAGGCCGGTTATCTGAATTGTAACATCTGAATTGTAACGTTCCGAATCCTCTTCGCTGCTTAAAATGCCAGAAGTATGGTCATTCACAAATGGCATGCCGTGGTGTTGCCATCTGTTTCAACTGTGGGCTTCAGGAGCACAGCAATCAGAACTGTTCAGCTGAGAAACCAAAATGTCCAAACTGCAAGGGGGACCATTCTGCCTATTCCAAGAAATATTGGAAAAGAGAAAAGCAGATTCAACGGTATAAAGTGGAACATTCTGTCACATACCAAGAAGCTAAGAGAACTGTACTTCCAATTGTCTTAAACAGACCTTCCTATGCACAGGTCATAACGAATCAGTGTACAATAGAAACCCAAACAATTTTACAATTCCTCCAAAGAAGTCCATCTAAGACTGGTCATGAGCACTGCTTATAACATCCCAGAAAACATCAAGAGAAACTCACCAACACACCACTTTCCCTACTTCCTGATGTAAAATACTCAGAAACAAAAGCCCCGCAAGGAAAACGTAATATCCTAAGCCAGAAGTCAGCTGAACGAATGCAGACAGATGACCAACCAAGCAGATGAATCAGTACTAGAGATTTTTGTGGAAGAAGAGATGGATACTGGAAAACCATATTTCCTCAAAAAGGAAAAACCTACATGTGAAAGATTTAAAACAGCATCTAGGAAACAGTCCAAAAACCTCTCCAAAACCAAATAACAAAAACCATAATCCAGTGGAACTAGAGAGTATTCCGCACTGACATAGGTGATATATATGTTCTGATTGCACAGTATGCACTGCAATGTCTTTGCTCACAAGAAACCTACCTCAGACCTCAAGACTCTACCTTAATAAAGAACTATACAGCATATCGAAAGGACAGAGTAACAGGTGGCACAACCCATGGTGGTGTGACATTACTAGTAAATTCTCGCATTCCTTCCCAGATTGTCCCAATAAACACAACCCTTGAAGTGACTGCAGTAACCATAGCTACTAGATCCCTCATAACAGTAATAACAATTTATGTTCCACCAAAACAAGATTTATTACAACAGCACTTAGAAGACATAGTAATGCAGTTACCTACCCCCTTCTATATACTAGGCAACCTCAACAGGCATAGCCCTGTGTGGGTAACACAACCTCAGATCGGAGAGGAAAACAAATTGAAAAATGGATAGATGAGAATGATTTAACTTTGTTGAATGATGGCACACATACATATACACACCTTCCATCAGGAAATACTACAGCTATAGACCTGTCTGTATATTCTCCAATACTATTTCCAATACTTGCTTGGTCAGTGCACAGTGATACTCTCTGCAGTGATCACTATCCAATAATCATCACCATGGCATTAGGAACAACATGCAAGTCACGTAAAACTCCCAGATGGAAAATAAATGAAGCAGTCTTCACCCAAGAAGAGGGCATGCCTCAGGGGTCCGTGCTTACCACTACCCTCTTTGCCATCAAAATAAACTCTATAACTAAACATATACCAAAACCTGTTGATACCGCTTTATATGTTGATGATTTCAGTATTTCCTATCACTCTCAGAATATGCGAAGTATAGAACGGCAGCTATAAGCAGCAATAAATAAAATAAGTAAATGGGCGCAAACAAATGACTTCCGGTTTTCCACACAAAAAACTGCATGTATACACTTCTGCAGGAAACGAAACTTACACCCTGATCCTGAACTTAAACTGGACGGATATATGATCCACATTAGACCAAACATAAGATTCGTAGGACTTCTTTTAGATAAGAAACTGACATTCCTTCAACATATTAAGCATCTAAGACCTTCAGGCATTGAGAAGTTAAACCTACTCAAAGTTCTTTCCGCAACAACTTGGGTTGCAGAATGACATACACTACTTAAACTTTATCGAGCAATAGTATGTTCCAAGCTGGATTATGGAGCACCTGTTTACGACTCTGCAAGACCAAGTGTACCGAGATAGTAGGATTCCATACACCACAGTGCCCTCCATATAGCACTTGGAGCTTTCCGCACTTCACCTGTACAAAGCCTATATACAGAAGCCCATGAACCTTCACTACAACTTAGACAACACAACTTATTATTACACTATGCTGTCAAGATAAAATCCATCGCCAATCATCCAAATAGAGAGGTTCTGTTTTCATCTTGCTGGGAAAACTTATGCCAAGTCTATCCACGAATGAACCAAGCTGCCAACATCCGTCTAAAAGATTTACTGTTAAGCCGAGAGCTGTATAGTTGTACTAGCATAACTAGTACAACTGCACAGATCATTCCACCATGGATCATAATTCAACCTGCATATGACCTGCATTTTCAATCCTGGGGGGAGTAACTCTCTCAAGAACAAACTACTACCAGCAGCTACATGCAGCATACAAAGAAAAATATGAACATTAGCATTAGTAGAGGCATTTGATGCAAAAAAGCAAGCTTATGCATCATCAGCCAAAAAAAAAAAAAAAAACCCACTTCCACTTCACCCCTCTGTTCGTTCAAAATACCTGTCCAGCTGAGCCTTAAACTTATTTAGGCTATTAACCTCCACGACAAGGGATGGAAGTCTGTTCCACCAACCAACCACCCGCTGGCTAAAGGCAAATTTCCACACGTCTGTCCTACATCTGTCTTTCCTCAATTTGAATTTATGCCCTCTCAGGTGATTATTCTGAGCTAGAGGAAGAATCCCATCAGCATTGAGCATGCTCAAACCATTCAAGGCTTTATACACCTCTATCAGATCACCTCGCTGGTGCCTAGTCTCCAGACACTGTAATTTGCAAAACCTAAGCCTTTCTTCGTAAGAGCACCCTTTTGTTCCATTCACTAATCTTGTTGCCCTTCTCTGTACTCGTTCCAGCAGCTCTACATCCTTCTTGAAATGAGGCCTCCAGACCTGTATACAGTACTCTAGGTGTGGCCTGACCATTGCCTTATACAAGGGAATAATCACCTCCTTATCCCTGCTGGAAAAATTCCTGTATATCATTGACAATACTCCATGAGCTACTCTTGCAGCCCGTCTGCACTGCTCAGAGAACTTCATATCTGCCTGCACAATCATCCCAAAGTCCCTTTCATTCTCTACCACTTTCAGTGTAGTAACACAGAGTTGATACGTTGCTCTGGGGTTGCTGTTTCCCATGTGTAGTACTTTACATTTGTCAATGTTAAACTTCATTTGCCACCTCTCAGCCCATCTGCTCAACCTTTCCAGATCCTGTTGCAGCAGCATAGTGTCAGTAGTGTCCTTGACAACCCTGCCAACCTTTGTATCGTCTGCAAACTTGGACATAAAGCTTGATATACCATCATCAATATCATTTATAAATGCAGAAAACAATAATGGACCCAACACTGAGCCCTGAGGGACTCCACTAATAACATTAGTCCACGATGAGCAGTGTCCATTGATTACCACTCTCTGTCTTCTCCCCCTCAACCACCCCTTTATCCATAGCAGCAATTTGCCTCCAATGTCACACTGCTCCAATTTGTGTAGCAGTCTTCCATGTGCAACAGTATCAAAAGCCTTTCTAAGATAATATCAAAGTATATAATATCAAAGCTATTCCCTGCATCCAGTTCTTTTGTGACTGCATCATAGTATCCAATCAAATTGGTCAGGCAAGACTTCCCCTTAACAAAACCATGCTGTGTCCGAGCTATAACTGAAGTCTTGTCTAAATTATCCTGCAGTGCTTCTTTAACCAGTGCCTCCATTAATTTTCCTGGAACAGAAGTTAAGCTCACAGGTCTATAATTACTTGTGTCAGCCTTTGATTCTCCTTTGTGAATTGGGGTCACATTTGCACATTTCCAGTCTATGGGTACCTCCCCTGAGTCCAAGGAAGCTCTCATAATTATGGCTAAGGGTTTGCTTACTTCCTTTGCTGCCTCCTTTAATATAACTGGATAGATCCCATCCTCCCCGGGTGCCTTTTTTGTGTTTATCTTCAACAATTTCTCCTCCACTTTACTCCCAGTTATTTCAAGATTTTCTAGCTTACTGCTAGAGTTGAATACACCTCTGGCATTCCCCTCTCTGAATAACTCCTCATGTGTGAATGTCGATGCAAAATATTCATTTAGTTTGTTAGCTACTGAGCAGGATCATCAACAGTTGACCCATATATATCAAGTGGACCAATCTCATTCATCCCCTTCCTTCTAGAGATTACATAAGTAAAGAACTCTTTGCTGTTTTTCTTTGCATCCCTTGCCAAAGATTTCTCGTAATCTGCCTTTGCCTGCCTAACCTCCTTTGTAACTTGGTTACAGATCAACTTGTATCTATCATAGACGTCTGTGTCACGTGTTAATTTGTATGTATCCCATGCATTTTTCTTCTCTGCTATATGTCTCATTAGTTCATCTGACATCCATTTAGGCCTAAACCTTGAACAATATTTCTTAGTTGGTATGTAAAGCCTAGTAGCTTCCAAGATAAGTTCTTTGAATGCTTGTATAGAATTTAAATACTGTCTCAGTCCATCGTAGTCGCCTTTACGAAAGCAAAAACCCTTCCTTTACCCCTAATGGTAGTTACCTCTTTGAGTAAATCCCACTTCAGCACACTGTGATCACTGCCACTTAGTGGTTCATTTATCTGCAGATTCTTAATGCATGAAGAATCACTACTGATATTCAAATCAAGGGTATTACTCCCTCTATTTGCCTCCCGAACATTAGCATTAGTAGAGGCATATGATGCAAGAAAGGAAGCTTATTCAGCATCAGCGGAAAAAAAAAAAAAAAACAACCACTACTCCCATTTCACCCCTCCGTTCGTTCGAAATACCTGTCCATCTGAGCCTTAAATTTGTTTAGGCTATCAACTTCAACAACAAGCGATGGGAGTCTATTCCACAAACCAACTGCCCGCTGGCTAAAGGCAAATTTCCGCACATCTATCCTACATCCGTCCTTCCTCAATTTGAATTTATGCCCTCTCAGGTGATTATTCTGAGCAAGAGGAAGAATCCCATCGGCATTGAGCATGCTCAAGCCATTCAAATCCTTATACACCTCCATCAGATCACCTCGCCGATGCCTAGTCTCCAGGCTCTGTAATTTGCAAAACCTAAGCCTTTCTTCGTAAGAGCAACCCTTTGTTCCATTCACTAATCTTGTTGCCCTTCTCTGTACTCGTTCCAGCAGCTCTACATCCTTCTTGAAATGAGGCCTCCAGACCTGTATACAGTATTCAAGGTGTGGCCTGACCAATGCCTTATACAAGGGAATAATCACATCCCTGTCCCTGCTAGAAAAATTCCTGTATATCATTGACAAGACACCATGAGCTACTCTTGCAGCTCGTCTGCACTGCTCAGAGAACTTCATATCTGCCTGCACAATTACCCCCAGGTCCTTTTCATTCCCTACCACTGTCAGCGTAGTACCACAGAGTTGATACGTTAATCTGGGGTTACTGTTTCCCATATGTAGTACTTTACATTTGTCAATGTTAAACTTCATTTCCCACCTCTCAGCCCATCTGCTCAACCTTTCCAGATCCTGTTGCAGCAGCATAGTATCAGTAGTGTCCTTAACAACCCTGCCAACCTTGGTATCGTCTGCAAACTTGGACATTAAGCCTGATACACCATCATCAATATCATTTATAAATACAGAAAACAACAATGGACCCAACACTGAACCCTGAGGAACTCCACTAATAACATTAGTCCACGTTGAGCAGTGTCCATTGATTACCACTCTCTGTCTTCTGCCACTCAACCATCCCTTTATCCATAGCAGCAATTTGCCTCCAATGCCACACTTCTCCAATTTGTGCAGCAGTCTTCCATGTGCAACAGTATCAAAAGCCTTTCTAAGATCCAAATATATAATATCAAAGTTATTCCCTGCATCCAGTTCTTTTGTGACTACATCATAGTATCCAATCAAATTGGTCAGACAAGACCTGCCCTTAACAAAACCAAGCTGTGTCTGAGCTATAACTGAATTCTTGTCCAGATGATCCTGCAGTGCTTCTTTAACCAGTGCCTCCATTAATTTTCCTGGAACCGAAGTTAAAATAACAGGTCTATAATTACTTATGTCAGCCTTTGATCCTCCTTTGTGAATTGGGGTTACATTTGCACATCTCCAGTCCATGGGTACCTCCCCTGAGTCCAAAGAAGCTCTCATAATTATGGCTAACGGTTTGCTCACTTCCTTTGCTGCCTCCTTTAATATAACTGGATAGATCCCATCCACCCCAGGTGCCTTTTTTATCTTTATCCTCATCAATTTCTCCTCCACTTTCCTCTCAGTTATTAGAAAATCATCTAGCTCACTGCCAATGTTTACTTCACCTACGACATTCCCCTTCCTGAATAACTCCTCATGTGTGAATGTAGATGCAAAATACTCGTTTAGATTGTTAGCCACCTGAGCTGGATCCTCAACTGTTGAACCATCAACATCCAGTGGACCAATCTGATTCATCCCTTTCCTTCTTGGGTTTAAATAGGTAAAGAACTCTTTTCTGTTTTTCTTTGCATCCTTTGCCAAGAATTTCTCATAATCTGCCTTTGCCTGCCTAATCTCCTTTGTGACTTGGTTACAGACCAACTTATATCTATCATAGGCTTCCATGTCACCCATTAATTTGTATGTATCCCATGCATTTTTCTTCTCTGCCATATGTCTCATTAGTTCATCTGACAACCATTTAGGCCTGAACCTTGAACAATATTTCTTGGTTGGTATGTAAAGCCTGGTAGCTTCCAAGATTAGTTCCTTGAATGCTTCCCATTTTGAATTTGCTGTTGGTAACATCATCAGTTGGTCCCACTGTATAGAATTTAAATACTGTCTCAGACCATCATAGTCGCCTTTACGAAAGCAAAAACCCTTCCCTTTACCTCTGATGGTAGTTACCTCCTTGAGTAAATCTCACTTCAGCACACTGTGATCACTGCCACCTAGTGGTTCATTTATCTGCAGATTCTTAATGCATGAAGAATCAGTGATGATAATCAAATCAAGAGTATTACTCCCTCTAGTTGCCTCCCGAACATGCTGGTGTAGAAAACAATCATCCAATAAATCCACAAAAGCCTTGCTAGTGTGAGAGTGACCAACCCACAAATTCCAGTCAGTATCTGGGAAATTAAAATCCCCCATTATAAGACTCTCTGATTTACTGGCCCATTCTATTTCCCTGTACAGTATCTTATTATACTCATCAGAGTCATTAGGCCTATAGCACACTCCTACTCTCAATTTTGATTTACCTATGCTTATGTCACACCAAACTGACTCGACACTGCCCTGTCCATCAATGTCGACTGGCTTCACTTCCTTGGATTTTATGTGTTTTTTAACTAATAGCATAACCCCTCCTCCCCTCCTGTCCTGTCTATCCTTTCTATACACATTTTACTCCCCAAATTCCAGTTCTGAATTCCTTATATCTGTGTGACACCACGTCTCTGATATCCCAACAATATCTGCCTTTGATGTTTTGAGCAATACCTCAAATTCATCAAATTTATTTACTAAACTCCTAACATTGGTGTACACGCAAGTATACATGCACCTGTTTCTATTCTTAGCTACCCTAACACAACCCACGTGTTTACTTGTACCGCAATGGCTCCCAGCAGTCTCTGAAATACCATGCATCTTGTTTTTCAGGCTTCTGCTCATTCCAGTAGAAGCAGTGCAAGAATCTCTTTCACCTCTGCCAGTGGCTACTGTTAATCCATTAGTCTTTGTCTCCCCCCAAGCTAGCAGTTTTCCGACCCACCTAACACATGCTGATGTAGAAAGCAATCATCCAATAAATCCACAAAAGCCCTGCTAGTGTGTGAGTGACCAGTTCCAAAATTCCAGTCAATATCTGGGAATTTAATATCCCCCATTATAAGACACTCTGATTTACTGGCCCACTCTATTTCCCTGTACAGTTTCTTATTATACTCATCAGAATCATTAGGCCTATAGCACACTCCTACTCTCAATTTTGATCTTCCAATGCTTATGTCACACCAAACTGACTCGGCACTGTCCAGCGATGTCGACTGGCTTACTTCCTTGGATTTTATTTATTTCTTAACTAATAGCATTATCCCTCCTCCCTTCCTATCCTGTCTATCATTTCTGTAGACGTTGTACTCAACAAATTCCAGTTCTGCATTCCTTTATATATCTGTGTGACACCACTTCTCTGATATCCCAACAATATCTGCCTTTGATGTTTTGAGCAATACCTCAAATTCATCAAATTTATTTACTAAACTCCTAGCATTGGTGTACCCGCAAGTATACATGCACCTGTTTCTATTCTTAGCTACCCTAACACAATCCAGGTGTTTACTTGTACCGCAATGACTCCCAGCAGTCTCTGAAATATCCTGCATCTTGTTTTTCAGGCTTCTGCTCATTCCAATAGAAGCAGTGCAAGAATCTCTTTCACCTCTGTTAGTGGCTCCTGTTAATCTATTAGTCTTTGTCCCCCCAAGCTAGCAGTTTTCCGACCCACCTAACACTGCCTTGATAGCATCAGCAAATATTCTTGCATCTTTTCCATTTAAATGTATCCCATCCCTGTAGAAGGAGTCTCTCCTGTTAACAAGTACAGTCCAGGCTGAAAAATATTCTACCTTTAGCCTTGCACAATGTTTCCAGGGCCGAATTGATCGACAAGGCTCTCATCATATACTCCCTCCTATCGTGTCTGGGCAGAATTGCAGATACTTTCAAATTCAACCCTAATTCATGGCTTTTTTTTCAACAGTGACCTGTTCTTGTTAAGTAATTCTGCCAGTCTCCTACTCTTGATATCATTAGTGCCAATGTGTACAACTATATCACCTTTTGTGCCCTTAAAAGATGATATACGCTCTACAACGTCATCAGCCTTTGACCCTGGCAGACATACCCTGGTCCTGTTCCACCTATCCTTTTTACAAAGCATGTTCCTCATTTCCCTGACAATAGAGTCACCAACAACTACTAGTTCCTGTGGGACTAGCGCATTTTGCCTTGGGATTGTCGCTGTGTTGCGTGATGACCATTTGCAAGCTCTGGTGTTGATGTGGGAAGCTGAGAGCTTGTTGGGCCCCTCAATTTAGTTACTTCGAGGGCATCCACCCTGTTCTTCAAGCTCATATATAGGCCCATAACAATGCTGAGTTGTTGCCCGATTTCAATACACTCCTTGCATCGCGCGCGCACACAACAATATCATGTCAATATCATGGCAATATCAAGTCCCATACCGGAATGCTCTACAAACGTCATGCAAGCAGTGCATTTTAAAAGGCTGTGATTCAGAAGGCGACTTTTCCCCCCCTCAGTTCTCCTCTGAGCCACAGTACTTCCATTAGCTTGAGCCTTTTGCTTTGCTGCTCTGGTCTGAGTCATGATTGCTATTAATTTCAATAACATTTCAATTTCAGTTCAAAATTATAACCCTAAACTTGTATCCCAACACAGTTATAATGGTATATATATTTTTCAGTGTCAAGTATTAATTATCTACGAGTTCCCTTTATATAACTTCCATATCAGTTATGTATTAATTAATTATGTTATGTTTGTAATCTAAGTCGTTATATGTATTTAGTGAAAAGTACAATTTAATTGACAACGAAGTTCAACAAGTTTAATAGATTCTACCGATCAACTGACAATATTATAATCTATACTATACTAATGCTATCTAGTTCGGTATATAACGTATCATATGACAAAGGCGGCAAGTTATGAATGGTAAATCTACGGACACTTAAGTATTAATTAACTTTCACGTCTCGCTGTCTCAATTCAGAATAAACTAATGATCCTTACTAGGTCTATAAGCTACTTACAGAAAATAATTTGATGTAAAATATATTCAATAAAGCAGCTAAATATGGCTAAAAAAAAAACTTCTTGTTCAGCGGAGTTGCAACTTGTAACGTGGATTTGATACCCTCACCGATACTTTTATGCAATTACAAGGTTGAGTAAAGAATAAATACACAAGATTAATCAGAAAATCATAAAATAATGCTGTACTACTAAATTTAAATCAAAAGTTTTAGAAAAACAATAATTTCAAATCAATAAATAAGAAAAATCCACTTAGCGGCTTTAAACACGTCTGGCTCCTACTAGCCTCATCATTGGCAATTAAGCTGCAGTATTTTTATATTAATAATACCAGATATACTGGAAGCACCTTGATTAATTATTTGAAGATTACTAGCCATTAACATTATTCAGTTCTGCACTTTCAACAGCCCTGATATATTCTGTACAGTTCTGATCCCTAATTGAATGATTGTAGTCTTTTTTATTCCGCTTACATTTAATACATTTAAGTGGGTCTTCCTTTGATAAATGGTCAGAGTACACATGTCCGCTTTCAGCACATTGGCTCCACAATAGTGTCTTGTGTTTGCAGTACTGTGCCGTGTGGCCATACCCTAAGCATTTGTTAAATTTTGAAACTATTTTGAAACACTTTAATATTCTAGGTGAAAAGCCTATTACCCAATTTGTTAATTTACGTTTTGAACCAGACTGAAATCTAATTTGAGTTTCTTGTTCAACCTCATCCTCAAGTAAGCCATAATCTTTAAGATTTTTATGATATAATTCATCCATCATTTCCTCACGTAACCTCTTTAAGTATATCATAGATTATAATCATTGGATTTTTAAACTTAGATTTATCATATGTTACTCCTACTTGACTTAATATTTCTGAATTAGACAATATTTCAATATCTTCCTTATTTTCCATCTCTAACAAAACATCTTTATTTCTTATTGTTCATATATTCTTAACTTTAACATCTTTATACTCTCTTTTTTGAGTGTATTAACTGCAATATTTCTAACCTCCTGGCTAGTTTGTAGTTGAGTGTCACCTCCAGCTGTTCTTAATATTATAACATTCTGTTTCTTGAAACCAATTATCACACACACGTCATTATCCTTTAAATCATTTCCCACATTTGGTATTCTTTCAGTAGAAGTAATCTTCACTTTATCAGCATATGTAGCATTTTATTCTACAAATGGTTGTTCCCTAACAGTATCATCTATTAATGAGGTTTTAGCCTTTAATTCTTGCACTCTCACCTTTAATTTCTCATTATCTATAATTAATGCAGTAATGATAGTCTCTTGCATATAGGCGCCTCCGTAGCCAAGTGGGCAGGAGCAGCAGTGCGTAGCAAACGCTTCTTGATTAGACCAAGGTTCGAGCCTGTGACCACCAAATACAGAGGATGTGTAAAGGTCAGGGAATGACCACCGCATATCCCGGAGCAATATGGCCCTAGAAACCAAATAACAACAACAACAACAACTCTTGTATATAATATACATGAACAACAAAGCCATTATGATGATATAATGCCTATTTATGACTTGATAATTAAGCTGAAGAAACAGGTAGTCAGTTATATGACCCACAAAACAAGTAAAATCACTAAGACTGCTTCCAACTATGTTAGCAGAGGCATACGCTGCAAGAAAGCAAGCTTATGCAGCATCAGCAAAAAAAAAACAAACAAAAAAAAACAACCCATTTCATTCATCTATTCACTCCAAATGCTTGTCCAGATCAACCTTACTGTTCAAATGCTTGAACAACTCAGACTTTCATGCCTCAAGAAATTAAACATACTGAAAGTCCTTTCCACAACAACTTGGAGAGTAGATTGATGTGTAAGCTTTGTTGAGCAACATTCTGGGATAGATTATAGAGCACCTGTTTATGACTCAGCTTAACCAAATGCACTAAGTTGGTTAGATCCCTTACACTACAGTACACTCTGTACAGCACTTGGAGTTTTCTGCACTTCACCTGTTAAAAGTCTTTATGCAGAAGATCATAAACCTTCATTACTGCTACATGAGAGAACCTGCAGTGGCACAGTGTAACCTGTTGTTACACTGTGTTGTCCAGATCAAATCTGTCACTGATCATCCAAGTTCAGACCTTTTTTCATCAAACTGGAAAAACATATACCAGGCCTATCCATGGATGAACCGGTCTGCCAACATCCACCTAAAAGATTTAATGTTAAGCCGGAATCTTAACTATGATAACATGCCTCTTCATCACAGAGTACAGTTCAATCCTTACGTGATCTATATTTTCCATCCTGGGGAAAAACAACTTTATGAAGAATAAACTATCAGCACGCGCACGCGCGCGCGCGCACACACACACACACACACACACACGCGCACGCGCGCGCTCTCTCTCTCTTACTTATTATATGAGCATATAGCAAACAACATAATTTCTACTAACTCACTTAGTTCTCTTATTGCCTTGTAGAATGCTAATATTACAGCACACCCAATTCTATAAGAGATTCAGTATCAAAGCTATTGCAAACAGCTTAATTTCTATGGACTCGCTTAGTTCTCTTATTGCCTTGTAGAATGCTAATACTACAGCACACCCAATTCTATAAGAGATCCAGTATTCAGAGAAGCCATCACCATATGCCTTTCATTCAGTACCATATTCAGATTACAAATCCTTCATCCACCAAAGCAGTATAAAGCAGTGGCAACAACACTGGTGAGATATCAAACTAATAGCAAACTTTGTCTAATTAAACAAATGCTTCAACTATAAGCGTACTATTCTTCAATCTAGCAGACACAAGAAGTGACCCTTGCTCATTTATGAATCAGGTATACATACGTGACTCACTCCTATCTGCTCAGAGGTGAAGACCCTCCTTGGTGCCATAACTGTCAAGTTCCACAAATGGTACAGCACTTTATAGTGAACTGTCTGAAATTTGAAAGGGAATGTCTTAGAGCATTTCAAACTATAATGAATTCACAAAACAACCTAACTCTCAAAATAATTTCTAGATGACTAGCCAATTACTACTAGCATTTTCTTATATTTCCAACACATATAAAAGTTAATAGTACATAATTTACATCATTTATGTAGGAACTACATATGATTATAGTGCAGAGTCATGATATTCTACCATCTACCGAGAAATTCTGAATATCGCATCATATGAAACTCTCCAAACCTAAACTAGATTTAGTGAGTTCAGCTTAAATTGATACAACTGTTTAGCTTAAATTGATACAAAAGTCAATAGCATTGTTAATAAAATAAAGGTTGTCTGTGCTCACTCTCTGTTAAGTTGCATCTTATCTTAGAGCAACAATGGATGTAATGTTGATTACGCTGGCACTCGCAACACTTGTGACTCAGTATAGTGAAAAGGGGTCAATTTAATTTTTAAACTAGAGAAAAAAAAAAGTTAGATTTTTCAATGTTTTGCATAAAGGTTGCATTTAATGTGTTTAATGCAGCCAGTAAGAGTTAACATTTTAAAGGACACTAAAATGAAGATACTCATTTTTAAATCAAAAATAAGTAAAAGGGAATTGTAGCTAAATATTTTGTTTTTAAATCTATGACATCATTATTATGCTGTTGATTTTATATAGCTACTGAAGAATGACAGAATAATTACTGGATGATTGATGCCAAGTGATAATGCTTATTCGGAATTAATGTAATCTTTTAAAGAGTTACAAAAATCAATTTTTGTAACTCTTTAAAAGATTAACTAATCATTTTGCTCTTCTCAAATAAATTAAAAACTGCTTGCTAAAACTGTTTTGCAACCTAAATGATAAAGACTAAGTAAAATAAGCCAAACTTAACTATGAGAGAGTGGCTTAACATTCCATTCAACTGACCATTGTGAAACAAGTGAATGACAGTAGAACTTCATGCAATTTCTTGTTTGATGACTTTTTTTTGTTGTTGTTGTTGTGAGAATAGTTTTTATTTTTTACCTGATGTTCTTTCCAGTTATTCAGTTTCTGGAATAACTGGAAAGACCATTTTTTTTTTCATTTGTTTGAAGTAAAGATATTGTAAAACATTGAACTTGTTATTAACAGTTCAACTGATCCTTATTCACATAGTTATGTTATCTTTATTGACAAAAGATTTTTGGCACAGTTCTTTAGGATTGTAGTCCACCTATGTTTTCTATGCAGTGTTTATCCATTTTTTTTCCTGAAATTTTAAAAGGAAAGGAATTTATATTCTTCTGTTTAAGAGATTTTATTAGCTGTTGCAAATGCCTTTTTCTGAACAGATTGGTAATTTTTTTTTTTTTTTTTTTTTATGAAAACCCCAAACACGAGAGGTATTAGAACCTATAGTACTAGTACTGTGCTTGGGTTGGAGGTTGAGAAGACGAAAGGAGATATTTGTTGATATTAGACTTGAACTTCTGTAGACTGTAATTTTCAGGAAATATGAAAGAAGGTTGTTCCAGACAACGGCAGTTGAATGAATAAATGAGGAAGATGAAAAGTTGGTTCTGTGAGTTTGAAGTTGGACAATAAATGGATGTTGGCTGGTGGCGGCACATGTTCGGACTGTTTTGAAAGAGAGAGCAGGAATTATAGAAGCCAATTCAGAGGAACAGAGACCATGGAAGTACCTGTAGAAAATGCATGCAGCAGAAACAGTATGTCTATGAGACAGAGGGGAGAGACTGTTAGAGAGGAGTCATTAATTAACCTAACTGCAGTCTTCTGAATGGAATCTAGAAGCCTGAGAGAGGTTTTGGGAGCACCGTCCCAGTTGTGAGAACAATATTCCACAGTAGGGCGGATTTGTGATTTGTACAGAGTGAACAGCTGTTCGGAAGAAAAGTAATGCCAAGAGCGAAAGAGAAAACCAAGTTTTTTAGATGTAGAGGAAGCAATATTGTAATGTGCTTGCACCAAGAGAGATTAGAAGTGAGAGTAATCCCCAAAAGAGATATCATTTTGCCTAGAAATCAAAGTGTCACCAAAGATAACCATAGGAGTAGAGGAATCCTTTTTGCGAGATATAAGACAAGACTGAGTTTTAAAAGGGTTGAAATCAACTAAGTTGTCTTTGCCCCACTGGAGAATTACCTGGAGATCAACATTTAAGGAATTGGTAGCAGATATTTGAGAAGTTGAAGCTGATTGTGCAGGGCACGGTTTCTCAAAATGGAAAGTGGAATGCAATGTGCTACCATCAGCAAAACTATGGATAGGATTTCCAGCCAATGGAATAAGGTCATTAATATACAAGAGGAAAAGAGTGTGGGAAAGAACTGGCCTTGAAGTACACCAGCATTAGTGAAGTTAAAAGACAGATCTATTTACCATCACCCTCAGTGAGCGATCAGAGAGAAAACTAGATAACCAATTACAAAAAACAGTTGGCAAACCATAAGATGGAAGCTTGTTTAGAAGACCTTATTGCCAAACATGATCGAAAGTCTTTGAGATGTCGAGCAACTGCTTGTGTTTCACCGAACTTTTCCATTTGATTTGTCTATAAATGAGTAACATAAGCCAGAATATCACCAGTGGATTGACACTGATGGAATACATACTGGCAATCGTTGATCAGACAGAAGGTTTCTAGGTAATTTAAGACTTGGCAGTTAATTGATTTCTCCATTACTTTAGAAAGAGTAGAAGTAATTGCAATGGGATGATAATTGGATGGGAGTGATTTGTCACCCATTTTAGGAACTGGCTGGATATAAGCAAATTTCCAAGCAGAAGGAAAAACACCTTTGGAATAAGAAAGTGAAAAAAAGTGGCATAGAACAGGAGTAAGTTCAGGAGCACAGGTTTTGAGAACAAGTGGAGAAATACCATCAGGACCTGGAGCTTTCTTAGCATCCAGGTTCGTCAGAATCCTTCTGACATCCTTTTGACGAAAGACCTTAGGAGGCATTGGATGGAGCATGTTGGGAATGGTGGGAGGTGTTTTACCAAGATCATTAATACATGAGTTGGAAGAAAAGTAAAGTAAAGTAAAGTGAAGTGTAAAGTGTGTTTCGGGTCAAACGGCACCAGGGGTTCCCCCCATCTCCACGTAGTTTACATTGTGGGTGAACCAGTTGACTGGAAAATCCAGAGATTTAAAAGTGTATGGACTTTGTATATGTGTGATGCCTTGTACCGTTGTTCATCTGGTCATTTAGCCACTGGGTCCCTACTGAGGCCCAACGTTGCCCCACTTACGCCCCGTGGAGGCAGACCAGGAACCCAGTAGTCTGTTTCACTGTGGCATGTCTGTTTCACTGTGGCAAGTTTTTGGTGTGTAGGGCTTTCGCTAACATATAGATAGGGGAGAGGCAGAAGGCTGGGGGGAGAAAGACAGATATATGCGGCCAATAGAGTAGGTAGTCCCAGTTTTCAGTGGGACATGCCCTTGTCCCACCAGAGTAGAAGATATAGGGTGGAGAGGAAGGGAGGATGAAAATGTCCCCCCTCCCCCAAGTAAGTAGGTATAAAGGTAAAGGCGGCTAGAGTGCTCTCTTCAGATCGCCATATGGCTATTGGCAGTTATTGCTGCATTTCTGTTTTCAAGTGTTTCTTTACGTCCTTGTGCTTGTGTCCCTCATCTTTAGTTTCAGCCCTTACATTGTCCTGGCTGGTGTCTCAATAGTGGTACTTGATGTCAGTCATTGTAGATGGTGATTAATGTCCTTCTCCTGATGAAGCGGTCTTTTGCGAACTGGGATAAGTGTAAAGTGTGTTTAGGGTCAAACGGCACCAGGGGTTTCCCCCATCTCCCCGTAGTTTACATTGTGGGTGAACCAGTTGACTGGAAAAGCCAGAGATTTAAAAGTGTATGGATATTGTGCATGTGTAGCGTTGTGTACCGTTGTTCTTCTGGTCATTTAGCCGCCAGGCCCCCCACTACTGAGGCCCGACATTGCCCCACTTTCGCCCCGTGGAGGCAGACCAGGTACCCACTAGTATATAGTTCACTCTGGCAGGTCCTACCACCTAATTTCCTAAGATTTCAGTGGCTAGGACCTTAAAAAAAAAAAAAAAGAATGATCGCATACGCATCGCGGGAAGCGCTAGGGAGAAGTCCAGAAGGTTCGGCAAAATTAATTTAAATTGATGACTTTAGATTGTGTGGGGCGTGTTCACGTTGCTGTCAGATAGAGTGGGGAGAAGGCTGAAGACTGGGGGGCAGGCGAACTGGGATAAGGTGTAAGGTATATTGATGTCATGCGGCACCAGGGGTTTCCTCCATCTCTGCGTTGCTTTCATTGTGGGTGTACCAGTTTGCTGGGAATGCCAGAGATTTAAAAGTGTGTGGGTATTGTACATGTGTCATGTGTAATGTCATGTACCGTTGTTCATCTGGTCATTTAGCCGCTGGACCCGTGTGGGGTCCAGCTGCTAAATGCCCAGACCAGAGACTGGGGGTAAAGATAGATTTATGGGAGCGATAGAGGAGATGCCCCCAGTTGGTCAGTGAGGCATGCCCATGCCTCACCAGAGAGGAAAGGGGGGGGGGGTTCAGCGAGGGGAGACAAGGAGTCTCCGCCCCGCCGTGGTAGGGTTGGAAAGGAATCAAGTCAGGTGCTCGATTCTGGTCCCCAATGAGTCTTAATGGCTGCGAAGCTGCATGGTTCATGTCCGTGTGGCCCTTTTGCAGATTCAGGGTTCAGTCAGTCACAGAGTTGTAGACCATGTCCTTTTATTCTCATTGGAGGTATCAAATTTATTGTGGGAATAGTAGCTTGTCCCATTTAGTTTCCGGTTGTATTGTTATTTGCTTGTTGGGCTAGTGTGGCTCGGCATCTGTTAAACAGTTTCTGTGCAAATTCTGTGAATGCCATATATGGGCCTTTATCGTCCAGAATGAATTGCTCCTGATCCTTGGGTGAATGTTGTAGTCTTGTCACCAGCTGGCAGCGGATGTCGTCATATTGGTGGCAGTCATACATTAGGTGCGACCAAGTTTCTGGAACGCCGCCACAAGTGCAATTTGGATTTTCAGTTATTCCCAGAGTTGTTAGTTTGGCATTTAAGGCACCATGTCCTGTGAGTAGGTACGTCACAAACAGACCAGGTGCGTACCAGGTTGATATTTTAGGTTGGAATTTATCTATATTTGGAAAGAATTTATTTGTTATCCGACCTTTGATGGAGACATCCCATCGTGCCTCTCACGCCTGCAGCAAGTGGGTCTGGAGTCTTCTTTTTCAGCAATGTGGTTATTTCCTGGATCTCCGTTGAAGTCAAGGTGTGTACAAGCATTGCCTTTAACGAGCTCATGGAGGATGCCTCTCCTCACCACCTCTAGGTCTAAGGGGAGGGTTCCTGCGATGACTTGCAGAGCGTGTGTGCTCACTGTGCTGCAGGCGTGAGTAGCAGTGAGTAGCATGATTCTAGGTATGGAATCAAGTATTCTTAGGTTTGCAGCTGTGCTGGCCTTTTTGTACCAGGCACCAGCTGCGTATGTTGTGATTGGTAAGAAGGCTGCTTTATAATAAAACATCATCGTTCCCTGTTTAAATCCCCAGTCTCTTCGGGCAATTCTGTTTATTAAGGCAGTGCAGTTTCTTATTTTTCTTCTTACGTAGTTTAGGTGCGGTTTGAAAGATAAGCGGGTATCCAAGATGATGCCCAGGTATTTGAGCTCTGTGCTGAGCCTTATTGTTCTAGTGCCAATTTTAATTTGGGGTGGTCTGTGGATGTTCGGTGTTCCCTTTAAGAGTATGAAGTTGGTCTTCGTTGGTGAGATTTGTAGTAAATGGTATATGGCCCAGTCTTGGAGAATTTGCACAGCGCGGTTTGCCAGTATTTCCAGTTGTGCCCTGGAATTAGCTTCTGTTGTTAAGATGAGGTCGTCCGCGAAGGCTTGTGAGCGGATCCCTTCCAGATCCTTGTTTAGAAACTGGTCCATCAGGAGGTTCCACATTGTTGGTCCGAGTACTGACCCCTGTGGGCACCTTCTATATATTTTTCTTGCTATTTCTTTGTAGGGAGCTTTTATTTTGATTGTTCTGTCGGTGAGATAGCTTTTAAGCACATTAAAGAGGTTGCCAGGAACCCCTGCCTCCCCCCCCCGTGCGCCTCCGTAGCCAGGTGGGAAGGAGCAGCAGTGCGTAGCACACGCTTCTTGATTAGACCGGGGTTCGAGCCCATCACCACCAAATACGGAGGATGCGGAAAGGTCAAGGGAATGACCACCGCGTATTCCCGGAGCAATATGGCCTTAGTTGCTAATGCTCCTAAAAACCAAACAACAACAACTTCCCTGCCTCCCGGAGCCGGCCCAGGATGCTCGGCCACCATAGGGTGTCGAACGCCCCGGCAAAATCAATTGAGATAGCTAGCACATATTTTTTCTCAGATTCTTGTGCTTGGGCAATTAGGCTTTGGAGTGCATCAACTGTGGATCGACCTGGTTTGAATCTGTACTGGTTTGGTGAGGATAGGTTTGCCTGTTGGTAGTGGTGATTTATTCTGGATAACAGTAGCCGTTCAAAAAGCTTACTTAGTACTGTGAGTAGTGTGATCGGTCTGTAGGAAGATGGCTGTTCTGGTGGTTTGTTTGGATTCTTAATTATTAGTTTAACGTTGGCCATTTTCCAATCTTGCGGGTATGCTCCCACTGTGAGGCATAGGTTAAAGAGTTGGAGCAAGAGTTCCAGTTCTATTTCTACGACTTTTTTGATTATTTCCAGCTCCAGGAGGTTTGGACCTGGCCATTTTTTCGCTGCTGTATGTGAAGCCGCCAGGATGAGCTCATCCATAGTGAATTGCGGTTCTGCATTATCTGTTCTGTACTTATCATTTTCCCTACAGGTCTGGATCTGCTCCTCTGTTTGTGGGTCTTTGTGGGGATGAAAGGTGACATCTAGTATATTGTTTATTGATGCCTCCCACGAACAGGTTTCTTCTCTTTGGGGCGTGACAGTGGTTGTAAGCACTTCACCTCTGGTAGCTTTTTTTGTGACGACCTTGTACACAACACCCCAGGGGGTCAGTGTTCCCTGAGTTTGCTACTAGTCTCTCCAGGTTTCCTTTTTATTTTTTCTTATCAGGGCGGTATAAGCATTTCGTGCTTCTCTATACAGATTTCTGAGCGCGTCCACCTCCTGCTTCGGCCAAGTTCTTCTTGCCTTTCGGAAGTTTTTCCTTTAGGTCTGGATGTCCTTACAAAGCTGTTGAAGTTCTTGGTTCCACCAAGGTCATAGCACCAGGTTTGGGCCGTCTCCGCTTGATCGAGGTGTTTGCAGCCACTGTTATAATTTCGGTGATGGTATTCTGGAGTTCATCAGGGTTCCCAGCCGTTTTGATTTCTTGCATCTTTCTGTTGTTGTTGTTGTCTGTGAGGGTTTTCTGGAACAGGTCCCAGTTTGCAGTTTATAGCGTTGGGGCATTCTTTCTGCTGGCGGTTGTCGATTCAGGTTCCTGTTGAGTTGGAATGTCAGGGCCCTATGGTCTGAAGTGGTCCAGGCATCCTGGACCATCCAGTCTGTGATGTTTCCTGCTATGTTTCGAGTGGCAAGAGACATCTATTGTAGCCTCCCAACGGAGGTTGCAAAAAGTTGGCAGCTGGTTTGGTTTATTGAGGACTATGATAGATGAACTCGTAATAAATTCCTCCAGTCTCTTGCCTGTAGTACCTTGCCTGTCGGGGGTATGGCTGTGCCAGGCTGGTGATCTACAATTTGCATCCATTCCGATGATTATTCTTTCCCCTCTTAGTAAGTTGGTAGCATGTTGTAGATATCTGGTGGCTGTGGTGATGTCTTCACCAGGTCTGCAATAATGCGAGATTATGTAGAGGGCACCTAGTGTGGTGATAATTTGAGCGCAGGCCGCCCAGTCCGTGCACAGGTGGGAGACTTTGGTTGCAGTGATGTCGGGATTTCTAATTAGGATTGCAGCCCACGGGGTAATATCATCTGCTTGTATTAGTTTGTAGTTGAGGGGGATACCCTCTGACTAGTTTGGAGTGGGTATACGGTTCTTGCAATATGATTATATCTGCATTAATTTCATCGGCATTGAGCCTGACTTGGTCGGCTATGACCCTTGCCCGTTGTGCATTCAGTTGGATGAATTTGATTTTTGTGGTATTATAGTGTTTATAGTGTGCTGCCATAATTGATTCTGGCTTGGTTTAAACTCTTGTTTTTGACGTAAATAGGACATTTGTTGTCACGAACTGTGTGTGAAAGGTCCAACTTCTGACTCTTACAGTTGGCACATGTTGGTTCCTCATCTTTCTTTGGGCAGTCCTTGTAGTCATGGCCTTTGTTGGCACAGTGACCACAGGTTGGGATGTTTTGGCTGCAAGTGTGGGTAGTGTGGCCAAACTTGCAGCATCTGTAACATTTTGAAACTACTGTATGTGCGCGGAATCTGTGGCTGCTCCAGTTGATGAAGATCTGCGTTTGCTTTGCTAGGATCTGCCACGCTGTGGGACTGAGCTCGACAACCCAGTTCCTTGTGTTTCCTGTCGCTGGTTTGATGGCGAATCTAGGCATTATTTGCTCTTTGATGTTGGTTTCCGGTAGGGATCTCTGTAGGTTCCTGGCGTATATTTCTGAGGCTAGGTTTTCTGGTGTCATACTGGCATCCAGACTATAGATTTTTATGGAGGGTTCTTTCCTTTTTGGTTCCTCCGCTTTTAACCCTATGTTAGTTATCTTAGGGTTGGTTATTATTTCGGTAGCTTCCTCTTTGGTTTCGGTCTCCACGACTCTTCCCGGGTTCCTGGTTTTCCTTATTGTTTTAAACTTGTTGTCTTTAAATCATTAGCTAGTTCCTGGATGAATCGTGTCTTGATACTTTCGCTGGAGGTATCATCATCTGTGATAAGCGGTCTCAGGACAACAATGTTGGGGGTAGGTAGCAGGGTTTTCCTTGAGGCTGATTGGCATTTTATTTGTGGATTTTCCATTGTATTTGGTTGTTTCCTCAGCGTTTCCACGTATGTGGGCGCACACTGTAGCATTTTGTTTGCTCCACACTCCATGTAAGCTTGAAGTTTAGCCGTCGCTTTCTTGCTGTTGAGATAGGTTTCTGTCAGTAGCGCTTCTAATTTATTAAATATGGTAACGATATGGCACCGAACTCCACTCGATACTCTGTTGGGGTAGTCTTTAAATATAGTTTCTAGTGCCGTTTTGAGGTACACTGTTTTTGCCTGTAGCGTACCTTCTGGTAGGGTGGGGTCCAAAGGTTGATCCTGTGGTCTTTCCTCATTGGGGTTCTTTTGAGTTGGTTGTGGTATAGATTTACCTGAAATACTTTTTGGTATTCATTTTATGTGCCGTAGTGTATAGCTGAGTAGCCTGAGCATAAGATAATGTAGGCACAGCTGGCATGGGTTGAACATCTTCTGATTTACCAGAATTTTGTAAAAGTTTGTTCATTTGAGAATCTTTTTCTTTCAATTTTGCCTTGATGCGTTCATTCTCCATAATTACATTAGATAGAATCTGTTCCATGGCAGACCAGATGTTTTGGATTTCTGTGGTTACTTGCTTGGTGAGTCTACCACCATCGGATATAATGCCAGATAGAGCAGACCTGAGAGTAAAAACTTGATGCATGTGGACACTAATAACAGGATTCGTCAAAGATTGGTCTGTAACTTCAGACAAAGCCTCCATAGAAACAACCTCCTGATCCACAGGAGGAATCTTCTCCTTAGATGACATCGGATCAAGCCTAGAAGTTTGTATCCTGGTTTCTTTACTTATATCACTTATTCTATTAATAGAGTCTCTATCCTCATCAACTTGAGAGGAAGAAGGCAACGTAGGAAAAGTATCCAACGACTCATTCGGTCGATCCGAATTCATTATGGTCTTATATGCGTAGTGCAAATTTAATATCTAAAAGGGATGACAGATCTGCTGTACAGATCTTTATGCTGTTGTGGTAGTGAACTTCTTCCGGCGAACTGGGATAATGGGATGCTAGCAATTCAGCTTTATCCTTGGCTGAAGTGACAACAGAACCATCTAGTATTGACAGAGGTGGGCAAAAGTTGCAATAGCTTTGGCATGAGACCAGAATGTTCTGCTACCATGGTGTATTCAATAGTAAGGGAAAGAAGCAAGCTTTCTACTCTTAGCCTGTTCAAAATCTAGTTTGGACTGATTAATGACTGCTTTATAATTGTTGCGAGCTTTGGTGTAGGCAGAAAATGAAACTGAACAATTGGAAACAAGCCATTTATGATATGCAGCGTTCTTCTCTTGAACAGCCTTAGCACATTTATTGGGGAACCAAGGTTTAGGGTGCCTCCATAGCCAGGTGGGCAGGAGCAGCAGTGCGAAACACAATCTTCTAGATTAGACCGGGGTTTGAACCCGTGACAATCAAATACAGAGGATGTGGAAAGGTCAGGGTATGACCACCGCATATCCCTGGAGCAATATGGCCTTAGTTGCTAATACTCCTAAAAACCAAATAACAAACAAACAAACAAACAAACCAAGGTTTAGATAAAGGACGGGATTTTAAAGTGAAGCATGGAATAAAGGATTCCATTTCACTGATTGTGTCAGTGAAATTATTCTACAAGAATAATTTCACTGACACAATCTGAGCAAACGTTGACATCAGAAGTTTTGAAACAGTAATCCGATGAAGGAAAAGAAGAAAAGAAATCTCCACATCATCCCATTTTGCATTCTTGTAATGCCAGACAATACGAGGTTGTAAATAGCCATGAGATAAAAGCTCCATTGTAGAAGAGACCATCACCAAGTTGTGATCTGAGGTGCCTAAAGCACCACTCACTTTTATTGTGTACTTAGAAAGTTTTGTGAGAAAAACATCCAGTGTGTTGGCTGTATGGTTAGGATTGTCCGGTATCCTTGTAGGTAAATGAACAATCTGTGCAAGGTCATTAGTAATTGCAAAAGCCTCAGCATCTCGACCAGCTGGGTTAGGTGTGACTAGAAAACGGAAGCCAGCTGGAGTTGTGAACATTAAAATCACCAAGGAAAATTACCTCATTGTTAGGAAAGTTGGACTGGTTTGGTTTGGATTTTATTGGCTCATTAGCAACTAAGGCTATAATGTGCCAAGACCAGGTAATATATAAAAGTTGGACTGGAGAAAGTCAAGTTGCAAAGAGAGGAAGTCAAATAGCTCAAAGTGATTAGTGGAGTAGGGAGAACATTAGAGACAACAGATGAATTTGACACAATGAGGTAGAGAGAGATTTTAAGCCAGAGAAGATCGAAAAGAGGAGATTCCAAATTACCAAATCTCTGACAGGGAATGGACATATGCACAAGTACCACCTTTGAGGTGAAAGGAATCATACAACAAATAATTTTGGCAACAGATGAACAGTAGTTGAATCAACCGATAACTGCGATTCTGTCAGAAAAAAAAAAGTACATGCGGTTTGGCAGACTGCAAGTGGAAATGGACATCATTGAGATTAGAATTGAGACCACGTATATTTGTGAAATGAACTAGGTAGTGTTTGGGAGGTTTAGATGTTTTTGCAGATAAGCTTACTCTTTTAGTTTGATAATTAATGGTGTATTCAATAGTAGGGAAAATTGGGAGGGGAGACACATGCTGGATGGAGTAATGAAATTTTTGCATATGGCGTATGCATGGTAAGAATATACTCAGATCCTTGACATGACTTGGCCTCGGTAATGCCCCCTGCATACACACTACTTGGCCTCCCTCCAGTCACTATCTGGCAGAGTAGAGGTATTAAGATTATACACCAGCTGATCTGGAATCCTCCTAAAAAGTTACCAATAGGTTCTGTCTGGGTGTACTAACTAGCAGAGGACCTGCGAACACTGTTTTAGGGTTGTACCCTCGAATATGTAAGGAAGATTGGATCTCGCCACAATATTCATCATAACCGCAAAAGTCATCAGTCTTACTGATGGAAGAGATGTGGATGGGTTGTATGGATCTTATCTCTGGAGACTAAACATGTGTTCCACTACTTCAAGCTTCTAATAAGCAAAGTGGTGGTATTGCACCGGTTGATGAGAGTCATCTACTATCTAGTATTACCTGGTAACAGAGGGGTGGCATTCCTCCATGTGGTGTGGGTGTCACACCTCATTGCACAGGATCCTTTGTATGCAATATGATTTTTTCATTTACAATTATAATCTTGGTTCTTGGCTACTGCCATTTTCTAAGGAGAATCCTGAATACTTAGGCTAACTGTTCTTTTCAGAAATTGAAAGAATAAGAGCTATATCAGACTGGTTCGATGGCTCAAGAAATGCAGTGTTGCCTCTGTGCACTCATGGTTTCAAGGCAAGGCCAGAGACTGTTTGTAGCTGGCTCACTTGTGTTAAGAGAAACAAACTCCTAAACCTTGTTGAAAAATGCATTAACTAAAAATTTTCTCATAGGAATAGATTTGTCTGTATGCTACCTTCTCCTTTTTCTCTGCATCAAAAGCCAGTAGAAACCGCAACACAATTTTTCAACAGGTTGAATGTTTATTTTGAAATTGTGACAGTTTAAAATATATAGAAGTTTTGTTGAGACACTTAAATTTTACCATTTCTTTTTAGACAAGTTTTTGGACAATACTAAGATGTATATAATTATAGACAATATTTTGACATTAGATCCTTCCTTGCAAAAGTAAAAGAAGTTGAGGAAATAAAGATGGAGACTTTTTTTTATGATGCATTTCAGGAGTAAGGAAGGTCTGATAGATAAATCTGTTAAATAACTTGCTGAGGTCAACAGATCCATTGAAGGAGACTGAATAAAGGATTTCTAAAAAACTGTGAAATGAAGGCTTGCATAATTCCTTCAATGGTTTGAGCAAGCTCTGTGCTGATGGGATTTTTCCTCTTGCTCAGATTTTAGCCAGTGGGTGGTTGATTGCTGGAACAAACTTCCATCTGTCTTTGTGGACATCAACAGCTTAAATAAATTCAAGTGAACTAAGGCATACTTTTGGAGTGAATGGATGGGTGAAATGGAGAACTTTTTTTTTTTTTTTTTTTTTTTTTTTGTCTGATGCTGTATAAGTTTGCTTTATTGCATCATATGCCTCTACTAATGCTAATGTGATTCAAATGCAGTCAATTCAGACCTTACAACAGCAATTGCTGGGAACCATAGCAATTGCTGTAGTGCCCAGCAATCCTTAAATTAACTTCCTCCATCAATAATAATCCTTCTGGAAACTTGAAAGATCCTTTTGCTGGTCAGAACACAAGTACATAGCAATCTTTTAACATCTTCCCTGAGATGTTATTCATGATTTTCTTGTGAACAACGGTAGTACAGTTGGTCTTGTTTCATCTTTAGGAACAACACTTATGGAAAACACAAAGCAAAAAAAACTATGTTGCTAGATTGGTGTTCTCATAGGCCTAAGGTCATGTGAACACTCTTGGGTTGAGTTATGCATTAGCATTTTTTAGCATTAGCATTAGTAGAGGCATTTGATGCAAGAAAGCAAGCTTATGCAGCATCAGCCAAAAAAAAAAAAAAAAACCCACTTCCACTTCACCCCTCTGTTCGTTCGAAATACCTGTCCAGCTGAGCCTTAAACTTATTTAGGCTATCAACCTCCACCACAAGGGATGGAAGTCTGTTCCACCAACCAACCACCCGCTGGCTAAAGGCAAATTTCCTCACGTCTATCCTATATCTGTCTTTCCTCAATTTGAATTTATGCCCTCTCAGGTGATTTTTCTGAGCTAGAGGAAGAATCCCATCAGCATTGAGCATGCTTAAACCGTTCAAGGCTTTATACACCTCTATCAGATCACCTCGCTGGTGCCTAGTCTCCAGACACTGTAATTTGCAAAACTTAAGCCTTTCTTCGTAAGAGCACCCCTTTGTTCCATTCACTAATCTTGTTGCCCTTCTCTGTACTCGTTCCAGCAGCTCTACATCCTTCTTGAAATGAGGCCTCCAGACCTGTATACAGTACTCTAGGTGTGGCCTGACCATTACCTTATACAATGGAATAATCACCTCCTTATCCCTGCTGGAAAAATTCCTGTATATCATTGACAATACTCCATAAGCTACTCTTGGAGCCCGTCTGCACTGCTCAGAGAACTTCATATCTGCCTGCACAACCACCCCCAAGTACCTTTCATTCTCTACCACTGTCAGTGTAGTACCACAGAGTTGATACGTTGCTCTGGGGTTGCTGTTTCCCATGTGTAGTACTTTACATTTGTCAATGTTAAACTTCATTTGCCACCTCTCAGCCCATCTGCTCAACCTTTCCAGATCCTGTTGCAGCAGCATAGTGTCAGTAGTGTCCTTGACAACCCTGCCAACCTTTGTATCATCTGGAAACTTGGACATTAAGCTTGATATACCATCATCAATATCATTTATAAACACAGAAAACAATAATGGACCCAACACTGAGCCCTGAGGGACTCCACTAATAACATTAGTCCACGATGAGCAGTGTCCATTGATTACCACTCTCTGTCTTCTCCCCCTCAACCACCCCTTTATCCATAGCAGCAATTTGCCTCCAATGTCACACTGCTCCAATTTGTGTAGCAGTCTTCCATGTGCAACAGTATCAAAAGCCTTTCTAAGATCCAAGTATATAGCATTTAGCATTAGCATTAGTAGAGGCATATGATGCAAGAAAGCAAGCTTATGTAGCATCAGCCAAAAAAAAAAAAAAAAAACCCACTTCCACTTCACCCCTCTGATCGTTCGAAATACCTGTCCAGCTGAGCTTTAAATTTGTTTAGGCTATCAACTTCAACAACAAGTGATGGAAGTCGGTTCCACCAACCAACCACCCGCTGGCCAAAGGCAAATTTCCGCACATCTATCCGACATCCGTCCTTCCTCAATTTGAATTTATGCCCTCTGAGGTGATTATTCTGAGCAAGATGAAGAATCCCATTGGCATTGAGCATGCTCAAACCATTCAAAGCCTTATACACCTCTATCAGATCACCTCGCCGGTGCCTAGTCTCCAGACTCTGCAATTTGCAAAACTTAAGCCTTTCTTCGTAAGAGCAACCCTTTGTTCCATTTACTAATCTTGTTGCCCTTCTCTGTACCCGTTCCAGCAGCTCTACATCCTTCTTGAAATGAGGCCTCCAGACCTGTATACAGTACTCAAGATGGGGCTTAACCATTGCCTTATACAAGGGAATAATCACCTCCTTATCCCTGCTAGAAAAATTCCTGTATATCATTGACAAGACACCATGAGCTACTCTTGCAGCTCGTCTGCACTGCTCAGAGAACTTCATATCTGCCTGCACAATTACCCCCAGGTCCTTTTCATTCTCCACCACTGTCAGTGTAGTCCCGCAGAGTTGATACGTTGCTCTGGGGTTACTGTTTCCCATATGTAGTACTTTACATTTGTCAATGTTAAACTTCATTTGCCACCTCTCAGCCCATCTGTTCAACCTTTCCAGATCCTGTTGCAGCAGCATAGCGTCAGTAGTGTCCTTAACGACCCTGCTAACCTTTGTATCATCTGCAAACTTGGACATTAAACTTGATATCCCATCATCAATATCATTCATAAACACCGAAAACAACAACGGACCCAACACTGAACCTTGAGGAACTCCACTAATAACATTAGTCCACGATGAGCAGTGTCCATTGATTACCACTCTCTGTCTTCTGCCACTCAACCATCCCCTTATCCATAGCAGCAATTTGCCTCCAATGCCACACTGCTCCAATTTGTGCAGCAGTCTTCCATGTGCAACAGTATGGAAAGCCTTTCTAAGATCCAAATATATAATATCAAAGTTATTCCTTGCATCCAGTTCTTTTGTGACTACATCATAGTATCCAATCAAATTGGTCAGGCAAGACCTGCCCTTAACAAAACTATGCAGCGTCTGAGCTATAACGGAATTCTTGTCTAGATAATCCTGCAGTGCTTCTTTAACCAGTGCCTCCATTAATTTACCTGGAACAGAAGTTAAACTAACAGGTCTATAATTACTTGTGTCAGCCTTTGATCCTCCTTTGTGAATTGGGGTTACATTTGCACATCTCCAGTCTATGCGTACCTCCCCTGAGTCCAAAGAAGCTCTCATAATTATGGCTAGGGGTTTGCATACTTCCTTTGCTGCCTCGTTTAATATAACTGGATAGATCCCATCCACCCCAGGTGCTTTTTTATGTTTATCCTCAACAATCTCTCCTCCACTTTCCTCTCAGTTATTACAAAATCATCCAGCTCATTGCCAATGTTTACTTTACATACATCATTCTCCTTCCTGAATAACTCCTCATGCGTGAATGTAGATGCAAAAATACTCGTTTAGATTGTTAGCCACCTGAGCAGGATCCTCAACTGTTGAACCATCAATATCCAGTGGACCAATCTGATTCATCCCTTTCCTTCTCAAGTTCAAGTATGTAAAGAACTCTTTTCTGTTTTTCTTTGCATCCTTTGCCAAGGATTTTTCGTAGTCTGCCTTTGCCTGCCTAATCTCCTTTGTGACTTGGTTACAGACCAACTTATATCTATCATAGGCTTCCATGTCACCCATTAATTTGTATGTATCCCATGCATTTTTCTTCTCTGCCACATGTCTCATTAGTTCATCTGACAACCATTTAGGCCTAAACCTTGAACAATATTTCTTAGTTGGTATGTAAAGCCTGGTAGCCTCCAAGATTAGTTCCTTGAATGCTTCCCATTTTGAGTTTGCTGTTGGTAACATCATCAGTTGGTCCCACTGTACAGAATTTAAATACTGTCTCAGACCATCATAGTCTATTTTACGAAAACAAAAACTCTTCCCTTTACCTCGGATGGTAGTTACCTCCTTGAGTAAATCCCACTTCAACACACTGTGATCACTGCCACCTAGTGGTTCATTTATCTGCAGGTTCTTAATGCATGAAGAATCACTACTGATAATCAGATCAAGAGTATTGCTCCCTCTTGTTGCCTCACGAACATGCTGATGTAGAAAACAATCATCCAATAAATCCACAAAAGCCTTGCTAGTGTGCGAGTGACCAACCCACAAATTCCAGTCAATATCTGGGAAATTAAAATCCCCCATTATAAGACTCTCTGATTTACTGGCCCACTCTATTTCCCTGTACAATATCTTATTATACTCATCAGAGTCATTAGGCTTATAGCACACTCCTACTCTCAATTTTGATTTCCCTATGCTTATGTCACACCAAACTGACTCGACACTGCCCTGTCCATCGATGTCGACTGGCTTCACTTCCTTGGACTTTATGTGTTTCTTAATTGATAGCATAACCCCTCCTGTCCTGTCTATCCTTTCTATACACATTGTATTCCCCAAATTCCAGTTCTGATTACTTATATCTGTGTGACACCACGTCTCTGATATCCCAACAATATCTACCTTTGATGTTTTGAGCAATACCTCAAATTCATCAAATTTATTTACCAAACTCCTAGCATTGGTGTACACGCAGGTATACATGCACCTGTTTCTATTCTTAGCTACCCTAACACAACCCATGTGTTTACTTGTACCGCAATGACTACCAGCAGTCTCTGAAATATCCTGCATCTTGTTTTTCAGACTTCTGCTCATTTGAATAGAAGCAGTGCAAGAATCACTTCCACCTCTGCCAGTGGCTACTGTTAATCTATTAGTCCTTGTATCCCCCCCAACTAGCAGTTTTCCGACCCACCTAACACTGCCTCGACAGCATCAGCAAAAATTCTTGCACCCTTTCTATTTAAGTGTATCCCATCCCTGTAGAAGCAATCTCTCCTGTTAACAAGTACAGTCCAGGCTGAAAAAAATTCTACCCCTTGAGCCTCGCACAATCCCTCCAGGGCCGAATTGATCGACAAGGCTCTCATCATATACTCCCTCCTATCGTGTCTCTGCAGAATTGCAGACACTTTCAAGTTCAACCCTAATTCACGGCTTTTTTTCAACAGTGACCTGTACTTGCTAAGTAATTCCGCCGGTCTCCTACTTTTTATATCATTGGTGCCAACGTGTACAACTATATCACCTTTTGTGCCCTTAAAAGATGATATCCGCTCTACAACGTCATCAACCTTTGCCCCTGCCAGACATACCCTGGTCCTATTCCACCTATCCTTTTTACAAAGCATGTTCCCCCGTTTCCCTGACAATAGAGTCACCAACAACTACTAGTTCCTGTGGGACCAGCGCATTCTGCCTAGGGGGCTGCTTCTGTGTTGCCTGATGACCAAGTGCAAGCTCTGGCGTTGATGTGGGCAGCTGAGAGCTTGATGGGCCCCTCAATTTATTTCCTTCGAGGGCATCCACCCTGTCCTTCAAGCTCTCATAAAGGCCCATAACAATTCTGAGTTGTCGCCTGATTTCCTTGCACTCCTTACATCGTGCACACACAAAGACATCCCCCTTGGCAGTATCATGTCCCGTACCCGACTGCTCCGCAAACATCAAGCAAACAGTGCATTTTAATAGACTGTGATTCAGAGGGCAACTGCCCCCCTCAGTTCTCCCCTGAACCACAGCACTCCCATTAGCTCGAGCCTTTTGCTTTGCTGCTCTGGTCAGAGTCATGATTCGGATTTAATTCAATGAAATTCAAAACAAAAATTAAATCCTTAAGTTATATCCCAAAACAGTTATGTTATATATATATTTTTTTCGGTATCTAGTGTTTTCTACGAGTTCCCTTTATACAACTTCCGTATCACGTGTTATGTATTAGTTATGTATATTAGTTTTAACACTATAGTTATGTATTAATTATTTGTTACGATTAAGTCGTTATATATATTTATAGAGTTAAAAATACAATTTAATTGACAATAAAGTTTATCAAGATTAATAGATTTACTGATTAATTGACAATATTATATTATTCACTATACTACACTAAGCTTATGCTATCGTGTAAAAACGGCGGGAATTCACGAACGGTATTTCTACGGATTCGTAAGTATTGATTAGCTTCCAAATCTCGCTATCTCAATTTAGAATAAACTAAGTATCCTGATTAGGTCTATAATATACTTATAGAAGATAATTTGATATAACAATTGGTTAATAAATCGACTAAATTTGGTTAAAAAAAAAAAAAAAAGACCTCTCGTTCAATTTGTGACACGTGGATTTGATACCGTTACCGATACTAAGTAATATCTACAAAATCTCTGTCTAAGTTAAACTTTAAACTAAGTATCGTAACTACGAATATAAAGCTACTCTAGAAAATATATAAGTTAATATGACAATTTAAACTAATAAAGCAGAAAATAAATCAGGAAAAACTTCTCTGTTTGAAGAGCTTTAAGGAGCAACATCTGCACAGGCTATTCCCTGCATCCAGTTCTTTTGTGACTGCATCATAATATCCAATCAAGTTGGTCAAGCAAGACTTCCCCTTAACAAAACCATGCTGTGTCTGAGCTATAACTGAAGTCTTGTCTAAATGATCCTGCAGTGCTTCTTTAACCAGTGCCTCCATTAATTTTCCTGGAGCAGAAGTTAAGCTCACAGGTCTATAATTACTTGTGTCAGCCTTTGATCCTCCTTTGTGAATTGGGGTCACATCTGCACATTTCCAGTCTATGGGTACCTCCCCTGAGTCCAAGGAAGTTCTCATAATTATGGCTAAGGGTTTGCTTACTTCCTTTGCTGCCTCCTTTAATATAACTGGATAGATCCCATCCACCCCGGGTGCCTTCCTTGTGTTTATCTTCAACAGTTTCTCCTCCACTTTACTCCCAGTTATTTCAAGATTCTGTAGCTTACTGCTAGAGTTGAATACACCTCTGGCATTCCCCTTGCCGAATAACTCCTCATGTGTGAATGTCGATGCAAAATATTCATTTAGTTTGTTAGCTACCTGAGCAGGATCATCAACAGTTGACCCATCAATATCAAGTGGACCAATCTGATTCATCCCCTTCCTTCTAGAGTTAACATAAGTAAAGAACTCTTTGCTGTTTTTCTTTGCATCCCTTGCCAAGGATTTCTTGTAATCTGCCTTTGCCTGCCTAACCTCCTTTGTAACTTGGTTGCATATCAACTTATATCTATCATAGGCTTCTGTGTCATGTGTTAATTTGTAAGTATCCCATGCATTTTTCTTCTCTGCCATATGCCTCATTAGTTCATCTGACATCCATTTTGGCCTAAACCTTGAACAATATTTCTTAGTTGGTATGTAAAGCCTAGTAGCTTCCAAGATAAGTTCTTTGAATTTGCTGTTGGTAACATCATCAGTTGGTCCCACTGTATAGAATTTAAATACTGTCTCAGTCCATCGTAGTCGCCTTTACGGAAGCAATAACCCTTCCCTTTACCCCTAATGGTAGTTACCTCTTTGAGTAAATCCCACTTCAGCACACTGTGATCACTGCCACCTAGTGGTTCATTTATCTGCAGATTCTTAATGCATGAAGAATCACTGCTGATAATCAAATCAAGAGTATTACTCCCTCTAGTTGCCTCCCGAACATGCTGATGTAGAAAACAATCATCCAATAAATCCACAAAAGCCCTGCTAGTGTGTGAGTGACCAGCCCCCAAATTCCAGTCAATATCTGGGAAATTAAAATCTCCCATTATAAGACTCTCTGATTTACTGGCCCACTCTATTTCCCTGTACAGTTCATTATTATACTCATCAGAGTCATTAGCCCTATAGCACACTCCTACTCTCAATTTTGATCTCCCAATGCTTATGTCACACCAAACTGACTCAACACTGCACTGTCCGGCGATGTCGACTGGCTTCACTTCCTTGGTTTTTATTTATTTCTTAACTAATAGCATAACCCCTCCCCCCTTCCTATCCTGTCTATCCTTTCTGTAGACGTTGTACTCCCCAAATTGCAGTTCTGCATCCTTATATCTGTGTGACACCAACAATATCTGCCTTTGATGTTTTGAGCAATACCTCAAATTCATCAAATTTATTTACTAAACTCCTAGCATTGGTGTACACGCAAGTATACCTGCACCTGTTTCTATTCTTAGCTACCCTAACACAACCCATGTGTTTACTTGTACCGCAATGGCTCCCAGCAGTCTCTGAAATACCATGCATCTTGTTTTCCAGGCTTCTGCTCATTCTAATAGAAGCAGTGCAAGAATCTCTTTCACCTCTGCCAGTGGCTACTGTCAATCTATTGGTCTTTGTCTCCCCCCAAGCTAGCAGTTTTCCGACCCACCTAACACTGCCTCGATAGCATCAGCAAATATTCTTGCACCCTTTCTATTTAAGTGTATCCCATCCCTGTAGAAGCAATCTCTCCTGTTAACAAGTACAGTCCAGGCTGAAAAAAATTCTACCCCTTGAGCCTTGCACAATCTTTCCAGGGCCGAATGCTTAATACTCAGATCTCTTATTGATTACATGTGATTACATCAGATCTCTTATTGATTACATGAGTTTGCTACAACTTTGTGTTCAGCGAAGACTCTTGCAGTGAGAATCAATCTCTGTAAAATCCTGAAAGAAAGAATTAGGGAAAAGCAATTAGTTGAATTTTACTATATCTGTATCTTCTATGATTGAAGCATATGTCTTAGAACAAAGAAGAAATGGATACGAGAATTAATTTTTGGTCAAGATCTTTTGCTAAGAAATAATGTCTTGGACTTTAGATGCAGAAAGATGATGTTGGTTGAACAGATTTATTCAATGACGGCTAATTGATGATGGGATTAAGGATCTCTCTCTTGCACTTCTGTTGCTACTATGACTGTTGATGAAAAAAAAATACCATTCTAGAAGAACTCTTGCCTTTCATTCAGCTTGTTCTTAAAACTCTGGATGGAGTGCTTTCACATATAGAATGACTTGGAACGATCCGTACAAGGATGACTTGGAATGATTAGTACTTGATCTTCAAAAATGACTTTCTGCAAGTCTTTTCTGAAGGAATTGTAGAATTGAAAGAAGCAGTAGCTATTTATCATGAAGTAGAGATTGCATCTGCCAAACCAATTCACATTAAACAATATAAAACATCTCTAGTTTTCAGAGATTTATGAAAACATAAATACCTACATACATATTTATCCACATACATGCATAAATCTCTGAAAACTAGAGATGTTTTATATTGAAAAGAGGTCCCACATACATACAAAGGGAGTCTCTCCCTCCTCAGTCCCAACAAGGAAGACCAGATGAATCAAATTTTAATTCTTGCACCCAGACCCCCTCCCCCTCAAACTCTAGGATAGACCCATGGAAGTGATTAACCATACATTTTATCAAGCAAGCAAGCACTTTTTCAGCTCTATCCACATTTTTGGCATTTTCTATTTTTCTTTTCTTGCACCTATTATTAAAGCGATGTCAGACTAGTTGCTGGTTCATTCAAGCACTATATGAAAAGCCATCTAGTACAAATTGCCCTTGCAAATTACAGCTAAATTACAGCAAGTTTACTGAATAGGAGATGTCACTGAAAGAGAACTTTCACCCTATTGTTGAATTGCTGATATGCAATCATTGATACAAGTGCTGGATTGCTTTCTTAATATTTTCAGATTGTAAAATGTGCCAGATTTTGTACAGTTTTCCTAAGGGTGTGTATAAATAAAACTCTACTTTTTTTAAAATTAATTTTTTAATAGGAAACACATTTACTCAAAGAGGAACTGAATTTTCGTACAGAGACAAAAAGGATGATATGTGGCTTGGAGTGAGTTTAGACGTTCAGCCTGGAGGAAAGGAAAATATTGTGGTAAGGAATAGAAATATCATCTGTTTAAGTGTAACCTATATTTTTGATATTTCAGTTATGGCCAATTAGGTAAGATAGTAATGTTTTTAACTCAGATGTACTACTGGCTGTTGATTTTTTTTTTTTTTTTAATTATATTTTAATAATAATAATGTTCCTTTAGTTGCTTAAAGAATACAGATCAATCACAAAACAGAGTAGGGTTTACAGGTTTACAAAAAAAAAAAAAAAAAAATATATATATATATAAAGCTTTTGATACTGTTCCACATTGGAGCTACTGTACAGATTCGAGCAGTATGGTATTAAGGGCAAGTTGCCACAATGGATAAAAGGGTAGTTAAATGGGAGAAGACAGAGAGTGGTAATCAGTGGATGCTGCTCTTTGTGGACTAATGTTATTAGTGGAGTCCCCCAGGGTTCAGTGTTAGGCCCACTATTATTTTTTATATTTATCAATAATATTGATGAAGGTATATCAGGCTTATGTCCAAGTATGCAGATGATACAAAGGTTGGCAGGGTTGTTAATGATAGTAAAGACAGTATGCTACACAAATGGGATCTAGAAAAGTTGGGCAGATGGGCTGCAGCTGAAGTTTAACATCGACAAATGCAAAGTACTGCATATAGGTAGAAGTAACCCCAGAGAAACGTACCTACTGGTGGTACTACACTTAAGGTGGTAGAAATTGAAAAAGATCTGGGAGTATTTTGTTCAGTTAGATATGAAGTTTTTTGAAGAGAAGACAGGCTGCCAGAGCAGGTCATGGGGTATTGTCAATGATATACAGGAATTTTGCTAGTAGGGAAAAGGAGATTATTATCTATGCCTTGAGTACTGTGTACAGGTCTAGAGGTCTCATTTTAGGAAGGATGTAGAGTTGCTTGAGCGAGTACAGAGAAGGGAAACAAGATTGGTGAGAGGGAACGAAGGAGTCCTCTTACCAAGGAAGGCATACGTTCTGCAAGTTTCAGCATCTGGAGACTAGGCATGTGTGAAGTGATCTGATTGAGGGGTATAAGGCCTTGAATGGGTTGAGCAGGCTCAACTCTGATGGGGTTCTTCTCCTTGCTAAGATTATGAACCTTAGGGGGGCATAAATTCAAATTGAGGAAAGACAGTTTTAGAATAGATGTGCGGAAATTTTCCTTTAGCCAGCCAGTGGGTAGTTGATTTCTGGAACAAACTTTCTTCTATTGTTGTTGTGGAAGTTGATAGTTTAAATAAATTCAAGGAGTAACTGGACAAATTTTTTGAGGGAATGAATGTGTGAAATTGTTTTTTTTTTTCTGGCTGAAGCTACATAAGCTCATACGCTTGCTTCCTTGCATCACATGCCTCTACTACTACTACTACAATTGCACACAATTCAGTAATGTTGAAACAAAACTAGGAGTTAAGTTATAAAAGAGCCTGAAGGTATATATGTGTACTGACAGGAAAGAGGTGAAGATCAGTGCTAAGCCATCATTAGGACAGTGTCCACAGTGCTTTTCTATGTGCCCTTGTATCTCGTCTGCACATTCCTGTTCAGAACTGTCTCGATTTATGTGTGTAATTGCCTTTACCATGTAGTATGAATCTGTCTTTTTGAGCTATTTAGTTAAAATAAAGTAGATGAGAAATGGGTCTAATGGAATTAAGCAGTATCCTCTGATCAGAAAGTAGACTTCATTATGGTTGGTAGTGTATGAAAATGCTTAATAGTATGAACCAGAGCTGTAATGCTCAATATGTTCTACATTGATATCAATATTTGTAAAATAATAAGAGAAGTTTACCTCAATATAATACGGAGAACACTTCTGTATGAGCCGACCGGGCTAGCTGGGTGGGTAAAGTGTCTGCCGGGCAACCCAAAGGTCACGGGTTCGAATCCCGCCTCGGGCTTGGATCAAAGTACTGCGCAAAAACCTTGGGAGGTGCATTATGGCCACAGAAGCCGATGCGCCAACAACTACAAAAAAAAAAAAACTTCTGTATGATACTCTCCAGCAATTAAAACGAAAAAATCGAAAATCATACATTACAGTAAAAAATAAAAAAAATAATTAAAAATCAATTGAACACAATTAAAAATCAATCTAACGCAATTTAAAAATTAAATTAATTAAAAGAAATTTAATGAAAAAATTGCAAAAACGATTTTCCTTCCTGAAGCTGACAACGCTTTTCGATCGTATGTCACAAGAATGAAAATTCCTGTGATAACGACATGCGGATAGATTTTCATTCCTGTGATCACGACATATGATCGAAAAGCACCGTAAGCTTCAGGAAGAAAAATTGTTTTTGCAGTTTTTTTGTTAAATTTCTTTTAACAAAAAGAAACTCGGCTGACCACAGCCAAGTGGTCAGGCGTGCGGGTGCATAAGTACACATGCCTTGAGTGATCTGGGTTCAAGTCCGTAACTGCTGAATATGGTGCTGTTTCTTGTATTCTCTTTACCATGTGAACTCTTCTGACCGTGTGGTCGTCCCAGAGTATAAACAGAAAATTTATTTATTAATTTATATCTTTTACTGTAATGTAAGATTTTTGATTTTTTTCGTTCTAATTGCTGGAGAGTATCATATGGAAGTATTCTACGTATTATATTGAGGTAAAGGTCTCTTATTATTTTACAAAAAAAAGAAAAGAAAAATGCTTAAAAAGGATTTTCAGGATAATGTATTTTCAATGATATACTAGAAGAATCATTCCAAGATTATGAGCAGTTATGGTGCAAGGAGAGAAGGCAAGGCCAGTCTTTACATTGCACTACTTTTCTTATTTTTTATTATTTATTGTATTAACCAGTCCCTGCCAAAGGTTCATACAAATAAAAATCACTAAAAAATAGAAGATAGTTGCTGATCAGGAATGTATTACTTGGATCACGGAGCCCGAATAATATCCGAGCAGGTCCTGAAACTGCCTCTTCGATATAGTCACTATTGTTATAGGACCCAGTATTCTTTTCTAAATATCAGGCAGAGAAGTCTCAAAGGCAACTAACAAAAGAAGTAAACAGAGTAAACAAGGTCAGGTAGACCATTCAGTTCATTGTATTTTAGTGTAAGGTTTACCACAGAGATCAATTAGATCCAGTTTCAGCATCAAGAATGAATATAGGATTGGATTGAGGTGTCATCTAAGGGCTACTCTTAAGAACCATGGCAAAAAGAATTTCATATAGTTCTAGTTAATAACAAGGACTAGGTATTTTGTATTTTCAGAGTAGTTAGTATAAGCAACGTGATGCAAGAGAGTAAAGCTTATGCAGCATAAGCAAAAAAAAAAAAAAAACTTCATTTGCCCATTCCGTCTAATAATTTGTCCAAATCTTCATTAAATTTATTCAAACACACCTTCACAATATTAGGCAGAAGTTTATTTTACCATAGTTGAATGCAAATTTCCATACATCTGCAGCCATACTTTTTCAGATAGTTGTCAAGGAAATGGGAAATTCTGTATATTGTGTAAAAAGGATAGGTAGAATAGGACCAGAGTATGCCTGCTCGAGATGGATGTTGTTAAGTACTTATCTTTTAATGGCACAAAGGTTGCCCTTAAAAGATTGCTTATTGCTGTAAATGTTGGCATTAATGATATTAAGAAAAGGAGATCTGAGGATTTGCTTAACAGATATATCACAATGGCAATGGAAAAAGTCATGAGTTGGGATTAAATTTGTGTTCGCAGTTCAGCCCAGACATGTTAGAAGGGAGTACATGATGAGAGCCTTGTCAGCCTGGAGAGATAGTGCAGTGCTCATGGGTAGAATTTTTCGCAGAACTTTTTGCCATGCTTAGACTGCAAAGACTGTTTTTACAGTGATCGGATATACTTAAATAGAAGGGATGGTACACGAATATTTGCTTATGCTGTCAAGGCAGTATTAGATGGATTGGAAAATAGATTGGTTTAACAGCAGCTGCAAGTAAAGATGAAAATGCTTCTTATATTGCTTTTATTGGGGCATACAGCAGCCTATAAAGCAAATGTTAGGGATTACAAGGACTGCTGGGTATCTTCACGAGATAAGAAAATTCATTGGCTGCATTAGTATTAGTATTATAATGGCTAAATGATGCAAGGGAGCAGAATTATGAGAAAAATGCTCATCCTAATCCTTTATCACTTATACCATCCCCATTGCCAAAAAAAAAAAATAGTTATCTGTTTCTGCTTTGAACTTTGACACCAAGTGCTCTGCCTCAACCACTGTGGCATGCAATGCATTCCAGTGATCTACAGCATGCTGTCAGTAAACATTATGAGATCCAACCTTCTATTACTCCCCATAATTTTCTATTTGTGATCCCTGGTTCCTCTGTGAACCTTCCACCAGTGAAATTATACCTCCCATTCATTCTGCTGGCAGACTTTGCAATGTGATCCTTCTAAGCTGTTCTTCACATGGGCTTGATAAGCATCCTTCACCAGTCTGATTGCTCTTCATTTGAACCCTTTCTAGAAGCTCTATATCTTTCATCAAGTGTGGCCTTGAGACACAAACACAATATTCTAAATAAGGACAGTAAAATCCTTTTCCCTTGTGGAAGTCATATATATCATAGACAGGATACCATGTGCCTTCTTGTTTACTAACTACTTGTTTACTGCATGGAAAATTTCATATTTGACTGAATCGTAACTTCCCCCCTAAATCTTTTGTATCCTGGAACATTATTAGTTCCTCCCCCCAAAGCTTATAAGTAACTTCTGAATTTCTGTTTCTCAGGTTTTTACACCTGATGCTTACATTTAGAAGCATTAAACTGCAATTGCCATTTTTCAGACCATTTGTGCAAACAGTCTACGTCATTTTGAAGCGAATTGGCCTGGTTTTGGTCACTAATCTCCTTTCCTACTTTTACCATCAGCAGACTTTGATACCCTTCTCCTCCCTCATCATTAATGAGTTATAGAATTGGTGGAAATTGAGCTAGTCCCCAAGGTTTTCAGAGCTTTTGAAAACAAATAGCCTGATGAAAGCCTAAGTACCTTCAATTAAGACTATGATAAAGTTTTTGGTAATAATACCATCTCTTTATCTGCTCTCACTTTGGAGCAAAGCACAATCAAAAATGATCAAGACACTATTTTTGGCTGGTCCAAGTAGCTTTGAAAAAAAGCCACTGTTTTGCAACTCCTGCAGTTTTTTAGTGCCAACAGCATAATATTTTCCATGCATGAAGCACAGTCTGTTTGTCAGCCATCCTTTGGGTGGAGGCAGCTGTCTACATGATTCACACCCTTCATATGATTGGAACAGGACCAGGGTATGTCTGCCAGGGGCAAAGGTTGATGACGTAGTAGAGCGAATATCATCTTTTAAGGGCACAAAAGGTGATATAGTTGTACACGTTAGCACTAAAGATATTAAGAGTAGGAGACCAGCAGAATTACTTAACAAGTACAGGTCACTGTTGAACAAAAGCCGAGAATTAGGGTTGAATTTGAAAGTGTCTGCAATTCTGCCCAGACACGATAGGAGGGAGCATATGATGAGAGCCTTATCGATCAATTCGGCCCTGGAAGGATTGTGCAAGGCTCAAGGGGTAGAATTTTTTTCAGCCTAGAAAGGGTGCAAGAATATTTGCTGATGCTATTGAGGCAGTGTTAGGTGGGTCGGAAAACTGCTAGCTTGGGGGGAGACAAAGACCAATAGATTGACAGTAGCCACTGGCAGAGGTGAAAGAGATTCTTGCACTGCTTCTATTAGAATGAGCAGAAGCCTGAAAAACAAGATGCATGATATTTCAGAGACTGCTGGGAGCCATTGCGGTACAAGTAAACACATGGGTTGTGTTAGGGTAGCTAAGAATAGAAACAGGTGCAGGTATACTTGCGTGTACACCAATGCTAGGAGTTTAGTAAATAAAATTGATAAATTTGAGGTATTGCTCAAAACATCAAAGGCAGATATTGTTGGGATATCAGAGATGTGGTGTCACACAGATATAAGGGATGCAGAACTGGAACTTGGGGAGTAGAACGTCTACAGAAAGGATAGACAGGATAGGAAGGGGGGAGGAGTTATGCTATTAGTTAAGAAACACATAAAAACCAAAGAAGTGAAGCCAGTCGACATCACTGGACAGTGCAGTGTTGAGTCAGTTTGGTGTGACATAAGCATTGGAAGATCAAAATTGAGAGTAGGAGTGTGCTATAGGCCTAATGACTCTGATGAGTATAATAAGAAACTGTACAGGGAAATAGAGTGGGCCAGTAAATCAGAGAGTCTTATAATGGGAGATTTTAATTTCCCAGATATTGACTGGAATTTGGGGGCTGGTCACTCACACACTAGCAGGGCTTTTGTGGATTTATTGGATGATTGTTTTCTACATCAGCATGTTCGGGAGGCAACTAGAGGGAGTAATACTCTTGATTTGATTATCAGCAGTGATTCTTCATGCATTAAGAATCTGCAGATAAATGAACCACCAGGTGGCAGTGATCACAGTGTGCTGAAGTGAGATTTACTCAAAGAGGTAACTACCATTAGGGGTAAAGGGAAGGGTTATTGCTTCCGTAAAGGCGACAACGATGGACTGAGACAGTATTTAAATTCTATACAGTGGGACCAACTGATGATGTTACCAACAGCAAATTCAAAATGGGAAGCATTCAAAGAACTTATCTTGAAAGCTACTAGGCTTTACATACCAACTAAGAAATATTGTTCAAGGTTTAGGCCAAAATGGATGTCAGATGAACTAATAAGGCATATGGCAGAGAAGAAAAATGCATGGGATACTTACAAATTAACACATGACACAGAAGCCTATGATAGATACAAGTTGATATGCAACCAAGTTACAAAGGAGGTTAGGCAGGCGAAGGCAGATTACGAGAAATCCTTGGCAAGGGATGCAAAGAAAAACAGCAAAGAGTTCTTTACTTATGTAAACTCTAGAAGGAAGGGGATGAATCAGATTGGTCCACTTGATATTGATGTGTCAACTGTTGATGATCCTGCTCAGGTAGCTAACAAACTAAATGAATATTTTGCATCGACATTCACACATGAGGAGTTATTCGGCAAGGGGAATGCCAGAGGTGTATTCAACTCTAGCAGTAAGCTACAGAATCTTGAAATAACTGGGAGTAAAGTGGAGGAGAAATTGTTGAAGATAAACACAAGAAAGGCACCCGGGGTGGATGGGATCTATCCAGTTATATTAAAGGAGGCAGCAAAGGAAGTAAGCAAACCCTTAGCCATAATTATGAGAGCTTCCTTGGACTCAGGGGAGGTACTCATAGACTGGAAATGTGCAAATGTGACCCCAATTCACAAAGGAGGATCAAAGGCCGACACAAGTAATTATAGACCTGTGAGCTTAACTTCTGTTCCAGGAAAATTAATGGAGGCACTGGTTAAAGAAGCACTGCAGGATCATTTAGACAAGACTTCAGTTATAGCTCGGACACAGCATGGTTTAGTTAAGGGGAAGTCTTGCCTGACCAATTTGATTGGATACTATGATGCAGTCACAAAAGAACTGGATGCAGGGAATAGCTTTGATATTATATATTTGGATCTTAGAAAGGCTTTTGATACTGTTGCACATGGAAGACTGCTACACAAATTGGAGCAGTGTGACATTGGAGGCAAATTGCTGCTATGGATAAAGGGGTGGTTGAGGGGGAGAAGACAGAGAGTGGTAATCAATGGACACTGCTCATCGTGGACTAATGTTATTAGTGGAGTCCCTCAGGGCTCAGTGTTGGGTCCATTATTGTTTTCTGTATTTATAAATGATATTGATGATGGTATATCAAGCTTAATGTCCAAGTTTGCAGATGATACAAAGGTTGGCAGGGTTGTCAAGGACACTACTGACACTATGCTGCTGCAACAGGATCTGGAAAGGTTGAGCAGATGGGCTGAGAGGTGGCAAATGAAGTTTAACATTGACAAATGTAAAGTACTACACATGGGAAACAGCAACCCCAGAGCAACGTATCAACTCTGTGGTACTACACTGACAGTGGTAGAGAATGAAAGGGACTTGGGGGTGGTTGTGCAGGCAGATATGAAGTTCTCTGAGCAGTGCAGACGGGCTCCAAGAGTAGCTTATGGAGTATTGTCAATGAAATACAGGAATTTTTCCAGCAGGGATAAGGAGATGATTATTCCCTTGTATAAGGCAATGGTCAGGCCACACCTAGAGTACTGTATACAGGTCTGGAGGCCTCATTTCAAGAAGGATGTAGAGCTGCTGGAACGAGTACAGAGAAGGGCAACAAGATTAGTGAATGGAACAAAGGGGTGCTCTTACGAAGAAAGGCTTAAGTTTTGCAAATTACAGTGTCTGGAGACTAGGCACCAGCGAGGTGATCTGATAGAGGTGTATAAAGCCTTGAATGGTTTGATCATGCTGAATGCTGATGGGATTCTTCCTCTAGCTCAGAATAATCACCTGAGAGGGCATAAATTCAAATTGAGGAAAGACAGAGGTAGGATAGATGTGCAGAAATTTGCCTTTAGCCAGCGGGTGGTTGGTTGGTGGAACAGTCTTCCATCCCTTGTGGTGGAGGTTGATAGCCTAAATAAGTTTAAGGCTCAGCTGGACAGGTATTTTGAACGAACAGAGGGGTGAAGTTGAAGTGGGTTTTTTTTTTTTTTTTTTTTGGCTGATGCTGCATAAGCTTGCTTTTTTGCTTCAAATGCCTCTACTAATGCTAATGATACATGACCATTTGTTTATCCTGTTTGAAATATTGTTTTTTACAATGTCATGGAAGGTAAGGGAGCCTACATAAACAATGTATAAAAAACTACAGATATGCATTAATATTAGATATACTGAAAAACTATACTGCTTTTTACAAACAGGAAAAAAAACTTGATGAGAAATATTTATTTATTTTTGCACTACAAGGTGTGTTCTCAACTTAGTGCTCTTAATCGAGGATATAAAATCAGAGCACTAAATGATATTGCATTAAGTGGGAATGATTTATCCTTAGGAAATAATGTAAATAATTTTAATTAGTGTGACAAGTATTTTTAGCTAATTTTAAAGTTCCGTTTCTCTATATAACAATATGTATTAAATTCAGCAGAAATATTTAAACCTTTAAATATAGGGTTGGTGGAAATTGAGCCAATAAGACATAAATACAGTATATATTCAAGAAATCGTACCTTAAAATTACAAGCACCCTATATGTAATAGTAGTAATTGAGGCATGTAATACAAAAAAGCAAGCTTATGTAGCATCAGCCCAAAAAAAAAAAAAAACTTAACCATTTCACACACCCATTCCCTCTAAACGTTTGTCCAGTTCATCCTTGAATTTATTTAAGCTATCAAAATGACAGATGGAAGTTTCTTCCAGCAATCAACTACCCTCTGGCTAAAGGCAAATTTCTGCACTTCTATTCTACAACTCTCTTTCCTCACTTTGAATTTATGCCCCCTCAGGTTCATATTCTGAGCAAGAGAAAGAATCCCATCAGAATTGAGCCTGCTCAACCCATTCAAGGCCTTATACACCTTAATCAGGTCACCATGCAGGTGCCTAGTTTCCAGAAGCTACAATTTGCAGAACTTAAGCCTTTCTTGGTAAGAAGACTCCTTCGTTCCCCTCACCAATCTTGTTGCCCTTTTCTGTACTTGCTCAAGCAACTCTACATCCTTCCTGAAATGAGGCCTCCAGACCTGTATGCAGTACTCAAGGTGCGGCCTGACCATTGCCTTATAGAAAGGGATAATCACCTTCTTTTCCCTACTAGCAAAATTCCAGTATATCATTAACAAGACCTCCCATGACCTGCTCTAGCAGCCTGTCTGCACTACTCAGAAAATTTCATAACCGACTACGCAATTACTCCTAGGTCGTTTTCATTTTCTACCACCCTAAGTATAGTACCACACACTAGGTATGTTTCTGTGGGGTTACTTTACTCATATGCAGTACTTTGCATTTTTCAGTGTTAAATTTCAGTTGTCACTTCTCAGCCCATATGCCCAAAATTTCTAGATTCTGTTGTAGTAGCACACTGCCATTACTGTCCTTAAAAATCCTGCCAACCTTTCTATCATCTGCAAACTTCGACATTAAGCCTGATATACCTTCATCAATATCACTGATAAATATATAAAACAACAAAGGGCTCAATGCCGAACCCTGGGGGATTCCACTAGTAACGTTAGTCCATGAAGAGCAGCATCCATTGATTACCATTTTGTCTTCTCCCACGCAACTACCCTTTTATCCATTGTAGCACCTTACCCCTAATACCATACTGCTCCAATTTGTATAGTAGTCTTCCATGCACAAGTGTCAAACGCTTTCCTGAAATCCAAGTATATGATATCAAAATTATTTTTTGCCTCCAGTTCCTTTGACCACATCATGGTGTCCAATAAAATTAGTCAGACAAGACTTTCCCTTAACAAACCCATGCTGTGTCTGAATAATTACTACAGTCTTGTCTAGATGATCCTGCAAGGCATCTTTAACCAGTGACTCCATTATTTTCCCCAAAAAAGAAGTTAAACTAACTAGTCTGTAATTACTCTTATTACACTTAGATCCCCTTTATGAATTGGTGATATATTTGCTCATCTCCAGTCCATGGGGGCTTCCCTTGAGTTCAAGGATGCTCTCATAATTATGGCTAAGGATTTGATTACTTCCTTTAATATAACTGGATAGATCCCATCCACTTGAGGTGCCTTTCTTATGTTTAACTTCAATTTTTCCTCCACTTTGATCTCAGTTATTACAAAATCATTAAGCACCTGGTTATAGTTTGATAAACTTCTGGCATTTTCCTCCCTTAATAATTCTTCAAGTGTGAAATGTAGATGCAAAATACTCATTCAGATTATCAGCTAACTGAGCAGGATCATCAACAGTTGAATCATCGATATCAAGTGGACCAATTTGATTCATACCCTTCCTTCTAGAGTTTATATAATAAAGAAGTCCTTGCTGTTTTTCTTACTGTCCTTTGCCAAAGATTTCTCATAATCTGCCTTTGCTTGCCTAACTCCCTTTGTGACTTGATTACAGACCAGCTTATAACTATCATAGGCTTCTGTGTCACCTGATAATTTATATGCATTCCATGCATTTTTCTTCTCTATCACGACTCTCATTAGTTCATTGACATTCATTTAGGCATAAACCTTGAACAGTATTTCTTAATCGATATGAAAAGCCTAGTAGCTTCCATGATAACTTCCTTAAATGCTTCCGATTTAGAATTTGCTGCCAGTAACATCATTAGTTGGTCCTACTGTATAGAATTTAAAAGTTGTCTGAGACCACTATAGTCACCTTTATGGAAGCAAAAACCCTTCCCTTTAACCCTGATGGAGTAATATCTTTAAGTAAATCGCACATCAGTACACTCTGATTACTACACCCAGCGATTCCTTTATCTGAAAATTTTTAATGCATGAATAATCACTGCTGATAACCAGATCAAGAGTATTACTCTCTCTGGTTGCCTCTCTAACATGTTGCTGTAGAAAACAGTCATCCAATTAATCCAGAAAAGTCTTGCTATTGTGTGAGTGACCAAACAAGTTCCAGTAAATATCCGGAAAGTTAAAATCCACCATTATAAGATATTACTGTCCCACTCTATTTCTCTGTACAGGTGTTCATGATCAGAGGCATCAGGCCTATAACACACTCCTACTCTCATTTTTGCTTTTCCAGTGCTTAAATCACACGAAACTGACTCAACATTACACCGACCATCTGTATCAACTGAATGCACTTCCTTAGATTTTATGTGTTTATTATCTAACAGCATAACCCCTCTTCCCTTCCTATCCTGTCTATCCTTTCTGTACATATTGTACTCCTCAAATTCCAATTCTGCTATCCTTATATCTGTGTGACACTACGTCTCTGATATCCCAACAATATCTGCCTTTGATGTTTTGACCAGCACTTCAAATTCATCAAATTTATTTACTATACTCCTAGCATTTGGTGTACATGCACCTATTCTTATTCTGAGTTAACCTAACATGGCCCATGTATTTATTTGTTTTCGGGGAATGGTGATGATTCCCACCCCTGTAAAAGCAATCTTTCCTGTTAACAAACACAGACCATGCTGAGAAAAATTCTACCCCAAGAGCTTTGCACAATCTCTCCAGGGCCGAATTGTATATTATGTTTACATTATTTAAAATAACAGCCTGCTAATTTTTCTGTTAATTTTTAGATCCTTAAAAATTACTAATATAATGTAAATATATGCTCTCCTGAATCCAGTCTTTTTATAATATCTAATTTAGTTTCCAATAACATGTTTTTCCAATAGCTTTTCACCTTCTTTGCCCATCTTTAACACTACCTAAGTCTAACTAATTTTATTTCTTTGAGGCTGTTTAAAAAAAAAAAGGCAGTTCATACACCTACACAGTAAACTAAAATCAATTACTTGGACACAACATTGCACATAAATAATACATGAATGAAAACTGACCGTAAATTAAAACTGAACTTTGAAAACAAGTTCAGTTTTGATTTACAGCCAGTGTGCAGCTAAAAGCAACTCCCTGTCAGGAAATGACAGTTCCTAAAGAGAACTTTTACAAGCACCTCTTCAATGATCTTCAATTAATTAGAACCCCAGAGTAGGCACTCCCTTTCCCATATAACATCACTGGTGGGAGGATGTAAAAAGTATATTTTTGTAATATGCAATAAATGGGCACATGACTGTAGCATTTTACAGCTGTTGGCATAGGAAACTGGTGCCAGTACAAACAGCCACAGAAAATTAACATGAAAATAATATGCCCATGAGTAATTAAGAGATGTAAATTACTCAAAGGCACAACCAGCACAGCCTCAACGCATTTCTCATATTTTGATTTTAGATCCACTGTAACAAGAATTTGCAAAAATCAATGGACACTACTAATATGGCAATCCCAGTCTCAAAACACATTTCTGCAATTCAAATCTGAACTGAAACTGGCACTCTAGCTTTTGTTCGAATAGACAGGAGGTCATCCTGGTTAGGGCCAGTATTGGACACGCTCGGGTTACTCACCTTTTTTTCTACTTACAGGAGATGATCCTCTTCAATGTAGGTGCTGCCATGCTCCCTTTGCAATAAAGCATATACTCAGCATTCACCCTATATAATGCCCATCTGACCTGCTTCAGATCTCTCCTTAATTACAGGATTCTTTATCACTCTGCCATATTATAGGAGATGATGCACATCACTCAGATTTTTTTTCTTTCTAAAAAATGAATCTGTTTAACTGATTTATTTTTAAATAAATCTGATTCTAGATTTTCTTTTGACACATCTGGCCTTATGTTTAAAAAAACATAATTAAAAAAAGTAACCTTGACACAGTAGATTGGTTACAATCAACTTTTGCAGGTATATATTGATTAGAAAGCCCTCTATATTATCAAAAACAATAATTGCGCTTTTGTTCTTATTCGATAGTGGTATGCCACACTGCTGCCGAATAGGAAGTGAACACATCTAGCAGCAGGTAGATGCTTTTATAAACAAGATGCAGTACCATTCTAATATTACAAAATGATGCATTACCAGACTAGTTTTACAGGATGATGTAACTGTATTTTAAGATGACATAATTCTACTTTCAGAGGAAGTTATTAAGGAAATATTAAATTTTAAGATGATGGTGCAATTTATGTGGGTGCTACTATTGTTGAATTTAATTTGACAATTGAAACATTGAATAATGAACAATTAAATTTATAAAATTTACAGAGTTGCATATCTATGCCATCTTGGTCTAATCTCAGTTGATTTGTTTAAATGTTCATTAAAGTCTGGAAAGTTTTAAATCATTCTATCACTTTTGACTTTGAAAAATATTTACTTATATTTTGCTGAATTTCTCTTTTCTACTTGCTCTCTTTTATAGAGGTTGGCTCTTATATCATTGACTGCTGCTAACATATTTGCTGGAAACATTCCTTTTATGATGGCAAAATTTGGCAACTTATTAGAAGGGATGGGCAAATGAAGTGGACAATTTTTTTTTCCTTCTCTTTAATGCTGTATAAGCTTACTTTTTTATTGATACTAAATTGTGGTGGATTAGATTTCACCATCCAGGCTTCTCCTATGGCTATCCATCTTTAAAAAAGAGACCTACTACTGAGAGAATAATGGGCTTTTGTTTTCACTTGGCAGCTCTCTGCAATACTATAAGTCAGTGTTTCTCAAACTGTGTTCAGCGGAACACTAGATGAGATGTCAACAATTGTTCCGCAAAAAATCATAATTAATAATTGCAAAAAAAAAAAATAAATAAATAAAAAAATAATAATAAATTTTGCATATTTGTAGTGTACACACTTTTGTATCATTATAATATTTAACATAATTTGTTTTTTCGGTTATTAATATACTGGCATAGACTAATAATCAAATAGACTGCGGAACACTATTTTTGTGGGCTTTGCATAGAAAAGTATGAAGTATGTGTAGAGGTAATGACATCTACGAAAAAGTAGAACATGGTGATCTAGTATGCTATTCGTATGCGATTTAGCCTGGAGTACACGGGTTGAAGGAGAGGAAGAAGTGAACCAATATCATAACTAAACTCACTTGTATAAATTTTTTTTTTGATAATTATTAGTATTTCGAAATATTATTATTAAAATATGTGACCATAGATTTGTGGTTGAAAAAAGGAACTTTAAAATGAGAAGCAAAGTACTTCTAGTAGTGCAACTGTGGTCGATGAAAACGAACACAATATTGGCACACTTCAAAGTGAGGATGAACAATCGCAGCCTTTTGTTCCCCAAAAATCCGAAGTGAAAAAACAGGAACCAACTAATAAAAGACCAAAACGAAAGTATAATGACAGTTATTTGAATTTTGGCTTTACATGTGTTGGAAATAAAGATGCTCCTCATGCACACTGCGTCATATGTAATAAAATATTAGCAGCAGTTCTTTGACTTCCGCTAAACATTTTACTAAGTGTTCCGTGAATATGTTGTGAGATGAAAAGTGTTCTGTGACTAAAAAAAGTTTAGGAAACGCTGCTATAAGTTATTTCTCCAATGTGTGTCCCAGGAATGTTCATGTATACTGGATTATAAGTTTCCAATATGACTACTTGACATAATATTTTCCACATTGGCGATCAGTATAGTAAATTGTGACCTGCACTTCTGGGGATTGGCATAGGGAGGAAGCTCTGAGTATCTGCTTGAGCCTTCTGTTGTTAACATTTGACAACAGGAAGCTCAAGTTCAGAGGCTGTAAACCTGAATTTCAGCTTCCAAGGTTACCCTGGGCTGCAAGGGTAACCTTGCAATTTTTGACATCTCTTTATATTTGTAATTGCAATAAAGAGATGCCTTTGGTTTTGGGGCAAGCTCTTGGTCTAGAAGTTGGAGGCTGCAAAAATTATTGATGTGAATGTGTTATGAAGATCCAAAATGGAATGTGAAATATATATTCACATATTTATTAATTTGTTAATTGAGGCTCGATTAATTACAATACACTTTGCAGGCTTTTCAAAAATTTTCCAAAAAATTATTCCAGAGAAGATTAGTACTGCTTGAACTTGAGGAAAGAACAGTAGAAGACTTACAGACTATTAACATTAATTCTGTGTAACAGTTAAAGATGCTAAAATAAACAGTGTAATTGACCTGGTAGTTAATGATCATCGTGTTCCTTTGTAAACAGGCTAATCTCATTGGACAATTTAATAAATTTTCTGTTTATACTCCGGGATGTCCCGGAGTATGATAGATTGAATACAAGAAACAGCACCATATTCAGTAGTCATGGGCTTGAACCCCGGTCACTCAAGTCATGTGTACTTGGGCACCCGCACGCCTGACCACTAGGCTATGGTGGCCTACAATTTTATGTAGTTATTTGTGACCATATTGTTATTTGTCTTCATCTCATGTTGACTTCATAAGATCAGTGGTCCTTGTGCCATGTTTGGTCTTATGACTCATTATGCCATGTGCTTGTCCTGTGGTTCCTTGTGCTGTAACTTATATTTCTGTAATATCATATGAATCTGTATATTATCTCTATATCATATGAATCTGTATATTATCTGTATATATCATATGAATCTGTATATTATCTGCATATCATATAAATCTGTATATTATATGTATATTATATGAATCTGTATATTATCTGTATATCATATGAATCTGTATATAATATATATGTGTGTAGTGGAGTTAACTTGCTACACTGGAGCGAATATTATTATGGTAGACAGGGTGGATGCAGGATGAGTGATACCATTCTGTGGGCGACTGTGGAGGAGATGAGTGGTACCATTCTGGTGGGAAAACCCTGTGAATGGGGTTCTAAAGAACTTCACAATACATCCTCCAGATGCCTCTTCCGCTAATTGATGATTCTCTAATACTAAGAGTATTTGCCGTATAGTGCAAAGAAGCCACAGGCTTTTGCTGTACTGGCAAAAAACAAAACAAAAAACAACCAAGTAGATAAGAAAACACAAATTATATGCTCCCCTCCTCACACAGGTAAGTATCCAGCTGACATTTGAATTTATTCAAACTGTTAGCTTCAACTACCTGTGAGGGCACTTGTCACTGGCTAAAAGAAAACTTCCTACAATCTAATCTAAACCTCAAGCCCTGTAATTTGGATTTATAATTCCTAAGTCTGGAATTTTTTAGAACAGTGAGCATTCCACCTTCATTAATTTTACTAATTCCTCTCAGAGCCTTATAGACTTCAATCAGATCACCTCTGAGGTGCCTGGTTGCCAAGCTCTTTTGCACACATAATCAGAGTCTTTCCTCATACAGTCATCCTTCTTCTGATCTCACCATTTGAGTTGCCAATCTTTGGACCCTTTCAAGAAGCTCTATGTCTTTTTTCAGATGAGGTCCCAATACTTGAACACAGTATTCCAAATGTGGCCTTAATATTGCCGGTAGAACACCATGGTCTTTCCTGCCTGCCTGTTTACACTGTTCAGAAAACTTCATATCTACCCATAATGTACCTCCCAGATCCCTTTCTTCCTCCACTGTTTTTAATTCAATCTCACCAAGTGTATAACTTATTTTGGGGTTGCTATTCCCCAAGTGTAAGACCTTGCATTTAGTAGCATTAAAACATAGCTGCCACTTCTCTATCTTTGAAGGCTTTTCAAGTCATCCTGGCACGGATCATTAACAACTCTGCAAATATTTATGCCATCTGAAAATTTTGACATCACACCTTCTATCCCTTCATCATTGTCATTTATGAAAATGAAAAACAACAGTGGTCCAAGAATCGATCCTTGAGGTACCCCTCTCCTTACATTATTATTATTATTAGTCATATGGTGCCTGAGGCTTTTGCTCAGCTGCCAAAAAAAAATTTCTGAGTTACCCTGAGAAAGAGAGAGAGAGAGAGAGAGAGAGAGAAAAAAAACAGGAGCCAGAAATAGAAGGGAATCACTAAGAAAGAGAAGAATGATGATATCCAGCTCAGGACCCTGGGTAAGCCAAATCCATACTCACCAGTTGCGAGCCCTGGGGTTGTTACACTAATCTGAAGAATATCTATTAATGACTACCCTCTGCTTTCTGTCCTCTAGCCACCCAGCAATTCATCTTAGAATCTTACCACTAATACCAACCTGTTCAAGCATATACAGTAACCTCTGATGAGGGACTGAGTCAACATGGTTTACTTGGATTTTGCTAAAATCCAAGTAAACCATGTTGAAATTATTCCCTAAATCCAGCTCATAAATCTTCTAAACCTGTGTCAAAATAGCCTATTAAGTTAGTTAAGTATGATTTACCGTTAACAAATCCATGTTGTGTGTCCTTCAGAATGCCATATCTATCTAAGTTTCCCTGGATTGTACTTAATCACTGCCTCTTAGATTTTTCTTACCACTGAAATTGGACTAACTCGTCTGTAGTTACCAACCGCACTCTCAAAAACACTTATGTATTGGTGATACATTGGCACTTCTCCAATCCAAAGGACCTCCCCTGAGTTCAAAGGTGCCCTCATAATTAACCTCAATGGTTCAATACACTCCCTCATGCTCTCCCTCAAAACTACAGGGTATATGCTATGAACTCTAGGAGTCTTTCTTGCCTTTATGCTCAAACGTTTTTCAAGTAAACAGTCATTTGTAATGATGACATTAATAATTTCATATGGCTCAGCCTCACTGGCACAGCCTCTTCTCAGCTGAAGTATCTTTCTTCAATAAAGACAGATGCAAAGTACCTGTTCAATTCATCCACAACATCAGCTCGGTTAGCATTAGCATTAGTAGAGGCATATGATGCAAGAAAGCAAGCTTATGCAGCATCAGCCAAAAAAAAAAAAAAAAAAACCCCCTTCCACTTCATCCCTCCGTTCGTTCGAAATACCTGTCCAGCTAAGCCTTAAATTTATTTATGCTATCAACTTCCAGAACAAGGGATGGAAGTATGTTCCACCAACCAACTACCCGCTGGCTAAAGGCAAATTTCCGCACATTTATCCTTCATCTGTCTTTCCTCAATTTGAATTTATGCCCTCTCAGGTGATTATTCTGAGCAAGAGGAAGAATCCCATCGGCTTTGAGCATACTCAAACCATTCAAGGCTTTATACACCTCTGTCAGATCACCTTGCCTGTGCCTAGTCTCCATACACTGTAATTTGCAAAACTTAAGCCTTTCTTCATAAGAGCAACCCATTGTTCCCTTCATTAATCTTGTTGCCCTCCTCTGTACTCGTTCCAGCAGCTCTACATCCTTTTTGAAATGAGGTCTGCAGACTTGTATACAGTACTCAAGGTGTGGCCTGACCATTGCCTTATACAAGGGAATAATCACCTCCTTATCCCTGCTAGAAAAATTCCTGTATAATCATTGACAAGACACCATGAGCTACTCTTGCAGCCCATCTGCACTGCTCAGAGAACTTCATATCTGCCTGCACAATTACCCCCAGGTCCTTTTCGTTCTCTACCACTGTCAGTGTAGTACCACAGACTTGATACGTTGCTCTGGGGGTTGCTGTTTCCCATGTGTAGTACTTTACATTTGTCAATGTTAAACTTCATTTGCCATCTCTCAGCCCATCTGCTCAACCTTTCCAGATCCTGTTGCAGCAGCAGCAGCATAGTGTCAGTAGTGTCCTTAACAACCCTGCCAACTTTTGTATCATCTGCAAACTTGGATATTAAGCTTGATATACCATCATCAATATCATTTATAAATACAGAAAACAACAGTGGACCCAACACTTAACCCTGAGGGACTCCACTAATAACAGTCCACAATGAGCAGTATCAATTGATTAACACTCTTGTCTTCTCCCCCTCAACCATCCCTTTATCCATAGCAGTAATTTGCCTCCAATGCACACACTGCTCCAATTTGTGCAGCAGTCTTCCATGTGCAACAGTATCAAAAGCCTTTCTAAGATCCAAATATATAATATCAAAGTTATTCCCTGCATCCAGTTGTTTTGTGACTGCATCATAGTATCCAATCAAATTGGTCAGGCAAGACTTTCCCTTAACAAAACCATGCTGTGTCCGAGCTATAACTGAAGTCTTGTCTAGATGATCCTGCAGTGCTTCTTTAACCAGTGCCTCTATTAATTTTTCTGGAACAGAAGTTCAACTCACAGGTTTATAATTACTTGTGTCAGCCTTTGATCTTCATTTGCACATCTCCAGTCCATGGGTACCTCCTCTGAGTCCTCTCATAATTATGGCTAAGGGTTTGCTTACTCCCTTTGCTGCATCCTTTAATATAACTGAATTGATCCCATCCACCCCGGTGCCTTTTTTATGTTTATCCTCAACAATTTCTCCTTCACCTTACTCTCAGTTATTACAAAATCATATAGCTCCCTGCCAGAGTTTACTTTACCTCTGGCATTCCCCTTCCTGAATAACTCCTCATGTGTGAATGTATATGCAAAATACTCGTTTAGTTCGTTAGCCACCTGAGCAGGATCCTCAACTGTTGAACCATTAATATCCAGTGGACCAATCTGATTCATCCCTTTCCTTCTAGAGTTTACATAAGTAAAGAACTCTTTTCTGTTTTTCTTTGCATCCTTTGCCAAGAATTTCTCATAATCTGCCTTTGACTGCCTAATCTCCTTTGTGACTTGGTTACAGACCAGCTTATATCTATCATAGGCTTCATGTCAACTATTAATTTATATGTATCCCATGCATTTTTCTTCTCTACCATATGTCTCATTAGTTCATCTGACATCCATTTAGGCCTAAACCTTGAACAATATTTCTTAGTTGGTATGTAAAGCCTAGTAGCGTCCAAGATAAGTTCTTTGAATGCTTCCTATTTTGAATTTGCTGTTGCTAACATCATCAGTTGGTCCCACTGTATAGAATTTAAATTCTGTCTCAGACCATTGTAGTCGCCTTTACGAAAGCAAAAACTCTTCCCTTTACCCCTGATAGCAGCTACCTCTTTGAGTAAATCCCACTTCAGCACACTGTGATCACTGCCACCTAGTGGTTTGTTTATCTGCAGATTCTTCATGCATGAAGAGTCACTACTGATGATCAGATCAAGAGTATTACTCCCTCTGGTTGCCTCCCAAACATGCTACGTCTCTGATATCCCAACAATATCTGCCTTTGATGTTTTGAGCAATACCTCAAATTCATCAAATTTATTTACCAAACTCCTAGCATTGGTGTACACGCAAGTATACATGCACATTACGTGTACCGCAATGACTCCCACCAGTCTCTGAAATACCCTGCATCTTGTTTTCCAGGCTGCTGCTCATTCCAATAGAAGCAGTGCAAGAATAACTTTCACCTCTACCAGTGGCCACTTTTAAGCTAATAATCCTTGTATCCCCCCAAGCTAGCAGTTTTCCGACCCACCTAACACTGCCTCGAAAGCATCAGCAAATATTCTTGCACCCTTTCTATTTAAGTGTATCCCATCCCTGTATAAGCAGTCTCTCCTGTTAACAAGTACAGACCAGGCTGAAAAATTCTGTCCCTTGAGCCTTGCACAATCTTTCCAGGGCTGAATTGATCGACAAGGCTCTCATCATATACTCCCTCCTGTCGTGTCTGGGCAGAATTGCAGACACTTTCAAATTCAACTCATATTCACGGCTTTTTTTCAACAGTCACCTGTACTTGTTAAGTAATTTCGCCGGTCTCCTATTCTTAATATCATTAGTGCCAACATGTTCAACTATATCACCTTTTGTGCTCTTAAAAGAGGATATCCGCTCTACAACGTCATCAACCTTTGCCCCTGGCAGACAGGATAATTGTACATCAGGGTGGAACAGGTCCTGGTCCTGTTCCACCTATCCTTTTTACATACCATGTTCCCCATTTCCCCGACAATAGAGTCACCAACAACTACTAGTTCCTGTTTGGCCAGTGCATTCTGCCTTGGGGGGGGGGGGTTGCCGCTGACCAATTTCAATCTCTGGTGTTGATGAGTCCAGCTGAGAGCTTCATGGGCCCCTCAATTTAGATCCTTCGAGGTCATCCACCCTGTCCTTTAAACTCTCATATAGGTCCATAACAACGCTGAGTTGTTGCCTGATTTCCTTACACTCCTTACATCGCGCGTGCGCACACACAAAGACATCCCCATCGCAATATCATGTCCTGTACCCGATTGCTCTACAAACATCAAGAAAGAAGTAGTGCATTTTAAAAGGCTGTGATTCAGAGGGCAACTACCCCCCTCAGTACTCCCCTGAGCCACAGCACTTCCATTAGCTTGAGCCTTTTGCTTTGCTGCTCTGGTCGGAGTCATGATTACGATTTAATTTCAATAAAATTTCAATTTCAGTACAAAATTATAACCCTAAACTTGTATCCCAATGCAGTTATAACGCTATCTATATTTTTCTGAATCGAGTATTATCTACGAGTTCCGTTTATATAACTTCCGTATCAAGTTATGTATTAATTAATTATGTTACATTTGTAAAATCTAAGTCGTTATATGTATTTAGTCGTTATATGTTAAAAAGTACAATTTTATTGACAATGAAGTTTAACAAGATTAATAGATTTTCCTGATTATTTGACAATATTATATTATATACAATACTATACTAAGCTAACGCTATCTAGTTCGGGATATAATGTTGTATCAAATAACAATGGCTGCAAATTACGAACGGTAAATCTACGGACACTTAAGTATTAATTAACTTCCAAATCTTGCTGTCTCGATTCAGAATAAACTAGGGATCCTGACTAGTTTATAAGCTGCTTATAGAAAATAATTTAATATAACAATTGGTCAATAAACGGCTAAATATAGCTAAAAAACTTCTCGTTCAGCGGAGCTGCAACTTTTAACACGTGGGTTGTCTAAGACTTTCCCACACCCAGTGTACAAGGGTCCATCTGATTCGCTTTTTTCTTCCTTGTATTCACATACATGAAAAATTTGCCGACCCGGCTAGGTAAAGTGCCTGCCTAGCAATCCAAAGGTCGTGGGTTCGAATCCCGCCTCGGGCTTGGATCAAAGTACACCAAAAAACCTTGGTAGGTGAATTATGGCCACAGAAGCCGATGCGCCAACAACTACAAAAAAAAAACATGAAAAATTCCTTGTCCCCATTCTTTGCTCTTTTAGCTAATGCTTTCTCATACACAACCTTGGTCTCCCTGACCTTATTTGTGATACTGTTACAGATCAACTTGTACCTTTTATGGGCATCAGTACTTTTCATCACTGTGCAACTGTCCTCCCATGCTATCTTTTTCTGCTCTATTTGACCACCCATTTTGGCATCCTCCTCCTGCAATATTTTCTCAAAGGTATATATGCATTCATGGCTTCTTTAATTTTTGTTTTAAAAGTATTCCATGATTCCATTGCATTTGCCAACCCTCGGCAATCCACCCAGTTCACAGATGCCATATAGTGCCTTAAACTGTCATAGTTGCCTCTTCTGATGTTACAACTCATGCCTTTACCTTTAACTACTGCAGTATCTTTTTTCATGTTCCAGCTGACAATTGCATGATCACTTCCTGACAATGGTTCCTGTAGTTTAAGCCCCGTGATATCATCTGATTCATTAGTAATGATGAGGTCAAGAATATTCTCACCCCGTAGTACTTTCTCTAACGTGCTGGTACAAATAATAATCATCTAGTTTATTTAAAAAAAGTTTTTCCCCATTGTGAGTTTCCCTCCCACTTATTCCAATCAATCTGGGGCAGATTAAAGTCACCCATAATTCATACTTGCTTGCCCATTCCATCTGCATGTAAAGACTCTCGTCATATTCTTCACAACCTTCTGGTCTATGGATTACTCCCACTCTCATTGTTCCTTTGCTTCCGACTAACTCACATCACACAGATTCTATGCCGGCAGATGTAACTTCAGACTCAGCAAAATCTCTTTTCATGCTCAGGTTGCTTTTGATAAGAAGCATGACCCCTCCATCCTTTCTATCTTCCTTATCTTTCATAAATGCATTATACATACCGTGGCACCTGTTAGCCCCATTATATCAGCATTAGTTTTCCTAATCGGGAGTTAAAATTCAGCCATTTTATTAACCTCAACTGTCTACCCTACTATAGACACAGTTGAGACTAAGCAATCTCAATGTTTCAAATGAGAGGAAAGATATAGCTTGGGATACCACCCTGATACACCTCTTGAAAATATTTAGGTTTGTATCCTAAGCTAAATGTTCCCTCTCATTTGAAACATTGCTACCCTCAGAAAATCTCATTAACATCAGCATTTGTGGCAACAAACAAAAATTCATTCAGAGAAGTTTTTGAAGAGACTGCTGATGCTTTCATGCAGGCTTGTATTGGAGAATTTGGGGTTTCAGTTGAGGGTTAGACTGCCAATGAGCCTGTTGGATTGCATTGTGGTTGCTTCCTTAATGGATGACGTGGTGCAGTGGTGTTATTGTAGTTCCAGGGACTATACATAGAGACTGATTGAAGTATTCTCCTTTACTGCTAACTGCTCTACTGTTGTGACTGTTCAGGTTTGAGGAAAGGTTGACTTCATTGTGACCACAATTCCTAGTTTAGACTTCTACTTCCTGGATTGGACTTCCTTTCATTTCAGATCTTCATAGTGGATTCACAAATGTCAATTGAATCCTTGAAGATCATCTCAACCTTATGTTGTGACTTTATAGTATCAGATACCTTCATGGTATTGTGTTGTGATGTTGTGATTCCCTCTACAAGGGAATCTGAGATAATTGTACATCAACCTTGTTCAGTGGTACAGAATTGTAAATAGGTTGTGGAATTGTCAGGAGAGCTGGCTGGGATTGCACAGTATAATAAATAAAAAAATAATAATTATTATTATTTGTTAATAGTAATTAATAGAGGCCTTATTTACTGAACCTAAAGAACTTATTTTTGAAGAATGAAATGACAAACTGAATGGATATTTTGCATCTACATTTTCACACGAGGAATTTTTTAGCAAAGGGATTGCCAGAAGTATATTAAAATGTAACAGAAAGATGAATAACACCTGCAAGAAGATCTGATTATTGGGTTTAAGGCTCTGAATGGATTGAGTTAGCTAAATGATGATGGAATCATTTGTTCTCTCATGCATATAGCATGTAAGAACAAATTCAAATTGAGGAAGGATGGTTGCAGGATAGATGTGTGGAAATTTGTCTTCAGCAGGGAGTTAATTGTCAGAAAAAACTTCCATCTGGTGTTGTACAAATTGATAGTTTTAATAAATTGAATGAAGAAATAGACAAACTGTTAGAGAAATGGACAGGTGATATGGGAAGTATAGTGTTTTTTTTTTTCTGGTTGATGCTGTGTAAGGTTGCTTTCTTTCATCATTTGCCACTATTAATATTGATACTAACCCCATCGATGCATTGGTGACTTTTTTAAATTTTGTATTTTTCATCTGTTTTCATTAGCTTAGTGTTGAGAAAATGTTTTGTTTTATTTCCTTACTTAATTTAATTTCCTTTATGAACTTAGTCAATGTTAATTTCTTTTTGACATCTAGACATTTATGGAAAAATTAACATTTTTTTGCTAAGGGTGTTTGCTATATAATGAATAAAGACTTGAGCCTAGTCAGTGTAGTCTTGAACTGGTCAGTGTATGCAGGTGGCATATGTGTTCAGACAGATGTCATAATACACACACCTGCATATGTATTCTGACAGTTGTGGATACCTATTTGCCACTGCCTGGGATGTTATGGGAAGGTGAAGGGTAGGTATTCTGGTGGCCCTGCTCTTCTTCCTGACAGCTTGTAACCTGTCATTGATGTTAAACATGATCCCATCATAGAACTTGGTTAGTAGCTGTATTGCTGAAAACCAATCCCTCCAAGTCGAGTTCATGATATATTTACTGAGGAAAAATCCATCCTCACTCCAGCCTTTGGTCAGCAGTATCCTCACATGGAGATCTAGGGGTTGTATTCAACTACAAACTGTTTAATGCACACACAGAGATGGTACTAACATGTATTTCAAGACTCTGATAGATAGCAAAGCAACATCTATATATCACTGATAAAATGACAACTATGAGGTATATTAGAACATATAATAACATTAGCTTTAGCAAAGGCACATGATGCAAGAAAGCAAGCTTATATAGAATCACCAAAAAAAAAAAAAAAAAAAACACCCTTATTTCACCCATCCACTCGCTCCAAATGTTTGTCAACTTCTGCCTTAAATCTATTTAAGCTATCAACTTCTACAATGACAGATAGAAGTTTGTTCCAGCAATCAACCACCCGCTGGCTAAAGGCAAACTTCCGCACATCTATCCTACAACTGTCTTTCCTCAATTTGAATTTATGCCCTCTTGGTGGATTATTCTGAGCAAGAGGAAGAATCCCATCAGCATTGAGCATGCTCAAACCATTCAAGGCTTTATGCACCTCAATCAGATCACCTTGCAGGTGCCTAGTCTCCAGACACTGTAATTTGCAAAACCTAAGCCTTTCTTCATAAGAGCAACCCTTGTTGCATTCACTAATCTTGTTGGCATTCTCTGTGCTCGTTCCAACAGCTCTACATCCTTCTTAAAATGAGGCCTCCAGACCTGTGTACAGTACTCAAGGTGTGGTCTGACCATTGCCTTATACAAGTGGATAATCACCTCCTTATCCCTGCTAGAAAAATCCCTGTATATCATTGACAAGATACCATGAGCTACTCTTACAGACCGTCTACACTGCTCAGAAAACTTCATATCTGCCTGCACAATTACCCCCAGGTCCTTTTCATTCTCTACCACTGTCAGTGTAGTGCCACAGAGTTGATACGTTGCTCTGGGGTTGCTGTTTCCCATATGTAGTGCTTTACATTTGTCAATGTTAAACTTCATTTGCCACCTCTCAGCCCATCTGCTCAACTTTTCTAGATCCTGTTGCAGCAGTGTACTGTCATTAGTGTCAATAACAACCCTGCCAACCTTCGTATCGTCTGCAAACTTGGACATTAAACTTGATATACCATCATCAGTATCATTTATAAATTCCGAAAACAACAATGGACCCAACACTGAATCCTGAGGGACTCCAGTAATAATGTTTGTCCACCTTCAGTGCCACACTGCTTCAATTTGTGCAGCAGTCTTCCATGTGCAACAGTATCAAAGGCTTTTCTAAGATCCAAATATATGATATCAAAGTTAATCTTTGCATCCAGTTCCTTTGTGACTACATCATAGTACCCAATCAAATTAGTCAGACAAGACTTCCCCTTAACAAACCCATGCTGTGTCTGAGCTATAACTGAAGTCTTGTCTAGATGATCCTGCAATGCTTCTTTAACCAATGCCTCCATTAATTTCCCAGGAACAGAAGTTAAACTAACAGGTCTGTAATTACCTGTGTCTCCCTTTGATCCTCCTTTGTGAATTGGGGTCACATTTGCACATCTCCAGTCTGTGGGTACCTCCCCCTGAGTCCAGGGAAGCTCTCATAATTATGGCTAAGGGTTTGCTTACTTCCTTTGCCACATCCTTTAATATAACCGGATAGATTCCATCTACTCGAGGTGCCTTTCTTGTGTTTATCTTCAACAATTTCTCCTCCACTTTACTCTCAGTTATTACAAGATTATCTAACTTACTGCCAGATTTGAATTCACCTCTGGCATTCTCCTCCCTGATTAACTCCTCATGTGTGAATGTCGATGCAAAATATTCATTTAGTTTGTTAGCTATCTGAGCAGGATCACCAACAGTTGAACCATCGATATCAAGTGGACCGATCTGATTCATCCCCTTCCTTCTAGTGTTTACATAAGTAAAGAACTCTTTCCTGTTTTTCTTTGCATCCTTTGCCAAAGATTTCTCGTAATCTGAGTTTGCCAGCCTAACCTCCTTTTTAACGTGGTTACAGACCAGCTTATATCTATCATAAGCTTCTGTGTCACATGTTAATTTATATGTATCTCATGCATTTTTCTTCTCTGTCACATGTCTATTTAGTTCATCTGACATCCATTTAGGCCTAAAACTTGAACAATATTTCTTTGTTGGTATGAAACGCCTAGTAGCTTTCAAGATTAATTCTTTGAATGCTTCCCATTTTGAATTTGCTGTTGGTAACACCATCAGTTGGTTCCACCGTATAGAATTTAAATACTGTCTCAGACTCCCGAATTGTTCCACCTTTACTCTATACAGCTGAGATCTGGGCACTTACTTCAGTGCAAACTGGCAACAATTAAACCACATTTTGCTGCAGAATTTTGGCTCCCAAATTGAGATAACAAGAAACACAACCTTCCAGCTCAAATTCACACACCTGAGCTATCCCTCACACTGGGAATTCCATGGCATCTCAGCTTAATTGATGCCCAGTTCTTCCTAGCAGCAGCAGCAGCAGTCATGATAATTACGGAATAATCTCTAAGCCTTAGTTCTGGTAGATATGTGGTTAGAGGCTCTCGCTGTCTCTCTTGCTGGCCTAAGTGCCAATCTGGAGCTCTGCCTGTATTCAACATGGCTCAATCTTCCAGACAAATTTTTGCCTCATAAAATACTCAAACAGATACAGAATCTTGATGTTGATCTGAACAAATTCACTGTTGATTGGAGGTACAGAAAAAATAAATTTCTAAATTATCTAACTGATGGATCTAAAAAAATTTAGATCCATCAATAATGGATCTAATTTCCCATAATTCAACTGTTCCTTCAAGTCTGCTAACTTAATAATCAGACATTACCTTTGTGAAGGGTTTTTTCTTATTTGTTCATAATTTTTAAATACTTAAAATATTATATTACTTTTATTTTGTGTCTGAATTTGTTATTTTGTTTATTATGAATCCTCCTGTGTTGGAGGCTGTTAACCTTCAAATTTTGACATCTCCTATATACCGAAATTGCAATAAAGAGATCCTTTTAGTCTAGGAGTTGGAGGCTACATGAATTATTGATGTGAATATGTTAAAAAAATTCCAGAAACAGAATGTGAAATATATATTCACATATTTATTAATCTGTTAATTACTATTTGTTAATAGTGATTAACAGAAGATTTATTTATGAAATTTGAAGATCTTATTTTTGAAGAATATGCCTCCTCCTCCATAGGTTTATATTTGTATAGCATATGACAATGCATGCATTGATGACTTTTTTAATTTGTGTTTTTCATTTATTTTCATTAGCTTAGTACCAAGAATATGCTTTGTTCCTTACTTTGATTCATTTCCTTTATAAACTTAGCCAATGTTGATTTCTTTTAGACATGTGGACATTTATGGAAGAATCAGCATTATAGTCACCATTTTCTTGCCAATGGTGTTTGCTACATATTGAATAAAGACTTGAACCAATCATCTGTTCAGAAATTGGTACCTTTTGTACAAAAATGTAAGTAAAACTAGAAATTCTGTGATAAATAAAAATTTACAAAAATTGATTAGGAAGAACACTGCACTGCAGCATTATAAAAATTTGGAATTTAATGATTTAAAAGTAAATTACATGGCAACATTACATGTTATTGGCAAAATGGTTTTGGAGGGGTGTACTGTGCAATTTAATCTATCTAGTCCCCATTTGTTTAAAATTTCTTAAAACTATGCTATGCAGTTTCAGTATACATGTGGGAGTCATGATTCTGAATCAGTGTTCATTAATATGTTCTCTCTCAGTATACTTTTCATTTTTAGATTATAGAGATAATTTTTACTCAAAAATGAGGTCTGAATATAACACCCTCCTCCAAACGTGCTAAAATATTTGTTACAGTTTTAAAGATAGTGCAATTTTCTCATCACCTATCCCCTCTCCCCAAAAACTATGACTGTCTTATGTAAATGATGTTCTAGAAATTTAGAAATTGCTAGAACTACCACTACCACTGGAGAGAAACTGGATTTGTTCCACAGACATATCAATCAGCTATCACAGAATGACAAGCAAAGATCTGAATTTTCCATGCAGGCATGCAAGGGAGGGAGGGAGGGAGAGGGGGGAAGAGAGAGAGAGAGAGAGAGAGAGAGAGAGAGAGAGAGAGAGAGAGAGAGGCACATTATACAATACATGGTTTTCAAGTGAATGTCATCTTCATTTGGATGGGATGGTAAACAAATCAAATTATTATTGTGATGGGACTTCAGCTTGTTGTTCACATCAGCATATGTATCGGCATCTGAAAGATTTGCATTTATAGGCCAATTTGCATGTAGTGTGGCCTGGAGGTGGGGATCTTATTCCCTCTTCTTATGCTTGGCTAACTACAGCCTCAACTGGATATTAAATTATACAGTCCATTCTGGTTATTTGGGACACATCGGGACTAGTGCATTTTGGCCCGATTAAGCGGCTGCCCCAATTATCCGAAGTTTCACGTAAATAGTTAAAAATACAATGTACTTCCCCCTTTACAATTGGTTCACTGTACAATCAAATCACGTTACGACGAACTCAACATAGTAAAGTACTGTTCAATATATGATGTGCAGTAAGCGCCGGTCATTGTAATCACGTTTGTGAATTGAATTTTAATTCTATTAAACAGCGAATTCTATTAAACAGCATTTCTAATTAGCAAAAATAGGAGGAATATTATCCAGAGGCTATAAAAGCAAAGATATATTAAGCACAAATTTACCTTTTATTACCTTACCAATTAAAAAATTAAATGATACGTAAAAATCGGAAGAATATACGTGATAATCGTAATAATTAATATGTACTGTAATATGTACATATGAACTAATTTTGACATTACTGTTCACTGACATTTTTGGGTGGGGATTAAAATTTAAAACAGTAAAAAGATAAGCAATCAATAACAAAGAACATGGGGCACACAAATTGCAAGTAACACAGTATGTGCAAATGAAAACGGAGTAACGAGTTACAAAGCTTTAAAAATAGGAATGAAGAGTAGATTTGAAAATTAATTTTTTTATATGATTGAAGATTTCATGGAAGTGTAAACACATTTCACCATAATAACTCACAGAATTCCAGCTGTCGGTGTTATCGCAAATTCAGTAAGATCGAATTTACTGTCCGTTTATGATAGATTTCACTAACAGAAAAGCCCAATAAACAGGTGACTGCTAATTGTTTTTATTGTTTTATGGTTGTGACCTCCAGAATTTCGACCGAACCACGTGGTACAGTCGGAGACAATCGTAGGGTAATCTCCAGAGCTGTGGTCTCCTGCCCCGATTAAACGGCATGTTGTCCCAATTAAGCGAAGTAAACCCTGGCTATTTTCTTGATTGGTTTCTGTTTTTTAAGATTTGCCCCAAATAAATGGCTTTGCCGATTAACCGGTGGCCCAAATAACCGGAATCCACTGTATTATTATATTAATAGCTCCCAACCATAACTTATATCTGTTTAAGTGTATCATGGTTGCAGAAGTGTATGTGTGTTCAAGGGCTTATTTGCATATTGTGCAGGTTGAAAAACTCAGAATAACTCGTGGAGGTACCCTACTGCTACATGAGATAGGCTAACTTCAGCCTCAATTATAGAGATGTTAGAAATTCCTCCAATCATTTAGGGGAATTGAACTCCAAAACAAGAGACAAGTGGCAAAATCACTGTGTTGTTAGTGTTTGTTTTCACAGAGGCTGCCTGAATTGAAGAGGAATTTAAAAATTTCGGACAAAAGAACATCCCCACAGTTCCATTCGAAAAAAGTTATGGAGGAAAGTAACCATGTGAGTAACCATGTCAAGTTATGGTTTAATTATTATTATGATGGTTGCAGATTCTGGCAAGTCAGCTTGCTGATGGCATCTAGTGGTTAGTGTTGTGCTTGATTTTTTTTGTACACTGTTTTTTTGCCATTCTGTTATCTTGCACCATTATCACTTTTGTCCCAATTGTAGACAGTTGTGGCTACCTCTCATTCCAGTGGCTTTTTTTTTTTTTTGTGGAACTTTATTAAGGAGAACTTGTTTCCAAAGAATGGGTTGCTTATTCGTTTATAATTTGAATACTGCTTCCCCGATAGAGAAGGATATTGTTACTTATTCTCAGTGGATACCACCACTCAAATGGCTGTTTCAGGACTATTTGGCCTTTCCTTGGTTGGTGGGTAGGTATACTGATGGTATAATAGCTGACAACCCATTTGTGAAATTAAGTCCACCATATGAGAGATGTCAAATGGTGTTTAGTAGTTTAATACTTGATAAAAATTCAAGTCTGAGACTTTTGCCCTGCATTTTTATTAAGGGGCAAAAGTTCATTATGTAGAAGTCCATGAAGATATCATGTTTTTAGAGCACGAAAGTGTTGTTGTTGTTGTTGTAGTTAAGTTTAACGACACATAGGCTGCTGGGGCCATATTGTGTCTTTCTAATGGTGGATATGAAACGATGCCTATATTTTATGGTATATTCCTATCTGATTTAAGTAAGTAAATAGTTCCTTTTTATTAGGATCATCTCCCAGGATCTGCATTAAATTTACTGATGACTGTGTATTAGAAATTGACTTAAAGATGCTTAAGCAGATGGTTTGAAAGTGGGGACAGTCCACTAGCAAATGGCGAATGGTCAGTTGAACTTGCCATGATGTGCATTGGGGAGCACTGTCATTATTTAATAGATACAGGTGAGTGAGGTGTGTATGCCCAATCCTTAGCCTTCCTAAAATTGTTTCTTCTCGTCTATTTTTCCGGAAACTGGAGAGCCACAGTTTTGGTTCTGGTTTTATTTTGTATAGTTTGTTTCCTGGATAACCTCTCCAGATCAGTGACCATCTATTGTAACATGCTTTACGAATGATATGTTTGAAATCGGAGTACGGAACTTGACAATTCTGTAAAATATTGGTATCTGGTTGTTTGGCTGCAAGATCTGCTCTTTCATTACCTGCTATACCAGAATGCCCTGGTATCCAGCAGAATGTCACAGTTTGGTTGGTCTCATTGCACACAAGTAATTTGGAATGGATTTGTTTGATAACAGGGTGAGGGAGGTGCTATTGCTATTTATGGCAGAGACAGCACTGAGGGAGTCAGTGTATATTAAGGCAGAAGAAATCAGAAGTTGAGTAATGTGATCTAGGGCCAAGTTAATAGCATAAAGCTCTGCAATGAAGATACTGCATTCTACAGGTAATGAGATAGAAGCAGTGAATGAAGGGAAGATTGCCGCAGCGCCTACTTGGGTCTCAGTTTTTGATCCATCAGTATAGATCTTACAGGCCTGTGAATTAGAAGCAGAATGAGTTTCATGTAATTGTGCGATATTGAAGGGAGACAAGGTTTTCTTTCCCCACTGTTGGAAATAATCATCATAAATTGCACGGATATTTGTCCACGGTGGATCAGGCGGTGTTATGTCCTCATATATATTGCCGATTTCAATATTCCACGTTTGAGTTAGTTCTTTAAGTCTAAGTGCAGCAGGTCTGTTTTCATTTGGTTTGCTATTGAAGAATGACTCCCATTTGGTATTGTACAGACATCTCCAATTCGGGTGAGAGGGAAGACTGCTAATTTTTGCGGCATACATCAAAAGCAATGTTTTCCTCCGAAGATGTAAGGGAGGTTCGTGGGCTTCAATGTAAAGGCTCTGAACTGGGGAGGTTCTGAAAGCCCCTAGAGAAACTCTCAGAGCACTGTGCTGGATCGTGTTCAATCGCTCTAAAATAGTTTTCCTAGCAGAGTCATACACTGGGGAGCCATAGTCTAAACGGGACCTGATGAGAGCTCGATAGAGATGGATCAGGGTATGCCGATCAGCGCCCCACGACATAGATGACACACACCGGAGGATGTTCAATTTCTTCAAGCAGATGGTCCGAAGGTAGGTCACATGTGCTTGAAAGTTTAGTTTCCTATCTAGCACTAGGCCAAGAAAACGGACAGTGTGAGTAAGAGGTATTGGCATGTTATTAATCTTTAGCTCAGGATCAGGATGAAGTGATCGTAGTTTGCAGAAGTGTGTAGTGGTGGATTTCTGTTCAGCAAGACGTTATCCATTGCATAAGGTCCAGGTTTCTATTTTGTATAGAGCATTTTGCAACTGTCTTTCGATAGTATTCGTACTTTGTGATTGGCAGGATATAGTGAGGTCATCTGCATACATATAAATTTGAATGGTTTTTGGAAGATCTTCCAATATTTTGTTGACTCGAATCGCAAATAGGGTAGCACTCAGTATTGAACCCTGCGGGACACCCTCTTCTTGAATGTGAGTTGCTGACAGCTCGTTTTTATATCGGACTTGAAAAGTGCGTAATTTTAAAAAGTTCTGAATGATTTGAGGAAGATAGCCTCTCAGCCCCAACTGATGCATATCTTTAATAATGCCATAGCGCCAGGTAGTATCGAATGCTTTGTGAATATCTAGGTTGACCATCACTAGGTGCTGTTTCATGACGAAGGCATTTCGTATGTTGCATTCAAGTTTTACAAGTAAATCTAGGGTGGATCTGTTTTTACGGAAGCCATATTGGTGATCAGAGAGAAGATGCTGGGAATCTAGAAACCAGGTGAGCCTCTTATGTACCATCCTTTCAAAGATTTTGCCTAAACAGCTTGTTAATGATATCGGTCTGTAGTTCTGGACCAGAGTGGGATCTTTGCCTGGTTTTGGAATAGCACAAATATGGGAATGCCGCCAGGACAGAGGATAAGTATTTTCTGAAAAGATACGGTTAAAGAATATTAATAATATGCCAAGGTCAGATTCACATAGATGCTGCAACATACTGTAGTGAATACCGTCTGGTCCTGCTGCACTATTTGACGATTTACTTAAGCATTCCTTCAGCTCGACGAGAGTAAAAGGCTGGTTATAAGGGAGTGAGAGTCTAGTTTGAAAATTTAATTTTTGACGTTCTTCATTAGTTTTAATGCGTTGGAAGGATGTCACATAAGAGGATGAGGCGGAAATGTCATAAAAAGACTCTGATAGCGCATTTGCTATATCATTAGGGGAAGATAGTTCCTGCCCATTCCATTGTATTATTGGTGATTGCAACGGTAGAAATTTCCCATTGAGTGCTCGTATTTTTTTCTAAATAATTCGAGTGTCAGTATTTCTGTTAATGGATGAGGCGAAGTTAGTCCAGGATTCATGTTTTGCTTTTTTTCTAATCTGTCTCGCTTTAGCTCTGAGTTTTTTGTAGACAATTAGGTTGGCGGTAGTTGGGAATTTACGAAAGTGGTTCCAAGCTCTGTTTTTATCACGCTTTGCTTTGGAGCATTCTTCATTCCACCACTGATTTTGGTGTACACTCTTGTCCAGGTTAGATTTTGGGATGGAAATTTCTGCTGCAGATAATACGTGGCTGGTAATGTGGTCAGTTACGTTATCAAGATTCTGTTGCTGTACATATTGCTTTTCAAATATAACACAACTGGAATAGGTTTTCCAGTCTGCTTTTCGGAAGTTCCAAGAAGTACGGCCTTTAGGGTATGACATGACCTGTGTTTGAATTGAACTGATGATAGGGAAATGGTCACTGTGGAATGGATCATTTAGCACTAACCATTCCATGCTTGGAAAAAGAGATGCTGAACAGATGGATAGGTCTATGGCGGATGTAGTACCAGCAGGTAGTTGAACATGAGTTGGAGAACCAGAGTTTAAAAGAGTCAGGTTATGGTTATCCAGGAATGTTTCGATTAGTTTGCCTCTACCATCCATGGTGGAGGATCCCCACAATGGATGGTGACCATTGAAATCACCAAGTAAACAGACGGGAGGCGGAAGTTGCGTAATAAGACTGTCCAGTTCAGTCTGGGAGCAAGGATAATTCGGTGATATATAGATGGATGCAAGTGATAACGATATTCCCATTGCTATCCGGACTGCTACAACTTCTAAGGAGGTATTTAGTTGGAGATGTCTTGAGGGAATTTTAGATTTCACAAGTATAGCTACCCCACCACGAGCAGGAGAGTTAGAAACCCTGTCTCGCCTAAACATAGTATAGTTTTTGATTTTGACCGAAGCGTGTGGTGATAAAAATGTTTCTTGTAAGCATGCACCTACTGCATTAGTTTGAGTGAGTAAATCACTGAGGTCGTCTATATTACTGCGTAATCCTCGACAGTTCCATTGTAGGAATTTATTCATTGGTTGGATTTGTTTGAGGAAGATTGATCTGACTGTTTTTTCTGGGAAGGTTTCTGTCTGCTTGGTTTTGGTTTCTCATTTCTGGGAAAGATTGGGCGTCCTGTATCCATGATGTCACTAGCATGTAACTCTAGTACTGTGTCGTCATCTTCTGATTGAACATCAGTTTCCATGTTGATATTTCGTGGCTTCACCTTTTTCTGATTTTCAACGGTAGTTGATTTTGTTGTTTCGGGCAAAGTTGAGATAGCATCAGTTGGGATGCTGATCGGCGTATTGCTGGTTTCGTTGACTGTAGGTTTCTTATTGCATGATAAAACAGTTTTGGCCCAGGTGGCAAAGGAAACTCTCGGTTCTATGGACACATCTGTTTGAGTTGCAGCTGAGCGGCTGGTTCTAGTAACAGATGCGTATGATCGGCTAGGAATGGTTAGTAGCACTTGCTTTCTTGCTTCAGGGTAAGTGACTTTATGTTCAACTTTATATTTCTGGATTTTTTTACCTGTTTTCCAAAGGTCACATGCTTTAGAAAATGCAGGGTGGTTTTGCTTACAGTTTGGACAAATAGGAGTGGAAGCTGTACAGTCTTCTTGAGAATGCTCCTTGGAACCACAAAGAGGACACACAGCATCGCCTCGGCATGCTGTTTGAGAATGACCGTACTTCTGACATTTAAAGCAGCGAATGGGGTTTGGGATGTAAGGACGTATCTTACAATTTAGGTAACCTGCTTTAACAGAAGATGGAAGAGTTGGAGTACTGAAAGTTAAAATGATGGACCTGGTTGGTAGTAGGTTGCCATCTTTTTTAGTCATGATTCTCCGTGCATGAGTCACTTTTTGTTCACTAAGCTCTTGTATTATTTCTTGTTCAGAGACATTTAGTAAGTCCCATTCGCTGATGACGCCTTTAGAGGTGTTCAGGGTGTTATGTGGCGTAACTGACACTGGAATGTTGTTAAAGGTTGTCAATTTTAACAATTTTTCTGAGTGGCTTGGCTTGGAAGCTTCAATTAGAAGGTCTCCAGATTGAAGACGCTTCACCATTTTGGGAGATCCAACAACCGATTCTAAACATTTCTGTATTAGAAATGGCGATAACTTGCCTACAGGTTGTGTGGATAATGAGTGCATTATTAGAAATGCTGGAATATCTGCACTCTGTTTTTCAGTCCGCTGTCTCTTCGGACGATTCAAGTCATGCTCTGAATCAGAGTTGACAGGTCTGGAGCTCGTGGGCTCTAGCGGTGGATATGCATCACAATCCATCGTTGCTCCTTTCAGCCCTGGAAGAGGGAATTCCTTCTCCCAGGTTACCGACCCCGCCACGTGGAGGCAGGAGCGGTGCCAACCAGTGACCAAGCGATCAGCAGAAGAAGAGAGCAGTACGTTGCTAGCGATGGCAGTAACGTTGCTAGCGTTGAAGCAGTGACGTTGCTCAGCGAGGGAAGCAGTAACGTTGCGAGCGGTCAGCAGTGACGATGCGAGCGGTGGAGGGTTTATGAAAGCACTAGTACTCACTCTAGGAAAAACGCTAGAAAACGCACTATAAAGATCGCTTGGGAACTATCGCTTGGCACTCGGGGCCCGAAAGTGTTGACACTAATGATATTAAGAGTAGAAGAATTGAGAACTTACTTAACAAGAACAGGGCAATGTTGAGGAAAATTCATGAATTAGGATTAAATTTGAAAGGTCTGCAATTCTGTCTAAACACAATAGAGGGAGTACACGATGAGAGCTTTGTCAGCCAATTTGGCCTCGGAGAGAGAGAGAGACTGTGCAAGGCTCATGGGGTAGAATTATTTTTACTAATCTGTGCTTGTTTACAGTAGAGACTGCTTTTACAGGGTTGGGACACACTTAAATAGAAGTGGGTGCAAAAATATTTGCTGATGCTACCAACGCAGTGTTCGGTGGGGTGGAAAACTGTTCACCCAGGGGGTGGGGGAGAATACACAGACTAATGTATTAACTACAGCCACAGGCAGAGCTGTAAGTGATTCTTGTACTTAATCTATAGGAACATGCAGCAGCTGGGAAAGCATTGTGGTATGGATTTCAAAACCTGCTGGGGGCCCCTCATGGAACCAGCAAATATGTGGGCTGTGTTAGGGTTATTAAGAGTAAAAAGAGTTGCATGTATGCTAATGCTAGGAGCATAGTTAATAAATTTGATGAATTTGAAGTACTGGTCAAGTCATCAAATTTAGACATTGTGAGGTTATTAGAGACATGATGGCACTCAGATAAAAGAAATTCAGAATATGAATATGCAGAATAGACTGTGTACACATATATGTCATTTTCATTTCATTTCATTTGGATGAACTATTGGCAGCCGCCTCCATGCTCCCACACATATGCACCTTGTTCTAATCTGTGTATATCAGCAGCTTAACCATCATCTAGTTGGTTACAAAACATCAACATGGAGACCCCCCATATCTACTGGATGTAGATTGGATATCTACATCCAGTAGATTTTGTCCAATCTACATCCAGAATTGGACAAAAAATTGGACAAGAAATTGGACAAAAAATTTCTTCTTACATTATAATAGCTCGTAGTTTAGCTCGATCTTCTTTAACCATTTGAAACCATCTGGTCCCTGAGAGCTATCCTGCTTGAATCCAGCAACCAGGTCTTCATAGTAGGGCACTCTACCAGTTTCAATGTCTTGATCTTCAAACTCCAAGACCACATCTGTAGCCCTGGAATGCATACTTTATCTCATATGCCTTACTTAAAGGTCATCAGAGCCATGCTTGGGTGAGGAATCATCACCTTCTGTGCCTTCTTCAATTGCTATTCTTTCCAAGACCTACTTGACTTTACATTCAAGTAGGTCTATTGGGATCCACATTTCTAGGTCCAAGACCTACTTGACTTTACATTCAAGTAGGTCTATTGGGATCCACATTTCTAGGTCCAGGATCTTGGTTGACAACAATCTCCAAATCAGAAATCTTCTCTAGCTTCTTTTTCACCTAATTTTTCAACTCTCAAACGGGCACATTCTCGGAGCCTTCAATCCATTGAGCAGCTTCCTTAACCTCTAGTGACTTAGTAGAAGTAACCTTTGTTACTCCTCAATAATAGTGTTTCTAATCTGAGCCTTTTCCCTTTCACCTGAGGCATCATAGAGTGTTCAGATCTTAGGGTTTCATTCAAGGGCACTTTTGATTACAGAAATGGCAGAGAAGATAGGAGGGGCCAGTTATGCTCTTAGTTTAGAATCATATAAAATCTAAGGAAGTGCATCTAGTTAACATGGGTAGTCAATGCAATGTTCAGTCAGTTTGGTGTGATATATATTAAAGGAAGCAGTAAAGGAGATAAGCAAACCCTTAGCAATAATTATGAACATATCTTTGGATTCAGTGGAGGTCTGTGTGGATTGGAGATGTGTGAATGTATCTCCAATTCAAAGGGGATGAAAGAATGACATGAGTGATTGCAAACCTGTTAGCTTTTCTTTTGCTGGGAGAATAAATAAGTCACTGGTTAAAGAATTAATTCTGAGCCACCTGGACAGGAGTGCAGTTATAGTGCAGATTTCTTAAGGGGGAATCTTGTCTGACCAATTTTATTGGATACTATGATGCCATAACAAAGGAACTGGATGCAAAAAATAATGTTGATATCATATACTTGGATTTCAGGAGAGCTTTTGATAAACTCATAAAATCTAAATGTAACTGTCAATAGTAAATAGGAATTTTTCCAGCAAGAACAAGGATATAATTATCCTTTTGTATGAGACAGTGGTTAGGCCACAGTGCATGTATGTTGTAGAAATTGGGGCAATGTGGCATTAAGCTGAAGTTGCTGCTATGGTTAAAGGAATGGTTGAGTGGGAGAAGACAGAGATTGGTTATCAATGTTGTAGAAATTGGGGCAATGTGGCATTAAGCTGAAGTTGCTGCTATGGTTAAAGGAATTAACAGAGTCCACCAGGGTTCAGTGCTTGGTGCATTATTGTTTTCTGTACTTATTAATGTTGAAGGTATATCATACTAAATTTCTATGTTTACAGTTAATATAATTGATGGAAGGATGGTTAATAACAGTAATCAGAGTATGCTACCACCAAGATCTAAAAAAATTAGGCGGATGGGCTGTAAAGTGGCAGGGTGGTTAATGACAATAATCAAAATATGCTACTGCACTAAGATCTAGAAAAATTAGGCAGATGGGCTGTGAAATGGCAATTGAATTAACATTGACAAATTAAGGTACTTCATATGGGTAGCAGTAATCCCAGATTAACAAACCAACTCTGTGGTACTCAGGATAGTGGAAAATGAAAAAGACCTGGGGGGGGGGTAATTGTGCAGTCAGATAGGAAGTTCTCTGAGCAGTGTAGACATGTGAAAGTGTTTTTGTAATGGGTGCCAGATGGAATGTCATGGAATGGAACCTGGAATGTCAGTTCATCTCTGTCTCGTATCTCTGTGAAGAACAGTACAACTGTAGAAGGGTCAGAAATGAGTAATGAATGTTTATGTGTATTTATGTGTGTGTGTTCTGTTCTGACCTCTTGGCTACCCAGAAGTATCAGTCACCTGGACCAATAATTTCTGGGTAATCGTCCACACCTCGGAAAGGTGGACTAGTCCATGCAGACAGACTGCATTGCTGAGAGAACATCATGGGATCCCTACCTAGTAACGGGCAGGTCCACCTTTCGCCCGGATAAGGGCAGTCACACGGCAAGGCATTGAGTCCACTAGTTCAGTGGTGCGCAAACTATGGGATGCGAACCCCAGAGGGGTTGTGGATAAATTAAAGGGGTTGTGGCAATTTTTAAATAAAATTAGTTTTTATGTACATGAAAGACAAAAAAACCTGTTGTTAATACTTTTTCAATACTGTCAGTGTAGAGAGAACAAATGAACGAATGAATACGAATGAACCCTATTGCCACTCTTTATTTTTTAGGGTGATTTCATGTGTGACGCAGGTGGCTTTCTTACTTATTGTGCTTGTGGATAATTTGCTCACTGGCTATGGACACACAGAAAGCAGCTGACTAGTGTGATTTCTCAGTATTACTCAATTGCTGAACCGTAATTCCTCTAGCTCTTAATTCGTGCTTCCTACAGCAAAAATTTCTGAAATTGCCTAAAGGGCAGAGGTGCGAATATGCTGTGGCAGTAAATAGCAAGTCAGTTACATGCACGCTTTATTTTGCTTTGTCATTTGGTGCTTTCACGTCAACTTGGATGTGTTTTTCATTCTTCTGCTACCTTTTATATTATCGTTGTTTTTGAGAAGAAAAAAATATATACCTTTTTATATATTTTACCACTGACAATTGGGTAATCAGAACCAAATGGTCGAGGAGTGACGACAATAATGTTGCTACATTTACATCAGAAGCTGAAAGGGTAAGAAATATAGCATGTGAAAATTTGGACACTAACATTATTTCAAGTGTAGTGCAACTACCAATTTCTGGTAGAGTGCCATTATATTCCAAATCAATAAGAATGAAAAAGAATAGAAAATAACAAGAAGAATTTATGAAGTGCGGCTTTACTTGTAGTGTTGTTGATGATGAGCTACGTCCTGCATGCGTAATATGTTACAAAAAACTGGCTAACGAAAGCATGAAATCTATTAAATTAAAAAAGACACTTACATACGAAACATCCACAGGTAATGAAAAAAACTGAATCCTTGTTCAAAAGACATGCCGTCGCCATACAAGGTCTGAAATTTTTCATGAAGAAACACTACAGTTCTTTGTAAAGCTTTTAAAGCATCGTTGGAAGTTTCATATTTAATAGGAAAAATTTTGAAATCACATACTATTGCTGAATCCCTTGTTCTCCCTGCTACAATAAAATTGATTTCAATTATGCATGGAGAAAAATACAGCAATGATTTAAATACCATTCCTCTATCCAGAGACACAGTTATCGAAAACAACATAAAATTCAATTTATTAAATCGATTGAGAGAAATTCCAATTTTTGCAGTATAGTTAGTTAGTTAGATTAATTCACAGATATTTAAAACCTTGCTCAACTTATTGTATGTGTCAGATACTGCTATGAGGGAGATATTTTGATGAATTTTCTATTTTGCAAAGCTTTGAATGGAAGAACGATGGGTGAGATTTTTGATCCTATAAATATTTTCTTTCAAAAAATATTGTGTAAAGTGGAACAACTGCTTTGTGATTTGTACTGATGGTGTGGCTGCATTATCAGGATAAAATAAAGTTTTAAACGGCAAAGTAAAGGAAATTGCTCCAAATATAGTTTTGAATCATTGCATTATACAGTACATAGGAGGTGCCTCCATAGCCATGTGGGAAGGAGCAGCAGTGCATAGCATATGCTTCTTGATTAGACCGGGGTTCGAGCCCATCACCACCAAATACGGAGGATGCGGAAAGGTCAGGGAATGACCACTGCATATTCCCGGAGCAATATGGCCTTAGTTGCTAATGCTCCTAAAAACCAAATAACAAACAACAACAGTACATAGGGAAGCATTAGTAGCAAAGGAAATGCAAACTGATTTGTACGAACTTTTGAAAGATGTGATAAGTGTGATCAACATTATTAAAATGTAGAAGCTTAAATAGCAGACTTTTCACAATGCTTTGTAATGAAATGGGATGAAATGCTTCTTTTAAATATGAAAGTGGGGTGGTTGTCCAGTGGTAAAGTATTGTGACGTCTTTTTGACTTCAAATATCAAGTTAAATTTTGTTTCTATCAGATAAAAATCGGAACCTTGCTCAATTGTTTACAAATCAAAAATGCCTTGGAAAACTTAGTTCCCTTGCTGATATAGTTGAAAAACTTAATGATTTAAATTTAAGTTTTCAAGGACAGGGAACAAATACATTAATACTCAGTGATTAAATATAAATTTTCAAAGGGAGGCTTAATCTTTGGAAAACTGAATTTGAGCATAATAATACTGAAATGTTCCAATGCTTTTCTGATTTTGTTATAATATTTTACACTTTAGGGATATCATTGCCACCCACTCAACAATGCTAATTAAGAATTTTTCCAAATTATTTAATGTATCCCCAGAAAAAAAGTTGTATTGGATTTGCGAACCCTTTGCTTTTGATATTTCTTCATGTCCCAAAATTATTTATTCGTTTTCTGAATTACCATTCAGCAAAACGAAAATCTTATCAAACTGTCCTCTGATGAAGAGCACATAATGCTTCTGGTGAAGCATTATGTGCTCTTTTCAAGACTACTTGGGAAAATTTTTGGCATTTTTTTTGAGATGAGTATCCAGAATTATTGAAATTAGTGATACAAACATTGCTACCTTCCAGGTCTACATATTTATGTGAGGTTGGTTTCTCAAAATTAACAGCTATAATAACAAAACAGCGTTCCAGACTTGATTCAGAAGATGACATGAGATTAGTAATTTCAAATATTGCACCAAATATTATTGGTTATCCAGCTCATCCTTCTCATTAATTGTTTTGTTTTGTAATTGTTCATTTTTCATTGTTTTGCAATCTTAATTGAATAAGAATTTGATTTGTTGTTTTTGCTGTATTTAATTAAAATATTAAACAATTATTTCGTGTGTAAATTAAAAAGGACACAATTTTTTTATTCCTCTCTCAGTATTCGAATAAAATTTTCTACTACATAATTTATAAAATGCCATTTTTCTACTCAAAAAATCTGGTCATCCTACCTCAGGGTTTACATTGAGGGTCGAGTTAATTTTATATTTAATACAGGGGGGGGGGGGGTTGCCAGCGAAATAAGTTTGTGTGCCACTGCACTAGTTCACGAAAAAGTTCCACAGGTATTTACATTTATGTTTGCTGCACAGTGGCCCATAATTCCGTTGCATTCCTGGGTGGAAGATCCAAAGTTCAAACGAACCTTTCCACAGCATCCCAGAGATGCTTCACAGGGTTCATGTCTGGTGAACGGTTACCATTCCATGGTGGTAAAATCTGCAGAATTCTCTTCGAACCATGTTCTAGTCACCATGGCTCTGTGGAGAGGTGCATTGTCCTGCTGGACGAGTCCATTGTCCTGTGGATGCATAGTGACCATAAAGGAATGCAGATGGTCTGCAAGGATGGACACATAACTTGGACTGTTCAGAGATGCATCTAGGCTTAGCAGATGTTCCAACGTGTGCCAGTTGAACATGCCCCAGACCATTGTGACCATCCACATGCCTGAACAGTTCCTTGTTGACATGACAGGTGCATAGCTTCATGCAGTTTCCTACAGATATATGCCCTCCTGTCCGCTCGAATAACTGGAAATAGAACTCATTGGACACCAGGAGACCTGTCTCCAATCATCCAATGTCCAGTGCCGATGTTCTTTTGCTCAGTTGAGGCATAGAGTCCTGTGTCATGGTGTTAGCAATTGGACTCTGGTGGGACGGCAGCTCCCATAATCTATTGCGGCTAATGATCACCTGATAGTCTTGGTGGAGATGTTTCTGGCGGCTCCCTCTTTGAAGTTGGTGGTGATTTGTGCCACTGTCACTCTCTGGTTGGCAGAAACAATGCAAGACAGACATCGACGGTCACATTCATCCACCACCTTTCTCCACTCACAGTGCTGTCCACGGTGAGATGTAATTCTGGAAATGGCGTATTCCCCGATACACTCCTGATACTGTCGAACGGGGAGAGTGCAATTTCTGTACGACCTCTGCGATAGAGTGACCCATGCGTCTGGCACCCACTATCATCCCTCTTTCAAAGTCAGTTAACTCACAACGTTTATCCATACTGACATCGAATTTCCATCTATGTGAATGCAGTGATGCAGTGTACCTATATTATTATGAAAACAACAAGGATTACCTTTAATTTTTGATATAGGAAGCTTCTTTTCCAGCCAACTCTCGTAGTCTAACACGCTAATAATTCTTTGGGAAGGCGATATCAATTTTACAAAAAATGTGGGATATCTTCCCCACTGTCAGTCGGGAAGATGTCCCACAAGGTCATATTTATAATGGAAATTGCACTACCTTTCATCATTATCATATGTTCCCTTTATAAGAATTAATTTTGAACGCCTTCGTGATATTTTTCTAAAGCACGTTTATGGAAGTCAGGACCAAAAAACAATAAAAACAATTTGCACTTTCTGATTTATTGGGCTTTTTTGTTAGTGCATCTAATTATAAACTGGTAGTAAACTCGATTTTATTGCAATTGCGATAATACCGATAACTGCAATTGTGTGGATTTTTACTCTATTATGGTGAAATGTGTTCCCCTTCACTGAAATCTTCACTCATATAAAAAAAACTTTTCAGAAACTTCTCTTCATTCCTATTTACGTATTACAATGATGAAGGGAAAGTGACCAATGAAAACTGCTAGTGGTGGTAGTGCCAGGAAATGAAACAAAATTCATTTAGAAATGAAGATGAAAATGATTAAGAAGTATGCAGCAGGACAAAGTTTGCCCTCTATTAAAAGGGAATTAGGTCTCGCAGCTTCAACAGTGAATACTAATTTATAGGACAGTGCATGTATAAAAGAACATGTCAAAGGATCAATGCACTTAACATCAATAGCGATCACAAAACAGCATTCAGGTGCTATATCGAAGATGAAACAGCTGTTAATAATATGGATGGAAAATCAGATTCAGAAGCAAGTGCCCCTGAATCTAATGACCATTCAAGCAAAAGCAACAAGTATTTATAAAGATATTAAGGATAAGTATGGCGAACCCCAACCCAAGTTTGTGGCAAGTAACGATTGGTTTAATAGGTTCAAGCATCACGCTGGTTTCCACAACGTTAAAGTATGTGGTGAAGTTGCCAGTGCCGATTCTGCAGCTGCAGAGAAATTTTGTGATGTGTTGGAAAAAATTATTGATTTAGGCAGTATTCAATGCAGCAAATTTTTAATGTTAACGAGACTGCTCTGTACTGGAAAAAATGCCGGATTGAACATACATCGCCAAAGAGGAAAATACAATGCTAGGTTTCAAGGCATCAAAAGATAGGACCACGCTTTTTATTGGGACTAAAGCAGCGGGAGATTACCGATTGAAACCACTGCTTGTGTACCAGTCTGGTAATGCTCATGCATTTAAGGGCATCAATAAAGCCGCCCTACCCGTGCATTTCCGATCGAAACAGACAGCATGGATAACAATCTCTTTGAGGATTGATTTAAATGCTGCTTCATTCCCAGGGTTGAAAAATATTGTAAAAACAAAGATGTTTCTTTCACGATTTTGCTTCTATTAGATAATGCTTCTGGACATCCTGTGCATCTGGATGGTTTCAATTTGAACGTGAGAGTTATATTTCAACCACGAAACATGACTTCAGTCATCCAACCTATGGATCAGGGTATTATTTCAAATTTAAAAGCATACTATTTACACACAACATTTGCTCAGGCATTGTCTGCAGTAGACAATGAGAAAAATTTTATGCTGAGAGACTTTTGGTAATCTTACAATATTTACCACTTAAACATTAATAAGGCCTTGGTGGAAATTACTAAAAGTTGTTTAAATGGCGCATGGAAGAAATTATGCCCAAGGCACGTAAAAGACTATGGAGGATTTGAAAAAGATGAATCACATGAAGAGGTTACAGATAAGATTGTAAAGGTTGCAGAGCTACTTCAGTTGGAGGTTGATGCCAAAGACGTGGAAGAGTTAGTAGAGGAAGAAGAGAAGGAATGTTATTCATTAGATAGAGATATCTAACGAATAACATATTGACTTGCAGGCAGCAATAGTGAAAGAAGAAAATGCTGACGAAGCTCAAGATGAACCAAATAAGCAGCTGAGATGCTTCATCACCACCAGAGAGATGGCAATTCCAATGACAATGGCATTTCCTGAAATCTGAGGTTTGAGAAGGTGGATCCTGACAGCGAACGATTCTTAGAAGTTAACAGAGGAGTGAATGATATGCTTGCTTGCTACAAAGAAATCTATGATGAAAAGAAAAAAGCCACAGTCCAGTCATCCATTAGTATGTTCTTTTGTAAGGTTGAGCAGCTGACCCCTTTTAAATCTCCACAGCCCTCAAACCGCTGCAGCGGCGTACTTATCAGCTGAAGATGTCGATTCTGGCAACAATGCTCGAGAGGTAAAACTTACTGACATTATGCCTTTCTCCTCTCTTTTTTTGTAATTTTATAATTTTGAAAATTTTTTAAATTGCACGCCTTTGTAATTTTTCTTGCGCATGAGATAAAAAATTGAATAAATGCAATAAATAATTCTATTTATATGTTCGTCAAACATTTCTTTTTTGATTCAATCAATTCAGCTAGCACAGTTGCAAGTGCTGCGCAAACATGGGGGTAATTCCCCAACTTGCTTAGCGTTCTGCGAAACGCAACCCTTACATAAGTCGGGGAGTTCTAGTAATTCATCTTAACCTTTAGGATATTAACAGTCTTTCACAAATCTACTAGACTTCTTTTTCTACTTTCCACACCCTTCTAATTACTGGCACTTTGTGTAACTTTCACATCCATTTATGCATACTTTATTCAATATATTAATACAAATTTATATATACTCTTGCATCTTTTAATGCTCCTTTGCACTTTTAGGTGCATCTGTCATACCTGATTTATTAAAATTTTTTTTTCAGTGAAACCATTTCATCAACAGAATACCTCTTCATCATATGTAAATTTTTAAACATTTCCTTTAAGAGGTTACATTTAATATGCATTTATATATATATATATATATATATGAATAATGTTACTTAATTTTTTTTCAGCAAAACAGAGCATTATTCCTCCTGGTATTTTTTATTATGCTTTTGGTCAAGCTGGCTTTGCTGCTGCATTTAGTCATGCAAGTATCTTTTGTCTTTATTTATAACTGAAGAAAGTTTTAACAAATTTCTTAATTTTTGTCTCTTTAACTTAGCCTATCATTTGTTAAGATTTATATGTACCATAAATATTTCCTAGACAAATGCACCGGTGCTTGTCCAATCCCTGAAGTTAAGCAGCGTTAGGCACGCTTAGTAATTGGGAGGGGGACCACTTGGGAATACTGGGTGTATTTGATTTTAGGCCTGACATAGCTGAGTGGACTGTGGTTCTAGTTCATGACTGCTAAATACGATTAATGTTTGTATTGATGATTTATTGTAAACTCCACTGACCTGGTGGTCGAACTTGAGTACAAACAAGTGTTCTTAAGGATTTACATGACATAGTAAATCTAATGTTAAGTTATTGACTTTTGAAACAAGTCATTGCTGTTTGTATATGCATATCTTTAAAAGTAAATGCTGTATTAGCTGTGTGCTACATGTCAGGTGTGGAATATTATTCTGATTTTTCTGCTTGTTGTGATAGTGGAAGAGAAAGACTAGGAACTAATGTATTGTAAGGACAATATCGGGTGCTTAATAAAGGGCAGAATGAAAATAAAAAAGTCCTGATACTTTCTGCAGAAGAAGCATAAAAACCTGGCTAAGATGGATTATGATTTAGGTGTGCATATTGATCTCAAGAATTCCATACATCACACCAAATCTCTGATCATAACAAAAAAAAAGGGGAATGAAACAGATTCTCAGAAAAGCAGTGGGATTTGTGGGCAACTCACATATAAATGACAGTACTAAAGTCTGAATTTTGTATAGGAAATACACAAATTTGTTTCATAGAAAACTTGTTTGATTAATTCATCTGTATTTTATTTTAAAATGAAATTGTTACAAGAACAAGATTATGGTTGAATCATTGTGATAAGCTTTTTTCCTCAAACAGTAAAAGTTAAGATGATGAAGGTAAGCGATAGTGTTTTGTTGAAATAAAAAACATACAGTTAACTGCTTATATTATGTTGAGAAATATGGTCGAATATTTTGTAAAGGAAAAAGAAAATGGAGGACCTCTATTAATCATTGCATCCATTTATGAAAGAGCAGCACACTGCATGCATTAGAATTTCTTGAGCAAATGTTACAAAGTATGCAGTGAATGAACAACAGCCATCAGTGCCAGGGAAAAGAAGATCCAAAAGGATGTGCAGGCATTATCAGAGTAGACAGTTTCAGTAAAGATTGTTTAAGGTGTTTGATTTATAACATATATGCTAATAATCATAATATATAATAATGTATCAGTAGATAATTTTAGGCATTAGACAATACTCTCTCTGTCTCTCTCTCTCTCGCTGTGAAACAAGCACCTATGAATTCTGAAAAACAGCTCTTTTCAGGGGCAACCGACATTGGTAAAAAATAACTAGTCATTTATAAATTTTCATACATAAATTATAGTGTTTGTAGACCTGTAATTTATAACAAATTTATTTATAATTCTGCCAATCTAGAATTTATTTAATGCCTGTTTTAGTATAACTGAAATTGAAATACTTAAAAATAATACAACTCTCAAAAAATTGTTTTTAAAGGCAGGATATTGTTTTAAGGTGCAAATTTGGTATTTTTTGTTCTTATTATTTGTTACACAGGATGTTCAGACATTTTAAACCATATCAAAATGGCATTTTCAATTGAACTATTTACATTTTAGATAAAGAACAGTACTGCAAAACTTTTAAATGTTATTAAATTAAGCAAGTATGCAGGAAGATACTGCATTTTTGCAATTGATGTACAGTTTTCAAATGGAGAACATTTGGTAGATGGATTCAACATCATGCTGATGCAGTGTTATGGTTGCCAAATAACAACTCCTGGAAGTCTGAAGTTAAATGAGATGGACTTTATATATACTAAACTTATTTTGATAGTGAAACATATCATAATGTTCACACTGCTTTGCATATATATAATTTAGATAGTTTTATTAATTAATAATTATGTTGAAATACTCCAAGCATTTTGGAACAGTGTATGTTCTTTTTCTGTGGATAAATAGTTAAACACTTGTGTGAAATCTTTTGCACATAAAAGACTGCTTTACATATCAAAATGCCGTAACCATATCAAAATGGCATTTTTAATTGAACTATTTACATTTTACATAAAGAACATTACTGTGAAAACTTTTAAATGTTATTAAATTAAGCAAGTATGCAGGAAGATACTGCAAAATTTTTGCGATCACTGTACAGTTTCCAAATGGAGAATACAGTGAAACTTCTCCTAACGGACACCTCTCTTTAATGGACATCTCTCTCTCTATAATGGACATTTTCAAATTCCCCAACTATCCTCTTTTGGTATTAACGTGTTTTCAGCTTTTGCCTAGTGGACATTCTCTGTAACGGACACGGACAGGCAATCTGCACTGTTTCGTTTAGATTAGCACTTAATTTGATCTCCCCATAATGGACAGCAGGCGAGCTCACGGCCCTTTTTCTAGGAACGTTTCTTCCACGTATTGCCTCAATCGTGTTTATTTTCAATTTCTGATTCTCTGAATTTTATCAAGGTTTACGTCGCGGTTCTAAACCCTTTTTCAAGAATTTTAAGGCATGTGTAAAACTTCTGATGAATTAGGTGTGTGCAGGGGAGGGGGAATTTGGTCGACCTTTCGTCTTTTGAGTTTCAGTTTTCAGTTTTGTTCAGTGTCTTGTGAAGTGCACAATGTCTTCTCGTAAACATTTAACTTTAAAAGATAAAGTCGAACTCATTAATGCGTATGATGGGCAAAAAAATAGCGTTCGCAATCTCGCTGCAAAATTCAAAATCGGGAAGACGCAGGTAAGCGACATCCTAAAGAAAAAAAATGAACTGCTCAAACAATTCTGGCAACACGGAAATGATCAGGTTCAAAAATCATTCCCGAAAACTGTTGGACTTCAAATTGACAATGTTACGTATGAGTGGTTTTGTCGCGCACGTGCTAAAAAAATTCCCATTAATGGGCCTATTATTAGGGAAAAGGTTTTGGAGGTTGCGAAATCTATGGGAGTAAATGAGTTCAAAGCTTCTGTGGGATGGCTAGACAAGTTCAAAACTCGGCATAAAATTTCTTGGAAAACCGTGTAAGTGGTGAAGGTGGATCTGTTGATACTGGGGTTGTAACAGAGTGGACTATCAAATTGGAAGAGTTATGTCGTGATTTTGAAGCTAAGGATATTTACAACTGTGACGAAACAGGGTTGTTTTTTAAAGCTCTTCCTGAAAAAACAGTGAGTCTAAAAAATGAAAAGTGCCAGGGCGGAAAAATTTCTAAGGAACGCTTGACTGTACTATTGTGTACAAATATGCTGGGAGACTTTGAACAACCTCTTGTTATAGGAAAACCACAAAATTCTCGCTGTTTCAAGGGCATAAAGTTGAATCTTTTGAATATTGACTGGAAGTCTAATAAAAAAGCGTGGATGACACGAGATATCATGAGCGAATGGATAAGTCACTTTAACCAAAACCTTGATTCGTCAAAACAGAAAAATTATTCTTTTCATGAATAATGCTGCATCTCACCCGCACATTGAATTGTCCAACATTCAAATCGTTTTTCTGTCACCAAACACATCTGCAGAGTGTCAGCCCTTGGATCAAGGGATAATAAAAAATTTTAAACTTCGCTACAGAAAACGTGTTTTAAGACATCTCATTGCAAACACGAAACGATGTAACATGTGCGAGTGACCTTGCAAAGAAACTCAGCATCCTAGATGCGATTCAATGGATTACCTCTTCAGTAAAGTAATTAGAAAACAAACTGTCGTGAACTTTTTTTTTGTAAAGTCTGGCTTCTCAAACGCAAAAATTGAAGTTGTGAACAGCAATGTGGAGCACCAAGAACTTCAACATCTATTGATAATGTACGATACTTCCACTACAAGTGACCCTGGCTACAAAGATATAGACTCGAACCTCACTACAGAAGATGGTGCTTTAGATATCAATGACATTATCATCGATATTTTTCAAGAAGTTCCTCATGAGGATGAAGAAATGGAAGGAGGTCATTCTGTCGAAGAACATATTAACGACGAACCACCGATGAAAATAGAAGAAGTGCTCATACAAATCAATCGTTTAAAAATGTTTTTCGCCGCTGAAGAAGATACTGAAGGACTTTCGATGGTTTCTTCACTCCAAACAAATGTTGAAAACAAAATTATCAGCTGGAAGAAGGTGCAGAAGAAAATAAGTGATTACTGTATGTATTTTTCTTAAGATAAAAAAGTCATAATATGCATAGCACAATTGGATGTATATTATTTACAAAAATATTGTGCAAAATCTGTATATAATTTAATTTAATTTTACATTAAACATTTAACGATTTCTCTTTTTTTCTCCCTCAGACTTCTTGTTGGCGGACACTTCTCTCTAACGGACAAATTTTCGTTCCCCATGGCTGTCTGTTAAAGGGAAGTTTCACTGTATTTGGTAGATGGATTCAACATCATGCTGATGCAGTGTTGTGGTTGCCAAATAACAACTCCTGGAAAGTCTGAAGTTAAATGAGATGGACTTTACATATACTAAACTTATTTTGATAGTGAAACATATTATTTATAAATTAATAACTACTTTGAAATACTCCAAGCATTTTGGAACAGTGTGTGTGTTCTTTTTCTGTGGATAAATAGTTAAACACTTGTGTGAATATTTTGCACATAAAAGACTGCCATATAAATTGGTGCAGTATGGCATTTAGGCCAAGTTACTGCTCTGGATAAAGAGATAGTTGAGTGGGAGAAGACAGAGAGTGGTTAGCAATGGACACTGCTTTTCCTAATGTTATTAGTCGAGTTCTGCAGGGTTCAGTGCTGGGCCCATTGTTGTTTTCTGTATTTATTATTGATACTTATGAAGGTATATCAAGCTTAATGTCTAGGTTTGCAGATGATACAAAGGTTGGCAAGGTGGTTAATGACAGTAATGAAAGTTGCTGCTGCTGCAACAAGATCTAGAAAATTAGGCAGATGGGTTGAGAAATGGCAATTGAAGTTTAACATTTGACAAATGCAAGGTAAGGAATATGGGTAGCAGTCAAAGTATTCCAAAATAACATACCAGCTATGTGGTACTACATTCAGGGCAGTGGAGAACGAAAAAGACTTGGAGTAATTGAGCAATCATTTGAAGTTTGCTGAGTAGTGTAGACAGGTTGCCAGGAAAGCTCATGTGGTTTTGTCAATGATATACAGGAATTTTGCCAGAGGGGATGGGGAGATGATTATTCCAATATTATATAAGGAAATAGTCCAGCCACATTTTGAATACTGCATACAGGTCTGGAGGCCTCATTTTAGGAAAGATGAAGAGTTGCTGGAATGGGTACAGAGAATGACAATGAGATTGGTGAGGGGACACAAAAGTGCTTTTTTTTTACCGGGAAAGGTTTCAGTTTTGCAAATTGAAAAACTAAAACCTTTCTTGGTAAGAACAGGCCTTGAATGGATTGAGTAAGCTCATTGCTGATGGAATCCTTTCTTGTTCTCGGACTTACACACATGAGGGGGCAAAATGTTCAAATTAAGGAAGGATGGTTGCAGATTAGTGCTGCAGGATGTGCAGAAATTTACCTTCATCTAGGACAGTGGTTTTCAACCGGGGTGCCACAGTAACATTCCAGGGGTGTCATGTAATTTGGGTTTAAGTTACTCAAACTTATTTTTTTAAAATTTATATATATATATTTCATTATAAAAAGGTACATCCTTATCTTACCTATGTGAGTTGGGATTTTCTGTGCATACCACTGTAAAAACTAACAAGAGAGAAAGATTACAAACAGTTGAGGAAGAAATGAGAGTATGTCTCAATAGTATTCCACCTAATATCAAAAAGGTCTGCAAATCACATCAGGTACAAATATCTCATTGAAAAGTTACTTAAACCAAGTGCTAAAATACCTTCCATTGTAAGGTATCGTTTTAATTTTGTGGTGATGATCTATAATTGATGTTTATTTAGTACCATTATATAAGTATATATAATTTGTATTATGAATTGCAATTTTGTTTATAATTATAATAACTATCATCTAACATTTTTTTTTAAATATTAGATATATATATATGCAGAGAGAGAATTGGATCTGATATGCAGAAAATTGAGTAGGGTGCCACAAAAAAAAAAAATTACTTAAGGGTGCTATTAATAAAAAATAGTTCAAAAACCACTGATCTAGAGGTAGTAGTAGCAGTGGAATGTGATGCAAGAAAGCAAGCATATGTGAGCTTGCTTTCTTGCATATCAGCCACAAAAAAAAAAAAAAAAAAAAACCAATTAAATTTGTCCAGTTCCTCCTTGAATTTATTTAAGCTATCAACTTCCACAATGATAGATGGAAGTTTGTTCCAGCAATTAACCACCCTCTGTCTAAAGGCAAATTTCCTCACATCTATTGTACAACTATCTTTCCTCAATTTGAATTTATGCCCTCTCAGTTTGTAATCTGAGCAAGTGGAAGAATCCCATCAGAATTCAGCATGCTCAACCCATTCAAGGTCTTATACACCTCAGTCAGATCACCTCGCAGGTGCCTAGTCTCCAGCTGCTGCAATTTGCAGAACTTAAGCCCTTCTTGGTAAGAAGACCCCTTTGTTCCCCTCACCAATCTTGTTGCCCTTCTCTACATGCTCAAGCAACTTTACGTCCTTCCTAAAATGAGGCCTCCAGACCTGTATGCAAACTCCAGATGAGAGTTTGTTGGAACAAACTCCCATCTGGTGTAGGGTGGGTAATTTGAATAAATTCAGAGAACTAGATAAACTATTAGAGTGTTAGATGGGATGGACAAGTGAAATGGGAAGTGTTGGCTTTTCTTTTTGGCTTATGCTGTATAAGCTTACTTTCTTGCATTATTTGCCACTACTACTATTACCAATGCTAATAATAAGAACATACATACATACTGAAATTTAAAAAGGTTGAACAGATGAGGTGGGTACCTTTTTTTTTTTTTTTTTTTTTTTTGGCACAAACTTGTATGCAGATAACTTTTGTTTCATGTGGATCATACAATATGCATGCACAAGAGACGAGAGAGACAGACAGAAAATGCAAGGTATATAAATAAATTCAACATTGGCTATCTATAATGGTTATGAGATTTCAATACAAAATACAGCACTAATGCGCTTCTGAAATAAATAAAACTGGCATCAAGATCCAGAATTACAATTATGCAACCCATAAATCACATTCAAACATAGTATCCGACTCCTCATATTAATGATGGATGGAAAATTTTGCAGGATACAAAATATATAATACTGTCTGAGTAAAAAAAATTAGAGCAGTATCTGCTATGACATAGGGACCAGCCCACTGTTTCCTTCTTCAAATGTATTTGTGTCAGGATAAGATTTAAATTAAATTTTGGATTCACCATCTACATTTAAACTAGGAAAAATGAATTAAACTGGCTCCTTTCCATCATTGTGTCTTGTATTAGGAACAATTCAAATGTAATCCGTGGAAAGGTTATGTGGAGAAATGTGTGAAAACTCTCTGTCTTCACAGACAAGTACCTCCACTGAATTATCCTGCAAAAATTTAAAGCCTTTTTGACCATACATGGTAATATCTACATAATTCCAAATGGATAATTCTATATCGGAAAAAACAAAAGATATGCAGACCAACAAGTATTCAACTTAAGGGATTAATCTCACAATGGCAAATAAGCATGGAAAAAATTAACCAGATAATCCCATATGCAATTCACTGTGGGAAACTACTTTATTCTTCCATGGCAGATCTAACACAATTGGGGTGAACAGCATCTGAAACTAATATATTAAACAACTACATTCTGTTTACTTAATACAATTCTTCGTTTGTTTATGTTTATTGATTGATGGGCATGATAGTATCTCTATCAAATGCACCATTTCTCTTTCAGTAGAATGCAATATGCATATATAGCCCAAGGGGCTCACTTCTGTGTGAGTATGGGCTTGGCACACCCAGGGTCCTGAGCTGGTTATCATCATTCTTCTCTTTCTTGGTGATTCCCTTCTACTTTTGACTCTCTCTCTCTCTCTCTCTCTCTCTCTCTCTCTCTCTCTCTCTCTCTCTCTCTCTCTCTCTCTCTCTCTCTCAGGGTAACTCGGGAAATTTTTGTCTTGCAGCATAAGCCTCAGGCTTCCTTGCACCATATAGCTAATAATAATAGTAATAATAACAATAACCTGATAGATCTCATTGAGCAACAGAAGACAGCGATCGTTAACCTGAATTATTACCTCTAGAAACACACAGCAGCACTCCACCAGACCATAAGGAAGATAGACAAGTTGTATACCCTCTGCTCAACCTAAGTGAGGAGTCCCCCCCCCTCCAACCAGGCAGTACATGAAGCTAGAAAGATGGGCAGAGAAGACACTCCATGGCAGATACTACAATGATCTCCATCAGGATCACATAGATAAAATTGCTTCCAATGCATGGCTCACGAGTGGGATGCTCTACCCCCAGACTGAAGGATTCATGCTGGCCATCCAAGACCAGGTAATCAACACCAGGAACTATAGAAAATACATTGCCAAAGAGCTCGGAGTGTTAAATGACACATGTCAACGATGTCACCTGGCCTCAGAAATGATGTGGATGCAAGGTGATCACCCAGACTGAGTACACTCATAGATGCAACCAGGTAGCTAGGATAATACATCAGAAGCTAGCAGCAAGTAAATACTAGTTGGCTGAAGAAAGTGTACTGTACTACAAGTAAGAACCCCAGGGAGTACTAGAGACCCCAACCCACAAGCTGTTCTGGGACCATGCCATAATAACGGATAGGACAATCCCGCACACCAAACCGGACATAACCCTTGTGGCCAAGAAGGAAAAGACTACCTATCTGATTGACATAGTGATAGGTACCCAACACTGGGAACCTGGGGAAAAAATCAGAAAGTACATGAACCTAAGAGATGTGGCATGTGCAACAAGTAACGACCATCCCGATCATCGTGTCAACCACAGGTATGGTGCCAAAGACCCTACATAACAGCCTAGCAGCAATAGGTCTCCTAGCGAACACCTACAAGGAACTCCAGAAAGTCGCAATCCTGAACACCTCTAGGATAGTCAGAGAGTTCCTCAACCAACAGTAACATCAGACATAACAACAACCACCCTGTGTACTTGGTAGAAATACCTGTCATGAGGTGGAACCCCCAATCAGGGAGAAATAATAAAAAAATAATAATAATAATAAAGTTCCTTTTCAGGTGGACTCTATATGCTCTCTTGTGGTTATACTCTTTGTGGAGCAACTCCTTGTTCTGTTCACTAGTCTTGTTGCCCTTCTCTATATTTGCGTGTTGCACAGTTTTCCATGTGCAACAGTATCAAAAGCCTTTCTAAGATTCAAATATATGATATCAAAGTTATTCCCTGCATCCAGTTCCTTTGTGACCACATCATAGTATCCAATCAAATTGGTTAGACAAGACTTTCCCTTAACAAAACCATGCTGTGTTCGAGCTATAACTGAAGTCTTGTCTAGATGATCCTGCAGTGCTTCTTTAACCAGTGCCTTCATTAATTTCCCTGGAACACAAGTTAAACTAATAGGTCTGTAATTACTTGTGTCACCCTTTTTGTGAATTGGGGTCACATTTGCACATCTCCAGTCCATGGGTACCTCCCCTGAGTCCAAGGAAGCTCTCATAATTATGGCTAAGGGTTTGCTTACTTCCTTTGCTGCCTCCTTTAATATAATTGGATAGATCGCATCTACCCCAGGGGGCCTTTCTTATGTTTATCTTCAACAATTTCTCCTCCACTTTGCTCTCAAAATCATTTAGCTCACTGCCAGAATTTAATACACCTCTGGCATTCCCCTCCCTGAATAACTTCTTATGTATGAATGTAGATGCAAAATACTCATTTAGTTTGTTAGCTACCTAAGCAGGATCATAAACAGTTGAACCATCGATATCAAGTGAACCGATCTAATTCATTTCCTTCCTTCTATAGTGTACATATGTAAAGAACTCTTTGCTGTTTTTCTTTGCATCCTTTGCCAAAGATTTCTTTTAATCTGCCTTTGCCTGCCTAACTTCCTTTGTGACTTTGTTAAAGATCAACATATATCTATCATAGGCTACCGTATCACCTGTTAATTTATGTATCCCATGCATTTTTATTCTCTGCCACATGTCTCATTAGTGCATCCGACATCCATTTAGGCCTACACCTTGAAGAATATTTTTTAGTTGGTATGAAAATCCCAGTAGCTTCCAAGATTAAATTCTTTGAATGCTTCGCATTTTGAATTTGCTATTCGTAACATCATCAGTTTGTCCCATATAGAATTTAAAAACTGACTCAGACCACCGTAGTTACCTTTATGAAAGCAAAATACCTTCCTTTTACCCCTTCTGGCAGTTACCTCTTTGAATAAATCCCACATGAGCACAATGTGATCACTGCCAACTAGTGGTTCACTGCCAACTAGTGGTTCCTCTATCTGCAGATTCTTAATGTGTGAAGAATCACTATTCATAACCATTCAATTCAAAATTAAGTAACTGCAGACCTGTTAGTTTAACTTTTGTTCTGGCAAAATAATGGAATTGCAGGATCATCTAGACAAGACTGCAGTAATAGTTAAGACACAGCATGGGGTTGTTAAAGGGAGGCCTTGTCTGGATACTATAATGTGGTCACAAAGGAACCGAAAGCTGAAAATAATTTTGATGTCATATACTTTGATTTCAGGAAAGCTTTTGATACTGTTGCACATGGAAGACTGCTGTACAAATTGGATAGGTATGGCATTAAGGGTAAGGTGCTACAATGGTTAAAACGATGGTTGAGTGGGATATGACAGAGTGGTAATCAATGGACACTGCTCTTCTTGGACAAATGTTGTTAGTGGAGTTCCCCAGGGTTCGGTGTTGTGCTCATTGTTGTTTTGTATATTTATCAATGATATTGATGAAGGTATATCATGTTTAATGTCCAAGTTTGCAGACGATGCAAAGGTTGGCAGGGTTGTTAACGACAGTAAAGACAGTATGCTACTCCAACTGGATCTAGATAAGTTGGGAAAATGGGCTGAAAAGTGGCAACTGAAGTTTAACATCGACAAAATGCAAAGTACTGCATATGGATAGCAATAACCGAAGAGTAATGTATCAAGTAATGTACTCAGGGAAGTGGAAAGTGAAAAAGACCTGTGAGTAATTGTGCAGTCAAATATGAAGTGTGCTGAGCAGTGCAGATGGGCTGCAAGGGCAGGTCATGGAGTCTTGTCAATGATATATATAATAATTGTGCAGTCAAATATGAAGTGTGCTGAGCAGTGCAGATGGGCTGCCAGGGCAGGTCATGGAGTCTTGTCAATGATATATATAATATTAGTGTGAATACAGCATAGAAAACTCTTAAATAAAAAAACTACATTTGTAGTGTGAAAGGGTATCATTTTTATCTGTATCTCGTATTGTGCTTATCCTTCACATCGAGTTGCCATGTATTGCACTACCTCGAATTAAGCAACACTTCACCAAAAGAGAAGACCGTTGTTAATTATTCTCAGTGGGCACCACCACCCAGACGGCACCATTTTAAGGCTTGTTGGCCTTTCATCGGTGGGTGGGCAGGCAGGTACCCTGGTATTGCAGACATGACAATCCAGTTGTGAAGACAATTCCACAATATGAGAGATGTCAAAAGGTGTACATAATAATGTTTAAGTCAAAGTTCCATGTAAAGTCCCTCTTTAAGTTTAAGTCAAAGTCCCTCTACATCCCATGTAAGTGAAGAGTGAAGAGAAGAGGAGCAGATAGAAAGATCAAGGGCAGAATTTGTATGGGTAGGCACGTGAAGGAAAGTGTTTGTTCCCACATAAAGAAGGGAAAGGTCATTGTCAGTGAGCAAATATTCTATGACATGTTCCTTTCCATTGCCATCAGTGCTACCCCACAAAGTGTTATATCCATTAAAATCCTCAAAAAGTAAGAACGGAGGAAGGAACTGCATAATAAGATCATCAAGGTCTTTTTGGGTGATATCAATCCCAGTTGGAAAATAAATGAAGCATACTGTTAATAAAAACCGCACTATAAGGCAAATTGCAACAGCCTCTATGTTAGTCGTTAGTTGCAAAGGTTGAAATGTAGTTAGGGTGTCCACAAGGATAGCAATTCCTCTGTGATCAGGGCCATCCACAATTCTATCCTTACGAATAATTGTGATGTTATGCATGGTGGGGGCCATCATTTACCTTTAGATTAGTCTCCTAATCTAAAGGTAAATAAAGGTAAAGCAAACTGGTTCATGCTTTTATAGGAGTACTTTGATGTTTTCTGCATTATGCCAGAATCCATGACAATTCCACTGAAGCAATTTAGCCATTACGGGGGCTGAGTGGATCCATTGGTTGGCTTTCGAAGTGCCGAGGGCTTAATTTTTTCACTCTTGGATTTTTTTGAACTATGAACACTGTCCTGTGTCCATTTCCTCCTCTGCAAAGAGTTCCAAGACTGTCTTGTCAGTTACCTCCTCAGTTTCCACATCTATTTTTTCTTGTACTGGAGTTTCCAGTTGGATTTTCTGTCCTGTTACTTCATGGCTCAGTTTTTTTAATGCTGGAGCACGAGGCGATATTGATATTGAAGTGGCAGCTGACTGAGTTTTTTGTGCTGGTTTTTTCTGAACTTAGTAAATAACAGGCTATGGGTGTAAAAGCTCCTTTTGGTGGTACTGTCATTTTGGTTTGAGTCCCAACGGATTATTTGTTAACAACCTTTTCAGCATATGTTGCCATATTGCTACTTACTGGTTTAATTGCTTTTCCGGCCTGATATTAGGTGTTAAGCTCCCTTAAGTCATTGTATTTCTTTTTCTACCATCCACCTTTGAACCACATTTTGCACATGCAAGGGCACCATGGCAGGCTATTTGTGAATTTCCATATTTCTGTCAATTGAAGCACCTTAATTGGTTTGAAACATATGGACATAAAGTACAATTGAGATAACCAGCTTTAATCTTGTTGGCAAATGTTGGTGTTTTAAAAGTAAGGATGAGGTTTCTAGTTGCAACTAGATTCCCATCCCTACATACAAACATTTGCTTTGCAGCTCTGTCATTAATAAGGAGTGACATTTGCTCTGTCACTCCTTATTATTTCAGTTCTGAGCAGTTTCCTCTTCAACACTTCAAGAAGATCCCATTCAGAGATCACACCTCGGGATGAGTTAAGTGTCTTGTGGGGTATAACTGTAATCAGAGCCGGCTGCAAAATTTGTGGGGCCTTGTTCAAGAGTTACTTATGGAGCCCTAGGGTCTTGTGCAAAACTTATGCAGGGTGTTTTTGTAATAGTGATTTTTTTTTTTTTTTTTTTTTTTAATTTTTCAAATTGTGCAGTAACTAAGACATAAATAAATAATTTTATATTATACCAAACAAAAATTTTAAATACGAATAATATTTAATACATTAATCAACAATATTGTTTCGACCATTTGAGCATGGGGCCCTGTTTAAAAGGTTGAACATGCTTGTGGCCGGCACTGACAGTAATAGGCGCCTCCTCCGTAGCCAGGTGGGGAGGAGCAGCAGTGCGTAGCACACGCTTCTTGATTAGATCGGGGTTCGAGCCCATCAGCCACCATATCCCCGGAGCAATATGACCTTAGTTGCTAATACTCCTAAAAACCAAATAACAACAATAAATAACTGACTGTAATTGGCATTCCCACAATAGAGGTTGCTCAGAGGAGCTGTTCAGAATGTTTCTTGCACTTAGTTTCAGTGAGGATATCACCAGAATGCAGCCGTTTTACAGATTTTGGGGAGCCAGCAAACCCTTACAATTCCTTTTGTATGAAGAAGGTTGCCATTTTCCCTATAGATTTAACTCGGTGGAATGGAGTATCAGGTATCTAGGTGTTGAATCTCATATAGCTTCAGTCCTGAGCTGTTCGGCTGAAGTGATGGTGTCTGTATCTGTCATCGACTTCTGGTAGGGACTGTGTTGGGGTCCTATAAGAAAAGTTTAGAGTATCAGAGATTCATGAGTTTCAGTTTGGTTCAGTGGCCGGGCTTCCCACCTAGCACGGATCCCAAATGGGATGCCCACTACCTGGCAATCAATAAATGCACTCGGGAATGAGACACCAGGGCTACCCAAACACTATACCTGCACCGCCACCATCCTGAATCATGTCCCTTGCACCATGAGGGTAGAGGCATGACATTGACCCTTGCAGGCAGGCGCCTCTGTAGCCAGGTGGGAAGGAGCAGCAGTGCGTAGCACACGCTTCTTGATTAGACTGGGGTTCGAGCCCTGTCACCACCAAATACGGAGGATGCGGAAAGATCAGGGAATGACCACCGCATATCCCGGAGCAATATGGCCTTAGTTGCTAATGCTCCTAAAAAAAAAAACCAAATAAATAAATAACTTGCAGGCAAACCCACTAGCCGATTAGTCCTGGCTAAGCTATCCAGGACCATGTGTCTTGTTGAATAAGAAGCCAAAGTGGTGTGTTGAAGCCGGGCCTCCTCATCCACCAGGATCCCCTTTTCTGAGTTTCCATGGGTTGCAGCACAAATATTAGCCTGGAACCTAGGCTGTGGATTCCAGTGATGCTAGTCTGGCCGATTAGTATCACTGGGAGGTATTCTCACTATGTACAGGTGCCCACATTGAAGGTCTCACTCTAAATGTCTGTACAGTTGTTCATCATACTCATCACAATCATTAGGCCTATAACACACTCCTACTCTCATTTTTGTTTTCCCAGTGTTGAAGAACCACTGGGAAAACAAACTGTCTCAATGTTGTAAATGATAACTGAAAGGCCTTTTACTTTTATCTTTTACATAAATATAGTACAGTTCAAGGCAACTCATGGATATATGAAGTTCATTTTAGTGTGACTGTAAGACCACCCCACTTTTTAACAGCTGTTGAAATTCTGCTGGCCGCCAAACATAAAAAAGGAGAAGGCAGTTATAAATTTATAAGGGTTTGAAGGTATTTGCCAATTTCTTTCTTATATTTCATTATTGCTTATTTGGCTAAGGTAAAGAAAGCCGGCACGAGAAGTACACAAAGGTTGATGAAATTTACCGGTAAAAGTACTTTGCTGTAACGGCATTTGTATTGTTCGGTAAACTGACGGTGGGTGTTATCTGTCTGGTGTAGAAGTTAAATCCCACGGGAACTTGAAACCCTCCCAAAATGGAGTAGGGGGTAACCTGACCTTTTTTATTTAGAATCATTAATTGAATTAACTAATCGAATCACAAACAGAGTCATATTGGAAGTTCTGGCGTCGTAAAAAATGTTCATAACATAGTTTCACCGGTAAACTTTTTCGACGTTTGCCGTGCTTCTCATGTGGGCTTTCTTTACCTTTTTTTTTTTTTTTTTTTTTCTTAATAAACAGTTTATCCACTAGTCCACCAGTGATTCTAAAGAAAAAAGGTCAGCTTACCACCTCCACTTCGGGAGGGTTTCAATCTCCCACGGGATTAAATTTTTTCACCCTTGGATTTTAACACCTACCATCAAGCAACAATATAAATGCCGTTACGGCAAAGTACTTTTACCGGTAAATTTCATCAAACTTTTGCATGCTTCTCGTGCAGGCTTTCTTTACCTTTGCCTCTTATTTTAATCTGTAATGTTTTATAGAGTTTCATATTTTATAAAATTGTGTAGCTTATGTTGTCTGTGAACAACAAAAAAAAAAAACAAAAAAACTAAAAGATATTAAAGCAATATTGTTAAATATTCTTAATTTTGGAAATCTGATTAACTCTGTTAAATTCCAGTTAATTTAAAATTTTTTTTTAATTAGGATTCTCAAGATTTACTTATCGGAGCACCTGGATTTTATGATTGGATAGGTAATAGTATGATGAATATTAATATCTGGTTTATTAACATTAATATTAGTTTTTCAGTGTTTTTAATTATGTTAGTTATATTTGAGTTATATTTCTCTTATTTCAAGAAATATATCATAATTATATCAACCTAAATATAATTATGATATATACCATACACATCCAACCATTTTTTGACTAGGGGACAAAACATATAAAATGCTGAATGTCACAGGCCATATGATTATGGGCAGAATGAAATAATAGTTCCTTACCACAAATTGTGCATTTTTTGAAAATGGGATTAAATTTTTTTCCACAAACATTTATATTTACAGTTTAATTATTTTTTTCCGCAAACATTTATATTTACAGTTTAATTATTTTTTTCCCTTTTACATTTATATTTACAGTTTAATTATTTTTTTCCCTTTTACATTTAATAATTAAATATGAAAATCCAACAATTATTACATGAAGCTACCATTCTTATTATGTGGTGTTGATAATATTGTTAAATACTGAGGAAGATAGTTAAAACATAATAAGAAAGAAACCAACATGGAAATATTAAATATTACTAAAAAATGCAATGAGAAAGCAATACAGAAACATTGAATATTAGCATTAGCAAAGGCACATGATGCAAGAAAGCAAGCTCATATAGCATCACCCAAAAAAAAAAAAAAAAAAAAAACCCCTTATTTCACCCATCCACTTGCTCCAAATGTTTGTCAAGTTCTGCCTTGAATCTATTTAAGCTATCAACTTCTACAATGACAGATGGAAGTTTATTCCAGCAATCAACCACCTGCTGGCTAAAGGCAAACTTTTGCACATCTATCCTACAACCGTCTTTCCTCAATTTGAATTTATGCCCTCTCAGGCGATTATTCTGAGCAAGAGGAAGAATCCCATTCGCATTGAGCATGCTCAAACCATTGAAGGCTTTTATACACCTCAATCAGATCACCTTGCAGGTGCCTACTCTCCAGACACTGTAATTTGCAAAATTTAAGCCTTTCTTCATAAGAACAACCCTTTGTTCCATTCACTAATCTTGTTGCCCTTCTCTGTACTCATTCAACAGTTCTCATTCTTCTTAAAATGAGGCCTCCAGACCTGTATACAGTACTCAAGGTGTGGCCTGACCATTGCCTTATGTAAGGGGATAATCACCTCCTTATCCCTGCTAGGAAAATTCCTTTATATCATTGACAAGGCACCATGAGCTACTCTTGCAGACCGTCTGCACAGCTCAGAAAACTTTATATCTGCCTGCACAATTACCCCGTGGTCCTTTTCATTCTCTACCACTGTCAGTGTGATACCACAGAGTTGATACATTACTCTGGGATTACTACTTCCTATATGTAGTACTTTACATTTGTCAATATTAAACTTCATTTCCCACCACTCAGCCCATCTGCACAACTTTTCTAGATCCTATTGCGCAGTGTACTGTCATTAGTGTCATTAACAACCATGCCAACCTACTTATCGTCTGCAAACTTGGACATTGAGCCTGATATACCATCATCAATATCATTTATAAATACAGAAAACAACAATGGACCCAACACTGAACCCTGAGGGACACCACTAATAACATTAGTCCATGAAGAGCAGTGTCCATTGATTACCATTCTCTGTTTTCTCCCACTCAACCATCCCTTTATCCATAGCAGCAATTTGCCTCCAGTGCCACACTGCTCCAATTTGTGCAGCAGTCTTCCATGTGCAACAGTATCAAAGGCTTTTATAAGATCCAAATATATGAGAACAAAGTTATTCTTTGCATCCAGTTCCTTTGTGACTACATCATAGTATCCACTCAGATTAGTCAGACAAGACTTCCCCTTAACAAACCCATGCTGTGTCCGAGCTATAACTCAAATCTTGTCTAGATGATCCTGCTATGCTTCTTGAACCAGTGCCTCCATTAATTTCCCTGGAACAGAAGTTAAACTAACAGGTCTGTAATTACCTGTCTCCCCCCTTTGATACATTACTCTGGGATTACTACTTCCTTTGTGGATTGGAGTCACATTTGCACATCTCCTGTCCATGGGTAACTCCCCTGAGTTTAGGGAAGCTTTCATAATTATGGCTAAGGGTTTCCTTACTTCCTTTGCCACCTCCTTTAATATAACTGGATAGATTCCATCCATCCAAGGTTCCTTCCTTGTATTTATCTTCAACAATTTCTCCTCTACTTACTCTCAGTTATTACAAGATTATCTAGCTTACTGCCAGAGTTGAATACACCTCTGCCATTCCCCTCCCTGAATAACTCCTCATGTGTGAATGTCGATGCAAAATATTCATTTAGTTAGTTATCTATCCGTGCAGGATTGTCAACAGTTTAACCAGCGATATGAAGTGGACTAATCTGATTTGTCCTCTTCCGTCTAGAGTTTACATAAGTAAAGAACTCTTTGCTGTTTTTCTTTGCATCCTTTGCCAAATATTTCTTGTAATCTACCTTCGCCTGCCTAACCTCCTTTGTAAGTTGGTTACAGACCAGCTTATATCTGTCATAGGCTTCTGTGTCACATGTTAATTTATATGTATCCCATGAATTTTTCTTCTCCGTCACATGTCTAATTAGTTCATGTGACATCCATTTATTCCTAAATCTTGAACAATATTTCTTTGTTTGCATGAAAAGCCTAGTAGCTTCCAAGATTAATTCTTTGAATACTTCCCATTTTGAATTTGCTGTTGGTAACATCATCAGTCGATTCCACCGTATAGAATTTAAATACTGTCTCAGACCACCGTAGTCACCTTTACAAAAGCAAAAACCCTTCCCTTTACCCTTGATGGTAATTACCTCTTTGAGTAAATCCCACTTCAGCACACTGTAATCACTGCCACTTCGTGGTTCCTTTATCTGCAGATTCTTGATGCATGAAGAATCACTACTGATAATCAGATCAAGAGTATTACTCCCTCTAGTTGCCTCCCGAATATGCTGCTGTAGAAAACAATCGTGCAATAAATCCACAAAAGCCTTGCTAGTGTGTGAGTGACCAACCCACAAATTCCAGTCAATATCCGGGAAATTAAAATCCCCCATTATATAAGACACTCTAATTTACTGGCCCACTCTATTTCTCTGCACAATTGCTCATTATACTCTTCAGATTCATTAGGCCTATAACACACACCCACTCTAATTTTTCCTTTCCCAGTGCTTATGTCACACCAAACAGACTGAACATTGCATTGTCCACCCACATCAATTGGATGCACTTCCTTAGATTTTGTGTTTCTTAACTAACAGCATAACCCTCCTCCCTTCCTGTCCTATCTATCCTTTCTGTACACATTTTATTCCCCAAATTCCAGTTCTGCACTGCTTATGTTTGTGTGACACCATGTCTCTGTTATCCCAACAATATCTGCCTTTGATGTCTTGACTAACACTTCAAGCTCATCAAATTTATTAACTATACTCCTAGCATTGGTGTATGTGCAAGTATACATGCACCTGTTTTTCTACTCTTAGTTACCCTAACACAGCCCATGTATTTACTTGTTCCACTATGATTCCCAGCAGTCCTGGAAATATTAATGAAAATGAATAATTTCAAATCATTGTGGAACTATAATGTTTGACACACTAGTTTTAAACTTGGTGGGGGGGTATGCTTAAAATTATGGCTGCCTACATGGTTGGGATTGCACAAGCTGAAGGAATAGGCCACATGTGGCTTGTAGACAGGATACTCTTGATACATGTCGTTTAAGGGTAAGCAATGCAGGTGACTGCCATGGGTTCCATTTTGTAAAATTTTAGACTGATAAAAAAATGTTTAGTAGGTGTTTGAACCATTAAAAAAAGAGAAAATCAAACCAAAAGGGAAAACAAAAATATGTGATCAAAAACAACTTTTTGTATACAGTTTGCATTGCTTAATTGCAGAAAAATATCATACATTCCACTGATCAGTTGACAGTGAAATTATACCAAACGTACATTCCAGTTTTTTTGGGATGATATCCTTATGTAAAGGAAAAATTGAATTATTGACAAGAAAATTTACTAAAATATCAAAAACAAGAATTTAATGAACTTGGTCACTATGAGCAAAGCTATCCATGAAACTTTTGAAATTACTGAGAAATACGGTCCATGTTTAATGAAAATATGAAATATCTGCTGCTTATGATCACCAATATTCCTTATGGTCATAACCACTAAGATTGATTTTGAGAATCTAATCTGTTAAAAGAATATTTTAAAAGTTATCAGTCTGTGAAACTATACTTTTAACAGTATAGTTTTAAAAATGTTGTTGTGAATTTTCCTATATACTATGCACTTTCAATTTTATGAGTTTAGGCCACCTGTAAAATACTTTGTGCCTGGATCATCATTTTAAGTTTTAAAAATGAATAATTAATTTATAGTGAAAGCTTAATTGGTCCAGTACTCACCTCCAATCCATATTTATAACATTTTGAAGTTCATAAGAAGGTTAAAAGAAAAAGGCCATTTACTTTTTACCTTCTTATGAACTTCAAAAAGTTATAAATATAGATTAAGAGGTGAGTACTGGAACCTTCTTATGAACTTCAAAAAGTTATAAATATAGATTAAGAGGTGAGTACTGGACCAATTAAGCTTTCACTAAAAATTAATTATGAGAAACTAGACAGTACTTTAAGACCTAACTAAAAAAAAAATCTAACTGTTTTAAAAATGATTGTGATTTATATTTTTTATTTCATACTGACTTGTAATATACTTATATATTGTGTTTGAAATAATTTTTATATAAAAACTGATGTAAGGAAAAAATGGTTACTGTTTTCATTCCTGTATTCAGGCACATCTATATTCAAGTCTGATTTTCATTGATGTGTGCAATGTAATAAGGGGAGACCCATGATGTAATTGTATTGGGTGCAATGTGTTGGGTACAAACAAAAAATAAAAATATCAGGGTGTTCAAAAGAGAGAAGGATAAAATATAATTAAATTTACAACAGTGATTTACTAATTAAGAAAATTATAAATAAATCAAACTTAAATTAATACATAATTAATTATGTATTTAATAAAAAATTAATTTATGAATTATAATTGATTAATTAATCCATTAACTTGTGAAATAAAAGACTAATAAAATGCCCTCAATCACTCGAGTACTGTTCTTTACACTAGTGCTTCTCAAACTATCTGTGGTGAAGCACCAGTTTCTTTTATTTCCTTTTACTGGACTTTTGTGAAATACAAATTGTCGTGGACAGGTACTGGACGAATTGTCGCAGTCTGGTAATGTCTGCAGTGAATTTCCAGTTCATCGCGGACCGGTAACAAACACTTTGTGGACCGGCACTGGTCTGCAGCCCACACTCTGAGTAGTATTGCTTTGCACCATATGGAAATTTCCTGGATCCAAATCCTCTGTGAATAAGAAGAAATTTTGTGGGCGTTTTATTACATCTTGGATGAGGCAATCAATCTCAGATAAGGGTTTCATGGTTGTTTCCCTCCTGGTAACTGGTTTTTCACTTCTGAAACAGGCACCTATAGAATGCATGCAATTTACATTCCCGATGTTTTGAGGTATGCAATCTCTAACTAAATTATAATTTAACATATATTCTGGAGTATAAGTTGACGCTATTTTTTTCCTTCGACAATATGTGCCCAATCATATGTTTGCTCTATAAGTCAATCCCCCTTCCTTTTTTTCACAGTCATCTCCGCACTTCATGTAATGGTGTATTACAGTAAAATCCACATTAGTATCACTGTCTCCTTTTTAAACAATTACAGAAATATGAATGTAATCAATAGATGTTAGGGCTGCAATGGCTCATATGAATGTATGATGGAATGACATTCTCATGTCTTCCCAAATCTCATGGAATGTATAAACAATAATTATATTCATGTAGGTTGGCTGAAATGATCAGCCTCATATTGTTCATGTAATCAGTCTCATCACAAAAACTAGAGTGCCAAATGAAAACAGATTTGGAATTGATATCCAAAGATAAATCTAGATACTTTGTTTTTTTTTTGATGGAACAATACTTGTTGACCTGTATTATAAGCAACTGAAATTGCATGCTCACTGTATGAGATAGAAAGACTCATGTATTCTAACTGCAGTAGTGGCAAATCACGTGACAAGTGACCCATGGGGGATTGACCCACCTCAATGCACGCATTGTACACTACTGCTTACAATCAAGCATATACTTTTAGATTGTCCTCACTATTCCCATTTCAGAAGTACTTTCCACTCTCAATCATAACTGCAAGAACTGCTATAGCTTAACCACATGATTGTCAATAGTGCTAACCTAGCTACACTCTATACCTTTCTGAAGCAAATACATATATATGAATTCCTCTGATGCCAAAATTGAACACATTATATTACTTTAGGATATTAATATAGGACCTGGCACATTTTGGCCTTAGCTGCCCTTGTGCCTTTAAACACCAAAACCAATACAAGTGACCCTTAAAGTTAACGTTCCAGTGGTAACCATTAAGCAATGATTAAAAATCATTGAAATGAAATGTTTTATACCTTCTTAAATATAGTCAAACTTTTATTGCCGTAGTTTCTGAAGTTATTTCTTTATGGTGTTTGTAGAGAAATTGTGCATGAGAACCTATCAGCTGACCCACACTGTGTATGCAACTATTTCATTTTTGTTTGAAGAGTGGCATTGTACCAGAAAAACACAGATGTGCCCATAAGTGATTTATATCTGTGTTAATTTATATCTCTGTTTATACTGGCACAAGTTTTCGTATCCATGGCTGTAAAACACTATGTTCATTCGATGCTGTAAGCGCGAATATAATGAACTGGCAAAGTGTACATTTCTTGCATACACTGTATATACAGCCTCTTGCTGAGCGGTGTTATGGGAAAGGGAGTACCTGCTTGGGGGTTTTAATTAATTAAAATTTATTGAAGTATTGTTGATCAAACTTCTTTTTAGGAACTGTCAATTCCTGACAAGAAATTGCTTTTAGCTGCTCATGGTTCAGTAGTATGCATTGTTCTCAGTTTAGTTATTATAATCAGTTCTAGTTCTGGTTTATGTATTGCTTATGCGCATTTTGAGTCTGCATAATTGATTTTATTTTGCTGTGCTGGTAGCAGTAGTTTCGACTTCTCTCTCTCTCTCTCTCTCTCTCTCTCTCTCTCTCTCTCTCTCTCTCTCTCTCTCTCTCTCTCTCTCTCTCTCTCTCTCTCTCTCTTTTTGAATAGCCTCAAAAATCAAGTGAGTTAACAAACGATAATGATGCAAATAAAGCAAAATGCTATTGAAAAAACTTATCATTTGAATCTAAATTGAATGTTCTAAAAGAGACAGGATTCAGAAGAGTGCTAGATATAACATTTAGTGAGGTTTTTTTTTCTTTCTTTCTTTTTTGTTAGTTGTTGGTGCATCAGCTTCTGTGGCCATAATGCACCTCCCAAGGTTTTTGCACTACTCTAATCCAAGCCCGAGGCAGGATTTGAACCTGCGACTTTTGGGTTGCCAGGCAGGCACTTTACCCACCCGTTAGCCCAGTTGGCTTAGTGAGCTTTCAGCATTCTGAAAATTAACGGCATCACAAACTGTTATGAATAATGTAAACATTGTATACATATAAGGATCCATAATTTTAAGGCAAGGTTTTTTGCATTTTTTTAACATATATATATATATATATAGTGTTAAAAATATGCTATACAGTAAACCCCTGCTGCTATTTGCAGGGGTTACTTTCCTGAGAAATGCCGCGAATACCGAAAACGCGAATGCTGAGTTATGGCTCCCATAGTAATAAAGGGGTTCCGTTCCAAAGTATGAAATGTATAAGAAAAACTAGTCTAAAATTTTGTCTATATATGTATTATATGTACCTTCATAATATGACTATGTACATAGACAGTACATAATGAAATGCAAGCATATGGCATCGAAATGAAAATAAGAAACAGTTTAATATTAAATGTAATATTTATTAGAAATTTCAAACAAATCTTTCAAACCAGCGCCTTTGCTAGCTAAAAAACTTATCCCGCCAGTGCTATCACCAGTTTCGCTAAAGTGTTGATAAAGGAGTTTTGCCTTTTCGCGAATGATGAGTGAACTTAACGGAATTTTATTTGAGTTTGGTCTTCTATCCACAGAGTTAAAGCTTTTTCATTTTTTCTAATTTAACATCACGAGTTACAGAGCAAATTTTTTAATTAATTAGCGTGTTTTCACGTACACTATGGCGGATTTTTTCTTCCGATTTCTTGATTGATCGTACCATCAACTCATTGATTTTATAATGTTTTGCCACTGAGGAGACACTTTCACCATTAGAAATTTTGTCTAATAGCTCAATTTTATTCACCAATGTCATCACCTTCTTTGATAATTTCACATTCACATTTCCCTTGTTATTTGTAGCCATATTTTTGTACGGGTTAGAAAGAACTTGTCCAAATAAAGTCACTTTCTTCCGTTAACACACTCGAAAAAGTCTGTTTTACACTGCAAAATGGTAGATTTATCAATTTTGTAAACATATCAATTTATAAATTGATAAATTTATTCAATTTTAAAAGCATATAATTAAAAACAAACAATGAAACCTTCCATGGCAAGCGCATAACACATACCGAACAAGGATTAGCGAGAAACATCCACGCTCGCGATTTTGTCACCCCCTCTTCCCCCACCCACTGAGTGCTGTTTTGACCGGGAAAGATAATTTTAGCAACGCCCATGTTTTTTTATGGCGAAAAATGTTCATGCCGCTTTAAAATTCACATTTTTTTAGGTTTCATTTTATGTTAAATCAGGACCGCGAATACAGATACCGCGAATAGCGGGGGTTTACTGTTCTATATATACATATACTATATATATATATATACATATATATACTATATATATACATATACTATATATATACTATATATATATACATATACTATATATATATATATATACTATATATATATACATATACTATATATATATATATATACTATATATATATACATATACTATATATATACTATATATATATACATATACTATATATATATATATATACTATATATATATACATATACTATATATATACTATATATATATACATATACTATATATATATATATACTATATATATATACATATACTATATATATATATATATATACTATATATATATACATATACTATATATATATATATATATATATATATATATACTATAAAACATAGAAATAAATGATAAAGGACATAGTAAGATGGGAAAGTTATTAACAACAACGTGCCATGCCTAATGGAAGATATGAGAAGAAATTAAATAGGGCAAGTTGTGCTAGCGACGAAACCATCTTAAAATGTGAACTAAGGAGGTAAGTAAGAAATAGAGAAGTGAGAGAAGGGAGGTTATATTTAAAAATAGCCATGCGCAAAGCTGCAAATAGCTAAGATTTAAAGTATGTAGTATATAAAACAGGTGAAAAAGGTAAAGAAAGGAAAAGAAAAAGAAAATAGAGAATAGATGTACCTGGACGCGCAAGGCTACAGAACAGGATACAACTATAAAATAAAACATAGAAATAAATGATAAAGGACATAGTAAGATGGGAAAGTTATTAACAACAACGTGCCATGCCTAATGGAAGATATGAGAAGAAATTAAATAGGGCAAGTTGTGCTAGCGACGAAACCATCTTAAAATGTGAACTAAGGAGGTAAGTAAGAAATAGAGAAGTGAGAGAAGGGAGGTTATATTTAAAAATAGCCATGCGCAAAGCTGCAAATAGCTAAGATTTAAAGTATGTAGTATATAAAACAGGTGAAAAAGGTAAAGAAAGGAGAAGAAAAAGGTAAAGAAAGGAAAAGAAAAAGAAAATAGAGAATAGATGTACCTGGACGCGCAAGGCTACAGAACAGGATACAACTATAAAATAAAACATAGAAATAAATGATAAAGGACATAAATGATAAATATAACCTCCCTTCTCTCACTTCTCTATTTCTTACTTACCTCCTTAGTTCACATTTTAAGATGGTTTCGTCGCTAGCACAACTTGCCCTATTTAATTTCTTCTCATATCTTCCATTAGGCATGGCACGTTGTTGTTAATAACTTTCCCATCTTACTATGTCCTTTATCATTTATTTCTATGTTTTATTTTATAGTTGTATCCTGTTCTATAGCCTTGCGCGTCCAGGTACATCTATTCTCTATTTTCTTTTTCTTTTCCTTTCTTTACCTTTTTCTTCTCCTTTCTTTACCTTTTTCACCTGTTTTATATACTACATACTTTAAATCTTAGCTATTTGCAGCTTTGCGCATGGCTATTTTTAAATATAACCTCCCTTCTCTCACTTCTCTATTTCTTACTTACCTCCTTAGTTCACATTTTAAGATGGTTTCGTCGCTAGCACAACTTGCCCTATTTAATTTCTTCTCATATCTTCCATTAGGCATGGCACGTTGTTGTTAATAACTTTCCCATCTTACTATGTCCTTTATCATTTATTTCTATGTTTTATTTTATAGTTGTATCCTGTTCTGTAGCCTTGCGCGTCCAGGTACATCTATTCTCTATTTTCTTTTTCTTTTCCTTTCTTTACCTTTTTCTTCTCCTTTCTTTACCTTTTTCACCTGTTTTATATACTATATATACTATATATATATATTATATATATATATATATATACACACTAATTTCCACTTCTACTAACACTCTCGCAGCCAAGGCCCTCTCTATGAGTTTGGGTACTTACACACCCAGCTTGCCTAGTATCCTTTAAACTCTTTTCCTTCTCTTTACATCTTTCTACTTTCTGATCTTCGTTTTTCCGTCCGTTGAACTATTAGTGTAATACGAGGGTGATTCGGACATTCTCACTTTTCTTATTCTCACTATCTTCGCCTCTATATTTTTAACTTCTTTTCCCTCCCCTACCTTGCATTGC